>NC_133662.1:104456815-105156353 GCF_037893015.1 Macrotis lagotis | reverse complement strand
AAGCCCTCAGACATTTGGTAAACAGTTGGATTTCTTTAATTATACAAATCTCTTGTAATATCTGAATCATAGAACAAACTAAACTTCTAAATGGTGACATTCTATGTTGTTAAATTTAAAAATGTGTCACCAGAAACTAGAATCCAGACTTTGTACCACAGAACTGACTAATAAGGTTGGCATATCTTTTTTAGTTCTACTTGGTCAAAAAGGAGACTTCAGAAGATGGGAAGATGAAGACAAAGCCTCTTTATGAAACAATCCACAGCAATGGGCATAGAAATAGAGATACTACCCATGGTGATGGGATAGTATTAAATTTTAAGGCAGCCTTTGCAAAATTTCTGAGACTGGTCCTTTAAAAAGTAGAGGAAAGCTATAGTTATTGTTGCTGTCAATGAGGATCATGGGCATATAAGGCAGCATCCAAGGCTCTAAATGAAAAGCACACACCATATTTTTTTTATTACATTTGTAAAGAAACAATTTTATGATTTCTCCTCACTCACCTTTTCTTCTCCCACTAATTTTCAAGAAACAAACAGGAAAATGCTTCAACATGAAAGTCACAGAATTGTTTTATAAAACGTTTGATTTCATTTTTAAACAAATCTGCTGCTGATTTAGGCCTAATAATTCCTAGTTTTGTCCTTACATGATGAGCCTTTATATTGCATAAAACCATTGCTAGTGTAAAAGACATAGAGGAGAGATAAAGTTGTGCAACTAAATTATTCACATAGTTAACAGATGTGACTTGGTGAGGACAGAAGGCTATATGTCTGCCTTCTGAGTAAGTATGGGAACGGGATAAAACCTATCCTGTGTGAAATCTGAAGAATCCATGATCTTTTTGACTTTGCCTAAATTCAGTGTGCCTTACAAGAGATATGGTCATTAATTTTCCAGCACATCATCCAGCTGAGGATATAACACAATCTTTTTATACAGATGAGGAATAGCACAAATGCAGACTTTTGTATGAAGGAGGGAAGTATTATATTAGAATTCAAAGCAGGTGCTTATGAAATCTAATTTACCCAATCTGTGGCTAGTAAGTAAAAGCAGTGAAAGAAAGAATTACATTTTTTATTCATACACTTTAGACTTGGAATGAAGTTTGAGGTAACACTTCACATTTACATTAATGGATTTATTCCAAATAGATTGAAGCAATTATCATTTATTTTTTCAACAAAATGCTTTTTTTTTTTTTTTTTAGGTTTTTGGAAGGCAAATGGGGTTAAGTGGCTTGTCCAAGGCCACACAGATAGGTAATTGTTAAGTGTCTGAGACCAGATTTGAACCCAGGTACTCCTGACTCCAGGGCCTGTGCTTTATCCACTACGCCACCTAGCTGCCCTCGAAATGCATTCTTTTTGGTAAACTGAGAGACTTCTGAATCCAAAAGCTTGTTTTATCCTCTTAAAACATTTTATTACTTATAAAGATTTGAAGCTTTGGAATTTCAAGTCAATGGAATAGCTAATGTACTGGTTTGGTCAAATATAGTGTACATGAGGGTAAAAAGATACCATTAGTCTGGACAGGGAGGTAGGAGCCAGATTATGGAAGGCTACAAATACCAACCTAACAAGTTTATATCTTAGAAGCAATGAGTAACTGAAGATTTTTCAGGAGCATTTTATATATTATAATTATATATAGTATATATATATATATATATATATATACCTATGTGTGTATGTGTATGTATGTATGCATATACATATATAAACACAGTTGATGAGCAGGAAAAGAGAAAATTATTCAAGGAAATTAAGGAGTAGTTAGGTAGAGATAAAATAATGATTAATAATAATACCTAATATTTACATAGTGCTCACTATGTGTGCCAGGTACATTATTAAGCACTTCACAGTTCTTATCTCATTTAATCTTCACAATTTAACAAAAGTTAAATGACTTCCTTAGGATCACACAGGTTTTTGCTAGGCAATGGGGTTAAGTGGCTTGCCCAAGGCCACACAGCTAGGTAATTATTAAGTGTCTGAGATCGGATTTGAACTCAGGTACTCCTGACTCCAGGGCCGGTGCTCTATCCACTGTGCCACCTAACTGCTCCCTGAGACTGTTTTTGAATTCAGGTCTTCCTGAGCACCCTATCTACTGTGCTCACTAGCTTACAATAACAATAAGAACAATAATAATAACTTTTATATAACATTTAAAGATTTGCAAAGCACTTGGAACATGTTTTCATTTGATCCTCACAGCAATCCTTATCAAATAAGATGGGAACCAAAGGAGAGCAATGGTGCAGAAGTCAAGGTATAATAATATCGAGGAGCAGGAGTTGGATGACAATATTACAGTCTAGAGAGGTAAATGAGGACAAAGAAGGATACTAGATTCAGCAGTTGAGATAGTTACAGCTAGCAAATTCAATAATGTGATATGGTCAGAAGAATACAAGAATACAAGACTTTGAAAAGTAAGGGAGGTCCCAGTTATAAAGCAACCAAGTATAGAGTTTTTTTCACCCTAGGAGTTTGACTTTGAAAGGGAGAAGATGCAAGGATGAGAAAATTTGTAGAGAATGACTAAGATGAAAAAATAAAAGGATAGCCATATAATAATGAAGACTAAGTTGAGACTAGATCATATAAAAATCGTGGGTACCAAAGTTGTATATTTATTTAGCTTATTTAGCTGTTAGTGTTTTACCCTTGTTTTACCCAACTACTCAGCAATTTTTTATATGTACTGACTTTATATGTACTGTTTCTCCAATTAGATTATAAACTTCCATGGACAGAAATAGTTATTGATATTTCTTTGTAATTCTATGAAGAACACAATCCCTGGAACATAGTTAATACTTAATAAATTACTGTTGATTCATTGTGAGTAAGAGCAGGTAATTTGAATGTTGAGGGTAGCTCAGGACTGGAGTTTGGCTGGGCATGTGTAACTTTTAGACAAGGGGGCAAACAATTCAAAAGTATTTGATAGTGCATACTTAAATTGGTCAATCAAATAAGCAAGACTATGAGGATAAGAAATCAAGGACAGAACAAGTTTGATATAACAGGAGAATACACTGAGGGTTTAGAGGTCATGGGCAAGATGAAAAATAGGCTTAAGAATAGTGAGACTAAGGAAGAAATGGAAGGATCAAATGTTGCGAGAGAAAGAAATTTCAGTGTTCCAGATCATGGAGGTAACACAATTATAGCTGATGGGGAGATGAAATGTCTAACCATCTATATCCATAGAGTTTAGTAGGAGGATGAGCTAGGAGGTGATGAAGAGGAAAATAAAATGCATATTGTTGTTTCCATATATGTTGGAAAGGGTTATGAATCAGATACTAAATTCATAGGCTCATAGATTAGCTAGGTTATTTAGGGAATAGAACTTGGGACTTGGAGTTGGGAAGACCTGAGTTCAAATTCTGTCATAGAATTAATTTGCTGTGTGACCCTGCACAACTTACTTAATCTCTGTCTGATTCAGTTTCTTCATCTGAAAATGTAAAAAATAGCACCTAGGGTTCTCATGAGAACAAAATGAGAGAAAATTTGTAAACTACCTGCAAACCTTAAAGTACTATTTAATGCTAGTTATTATTAGACTTATATCTGGAAGGGACCTCAGAGACCATTTAGTCTAATCCCCTCTTTTAGGTGATGCTCATGATGAAGTGCCTAAAACAAAGGCTTAGAACATTTTTGACAAAGATGATAGAAATGCTCATATTTCTAATTGTTACATATTCATTTGTGACAGTCTATGTTTCTTTTGGGAGGAAAATACTAGATTGAGGATCAGAAGGCCTGGATATAAGCCCCAGGTATGCCATACATTAGCTCTGAGACTTAGAGCCATATAGCTCATCTCTCTTGGCATCTGTTTCTTCCTCTGTCAAATGAGTTGAACTAAATTATACTAATAGCTCATGTCTTTCAAATTGCTTTCTGACTTACCAAAACTGTTTGTCCTTCCTGGCAACCTTGTGAGATAACTAGAGTGTGTTTTACTATTGCAATTTTAAGACATGATGAAATTACGACTTGAAGTTTATTACTCGGGCATTAAATGGCGTCCTGAAATGGGGTCAAATTTAGAAAAACAAAAATTAAGGTTATTTAGGTTGTATTGTTTTTTATTTATTGTTAAGTATTTCCCAGTTATATATTCTATTTTAGTTTTAATTTATGAAAAAACTAGTATTTCTATAACATAGTCGAATATTAAAAAAAAAAGATGATTGCATATGAAACTGCAAATTACTTTTTGCTATGAGGAGTTTTACTGGCAAGTTGCAAGCCCTATGTTTACACCACTGATTAGATAGAGCATAGTACTTGAAATCAGGGAGACCAGAGCTTGCATTAGATGCTTTACTATCTGCATGACTGTGAGCAAGTCACTTAGCTTCTCTCTCATTTTCAGTTTCCTCCTCTTAAAAACAGAAATAAAAAGAGCACTTACCATGTAAGATTTAATGAGATAATATGTGTAATGTGTTTTGGAAAACCTCAAAGACCTAAATAAATTTTAGCTGTTTTATTATTCTCTTTATTATTATTATTTATTATTGCCAGAACTGGGACTTGAATTCAAAGCATGTAAATCTAATATCATTTTCACTAGACTAGACTGCAATAAAAATGCCAGAATTGAACTATGTGGAAGTCAAAGAATAGTGAATTTCAGATATATTGGTGCCACCTCTAATAAAGGGTAGGGTCAGTAGACATTTAAAAATATGTTATTTTCAAACGATCTTTAAAGTCAAGTGATCCTAGGATCATAGATTTTGAGACTCAGAAAGACAAGATGACTTATCCAGGGGTCACACAGGTAGTAAGTGGCAGAGACAGAATTCAAGCCTAAATTATATGATCATAAATCTAATGAATTTCCACTGTTTCACTCTTTCTAGATTTCAGGTATGTTGAGAAACTCCATTAATATCTCTGAACTTCAGATTCCTTATCTACAAAGTAGAGATAATCATATTGATACTTTTTACCTTACTCTTGTTTTGTGAGGATTAGAGGCAAAAGTAGAGTGCAGGGGCGGCTAGATGGCGCAGTGGATAATGCACCAGTTCTGGAGTCAGGAGTACCTGGGTTCAAATCCGATCTCAGACACTTAATGATTACCTAGCCATGTGGCCTTGGGCAAGCCACTTAACCCCATTTGCCTTGCAAAAATATAAAATAAAAATAAAAAAAGTAGAGTGCAAAGTTTTGTTAATATGTTTCTGGATATTGTGGTACTTTTTGGTGCTGAACACATTTTCATTGTTCAATTTTAATATTGCTCCCTCCCCAAAATGGCTGCAAAATATGTGTGCACATCAGGTTTCTCTCTCTCTCTCTCTCTCTCTCTCTCTCTCTCTCTCTCTCTCTCTCTCTCCTATTTATTTTGACACTTTGAAAAATCTCTTATTTAATTGATCACTCTTTCTAGTGACCCAGATCAGGAACCTTCTCCTTTCAGAATATTCTTATAGTTTCTGTGCCTTGACATTGGCTAACTTTCTGATGATGATTTGTCTAAACTGATATTTAGATGACAGCTGTGTGGTATAGTTCATCATCAGGACATGCTCACATTACAAATCATATTCTCTACCATTTTAAGCCTTACCAAGCAACAGTCTGTGAGGCAGGTAATGTTAATTATTTTTAATCTCCATTTTACAGATGATGGTATTGAGTGGGAGAAGGTTAAATTCTTTGCCCAAAGTTACATAACTAATAAGCAAAAGAGGACACTTAACTTCAAATCCACTTCTCTTTGTATTGTCCTGTTTTATTTGAAACCTTTCTAACTTGGTCACACTTTCTGGTTCTTTGGCTTCACTGGGATCACTTCCAAGATCTAAAAGTCACTTACAGAAGATGTTCAAGGAGAGATAACCTTTGACATCTACTTAAAAAAAGAAGAAAATCATATGGTACTTTCACCAACATAAGAGAGACCTTGGGGTGAAATATATCCCCCCACGCAAAAAAAAGATACAAACAAAAATACACACACACACACACACACACACACACACACAAAGATAAGAGTTAAAACCATGGAAAATGATGAGGTATAGAGGAAGAAAAAACTCTTCAAAATACTCACAGGTTTGGACCAGCAAAGGAAACAAAGAAGGAATGCTCAGACAGAAAAAGAATGAGGAGAGAACAGTGTCACAAAAATTCAGAATAGAGAATATCTGGGATTAGCAGTGTTAAATACATTAAAGAGCTCTAGAATTATATGGTCTGAAAAAAGTCATCAATTTTGCCAATTAAGATATCATTGTGTTGTGCATAAAAAGTTTAAGAAACATAATTTCTGCGTAATTAATCATTTTCTTAATTATGCTAACACATAATTAATAAAAGATATCAGTGGCACTCTTGAATGCCAAAACTCCTAATGGAGAGGCTGGGGGAATGTGACTTTGATTATGTCTTACTTCCAAATCACCCCCAGCCTTGGACAGTCTAGACAAAGGATCTACCCCCCTTCCCGAACATGCCTGAGTGGAACACTATGGGCTGAAATTCACCTTAGATTAAATTCTTTGTAAGGTTTCCTAGTTGAATGGGGCAACTCCACCTGGAAAAGATAGTCTAAGTAAGATAAATTTTTGGAAAGTTCAGAGATCTCCCCAATAATTTGTTATTTAATAATCATTTCTTTCAATTGATGATTGTGAAGAGAGTAGAATCTCTTGGAAAGCCAAAATGCAAAGGGCTGAGGGGCAAGAGGATAGTAGGTGTAGGTAACAGAGTATACAGGAAAAGTCTTGTAGTTTTGTTTAGAAATATAACTCTGCCAAAGATTCCTCTTTCCACCATTCCTCTAGTCACTATTTTTGTCATGAATTTAAAAGGGAAAAAATGAAAACTTACATGATTGTTTAGCATTCAAGCAATACAGTTGAACACCTTTTTAAACACCAACCTTGATTCTTTGTTGTTATTCAGTCATTTCAGTCCTATCTGTATTCTAATGATCCCATTTGGTGTTTTCTTGACAAAGATACTGGGGGAGGGGGTTGCCATTTCCTTCTCCATTTCATTTTAAAGATGAGGAAAGTGAAACAAACAGGATTAAATGTCTTTCCCAGAGTCACACAGCTAGTAGTCACACAGATTTGAATTCAGGAAGATGAGTCCTTCTGACTCCAGGCCTGGCATTTCATTCTCTGTGTCACCTTGCTGCCCTAATCTTTATGGTTACCAGCTGTATAATTATCACTTACCATCGCTGAGATTCAATGTCATCATCTGTAAAAATGGAGATTATAATTACTACCTGCTTTAGAGAATTTTTGTGAGCTTCAAATGAGATAATTTGGGTAAAATACTTTATAAACTTCAATATAGTATATAAATATCAGATAATGACAAATCATAATTATATTTATATATTATGATTACTATTCTTAAACTGGAGATAAATGAAGCCAACAGAAACATGTTAAATGAAACAATTTCTAATGTCTAGATTATGTTGTATTAAAGTTCTTTTAGTAGCAAAATGGTTAGAGCACTGACCCTGGAGTCAGGAGAACCTGAGTTCAAATCCAACCTCAGACATTTACTAACAGTGTGACTCTGGGCAAGTCACTTAACCCCAATTGCCTCAAAAACAAAAAATAAAGATCATATCAAATTGCTATGGGAGTAATTATTGTAATATGGTAGAGAAAGCTCTGAACTGGAACAGGTTCTGAATTTGAATTCTGTCTCTGACACTTGACTACCTCTGGGTCCTTGGGCAAGTAATATAACCTTTATAGGCCTCAATTTCCTCATCTGTAATATAAGGAGAGTACTACAAGATTTCTCCAGTCCACTCATGTTTTATATCCATGCCCTATGATTTTGTTTCCATTTGATACATATTTTTCCCTATGGTTTTAATGTAATAATTTTAATAGCCACAGTGAATAAGTACAAACCCTAACCCTATGATCTCGGTGTAGGACAAAATCTTTTCTTGGCAAGAGGTGAAATAGGGCAAGATCGGTAATTTTGATGATTTTACAAGACCCACTGCATAAATCACATAGCGTTCCTTTCTGTATGAGCTCAGTATATGGTAAAATATTTTAAAGTGAAAAATGAAATGGAGGTAAAGGTAACTTAACATGCACCTCAGTCCATTTGCAAACCAGGTAACATGAGAAAACATCAGGGAAAAAAATATGAGTTCAGAAGACTGATGTAAATTCTAGCCTTGCCACTTATTAGATGTATGAACTTCAATGAGTCATATCCTTTCTGAGCTTCATTTCCATCATTCAGTTCAGATTTCCATTGATTCTTCCAGCTACTGAAAGGAAAGAGACAGATGGGAATCTTAAAAGAAGGAAAGAACTTTGTTGTTTGTTTATGTTTATGCATTGTGTACATTGGAAATTCCCTGGTGAAAAAGACTATCTTTTCTATGTTCTGTTTTCAACAAGGATTATAGTGTCTCCCTTCAGTGTGTCATTTGACTCATTCTCTTATTTGATTTATTAATTAATGCAATTAATTAATCCTTTATTAATTAATCCAGTTAATCATTCCAATCTCTAGGGCAATTCAAGAGTGCATTTGGATATTTTCTTAACTAATTAAGTTTTAATACTACTCAATCATCAGTTGATCAAATATTAACAAACAAAAGAAATCTCCTTTCCTAAAAGTAAATATTTATATTTCTCTCTATATTAAATTCTTTGACCTCTTAGAATGAATAAATATTAATATTAATATATAAAATATTATACATATAAAATAAATATTAAATTTATCTAACATTGAATTTATTGAAGAAGAAATCAATAACACAGATGTAGATAATTAACAATATTTTAGTTCTGAGAATGATCACAGTCAGTGTCACTTCAAACCTTCACTTTAACATCAGTAAGGAAGGAAATAAGCATTTATTGAGTACTTACTAGGTGTCTGGCACTAAGCTAAGTGATTAACATATAGTGTTCCTTTCTATATGAGGCCAGTATATGATAAAATCTTCTAAAAATGCTAGGAGGCAGATGCTATTATTATCCTCAATTAAAGACAGAAAACCAAGGAAAACAAAGATGAAATGACTTGTCCAGTGTCACAAAGGTGGTAAGTATCTGAGGCTAGATTGGAAATCAGATTATCATGACTCCAGGCCCTATCTACTATGCTACCTAGTTACCTCTAGCACATGACTTCTCACTTCTGAGAACATAGTCAGGTTAACAAGTAAATATTTTTCAAAATAATTTTCTTCATTCTTTCCATACCCTAAAAATTAAAATGGTTCCATCCAGTAGGAAGGCTTCTCTATCTTCTGTTAGGTTGTGACAAAGGAAAGAAAAAAGCCTAAAACCCAGCATCTTCTACATTTCTTAAACCATAACCATGAACAATTTTTACAAACATAGTGTCAATATTACTTTTTTGCACAATATTCCCTTTGGCTCTTAGTTGTACTTAAAGCTGCTATAGAAAATGATTTTGAAATGTGTTACATACAGATGACCAAGGCCATTGACACATGCATTTTAACAATATCTATTTTTTTAGGTTTTTGCAAGGCAATGGGGTTAAGTGACTTGCCCAAGGCCACACAGCTAGGTAATTATTAAGTGTCTGAGGTCAAAGTTGAACTCAGGTCCTCCTGACCCCAGGGCCAATACTCTATCCACTGTGCCACCTAGCTGCCTGTCAACAGCTATTTTTTAAAGATGCCATTAATGCCTTTTGCTTAACATATTTTTTTCTGTAAATACTACATCACATCATCCCAGTCCAGTATCTCATAAACCTTACTTTGTACTGTTAGGCAAAACTACTTAGTTCTGTGATCTTCTTTTTAAAAAATGCACGTATTATTCCACAATAGCAGCTCATAGGATCTTGGATTCAAATTTGAAAGACCATCTGGACCAACCTCTGTCATTTTGTAGATGAGGCAACTGAGACCCAGAAAATTAAAGTGATTTTCCCAGAATTTCCAACTCAAGAAGACTTCCAAATTCACAACTCCTGAACTTCCATCTCCAAAAGAACTCCATATCACATTGCTCCAATATCTCTGTTAGAAGAGATGTTCAGTCTGATTCACTAGCCATTCTCTGGATCCATGATCAATTTTCATTGACTTTGAGCTCGACCTCATTTAATAATCTTTTCATTTTCATTTTTAAAGTCATTGTGCATATTATTCTTTTTGATTCTGTTTGTTTCATACAGATCTCATGTTTTTCTGAACTCCTCATATAAAATAATTTCTTACTGTACTGGAATCATTCACTCCAATAGATGGACTCCCATTTTGTTTGCAATTCCTTGCTACCACAAAAACTGTTGCAATGAATGATTCCATACTTATTGGGTCTTTTCCCTTCCCTTCTTCCTTTTCCTTCCTCCTTTCCTTCCTTCCTTCTTTCCTTCCTTCCTTCCTTCCTTCCTTCCTTCCTTCCTTCCTTCCTTCCTTCCTTCCTTCCTTCCTTCCTTCTTTCCTTTTTTCTTTCTCTTTCTTTCTTTCTTGCTTTCTTTTCCCCAAGAACTTTTCTTGTAGAATTTAAAATTGAATTTCACAGTTGAACCAATTCGTGGTCTCTGCAGCAGTTTTATAGTGTATTTGATTTCCCACATCCCCTTCAACATTGATTATTTATAGTTTGCCAATATCCAGGCTGTAAAGTAAAACCTCAAAGTTGTTTTAATTTATATCACTTTTAACTATTAGCAACTTGGAGCATGTTACCAGGTGGACATTTATTGTTTCCACAAGATAATAATACCTTATATTTATATAGTGCTTTAACTCCATCCAAATCATTTTAATGGACATTATCAGATTTGATCCTGACAACAATCTTATGAAGTAGGAAGGGAAATAATTGTTATCCGCATTTTACAAATTAGGAAACTGAGGTTCAGGGTTAATTGATTTGCCTCTGGTCATAATGAAAGGGACTAGAATTAGTGAGGGTCTGAAGATTCAGATTTTACAACAATCTGAGACAAGAGGAGGAAACCAATTTAGAGATATGGTAATTTGACTTCTGGAGTATATACTGAAACTGATTCTAATAGAATGAGTAAAATATTGATATAAATATGTTCTTCTGAATTGCCTAGCAACCAACAACTAGTTCAATGATACAAGCTATCTGGAGTCATTGATTCCAACTAAATAAATACTTGGTAAACACAAATAAAATGCCAAAAAAATTCACACATGAGAAAACTGGAACAATTGACATAGGAAATTATCCTGGATGAAATGGGCATAGAAATATGAGTACAATTTCAGCTGAAGAAAATGGAGGATAGCAGGGAAGAATATTCCTGGTAAAGTGAATGAAGTAGGCAAGGATCCAGATGCCAGAAAGTAAAAGGGTCAGTTTCGGTATGTAAATGGTAACTTGGAGCTTAATTATAAAGATTTTTACATGGTAGAAAAATCTGGATTTTATTCAGGAACCACCAGGGAACCGTTTTTGAGAAGTGAAATAATGTGATTAGATATGATCATTAATAATATTGATTCAACAAATATGATAAACTGGATACAAAAGAGGCTGGATGTTGGGGAAATGGAAAGAACTATTGTCCTAGTCCAGCATCAAGGGCCTAAATTTGGTTGATGTTAATGGCAATATGAAAGATGGCATGACTTTCAGGGACATCACCAGAGTAAAGTCTACAGTCCTTGATGTCTGGTTGGATCCTCTTCTAATACTGTTATTTCTCTAGAGCTACGATACCAATCACCTGATCAGGGAGAAGGTTAATGTAGGATAAAACCATTGCATTCACAGTTCAAATCCCAACTCAACTACTTATATATCATTTGTGGCCTTAGATATGTTATTTTAACTTTTGGGGTTTCAGTTTCTCCTTCTATAAAATTAATCAATCCACAAATATTATTAAATACCTATGATGAACAAGGTACTAGGCCTGGAAATACAAAGTCAAATGTGACCCTTGACCTCAAGGTGCTTATTTTCTAATTAAGGAGATGACATGTTTATATCTTTACATGTGTGTATGTACCTAAAAGACATATTTAAAGCAAATACAAAATAATCTTGGTAACACAAAAGGTACTAGCAGCTGGATAACCAGTAAGAGCCTAAGGCAAAAGGTAACTCATGCTGAGTCTTGAAGGAAACCAGGAATTCTAAGAAGCAGAGAGAAGGAAGGAGAGTATTCTTGGCATAGACTAGTGTGAAGAAATAAATGGTACAGAGAAAATTGAGTATTGAAACTGAAGAATAGCAAGAAACATAGCCTGGCAGATAAATGACTCAGTCAATAGAGTCCTGGACTTGGAATCAGAAAGACTAGTCTTCCTGAGTTCAAATCTGACTTCAGGCATTTAATAGCTTTTTAACCCTGGACAAGTCACTTGATCTTGTTTGCCTCTGTTCCTTACCTATAATATATCCTGGAGAAGGAAATGACAAGCAACTCCATTGCCAAGAAAATCCAAATGGAGTCATGAAGAATCAGATACAACTAAAAGGACTGAACAATAAACAACAAAATATTTTGACAGGACATAATATTCATGGATGGGTGTGTAATATGTAATAAGTTTAGATGTAAAAAGCTTTCAATGCTAAACTGAGGAGTTTACATTTGATTCTAGAGTCAATGACTTTAAAGAATAAAGAGGAATGTGTGGTTGGTATGTGACATACCTGCATAAATACAAGTCAGGTCTGCATTTTAGGAAAACCATTTCTTTGCTGTTTTGAGGATAAATTAAAGTAGAAAGGTCCTTGTGGGAGGGAGACCAATCAAAAATCATAATCATTTAGGCCAGTGGTTCTTTATTTTTTGATCATAGGACTTATTTACACTTAAAAAATTATTGAGAACCCCTCAAAAACCTTTTGTTTGTGTGGGTTATGTTTATAGACATTTATTGTATTAGATATTAAAGGATCTTATTATTGTGAAATTGATGGTATTGACCAATGGACCACCTTAAAGGGTCTCATGTAACCATGGGGATCTCTGTTAGGGACTGTTGTGTGTGGGAATACTGTAAATCTTCATCACCTGGTGCCCTTGAGCACTACAATATTGTTTTACTGTGTCATGGGAGTGGGGGTGGATTAGAGACTGGGGAGGAGATTTAAGTACTTGTATTTTGGCAAATAAACAGAGACCTTGGTGTACAAAGGGAGAACTTGTTTTCCTTGTCTCCTGCCCCTTCAATGCTCACCTGGGGAAGGTTAAGGGAGTCTGGAAAGGGACTCAACAGATCTCTAAACTAATCTTTTTGAACTGTTCTCTAGATAGGAGATGATAAGAACCTGGAGTAGGGTGATAACTGGGTGAGTAAAGAAAAGGGGACATATGGAAGAGATGGTTAGTTTGGACTTGATCTTTAACAGTCCTTTCAGATCTAACAGTCTATTGTTTTAAGTTTAAAATTAGTTTGACTTTCTAATAGGAAAGTACTACAGATTCCACATCTCACACAGTAGCTGCAAAGCAGAGCGAGATCCCCATAGCTCTTACTCCACAATTCTTTCATAAACCCTTCCTTGATCAGCCAAAACTTCCATGGTAACAAAGATTAAAAACAAAACAAACCAGAAATACTTTTCCTGAAAATCAATATATTAAACATATCTGCCCACATATACTATATTTCACACCTATAGTTTTCCCCTTCTTCAACAAAAGGAGGCTCTTTGCTTTCTCATCTCTTCTCTGGGCAAATGATTATTGTATTTATGTAGCATTCAAATTTTTTAAATGTTTCCATTGTTAGGGGCAGCTAGATGATGCAGTGGATAGAGCACTGGCCATGGAGTCAGGAGTACCTGAGTTCAAATACAGCCTCAGACACTTAATAATTACCTGTGTGGCCTTGGGCAAGCCACTTAACCCTATTTGCCTTGCAAAAACCTAAAAAAAGAATTAAATTAAATTTTTTCATTGTGTTTAATATTTTGTTACTTCTGTTTATTCTGTTCCTCTTCCCATATATCTCTGAATTCCTCATGTTCATTGTTTTTATGATGCAAAAATATTTCTTTATATTCATTTGTCACAATTTAATAGGCCTCTATCCTATTTCTAGTTCTTTGCTCCACAAGAAGTATTTCAATGACTATTTTGATTTATGAGGGACCTTGCTTTCTATCTCTGTCTTTGAGATATGTTCTTAAGAGTGGAATCTCTGGGTCAAAGAGTATAGATATTTTAGTCACCTTTTCCCTTATATAGTTTTAAATTGTTTTCCAGCATGAGTGGAACAAATCACAGTACTTGAAGGGCTCTTAAAGTCCATCTCTAAGAGTTTTTAACATGATGTTCTTGGACCCCCTAGGGTTCTGTATATGGTTTTCTGGAACTTATGAATCTGAATAAGAAAAAAATATATTTTTATTTTCGCTAGTATCTAACTGAAATTTAGCATTCTCTTCAATTATTTAAAAACAACATTCTTGTGAGTGATCCATGGTCTTCACTAGATTGACAAAGGGGTCTAGGTCTATGACACACACAAAATATTAAGAACACCTGGCCTCCTCCAATCACATAATTTCATGGATGAGGAATTTGATGTTCTCAGAAGTTGAACGGTCCAAGATGATGGCTAACAGAAGGAGTAGCATGTTTATCTTCACAAAGTCCCTCTAACATGAATAATTTCTATCTTTTGTCATCTTTGACAATTTACTTGGCATAGTATAAGCCTTAAGAATTAATTTAATTTTAATCATCTTCATTGGATTGGCGTAATCTTTCAAATGGTTGTGAGAAATTTACAGTTCTTCACTGGAGAAGTATTTGTTCATTTGAACAAGTGCAATGAACCACTTATACTTTGAGGAATGACTCTTGAATATTTGTGTTAGATATTTATCACAAATGACCTTGGAGTCTATCTGGACCTATTTAAAAAATTATCCCTCCCTTTAAGGAAGGCGTTAGTACCAGAGGAGTTAGGGATATAGAGTTAGGGAAATGGAGTTACTTCTAATTGCATTTGTGGCAGTGATAACCTTTCCCTCTGGCCAAGTGGTTTCACTTCTCAATGTAGTTTTTTCATGGAACAAAGCCATGATATCTGATATCTCGTCAACAGGATCGGCTAATAGACTTTTAAAAATAAAATGACTAAAAATAGCCCCAAAGTTCTTTAGTCTGTTATCACAGGAGGAAAAGCAAGCACATCTTTCTAGTGGATGCCATTGTTGTCCAGAGCCTTTAAGTGTCTCTAATAATTTGCTGTGGATCCTTCAACTCCCTACAGCATTGGGAATTCATTCTGTATGACTCACATAGAATAAGAGTTCTTTTACCATATGGCCTAAAGGGAAGAGAATATATGTGTAACAGAGCAGTGTTGGTAGTAACATTTTTGACCATCTGGAAAATCAGTATACAGTACATGTAGCCAGGAGTATTCATAGCATTTGTTTAGCTATATGCACTCAGCTTTTAACCTGAAATAACCTCTAAAACATTAAGCTAAAATGGAATTGTTTATCTCAGATTTCTTGAAGTTTGGCTCATATTCAAATTATTTTTCTTCATTGATTTATTAATAAGGAGAGGATTAGAGAGAGTCTACTTATGCAGTCCAGCAACTAGTCTTTGATTAGTAGAGGGTCACCTGGGAACACTAAGAGGTTAAATTACTTGATCAGAGTCACACAACTAGTATGTACCAGAGATAGAACTTGAAGCTAGGCTTTTCTGACTCCAAGACTAAACATACTCCATAATGGCTTTCAGTGATTTATTAAAAAATCTTAAATTCCTTATTGAAAAAACATCTCGGGGTGGCTAGGTTGTGCAGTGGATACAGCACCGGCCCTGGAGTCAGGAGTACCTGAGTTCAAATCCGGCCTCAGACACTTAATAATTACCTAGCTATGTGGCTTTGGGCAAGCCACTTAACCACATTGCTTTGCAAAAAAAAAAAAGAAAAAGAAAAAAAAAAAGAAAAACATCTCATTACTCTGATATGTCTTTTTTGGGGGTGAAGCAATTGGATTAAATGATTTTCCTGGGATCACCCAGCTAGTAGGTGTCAAGGCCAAATATGAACTCAGGTTCTTCTGAACTAGTGCTTTATCCATTGTGTCATCTACCTACCTCACCCTCTTAAATCTTAATAGTTATATTTTCATTGTTTTCAGAATTTTAAATTTCTTTTTTTTATTATTTCAGTGTATACTATTTATTTTTCTTTTGTTTCTTGAGAAATGTATAAATATGAAAATAGTTTCAAAAATATCATAGCATGCTAGTAGTAAAGCAAAATGCTATTTAAATTTCTCATGCATATCTTAGAATATAATGATCAAAGATTTATTAGAACTGGAATGAATATTAAAGGGCATTGTTTCCTTCTAAAGCTAGCCCTATTCTGAACTTCTCTATCTCTGTCAAGGGTATGATCATCCTTCCAGTTACTGAGGTTCACAACTTTGTAGTTTTCCTGGATTCCTCAATTTATCTTTCTCTGCATATCCAGTCAGATGCTAAGTAAGTCTTGTCACATTCTCTCTACTAACATAGCCTCTACCATAGTTCAATCTCAGGACCTCATCCTCTCTCCCCTGAACTTTTACAACAGTCTCCTAGGTAGTCTCACTACTAACTGATTTCTCCCTTCTGTTATCCAGACTCTACAACACTGCCAATGTTGTTCTTAAAGTAAAGGTCTAAACATATTGCTCCCTTGCTCAGTAAACTCCAGTGACTCCCTATAAGCTCTAAAATCATACATGAATTTCCATTTTGAATTGAAATCCTTCACATCCTGGCTAAATTGCCAAATTTATCACATATTAGTCCCCTATATGTTCCAGCTAACTGACCATGTTGCATTCCATCTTCCATTGTCACTCCTTTTACACAGAGTGGAATGAACCAGTTCATATTCTCTGCCCCTTAGAATCCTTAGTTTCTTTCAATACTTGGTTCATCCTTTCTTCGCCTTCTTAGGTGCTATTCTGTATGACTAGTACATATGAACTATTTGTGCCCAACCTGTGGTACAGCCTTTCTAGGTCATATTGGTCTGATCAATCACAGTCAGATACACTATACTTTGACCCCAAAAATGTGATGTTTAAGAATGGGGTTTGAGAATGAAGGACAACAGCCAACCAGGCAGCTACTAATGTCTTACCCAAATAAACTTTGTATTTGTTTTCTATGTTATTCACATACTTAAGTGTATATGTTGTCCTCCTCCATAGGAAATGAGTTTACTGGACATAGTGTAAGCCTTCAGAATTACTTTAATTTTCATCATATTCATTAGATTGGAATAATCTTTCAAATGGTTGTGAGGAGTTTACAATTCTTCACTGGAGTAGTATTTGTTCATTTGAACAAGTGCAATGAACCATTTATCCATTGAGGAATGACTCTTGCATATTTGTGTTAGGTCTTTATTACAAATGACTTTGGAGTCCATATGGACCTATTTAACAAAATTATCCCTCCCCTTAAGGAAGGCATTAGTACCAGAGGAGTTAGGTATATAGAGTCAGGGAAATGGAGCTGCTTCTACTTCCATTTGTGGCAGTGATAACCTTTCCCTCCAGCCAAACAGTTTCACTTCTCAATGTAGTTTTTTCATGGAACTCTCCCCACAATGTCCAGAATAGTGACTGAGATATAGTGGGTACCTAATAAATGAATGCTGATTGATTGATCTAGTCTAATTCCCTATAAGGAAGAAGTGGCAAAATTCATTTTTGAACCATGTCCTCTGATTAAAGAAATCAATCTTTATCAGAAGTGTTACCTGAATACTTCTTAGATATTTGTGTTTTATATGAACTACTTGACTACAAGAAAATATTTGCAACTGTTTACTTGTCTAAGTTATCCTAATGATTCTTTCAACATATCTCTTGATTTTTTTCATCTTGGTTAAATGGACATTTTTTCCCCCACAGGCAAGACATACCATGTAAGGACTGAATCCAAAATGGAAAGTCAGCTGAACCTAAAGAAATTAGAATGGTTTCCTGAACACTTTTACTGCCATAAAGATTGAAGTCATCCATGTGAGTCCAAAGAACAAAATGTTCCTGGCCTACGATCTGAAGATGGCACAGCAAAAGACTTGTTCATATGCTTAAGAGCCTTCAAAACAGAGCCAATTCCAGTCAGCCATGGGAGAAAATGCAAGCATATGGTGGAACTTGCTAGGTGAACATCCACTCTGCACAGCCTGGAAGCAAGAAGCAGAAGGGTCTATTTATCACCTTGCCAGTATCTTATTCATAGTTGGCTTCATGGGAGGGAGTGGATTCTTCGGGCTCCTCTATGTATTCAGTTTGCTGGGATTGGGCTTTCTCTGTTCTTCAGTTTGGGCTTGGGTAGATGTCTGCGCTGCTGATATATTCTCCTGGAACTTTATCCTGTTTATCATCTGCTTTATGCAGTTTGTTCACGTGGCTTACCAAGTTCGCAGTGTCACCTTTGACAAAGAATTTCACGAGCTCTATAGCTCTCTGTTCCAGCCCCTGGGAATCTCATTACCTGTCTTCAGGAAAATTGTTTTGTGTTGCCAAGTGGTCTCATTGGAAAAAGAGCACTGTTACGCTATGCAGGGCAAAACACCAATTGATAAACTCTCTTTACTTGTGTCGGGAAGGTCTGTAGCTATCTCTTTATGTTCTCTGAGTGTGTTAATGTGTGTTCCCTCTATGTTCAACTATTTCCCAGCTTAGTGTGCAGTGGCCCCAAGTAGAGTTTAGCAAGAAAAAATTTACTCTTTAAGTGCTATGACCAGACCTTCCAAATTTTATCATAGTTCAACTGAATCACTCCATATCTATAAACTACAGAGGCATTTCTTCACATCAGTTTTGATGTAATAAGGAAGTCAATGATAGAGGCATCTAGGATAATATATATATATATATATATATATATATATATATATATATATATATATATATATCATTGAGGAGATATAGGACTAAGATGTTTCAGGTCAAACATCTCTTCTCAAAAAATCATAGGAAGGGCGATTCAAATAAAATTGTGCATCTATTTATTATGATGCTTTGTTTATTACCAATCTAAGGCACTGAGTATACATACATACATATACATATATATATATATATATATATATATTTCCTTCTAAGTAGGAAAATGTAAATTTTATTATTCTCTCCCAATTATTGGCAATTATAAAACAATGCACACTATGTTTCATTGTATAAAATTCTAAAATACATAAATGAATTTTAAAACTTGTGAATTATAGAATTTGCTCCAGTGGTACAAACTGGAATTATCAAGGCCAGTCTATCTTGTCTAACTTTTATCCATATCCTCCCTCAGGGAATCCATTCAACATGCCAGATGCCTTCTTAGAAAATTAAGTTTACAAAAATCCAAACTTAGAGAATAGAAATTGGTGGAGGAGATGGAGAAGAAGCAGGTTTTGCTTCCTTCCTTCCTTCCTTCCTTCCTTCCTTCCTTCCTTCCTTCCTTCCTTCCTTCCTTCCTTCCTTCCTTCCTCCCTCCCTCCCTCCCTCCCTCCCTCCCTTCCTGCCTGCCTGCCTTCCTGCCTTCCTTCCTTCTTTCCTTCTTTCCTTCTTTCCTTCATCAGTGTGAGGAATTTATAGTGTGGAAATTTCTTCTAGTGATTCAGATCAGCAAACCAAATATAACATACACACACACACATGCATATATATATATGTATATATATATGTGTATATATATATATATATATATATATATATATATATATATATATATATATATATATAAGAGAATCAGGACCTCCAGGATGGGGAGTTGAAGAAGTTCAGCCTATCAGAAGCTGGTTTTGAAGCTGATTGCACTGAAATTTTATGTGTAAAAGGAACTAATGGTACATCAAGCTGCAAAGACAGTTTGGAGCATGATTGTGAATGGCTCAATGTCAAACCAGAAATTTCTAGTTTATATTAGAGACAAGAGAGAAACTTAGGACCTTTGGAACAAAAGCAGGGAGTACCAGGATCCTGACTGGAATAAGGAAGAGACTGAATACACATAGACCAGTGAGGAGGCCATTGCAATAGCACAGACCAGAGGAAATAGATACCTCAACTAGAGTGATTTCCATTTAGACAGTTTGAGTTTAGTGAATGAGATAAATGTGAAAAATATTATGGTGGCAGAACTGACGAGACTTAGAAACTAATTGGATGTGAGAGATGAGGTTAACAGGGTAAGCATCAAGAATAATTCCTAAATTGTGAACTTTGGTGACTGTCAGAATGTTAACTAGATGGAGCAGTGAATAGAGCAAAGGACCTGGAGTCAGAGACTTTTTTCTGATTTACTAAGCCTAGGAACCCCCTCAGAAAAAAGGATTGAGTTTGGTTGGGCAAAGTTCACAATTAGATGAATTCCTACTGGCCTATATGATTTGATTTCCATTTAGACAGTCTCTTCCCTTAATAAAATGCACAATAGTATCTAAAAACATTCTATAATATTTCAGTCAATCATTATCTAGTTCTTGGGTCTGAAATATTCACCTTCTTGTCCTTTTTGAAAAGTAAGTTGTTGGGGCCGGCTAGGTGGCACAGTGGATAGAGCACTGGCCCTGGAGTCAGGAGTACCTGAGTTCAAATTCGGCCTCAGACACTTAATAATTACCTGGTTGTGTGGCCTTGGGCAAGCCACTTAACACCACTGCCTTAAATTTTAAAAAAAGTAAAAAAAAAGTAAGTTGTTATAAGGAATAGTAGCCTACACACTTAATCCAGTTCAGATATTTGCCAGTTGTTTGACTCTGAACAAATCATTAACTCACTATATGCCTCAGTTTCCTTGTGTAAAATGACGATAATAATAGTATCTATCTTCTAGGATCAAATGAAATAAAAATTATAAAATTCTTTGCAATGTTAAAGCTCTATATAAATGCTAGTTCTCATATGGTTCTCTTGGAAGAAATAGTGAAGTTAGAAGAAAAAAAATGTGTAAAGGGGGAATAGAAAGCATTGTTTACTTTATAAAATGATTCTTAGCAGATGTGAGCACCCTTAGCACAGTTAAAATTGGGACTTACTTTTACACTCAGATTTTACATAAAATTACCTGAAGTTTAGAAAGTGTTATAAAAGTAGTTCCCTGACATATATGCTAGGTTAATCATGCTTTCTTATCTCTGACAGTCGTTCCACAGAGGATCTGTAGCTCTAGGTCCTTTCTTTATCCCAGAGTCCATTTTCAACCTCAGCTAACTTCTATCACTAACATTTCTTGTACACAAAAATACCATGAGAAATTCTATTAGATGCCCTTCTGCATTTCATAGATGGTATCTATCTCATGTCCAGAAATACTAAGCTTAGGAACCCAATTTTAAAAGGAACTAATTTGATCTGACAATTTGCTTTTAGCTATTGGTCTACAGATTTATTTCCTTTTGTATATAGCCTCTTCCCTTCTTAAAGTTCACAATAATATCTTTTTTACATTTTAGATTTTATTAGGAATTTCTTTCAAGTTCTTGGGTCTGAAACACTCACCTCCAACCCTTTTTTAGAAAATTGAGGTGTAGCCAGGAGTGGTGGTTCACACCTGTAATGACTTGAGAAGGCTAAGGCTAGTGGATGTCTTGAGCTTCAGATTCTGAACCACAGTATGATAAGCTGATAGGTGTCCAAGCTAATTTTGACATGAATATGATGAGTTTTAAGTAACAGGAGTCTACAGGGTTTCCTAAGGAGGGATAACCTAGCCCATGTCAGAAACAGCAGGCTACAGCTCCAGTATTGATCAGAATAAGACCATGGCAAAATGCAACCCTTTTACTTCCAACCTGGAAAAGATGGGGATACTCAGTCTTGACAAGGCAAGGCAATGCAAGGCAAGGGAGGAAAAGGCAAAGAAAAGAAAAATGAGATAGTTGCCCATCTTTTGTCTCTCAGCACCTCTCCAATTTATCATAATATCTCAAAGACTGCTGACAATCATTCAGCAAACACAGCTACAAGTTATTTCAATATTCTTTTAATGCTATGGTTCAGAAAAATCACATTCCATTTCCTAATATTATTTTTAAAATCAACTGTTAATTTCCTACATCCTATTTTATCTTCTAAAAGTCTTAGCTTCAGTTGTAGAAACTGATGGAAGTACTACTTGTACCTTTGACTTCTTAAGTTTCCCACCCAAATTTTTTCTGGCAGTATCATTTGTTCCCATGTGGAGTCATCAATAGTGAGTAGCAACCTTCAAATTTAGACAATCTCAAGAGATTTTCCATAACATACAGAATGCATTTCCAGAAAGATAGCATAAGTCCTAATGGGTTGTATCAAGTCATCATACAAATATCATACAAATATCTTTTATAAGAGTTACCTTCCATTACTGGGAAACCAATAATAGATATTGCCATTAGGCTTGAAATGTTAGGAAGCGGAAGGGGTATCCTCCAGCCCTTTTACCTTATCACCAAGATTAAGGCTAGTTTGCATTTAATATCCATATATTAATTTTTGGTAGCTAAATGGCATAGTAGATAAAGCACCAGACCTAGAGTCAGGAAGATTCATTTTCCTCAGTTCAAATGTACCCTTGGATATTTACTAGTTATTATGTGACCCTGGACAAATCACTTAACTCTGGTTTGTCTCAGTTCCTCATCTGTAAAATGAGCTAAAGAAGGACATGGCAAACCACTCCAGCATTTTTTGCCAAGAAAACCTCAAATGGGCTATGAAGAAGCAGACACTAAAACATTAACACCTTATTGATGGTGTGTGACAAAAATGCAAAACTGATACAAGAAGTCTTTGCAGGTTTTTGCCTTTAATACCTACTAAAACTCTCTCTTATTTGAGAAAGTAGCACCAGTTGTGGTTCAGCCTTTTACTGCTTATGCTGAAGATATGTTCCTGACCTCCCTAGATGATTGAATATTTCTTCCTATAGAAACATTGTTCCACATAATATTCACCACCTTCCAGGTATGGTCCTGAAATTAAGGCACATTGAAGTCCTTATGTGTTGACTTGGGGACTTAATTTTTCACTGGATTTCTATGGGAAAATATGTTCTTGTTCCACACAACCAATTTATACATGAAAATGGAAATTATTATTATTAATTTGAAGTCTGCTTGAATTATAGTTCATGTCAATTCTTTGAGATTTATTTTTTCTTTGGATGCAGTATGCCTAGCCCATAGTAAGATAATTAATAAATGTTTGTCAGTTGATGAAAATGTTTGTACTCCACCCACTTCATTTTTTATGTGGATGGAGAGTAAGATCAAAAGTGCCCTTAGTATTAGAATGCCTCTTTCTTATAATTGTACAATTTATGCCCATTGTACTTGGTGTAGGATCAGAGTGACGGTGGATGGAGAGTTTCTACATTACATTTTCCCCCTTCAGTTCCTGGATTCTCCTGAATGGGATTCTCTTAGACCCACAGAGGAGGGAATTTTTCAGGTAAAGTATGGATGAACTGCTTAATATTCAATTCTCTGGATTATGGACAATAAAATATAAAAGAGAAAAATTGTACCAAAATCACTTATCTTATCTAGTGTTATACTTACTGTATAATATTTTTTTAAAATATGAGATTTAATTTCCTACTTACTCAGCTCAAGCTTATATTATATGAACACACATAAAACTGATCATAGCTTTGGCATATAATTGAACATGTTGGGAAGAAACTAATGACAAATTTTGAAAATTGTTTTAGGTGAATGAACTATTTTAATTCAGGCTATACTTTGAAATTCATAAGTGGGAAAATTTACAAATAAACTAAAATTCAAAGACGTATTAGGAAAGTCATTTTGTTTTTTTCTAGGAAATGCCATTCTCTTGGGTATCATGAAAAGTGATAACATCTGTTATGCTCAGTTGCATCTAGTTATTTTGAAAGTTAATGACTCAGTAGGTCCCCTCATTAGGTTTTATGTTTCATGTCTGAAACATTATCCTTTTGTATAACCTATCTATGGTATTTTGTGTATAAAATGTGGGAATCCAGAAGTTAAGCCTTTAGATGGTTTTATTTTATTGAGATTATTTGTTCATTCTAGGAGCCAATTGGGATTAAGTGATTGAGGCCAAATTTGAACTCAGGTCTTCCTGACTCCAGGCCAAAGCACTCTATTCACTGTTCCACCTAGATGTCTCAAGATGGTTTTATTTTAAACAATACTAGACACTAGGAAAACCTATTAAACTTGCAAAACTTATTAAACTTGCTTTATAATTTGTTTTTTTTAAATTTTTATTTTAACACAGATAACAGAATAAGATCTTTTTAGTCATTTCCTCCGTCTCCACCAGAACTCTTTGTTTTATCTTATATTATCTTATTCCTATTCATTCCTTTCTTCGATGATTGTAGTTAGTGTAGGATATATTCAGGGTTTCTGTTCTTCATTTTGTCTTACCTCATAAAGATTTTTCTATATTTATAGTTCTCATTATTTTTAGTCTTAATCACATTATAATATTTATTTTAGGAACATTTATTTAACAAGAATACTTAATTCTAAATTTCACAATTTGATTCCCATATGATAATTATAATATTAGAATCTGCTGCACATATATATGTTTTTATACATTATATATACACATATAATGACAGAAATAAAAGATGCAATCAATTGCCTTTAAATAAATTTGCATTTTATTAATCATAATAGCATCTACATATATTTTTAAATGCACAAGACATTATTGAATGTAGAGAAGGTACATTTGCTTATTTAAGGATTCTCATTTAAATTCATAGGCCCAATGATTCTACAATCCAAGTATTAGGATCCATGGCTTTAAATCTCAAAAAAAAACCCAGAAACCTCTAAAACACAGAACATCTTATTAAATTCTCAGTAGCTGTGGTCAATCTGGATATATAAAAAATCATAATTTCATTCCCCTTGCTGTCCCCCAAACACATACACTTTTGGAATATGTTGTAGATTACCAAATTCTATCCTGAAATTTGAAAGGCAATTAAATGAAGAATAGAAGAAATCAAATGGTAACCTGACTTTCTTTTCTGATGTCAAGAAACCAATTCAAATGCTATCCACAAAGAGAGAGGCTGCCTATGTTTTTATTTGGTTCTTTTAATCTGTTTGTTCACGGTCTCATGTTTTGCAGGTAACCCTCACTGCAGAGACAGACTGTCGATACGTGGCTTGGAGGAGAAAGAAACTGTATTTACTCTTTGCTCAGCATCGTTTCATCTCTCGCCTGTTTTCTGTTCTAATTGGCAGTGATATTGCTGACAAACTCTACGCCTTGAATGACAGGGTGCATATGGGTAAAGGCAATCGCTATGACATCCGGTTGCCTAACTTCTATCAAGCTGCCACCCCAGAAATAGCCAGATCACCCCTGACAGAACATTTTCGGAGAAATACCAGAGGATACTGAGCTAATCATTTCCAAATGATGACTTTTTTTTAAAAAAAAATTCTCTATCATTCCCAGAATTAAATAGGAAAATGGAATGGCAAAAGTTGAGTTCTTCAATATTTTTATAAATCACACAGGAAAGTCACAGGGTCAGTGCCTCTGGTTAAAAACAGTTATTTTCATGCACCATATTAATATTTTTTTGCAACTAACCCACTCTTTTATGCCTCTCAAATACTCTGACACAGTTAAGCAGTTGGTATTGATTTCTCTGGTATGTTTAATTGATATTCTTGTGACAGGGGAAGATCAATAATTAGGGTATATTTTTGATGGTTCTTGCATCAGAACTGGAAAAGTAAAATTTTATATATGCTTAGATCCTTTATCCAATTTATCCAAGCCTACACCCAATGACTTCTTTAGAGGAACTTTACTGATCAGCTTCCCTCTCTGTCTCTCTCTCTCTCTCTCTCTCTCTCTCTCTCTCTCTCTCTCTCTCTCTCTCTGTCGCTCTCTCTCTCCTCTCAGTCACCAGCAAGTCACCTTAAAGCAAATGCTACATCAGTTGAGGCTATTTGAAAAATTTGTTTTGGATCCCTTATTGATTGCCTTGTAGTAGGTAGAGGCTATTTATTTTCAGTGTAATATTAGTTGATGTTATTTTGCAAATAAAATAAATTCTAGATAATATAAAATGATTGCTTAAAATACTATTTTTATAACCATAAATACTTCACAGAAAAAGACATAACATGCAAATAGGTCATAGAATACTATGAAAAATGAGGCCATCAAAATCATTGCTAAGGATGATCTAATTAGAAAGAAGTTACATAGTGCTTCTTTCTATCGTTAATGTTATATCAAGGGTGCAAGAACTCCAATGGCACACGATATAAAATAAATGTTATGTAATAGCAACAACACAAACATGGAAGACTGCTTCAAGACAATTTTTCCAATCACGTTTTTTCTCTAGTACTTTTCATTCTTTTCTAAAGATTTCCCATAATTGGGGTTTAGCTGCATTGAGGCAGATTTAAGTCATAGAAATACTGTCTTCCTATTTCTCCTGGTCAGAAAGCTACAGTTTAAAAAAGGACAGGAGCCAGCTAGTAAATGTTTAACAATTGTTTTTTTGGGGAAAAAAAATAACAAAAAAAAAAAAACAACATATCCATAATACAGTAATTTGCCCAGGGTCACACAGCTAGTAAGAACCTGATGCTGGATTTGAACTTGGGTCCTTGTGATTCTTGGGCCAAAACACTCTTTTAAGTTCAATCTATACTGCTAACATTCTCTTCATTACTTTCTTTGAGCTAAAAAAAACAATGAAGAGTTTGCTCATTTCCAAGGTATAAATGCTCACGATGAAAGTTTAATTATCTGGCTCTCACAAATGTTAGAGCATGTTCCTAGAAAAGGACCTGAGTGGCCACTGAAGCTGTTTTTGTGTTACGGATATGGAAACTGAAACCTAGAGAGGTAAGGTAACTTCCCAGAGTTATAGGTAGGAAGCAGCAGAACAACCCCATGTCCTCTGACTCTATCTCAGCAGCTACTGTATATGGCATTCAGTATCTCCCTCTTAGAATACCTATTGGGAGTCAACTATGGAGGCTTCCCCTAGTTGACCACAAAGCTGTATTAATTCTTTCTAAGTCCCTTAATGTCTCTCAGCCTCAAAGACAGTCTTCATAGGATTCTTATGAAAATCAAATGAAATAATAAATGTATTTTACCTTGCAAACTTTCAAATATTTTAAAACTATTAAATGTTTTTGTTATTAGTTTACTTGCAATATGTTAGTGGAATGGCAATCTCATCAATGTTGATGTTCCTGCCAATGCAATACAGGACACTGCAGGCAGATCCATTCCTGTGTATCCCATAATCCTCATCCATGCCTATCCAACACTCTAGAGAACTTCCTCATGTTCTCTTCTTGGATCTTGGATACCAGTGGAATGCAACAGCTTTCTATGGATTGTCCTCAGTTTTCCTATGTGACTTTATATTTTCTGGTCATTCATGTCATTGGTAATGTTCTATATGGTATTTCTCTTGATATGTATGTCAAATGTAACATATATAACATATTACAAACTATGTTCTCCATGCACTTTTTCCATTATCTTCTGGGTCAAATTAAACATTTCTTCAGTCTTTCCTAATCCTTACTCCTTTTGGCAGAGAGAGATGGAAAACTAGTAGGGTAGAAACCAGATACTGTGCTAAGAATTTTACATTTACTATCTCATTAATCCTCCAAACCCTGGGAGGTAGATATTCCCCATTTTACAGTTGAAGAAACTGAGGCAGACAGAGAGACATGCCCAGGGTCATATGGCAGCTGGATTTGAACTCCCGTCTTTCTGACTCAGGACCAGGTGTTCTGTTTTCTTTGCCACCTATCTGGAGACAGATACAGAGCAGCCTCCTGACCACATTTTCCCTTTTCTGGTATTTTGTTCAAATCTTCCCATGTCTCATCTTTTTAGGACAATTTGTATTCAACTTTTCATTAGGCACATTTGGAAGCATTTCCTCCAACTAGAGTTCTTGCATATGTAGAATCCTACATAGATAGTCATAATCTACTGTTCTTCATGTTTTTGGAAGATGAAGTTGCAAAAGAGAACGTCTTTCCCTCTTAGAATAGACAAAATGGAATGGGAGATCAGGGAAGAACAGGGACTGCGGAGGGAAAGGACTGAAGTGATATGGGATGGGAGTGCCAGGAAACAGGATAAAGGATTGCTGCCCTCAAAACCTAAATCATAGGGATAAAGGAACAGGAGGTAGGATTTTTGCAGATATTGGATTGATGAAGAGCCAGTTGACCAAGGCCCTCATATTCTAGAGACTTTTGATAATTGAAAATGATGTCAATGTGGGTACTATGTTATTAACTTCTTCCAAACCCAAACTGGGTCAGTAAATATCTAGTCAAGACATTGTAAGACCTGCACTGAGCTTATAGTTTGTTCCATCTCCGTAGTCTCATCCTAAGATGGTAGAAGGATAAGGTAGAGCCAAAAGTTACACCATACATGAAGCATGGTTGCTTTGGGCTCATGGTGCTTCTAGATCCTTGAGATTCTATGTCATCAGCCTGTATTTCTGGGTCACCAAGGCAATCTCGATGTCATTTTCCCTTAAAATTCATATTTTGTGATTTCTTTTTCCTTTTAATACTTTTCCTGAACTTTACCTGTAAAAAAACATTGAGAAATGGTGATAATGAAGGCCAATAGGCACAATGAGACTTTTATTAGGTCCCATATATTTTACTTGAGGCTTATCACAAATAAACATGAGTTCTCCATGTGTGAATTAAAAAATTTTTCTCTTTTAAAAGGAAGACTTTAATTCTAGGTTGGCAGGGCAGGAATAAGGATGGACAGAAATCTATAGAAAGTATTGTGACATAGAAAAACATTAATAAACCTTCTGGTTTTAATAATAGGCTTAGGAGGAATTTAGCAGAAAGAATTAAAAGGACTGGAAATTTTGATCAAGGAGGGAAATTTCAGATTCCAAGCACAAACTCTTGGAGGTAGCACAGTTAGGGGTGATAATGAAATCTAAGCTATGATTCCCTCTGAGGGTAGCAGGGCTAAGATTCTGTGATTCTGTGACCACAATAAAAATATGCAGGGTGATAGCACCTCTCTTCATAAGAGCAGTTGGAGAGCACTCTTAAGTATATATTCTACCCTCTTTCCCCAAAGTTCCCTCTTCCTCAATAAGCTCTCTATATTACTATACTGCAATATCCTAAAGAATAGAGAGGGAAGAAAGTCTATTTTCTCAGAACTCAGCTAAGCAGGATAATAAAATCAGGGATTTAAAGCTGGAAGTGCAAAGTACTTTAGTCCATTCCACTCATTTTTACAAATGTGGAAAATAAGACCCAAGTGATATGCCCAGAATCACATAGCTTCAGGCAGAGGTGAACTCCAAATCCAAGTCTTCTTTGTCTGTACCATCCCATGCTGCCCCATTATAATGCCCCAACTGTAAATAATATGACTATAAAAGATAGGTAATCTGAAAAAGAATGTAATAAATTTAAATCAATAAGCATTTATTAAGTACTATACATAGTACTGAGAAAACTAGGTGGCACAATGGATAAAACAGTGGATCTGGAGTCAGAAAGACCAGACTTCAACTCTGACCTCAGATACTTTCTGGCTGTGTGATCTTGGGCAAGTCACTTAACCTCTGCCTGCATAAAACTGGAGGGGAAAATGGCAAACCACTCCAGCATGTTTGCCAAGAAAACTCCATGAATTGTTTTAAAAAACTTAAAAATAAAGACATGACATTGGGAGATGAGCCCCTCAGGATAGATATGAACTGAAATCTCAATATGAGATGCTAGCCAATTTTTTTGCATCTTCTTTCCACCCATTGCTCCATTATTCCCTTTGAGGCCAAGAAAAACAATTGAATCCAACCATCAAAGAGTAACACTTTCAGTATTTAAGAACAAACATAGTATTGCTCCAAATCCAGGATAAGCATCCCTGAACCCTTTAAACAATATGCACATAGCTTGGAGGCCTCTCATCATCCTGATTTCCCTCCTTTGGACATGCTTTAATTTGTCCCTAAACTTCCCTAAAATATGGTGCTCTAAGCTGGGCAAGATTCCAGAGGCTCAGGAAGATCAAATGACCAAGTTCTCTAAGTGTTATTAAGGGCAGAGGCAATGCAAAGTATCTTGGAGTTGGAAGTACATGAAATATAAAATCACAAACTTAACTCTTATTCTGTTGATTGACAAATATTTATTTTGTGCCTACTACATGACTTACACTGTACTAAGAACAAGAGGTAAAAAGATAACATTTTATTAGGGAAGACATAAAATTACAAGCGTTTACAAAATCAATCAAAAATATAAGCATTTACAAAATCAATTTACACACAAAAATATACGCATTTACAATCAATGAGGGAAGTGATTGTAGGTAGTAAGTTTGAATGGAGAAATGGAGAAGTTTCCTGATGTTTGAGCTGAGCTTTAAAAGAAGTTAGAATCTAAGGTAGAGGTAAGGAAGGAGCTCATGTCAGGCATGGGCTGAGAGAGAGATGAGGGCAGCCTCTCCAAGATATAAACAGTCAATGTCATAAACTTAAAGCTAAAATAAAAGCATCTTAAAAAGTAAATAAAAGGATCTTAGAGGCCACTGAGTCTGTCTCTCCTCCCTTTGCAGATGAATTAACTGAGGCTGAGAGGGGTTAAGTAATTTGCCCAGTCACACAGCTAGTCTCGAAAGAGGATTTGAATTCAAGTTTTCCTGACTTCAAACCTAGCTTTTACATCCCTTTTACATCTCTGGTTACCTGTGACAGACAACAAAAAGACCAGTTTGTCTGGACCACAGAGTGTGTAAAGGAGAGTAATGTATCATCAGTCAGAAAGGGGAATTTGTTAAAAGTTGGATGGAAGGAAAACTCAAGCACAAAATACCAGAGGCATTTCTATTCAGATCCATTAATAATAGTTGCAGAAACATTATTCAAACATGAGTCTTAATAATTAGTGAAGACCCAGAAGCCAGCTTGGACTGAAAACAGGTTTACATTTCACAGCAATTCAATGTCAATACTTCACAAAAAAAATGCTGTAAAATTTTAGAAGACAAGGCCAAAGGTGAGCTCCTTTGATGCAGTCAGTTTACATAAGCTCTTCAAGATCTTTCCAATTCCATTTTCAGCTACTTACAAAGCTTATTTGTGAGCTCTCTGGGAGTTTCCTAAGAGAAGTCTTCATCTGAACCCATCAAGTTTAATATCCTCTGAGAAGGCCCTGCACTGTGGGAGAATTATTTCACTGCCCCTTAAGGTGCTGTTTATCCTCAAAATCTGGAGTTAAGGAGGGAGGCAGGGTACTATATATACAATGAAACTTTGTAAAAGAGGGTCTCTGAGAGACCCGGATGCAATTTAGACTGCACCTCTTGTCCTTTGGGTCCTTTGTTAGTTGAAAAACTACATTTCTGCTAAATTAGTTTGTGTGCCTTTAGGGCAGGCTTTGGAAACAGGGTATTATTGTTGGATATAAATAGGTTCGTCTAAGAGTCGATTTCTTAGTCCATGGATAAGTACTTACTTTTCCAAGAAATCCAGTTCCTCCTTTTTCTTTCTTTATAAGTCAAATGTTTAGAAAATTTTCCCCTTCCTCCTTTTCCTATCTCTTTATCTGCATCAGTTTGATCTTATTTCTTGCCTGCATATTGATTTTAGGAATGCAACAGACTAAAAGAAAAGATTTTTTTAAAGACCAAAAATCCTAAACTTGGTACAGTCTCAACCATATCTGTTTTTTTCAGAACACACTTTTTTTCTTAATGGAGGTGTGGAAGTGAATTTCATCAGTTCTTTTTTGAGAATGGAAAAAGCTATGAACTTTAATGTTCCAATTTTTGGAGGGGTTTATGAGAGCTACTAAAGTTTGAGTGGAAACACTGAATGAATCTGTGCCCTCTGTAACTAATTCTTTTTTTTTCTTTTTACTCTGAAAAGATGCACTTGTACATTTTTAATGTGGTGACTTTCCCTGATTTACTTATATCGTTACACATATCTTCTGAAATGCCTTTAGTCTTGCCTTATTTTACCTCTCCAGGCTTTTTAAAAATCTTTTTTGTTTTTTGCTGTTCTATGTAAAAACCATCCTCATAAATTCATTTTATTTATTGATTTACAGGGTCAGGTTTCTACTACATCCTTCTTCTAAAAGGCTTACATCAGTGCCATACAATGAGCCTTTTAAATTTAAGAAGGTAGCATCCTCAAAAAATTATGAGGGGTGTAGAGATGAGTAAGGTGTTGGGGATAGTAATGAAAGGAAATGAGAAAAGAAAATGGGCATGTTCAGGTCATCATAAGGCAAATAAGTAGTATTGTGTTTAATAGGGAACACAGGGAAGATCATTAGACTAGGAGTCAGAAGCCCTGGATTCTAGTTATCACTATATCAATCACTGTCTAATGTACAGGCCCTTTTATTTGTGACTTTGTTCTGTCCTGGACCTCTTTGTCTATGTTCTCTCTTTCTGTAAATGCAGCAGTTCCCATAGATTTAGTTATCATCTCTATGTTGATGATTCCTGTTTGTGATTCCTGCCGTGGAAGTTGCTTTGAATTTACTCTGAATATTTTTCATTTTTAGTCTATCTTTTGGAGATTAATCAAAAAGTATTTTGAGTTGGGTGAAAGAATAAGGTTCAAAGTTTTGCTCATGCTCTCTAAGCTCCAAGGAGACTTTTTTATAAATATCTGAGGGCCTGACTTTGGAGGGGGCTCAGGTTTATCTGATAAGTCAAGTTCTAAATGAAGTAAAATTTTAAGTCATTTAGCATCTAACAAAAGGAAGTTTAGAAGAAGGAATATTAGTAGAAAGGATAAAGCATAGATTCAGTTGAGCCCAGATCCTCAGGTCTATGCTGACCATGCCTAGACACCTATGGAGCATAAAGGAGGCATCCCAGATTGTTTGTAGAAGTGACTTTAGAATCTAAAATTTACCAGAGGCTTTATCTTTGCTTTTTAGCCTTAGCTCCCAGGCAAATTAAATCTTTGAGAATGATTTTAAAATCTTTTGAGGAAAAACTAAACTGACTTGCATGAGTTATATGTTGCTCCTATGATAAAGGGAGCTTTGATCTTAAAGGGGACTTACTGGCATTGGCCCCTCTGATAGCCACATGCATGACCCACTGTTCTATTTTAAAGCCCTTTTGGCAGAGCTCCTAAGGGGACCACAACTCTTTGCCTCTCTATATAATATTTTACCAAGAGAAAGTAAGCACCTTGGGGGGAAGGGATTGTTTCATTTTTTTCCTTAAAACCTTAACACCTAGGATGGTGCTTAATGCTTAATAATTTTTGATTATTGAATATTAATTGATTGATTGTGCTCTTCTAGGGTACAGTTTCAACATTCATAACATGAGGGGTTGGGATTTAGATAATCTCTAAAAGCAGCAGTGTGATAATAAATATTTAACAACTCATTCTCTGGGGGTAGGAGAGGAAGTAAACATGAAATTATTTTTAAGGTTGTACTCCTTTTATTTTGTACTATTTTATTTTTTTCCAATTATGTGTAAAAATAGTTTTTAGCATTCATTTTTGTATAATTTTGAGTTCCAAATTTCTCTCTCTCTCTCTCTCTCTCTCTCTCTCTCTCTCTCTCTCTCTCTCTTTCCTTCCCCTGTCTCCCTCAAAAGGCAAGCAATCCTTTATCAGAAATACCAACAGTAAAAATTGTTTCCCAGTTTTTTCTTTCCTCTTGCACTGACTTTGTTTGTGCAAAACATTTTAATTTAATATAATCAAAATTATCCATTTTGCATTTGTTGATGTTCTCTATCTCTTGTTGGATCAACAAATTTTTCCCTTTCCATAGATCTGACAGATAAATTATTCCTTGCTCTCCTAATTTGCTTGTGTTATTACCCTTTCTGTCTAAATCATGTACTCATTTTGAACTTAACTAGATATATGGTATGAGATGATGATCTATGTCTAGTTTCTGCCATACTACTTTTCATTTTTCCCAGAAGTTTTTTGTCAAATAGTGAGTTTTAGACCAGAATCTGAAGTCTTTGGTTTTATCAAACAGTAGATTACTACTGTCATTTACTAATGTGATTTATATACCTAATCTAGTCCCCTGATCCATCACTCCATTTCTTAGTCAATACAAAATAGTTTTGATGATTGCCATTTTATAATATAGTTTTATATCTGGTGTAGCACATAACACACATTATTAAATTTTCCCCATCACTTAGTCTAGATAATAAACAGAACAATAAAATAAACCCTTGCTTTACAGCAGTTGCTAAATTCCAAGGGCTAAATGCTCAAAGTGGAAACAGATTTAAACCGACTCTAGCACATACCTGTCTAAAGGTACTTTCGAGAAGTATTAGTCTATGAATCCTTGTAGTCTTTCCCACAGGCTTATTTCATATTAGCAATAGACTGTGGGGCAATTGTTATACCAACCACATGCAGTCAGAATGACTTAGACCTTTTTTTTTTAGCATTTAGGACAACGAACTCAGTTTCCAGGCAGTAGATCTTCAATTCGTTTATTGTGGCCTTTAAATTTTAAACTCTGCAGCAACTGTTCACCAGTTATCTGGGAATCTCAGAATCTATCTTCTTAAATGAATAATTATGACTCTAAGGGCTCCTTAACGTATTTCTGCTCTATTACCTCTTATAGTCCCATTTCCATTCTTATTCCATCATTAAAATAGTATGAGTGATCTTAGAAAATTTTTTGGCAACCTACTTTTTTCACTTTCAAATATATTTTCTTTCATTCATGAGTTTTTGTGGATTCTAAGAATAAATCACTTAGGGACAAAATTTCTGGTTTTGATTCTTTAATTTGTTTTTCTTAGAAAAATGAACTCCTTTAATATATTGTTGGTGGAGTGAGACCATCCACTATGGAAAAAAAAATAGAACTCTGCTAGGATCATAGGTAGAGAATGAGAAGAGGCCTAAGAAGCAGCCTTGTTGTTGTTATTATTGTTCATAACATTATCTTAGGGTTTTCTTGGCAAATATATTGGAGTGGTTTGTCATTTCTTTTTCCAGTTCATTTTACAGATGAAGAAATTGAGGCAAATGGATTGATTTGCCCAGGATCACCCAGCTTGTAAATATCTGAGGTTACATATGAATTAAGAAAGATCAATCTTAATGAACTCTATCCACTGCTCCACCTAACTGTCCTTCTAACCACTACTTATTGATATCCCCAAGAAAATCAAAGAAGGAGGGAAAGGTACAATGGTAAAAAATAAAAAATAAAGAATTTGTTCATCACTTGTGGAATGATCAAAATAATATGACACAAGAATGTAAACAATATTATTATCACTTTGATGTTAAACTATAAATGATAAATGCAATACTTGGCATAATTCATGTGAACTAGTATAGATAATACAGTGAATAGAGTGCTGATCCTAGAGTCAGAGGACTTGAGTTCAAATCTCATTTCAGACACATCCTAGTTGGGTGACCCTTGGGCAAGTCATTCAACTCTTTTTGTAGCAGTTTCTCAATTGTAAAATGGACTAGAAAAGGAAAACAGCAAACCACTCCAATATCTTTGCCGAGAAAACCCCAAATGGGATCACCGAAAGTTGGACATGATTGAAATGACTCAACAACAGCAGCAACTCTGATGTAGAGTTAAGTAAGAAGGAACAAGAAAATATTATAAGTAGTGAACATGCTAATGTAAGGGAAAAACAACATTAAAATATATTACAATACCAATCAATGTACTGACACTTCAGCTCTAGAACTCTGATAATCTGATGAGCCACAGACCACTACTCTCAGCAGTACTTTACTTTATTCTACTTTTTTGTCATATGAGGTTTCTATGGGAGGTAATATTAGCGAGGAATGTCAGGATCTTTTCTAAAAGTATCAATAGGGGCGGCTAGGTGGCATAGTGGATAAAGCACCGGCCCTGGAGTCAGAAGTACCTGGGTTCAAATGTGGTCTCAGACACTTAATAATTACCTAGCTGTGTGGCCTTGGACAAGCCACTTAACCCCGTTTGCCTTGCAAACAAAACAAAACAAAACCTAAAAGTATCAATAAAGCATTAATAAAAGGGAAGTGACTAGTTGAACTCTTTTATCCAGTGAGATTACTGAATACATAGCCTAAGAAGGTCAAAGACAGAAAAAGATGTGTGTGTGTGTGTGTGTGTGTGTGTGTGTGTGTGTGTGTGTGTGTGTATTTTTTTCTGATAGCAAAGGACAGGATCAGGATTAGGGGGAATGGATGCCCATGACATGAGAAATTACTTAATACATTTGGTATATGAATATAAATGAATACTGCTACACCAGTAGAAAAGGAAAACATGAAGAATTCAGAAAAACATGAGAAAACTGTCATAAATTGATGCAGAATGAAGTAAACAGAACCTGGAGAACAACACATGCACATGATTATTAAAACAATGTACAGGAAAATAATAATAAATATCAATTTAAATGAAAAAATCTTAAATCCCAGAGATCAGATGATAAAACATACTTTCTTATTCTTCATAGAGAGATAGGACACAGAATATCAAATATCCTGCCAAACACAATTGTTTCTCTGTCTGTTTTGCTTATTTGCTTTCTTTAGATCCAAGTAAAGACCAAAGTGGGAGTGGGAGGATGAAAATGATGGTAGTAGATCAAGAAATGACCATGATGTAAAAAGTGAATAGCATCAATTAAACTGTAAAAATAAAAAAAAATTATTATCTTTTTTGAAGCACCTAATAATTGGATATATGTTATTTTTAAAGAAAACTAAGGTACTTAACATCTTCAGTTGTGAGCATTGCATATTTGATGAATGGAAATGTGGAACAATGGATAGAGAACTCAGGAAAATTGGATTTCAATTATTGCCTCTGATATGTACTGGCTATGTAACCATGGTCAAGTTGTTTAACTTCTTAGTGCCTCAGGCAAATGCTCTAAAACCAAAAATTACTCACCTGCATTAGTGGAGAAAATTTCTCTACCAGTGTCCCAACAGCAATTAAATCACAAGAGTGACAAAATATTTATGCTATTTTTTCAGCCAATTGAAATTCATAATCTTTTCTCCTGCCTCACCCCAGCCGAAGTGACAAAACTACCAGACTCTAGCAATACAGTTTGTTTCTCACTAAAATATCTTCAATGATCTCATCATAGTTTTGGTTTATTATTAAATGTCTTAGAGTAGTCGTATATTTTCTCCTATAATTTTTGATACCTCATTTTCTTAGAATTGAGTATTTCATTTCACTATGTAACAAATTCAGGTAAAAACCCATGAAAATTTTCTTGAATGAGACTGTCTCACTTTGACGGTTTAAAAAACTGTTTTCTGGGTTTTTAATATATTCCACTCTTCAAATACTTTGAATGTCGTATAGTTGATTTTTAAAATGCCCCCAAAGCAATTGAGCAGTAAGTAATGTTTTAAGGTAGCTGTGATTGTTTCTAAGCCCTGGTTCTATATCTTTCAACATAGTATCAAAACACAAATCATCTATTATCAGGACATATTTTGCCCAAATGTTTCCATTCTTGTCACAAATAATAAATTTAAATGGTTCTTTAAAATGTTTGGTTTCTCTTGATACCACAACTTTATTTCCCTGTGATGGTGTATGATAGTCTCTGAGATCCCCATATCAATTATTATTTCCTTTTTTGTGGTTGTCTCAGAAATGCAGCAGAGAAATTTATTTATAAGTGCAATGAGAAAAAGAACCTTCTCTTCCCCAAGAATTTTCCATTCAATTTCTCAGAATTTTCAATCTTAAGACCATTAGGACAATCTTAATTGTATCAGGATATAATGGTTAAGCAGGTCTTATAGAAGATTTCTAGATCTGTCCACAACTCTGACCTATGCAGGTAAACAAGCATAGGAAGTACAAAATACATTTCTTTGTACTAAAGAAATGTTTAAACTTGTTAGCCAATTATCTTTCATTCCATATTTAGTAGATACATTGTTGACAATGGAATAGTTCAAAAAAAAGTTTTCTTTATAAATATTTCAATAATCTTTATATATGCATTAAGTTAGTGAGGTGTCTTATTTTCATAAATTTGTAACAACAATATAAGTAGTAGTAATAAAAATTTGCATTTAAATCATTTCTTTCCCTCTGGGAACTGAGAGTGCTTGAGTGTATCAATTAATGCTCCTTGGCCGTATCATTATCCTGAGTTTCTGTTATTATTCCATCTTTTTAATGTACTGTTTGTTGTTTTTGTTTTTCAGTCCCATATCAATTACTCTTCTGAATATCATCAGATGTTACATTTGCCTCCAAATAAAAAAAAAATTTCCCTTCGTGGAAGACAGAGTCCTTTTATTGATTATAAGATAAAAGAACACATGTTCTTTTCTTTTTGATAATGATTTTATTCATGTCACTATTTAAGTAAATTTTATTCAAACGATAGCTATCATCTGAAGGGGCAGCATTTTATATTGAATAGAGGTCAGGTCTTTAAGCCAGGAAATTGTTGTTGTTGGGTTGTTTTATTTGTAACTGACATTCCATGAGCCCATTTTGAATTTTCTTGGCAAGGAAGTTGGAGTGATTTGTCATTTCCTTCTCCAAATCATTTTACAGATGAGGAATCTGAGGTAAATGGGGTTAAGTAATTGTCCAGGGTCACACAGTTAGGAACTGTCTGAGTTAAATTTGAACTCAGATCCTTCTGATTTTAACCTGGAGTTCTATTCACTGTGCCACCTAGCAGCCCTAAACCAGTAATACCTGGGCCCAACTCCTTCCTCTAATAAACACTGGCTATGGAGAAATAAGTGATTCTTTCCTTTTCATAGGCAACTGTCATATACTATAAGTTGCAGAACAGTTTCTGATCTACACTGGGTAGGGAGAGTTTCCTACACCAAGGTAATGAGAGTTTCAGACTTCCTCCAACCCCAATTTGTTGCTGTTCAGTCATTTCAGTTGTCCCTGACTTTCTATGATTCCATTTCTTGACAATGATACTTTGGTTTACCATTTCCTTCTCTAGTTCATTTTACAGGTGAGAAAACTGAGGGAAAAAAAAGATTAAGTTATTTGTCCAGGATCATACACATGGTAAGTATCTGAGGCTAGATTTGAACTCTCAAAGATAAGTCTTCCTGGCTCCTACCCCATTATTCTATTCACTGTACCACCTAACTGTACCTCCCACTCCAAATTAATCAGTATTAATTTTCCAGTATTAGTTATCTTTCTTCACAAAATATAATTTCCCAAGTTTCTCCTTCTTTACTTTCTTAGAGTACCTTTGAAACCCTTGTGGTTTGAAAAACACATTTAAAGAATGATTTATGTGGTGATTCACATTTTCACCTCTCAGAAACCCCATGCCTTTCCTAGCTGAACACAGACAAAAAATTGACAACACTCCATGTTTCAGAAAAGAGTACACTAAATGAGAAAATTCGATTGTAAGCTTTTTTTTGGGGGGGGGGTGGAGCAATGGAGTTAAGTGACTTGCCAGGTGCCTGAGGATGAACTCAGGTGCTCTACCCTGACAATTGTAAGCTTTTGGAAAGCAGAACTTATTTACTATTCATATGTTCCAGTTCCAAACATGGTGCCTAGCAGATAAGAGATAAATGATAAATAGTTTTTGATGAATGAAGATAGAGAGGTGTGGTTAAGGGCTTAAAAATCTTTCTACCTAAGAATAAGTGGTCATCTCCTAAGAGGCATTAGAAGGATCTAAAGTGAAGCAGAGCTGAATAAAATTACCTTCTAGTTCATTCTAGCCATTTGGAGCAATCAACCCAAAATAGAGATTAGGTATATTCTGGGAAAGCAGTTCTTTCACGGAATGCAGGTTCAGACTAGGATAAGTTCAGTAAAGGATGGTCTATTCTTGTCTAGAGCTATTCTGGAAGGCTCATTTGGTCCTCCCTAAAGGTTCCTTGGGAAGCACAAGATCCTTTTCTCGACTTTCATTTTCAGATTGTGAGGACCATATACATATTTACATTTTCCTCAACTTCTCAGCCCTATCTTCTATTTTCAGTTCCTCTCTCCATATCAGACTTTATTCATGCTTAACACAATTCCCCTGGACCTAATCATGACTAATGATTTCCTTTTCACTATTTTGAAATAGTTTTATGAAAAATAAAACAAATTCAATTATTTATCAAGCATTTCCACAGTCCAAGACACTGGGTTAGATACTGGGAACACAAGGATGACTTAGCCCACACCCTCAAGGAGCTAACAATGTAATCAAGGAGATGATATATATATATATATATATATATATATATATATATATATATTATATATGTATGTATGTAGCAGCATATCTGAATATCTCCTCAATGTGTCACTCAGAAGTTTGCAGGTTGGGCCTCCAATGAGTGATTTCTCTCAGGTTCAATGGTATTTTCTGGAATTATATTCCTAAAAATATAGGAGTCCTTAGGGTGCACATACCCTTAATAGTCAGTTAGTAGACATGGTTAGCTCAAAGCAAAAGAATTTATTAAGATGACTTAGTAAGAACAGTAGCTACAAATTATTATCTCTCTGAAGCTGGAGCATGCTTTGCCACAAATAAACATAATTTTCAGTAGGAAGAATGGCTACTAATTTAAGCTGGTAATGATACCAAATGTAGAGAATGCTCTGGCCAAGACAATAGAACTTTCAGTACTGCAGGATCTCAGTGTCTTTTCTTGTGGAGTTCACACATACTGCTCTGTAATATGAACAGTGTCTTCACCAGATGACTTCTCTATGCCTACTCTTCTCCCTACTTATACTCCCAAGGGACTGGGCGAATTCTCTCCTGAAGTCCATAGTAGGCTCTCTTCTCTACTGTCAAAGTTCATACTCCTTGAGGCCATTTCTTGACTTTTTCCATATATGACAGGTTCAGTTTTTTAAAGAATGTCATGGCCCTGGACAGTTGTTTTTTAAACTTCACATTTTGCAAAGGAATAACAAGGTATAGATTTGTCTTTGCAATTTATATGTACAGTATCATCAACCTGAGTCCTGGTATTTATCTCTTGTTTCCATGATTAAATTAGCCAATTGTAATGAGATGAATTATACACAATTAACCATTATATATATGTATGTATATATATATATATATATACATATATATATATATAAATTATATTCAAATACTCAAGTGGATCTATGAGTTCACTGATATCAACAGTCTTTCTCACATGGCAAATGGCAACCCAATTTGGCCTACTTAACTAATATAATTCTTGTTCCTATCCTTCAGTAAGTTATTCAGGGTTAAATATTATCAAAGTTATTCAAGGGGTTCTAGCCAATGTGCTCAATGCCTTCCATGACTTCTTTTTGCTTTTATCCTTTGTTTCCTTCCATTTAGTTTGTTTTTTTAGACATTTTTTCCAAGGCAATGGGGTTAAGTGGTTTGCCCAAGGCCACACGGCTAGGTAATTATTAAGTGTCTGAGGTTGGATTTGAACCCAGGTACTCCTGACTCCAAGGCTGGTGCTCTATCCACTACGTCACCTAGCCACCCCATTTAGTTTGTATGTATTTTATTCATAAATAGTCACTTTTATGTAGTCTCCGCCATTTGAATGTAAACTCCTTCAAGAGGAGAGTTTTTTTTTCCTTTTGGAGTATCCTTAGTATTTAACAGAATGCATGACACATAATAAATACATTTTTAATAAATGCTTATTGATTAATGAATGCCTCACATAATATAGATACCAGAGTTTTGCAGGCTACACATGGGCTCTCCATCAATCATCTTTTCTTCATCCTTGCAATGTGACAACTCAAGGTTCTGTTTGATCATATATTTCTTTGATGACTTCCCTAAGATCAACTATTTCTTATTTGAAATGTATTGCAGCTGCTCATATCAATCATGGATACTTCCATCACCCTGTGAGTGATACTCACTTTTAACTGGAGATAGGAGTATTCTATGACCTTTAGGTATACAAGAATACCATTGGGATACTGGAATTTAAAAGCTAAGTCTTTCTTTCAATGAGAAAATTGGGATTAAGAATTTTCTAAAATCACTAAATGTGTTGGAGAAGATAAACAAGAAGGCCAAGTAGGTCAACATAGACCAAGAAATTCAAGGAGGGAAGGATGATTCCTAGCTGGGAAAACCACAAAGACATGAAGAAGGAAGGGACCCTTGAGTTAAATAAAAAGAAAAGTAATATTAGTGGTTAGAGAAGGTGGGGAAAGAGGAACAACTATATTCTAGACACAGGAAAGGAAACAGTGTGTACAATGATTTGGAAGTGTCACCCATGTGTTAAACACTGGAGAATGATGACAACAAGGAAACAACCAAAAAAACTCAAGAGGGGGATGATGTATTTGGGGAGGGGGCTCAAGTTCAGAAAGAAACAATCTGTTAGTAAATAATTTTTGTTATTTATTTTGTTATTTATTATTATTACTTTCCTGGCTACCTTGGGCACTCTCCTTAAAGGGAAGTTCTGAGAGACTCTCATCTTTATAGGAGAAAGGAGTCCCAGAGTCAGAAAGCATTTCAGGGGTGTGAGTTCCAGAGCTGAAGTAGTCTTCTAGGATGAAGAATTCAGAGTAGAATGAGATTAGAAAATGGAAATAGAGCAGTGTGACTGGAGAATAGAATACATGAAAGCCACTAATGTGAATTAGAGCTAAGAAAAAAAAAGAAAGGTAGGTTAGAGGTAGATTGTTGAGAGGCTCTAATATTAGACTAAGGGCTTTATATTTTATTCATTGAATATTGTGTGATTAGGAGATGATGAAATTTGAAGAAAATGACATGGTCAGATCAATGCAGGACCAAGAGATGTGTCCACTTATCCAAAGTTGTGTAGTTAATAAGTCACAAATCTGGGATTTGAACCCAACTCCTTGGTCTCCAAATCCAGAACTTTTTATTCTATGTCATGTTGTCTCTTCAGCAATTATATGAAGGATGAACTGAAGACAGATTAGACACAGGGAAATCTGTTAGGTGCCATAGTAGTTGTCTAGTTAAAAGGTAGGTATGCAAAAAAGTGATAGAGTGGTAAGAGGGAATCTAAAGGGGATAAATGTAAGAAATACTTCAGGAATTGATCAATAGAATTTGACAACTGCTGGAATGCAGGGGAAAATGAAAAAAAGATTTTGCTTGTCTAACTTGGAGTTTACCCAGATAATGTCAGCAACAAAAATGGAAGTTAGGAGGTGGAACAAGTTTTAGAGATAGACAATGAGTTTAGTTGAGCTTGAGGTGCTTTCATATCAAGGGAGAACATAGCAATGTCCAAGAGGCACCTGAAAATACAGGAGTGGAGAGTGGTAGAGGGGAAGTAATATGTATTTGGGAGTCTTCTACATAGAGAAAAGAACTCTTTGATGAAAAACTCCAATTATCAATGCAGATGGGCATCTTTTCTTTATAGACAGAGTATGAAGAAACTAAGTAGTTAAGTGACACACTGTCAGTATGTGCCAGAGGTGAGACTTGCAGCCAGGTCTTTCAGAACTCTGATGCTATCTCTCAAGGAATTATACCACACTGCCTCTCATCTTTATAGAAATGAAAAGAGCCAATAATAGAACCAGGGTGATGTTCAGTGGGTCAAAGAAAAGACCCATTAGGCAGGACAAACAGTACTACAGTAGACTAGGAATGAGAAAAATAGCAAAAATGTGGGGTTAGCAATGTCAAATCTACAAATCTTTGTTTCCCCTCTACCATTTACAATAAGCAACTCACAAAACATTTTCTTGTCTAATTTTTCATCCTTTCCCTTGCTTTTCACTTAAAAATAAAAAAAGCAAACAAACAACCAAAAGATATACGAGAAAGAATAGGGAGAGGGAATATCAAGCCCATAGTTTCTGACATTGCAATTATTTGCAGGTACCTTGCTGTCAACTTCAAGTCAGAGATTTACTGCTTTTTAATTCTGCTACATCTTTTTTTTTTTTTTCTGGAATCTGGGTTACTGCATATTTCATAAGTCTGCTTCTAGAGTCAGTACTAATTTCTGGATTCCCCAGGGAAATCCTAACTCACTGAAATTTGTGCATTCATTAAAGTTTTGCAATTCACCCATCCTTTTGGCTTGAAACAATAGATACTTATATATATGCTACATGGAACAGCTAAGAAAAGAAAACTAATTACATTTTTTAAAAGAAACAAGATTGAATAAAACCTCTGAATGCTTTCCCTTAGATACTTAAGAATATTTGCATTGTTTCTTCAGATAAGTAGTAAATGATAATGTTTGGAATCCAGCCCAATTCAATAAATACTTACTGAGTGCCTACTTTATGAAACGTAATTTTAGATATCATGGAAAAGGAGATAAGCAAAAAGTGTTCAAGTGGATGCCCTGTTGGCATTTAGCATCATTATTATTCTGTGTCATTACTCTCTTACATCCAGTCTGTTAGGAAAACACTCATCTTTGTGATATACTAACACATCAGTGGATTAATGATTTCAGATACATGTATATTGCCTGCAACAATAACGATAGCATTCCACTTGTCCTCAAAATGGCCCTCAACCATGTTGTTGTTGTTTGGTCATGTTTGACTCTTTGTGACCTTATTTAGGGTTTTCTTGGTAAAGCTACTTGAGTGGTTTGCCATTTCCTTCTCCAGTTCATTTTAAAGGTGAGGAAATTGGGGTGACTAGGTGGTGGATAGAGCACCAGCCCTGGAGTCAGGAGTCAAATCTGGCCTCAGACAATAATTACCCAGCTGTGTGGCCTTGGGCAAGCCACTTAACATCATTGCCTTGCAAAATCCTAAATAAATAAACAAATAAATAAACAAACAGACAGACAGACAGACAGACAGATAGATAGGTAGATGATAGATAAATAGATAAATAAATAAATAAAGATGAGGAAATTGCAGAAAACAGTGTTAAGTGACTTGCCCAGGGTTATACAGCTAGTCTGAGGATAGATTTGAACTCAGAAGAGAAGTTTCCTTGACTTGAGGCCCTCATCCATGTCCTCCTATTATTTGTCAAATGGGGATCTTATCCAACATACTTGAAATATTCCTCTTCTATTTATATTGAAAGTTCATTTGGAGATCATGGGTTGTCCATTCACTTATCCCTCACTCTCCCAAGGTAATCAATCAATTTTTTTTAAATCATAGATTTATTTTATCACATCATTTGAAGCACTTTCCTTGTTTACAAGTTGCTACCTGCTCATGTACCTCTTCTCTATTGTTTTCTGTTTTCTACTTCATTTCTTTGGAGGTTGTGATCTATTACTCTAAGCCATTCATCACCACCAAAGAAAATCTATCAACTAATTAACTTAAAATCAACTCTTAAAACTTGAAAACAGCATCAGATTTTCCTTAAACTTCAAAGTCAAATTTCACTTGGGTCATATTTGGTAATTAACTTTTGGGAGGCACATGGTTTGGTAAGAGGCAGTTACATGAAAATATATCCACCTCATATATACACTAGTAAAAACTGTCATTTCTGATCCCTATTTCATGAGTCTAGCAAGTCAGAGTCAGGACAAAAAGTAGTCATCTACATTTTTTATGAAGAAATTCATTTGATTATTTTCAAGAACTACTTCCATCCAGCAAGTCAGTTTGAAACAAAAAGCAGAATCCAAAGTAAACTAAGTGTTTTTGATTGAGATAACTGTTACAATGGATCTTCACATACACACAAAAATGTTAATGTAGCTAATAGAGATTCATAAATAAAGAAAAGAAAGAACTAACAGAAAGACCCTGATTTAGTAGTCAGTTAACAGCATGTGATTGCCTAGCATTGTGTGGTTAACTAAAAAGGGTTATATAAAAATGAATTCTAGGGAAGGCACAATTCCTATACATTTAAAACTAGCAATCTAAAGAAATGCCACACTGATTCAGATCTTTAGGGAGGTACTCAAGGAAGAAAAGGAGTGTATGATTTTGTTCTTATACGCCACAAGAATTTCAAAATTTTTTCTACTCTTAAAAACAAAATTTCATCCCAATCTTGTTCAATTACTGCAAAAATACACTCTTCTCAAATATAAAGTCTCAGCAATTTTCTTTTGTTCATTTGGAGACAGGATAAGGTTTCTGGAAAGGTGATGATAGAAATAGCTGCTGATATTGAAGTTATACCATCTACTTGGTTCTGTGGGGTAATAGACAAGCCTCTAACAAGTGACTATTCAATTCTTCCCCTCAACCCCTTATCATTTCCATTCTTTTACTTTTGTGAAAACTGTCTTTTATTTCACATTTGTTTCAACTAGTGCTAGAAAATCTTGTCAATCTGACCTTTCCATGGCAGCCATAAGTAATCCAACAAATATGAGGGGAAACAAACCTATAATCTCATGTCGAGAATTCCTGACTTAGATTTGATCATTTAAAGTAACCAAATATAGTTTTCTTATAATAAAATGGGAAGCTTATAAGTTATTCAACTTTGAGGTGAATCTCTGACTATAATTTAAAATTGTTCATGCTTATGGTACATCATCTTCCCATCAATAAAATGGTCCCAACACCTGGTTCCAGAGACCAAATATATGAGTTTTGGGCTCATAGAATGATAGCACTGTAGAGTTAGAGCTGAAGAAAATCTTTCAAAAGTCATCAGTTTCAACCTCATCATTTAAGAGATAATAAAATTGAGGTCCAAGAAGATTGTGACTTAACCAGGTTCACATAACTAGCAATAGTCTGAAGCAGGATTTGAACCAAGTTCTTCTTACATTAGTACTTAGAAAGATATAAACTGTGTAATGGATCAGTCTTATCCTTCGATAGATTGGTCAAGTAAAACCTATAAAAGACCTGCAAATAATAGAGAATAAAAGAGATGAAGAGAAATATAAAGATAAATATAGTGCAACAAAGACACAGTGGTGGCATAGTTGATAAATCATGAAGATCTGAGTTCAGGTCTCACCTCTGGCCTATTCTAATTTTGTCACTCTGTACAAATCATTTAATTCCTCAAGATAATTGAGCAACTGTCTAAGATTTTAAATTGAAGAGCAGGTGCCACGGCTCCATCAGGAGAGGAAATTTCCTCACCAAAAATTCACAGTTTTGAACAAAAAAATGTATTTTATGCCCCTGGGAGTATTGTCAGGGATGATGCTCTGGATCTATAATTTTAACCATGAACGGAAGTCCTGGTGTGAACCACTAATGAAAAATGATAACTCATTCCTAGCTTATGGTCTTGGAAGATTACCTGAGGCACTGAAAAATTATGACTTACCTAGCATCACATAGTCAGAAGAGGAATTGAGGACAGCCCATTCTTACTTCCAAACTCACCTGCAACCAACACACACACACACACACACACACACACACACACACACACACACACACACACACACACATACACACACCCAAAGCAATGCTTTTTTTCTTCATGAGTTTATCTGATATCCCTGGATCAGCATATTTGAATGCATTTTTACACATATTCTATATAATATCAGAGGAAGTAAAAAATGTTAAACCTAGACTTTTGTGATGCTAATCAATGTGCTTTAGGGAACAATATATTTAAGTTTCAGTCTTTAACTAGGTCAGTGGATTTCTACCTATTTTCTCTTCTTTTTCCTCACCTTCAAATTTCCTCTAATCTTCCATACATGTGTCCCCTACTGCAGTCTCAACAAATTTGGTATTAAAAAAAGTCTTCAAAAATGCTATTTTAACTTGTTACAGTACAATTTTACTTTTGATTATGACCCCAGTTCTGCCAATAGATTGTGGAGTTGGGCTCAAGAAATGGTCCAGCAGAAAATGCAAGATCAAATGCCTCCCTTACTCTATTCTCTTCTACTCTATCACCTTCCTCTAATGACCCCAACAGTGTTCTAATCCTTGGCATTTTTGTACCCAAGAAAGATTTGAAAAGTGTACACTCATGTCTTAGAAAATGTGACTCTTTCCATATTACTCTCCATCAGAGGGTTTGAGCCTTCATTGTCACACATACAGTTGGCTCATCAATCAATCAGTCAATCAACAAACATTTTTCAGTACTTATTCTGAGCTTGGAGTTGTTTTCAAGGAACTTAAGCTCTCAACAAAGAAAACAAAATGTGTGCCTATACTCAAATACAAAAATACACACAAAATCATTTAAAAGGGGGTGCTTCTAGCAGTTGGGAAGGTTTAGATTAGGACTCACATGGGAGATAACCCCATAAGCTGATCTATAAAAGGAGTTAGCAGTGCTAAGGAGTGGTGGTGGTGACAAGCCATTCCAGTCATAGAGACATTCTGTGTAAATTTACATAGATAGATGATGGAGTGTGATGAATGAGGAGAGAAAGAAGAGAAGGAGGGAGAGGAGAAATAGCAGAAATGTTAGAGAAACTTACTATTATCTTAGAGGAAACATGGAGCCACCAAAGTTTCTTGAGAAGGAGAAAGACATGATTAAAATCATACTTTAACAAAATATCACAAAATGAATAATACCTCTATCTCAAGAAATTTTGTGGCATTCATATTCTTTAAAATGAATACTTTGTAATAAAAGTATGTTGATAATATTGATGATAATTAATACCAAAAAACTTTATCATATTCTTTATGTTTTTTTCCTAACTTACTCATGTCTAGTCAGTTTTGGTTTCAAAATTGCCTGACTGTGACTTGGGCTGCAGAAAAATGGCAGTGAGTTAATAGTCAGTTCCTACAGTATGGCAAGCACCATTAATATTATTGGACTGCAAAGATCTTTGGCTTATACCTGAACCAAAAGAACTCAGAAGACTCCTCTGGAATCCGCTCTTCTGCTCTAGAATCACCCAAAGTTGGTATCAAATGATTTATGATCAATTGGCTGAGAAAAGAGAATATTACATCTGGAAAAGCAGTTATATTCCAGTGGAGAGGCACATGGTAAATGCTTTTTGACTTGTAGTCTGAAAGTGCTGGATTTGGAGTCAGATGAACTGGCTTCAAATGAGGAGGTTGCATTGGATGATCTCTGGAGCTCCTCCACTTCTCTAACTGTAGGCTCCTAATATGTCTCCCTTCTCTAAATTGTTTTAGCTTCACCCAGAAAAAAATGGAGAGCTAAGAAGCTAATTTAAAAAAAAAATAAAGCCTAGGGGAGGCTAGGTGGCAAAGTGGATAGAGCACGGGTCCTGGGGTCAGGAGTACCTGAGGTCAAATCTGACCTCAGACACTTAGCTGTGTGGCCTTGGGCAAGCCACTTGACCCCATTGCCTTTCAAAAACCTAAAAAAAAAAGAAAAGGAAAGGAAAAAATGTATACTAGCCAGGTTATTTATTTAAAGGCATGTTTATGCAAATAAACTTAATAAGCTTCTAAAATATTAGCATGGGACTCGATTGCAGATGGCTCTCAGAAGGAGGGATGATGGATTCAGCAAGGAGTTAGATAAAAATAGGAAATGGTGTGATGATGCTGTAGGGGAAATGAAGATATGTTCCATTTCCTATTAAGACTTGTAATTGGGGTGGCTAAGAGGCGTAGTGGATAAAGCACCGGCCTTGGAGTCAGGAGTACCTGGGTTCAAATCCGGTCTCAGACACTTAATAATTACCCAGTTGTGTGGCCTTGGGCAAGCCACTTAATCCCATTACCCCATTTGCCTAGTAAAAAAACCTAAAAAAAAAAAAGACTTGTAATTCATCAGGAAGACCTGAGTTCAAATTCGACCTCGGACACAATAATTACCTAGCTGTGTGGCCTTGGGCAAGCCACTTAGCCCCATTTGCCTTGAAAAAATCTTTTTTAAAAAAAAGAGACTTGTAATTCAACTTGCATTACCCTGCAGAAGAAACCGTGAATGGAGCAAAGTAGGGAAGGTGGGAAGAAAAACACACACCTCGAGATTTATATTAGGTTATTTTGTTTTACAGAGACAGCAAAGACTAAAGGCCGGGAGGTGGGCTTTGAAATGAGAATCTTTTGACGTTAATTCTTGCCTCTCAGAAGACCATCTGGTCGGGTGCAAGCGACTTCACGTCTCTTGGCATCACCAGAGAAAACGTTTCTAGCTGTAAGTCATAGACGAGCGGCCAGTCTGCTGCGGAGGAAGTTCCATGGATCCATGGCATGGCATCCCAAGTCCGAAATCCATAAAGCCACAGAACTTGCTGCCCCGCGTCCTGTCTCCCGGGTCTCCCCCTGTTCTGCCGTTTGTTATTCATCTCTCCGACCCTTGAGGTGAAATGAAAACCGAACGGAGCAGGGGAAGGCGTGAATCCTGTAAAGACTGCGCCCCTGCCCGTTACCTGGGATGCCCCCTCCTCCTCGAGAGCCCCCCCCCAGCCCTCCTCAGAGCACGCCGAGGGGCTCAGTGTCTCCGCCTGGCAAGCATCTCGGCACTTGCAGTCGGGGCGCATCTGGGGGGCGCGTGCGCCGTGACAGCCCGTGCCCGGGCGCTGCCGCCACCTCCTCCTGGCTCCGATGCCTATTTTAGTCCTAACTGCGGCCGGGAGCAGGGCCCGGGGCCAAAGGCCAGGGACGGAGCCGAGCGGCGGGGGGCGGTCCCCGGCAGGCCCCCGTGCGCCCGGGCCCGGGAGCGCTTGAGCCCTCGCTCGGGGACAAACTTTGGCCACTTGTGCCTGGAGGGAAGCGAAAGGTAAGAGACCTGGGCTGGGCTGCGCTGGGCTGGGCCGGGCTGGGCCGGGCTGGGCCGGGCTGGGCTGGACGGGGGGCAGAAGCCTCCCCACTCCAGCCTCGTTCCCTGTGTCCTCCCACCCCTCCCCGGGGCGGGGGATATTTGGAACCTTGCACCTAGTGAGGGAAAATTGGAGGCGAAAGTTGGGGCGGGAGCTTAGGAATAACTTTTCCCGAGGTCTCTGGAGAGCAAGGCTGCGCCCCTTTTTTGCCCACGCCCCAGGCTGCCCTTCCCGGGGTCTCTTCGCCCTTTCCTTCCTTCCCCTGCTCCGCGATGCAGCCGGCAGCCTCTGCCACCCCGGGTCTGGGCTCGTGGCACCCTCTTTCCCCGGTCTCCTTCACTCCTCGGGGTACACCGCCAATGTAAATGGCACAGGACCGAGGTCTTGTTTGGCCCCTTACCACTCGGGGGATTTTGTTGGGCAATGGGCCTCGGTTTTCTCCCTAGTAAAATGGATTGGCCTTCGGATGCCATTCTGGGTCTCCTGCACCCAATCATTCCTTCAACCCTTACTTTTGAAAGTACTTGAGTTTCATCTGAGAGGTCTTGGTGGAGCCAGGGGCAGGGGAATTTGCCAGGAGATTTAGCCTGGCCCCCTCCCAGGAAAGATGGAAAGCCTTCTGGCCAAACCCAACTCTTTGCCGGAGCTGCACTGCTTCACCAAATCTGATTGGGTTTGGTTTTTTCTTTTGGCCCTGTCGGGTCCAGGAAAACTGCAGGTGAGGAAGGAAACAGCCATTTCAACCTCCAGGAATTACAGAATTTCGGAGTTGGAAGGATCATCAGAAGCAGTTATTTAAGTTTCCCTCCTGAAGGAGCAAGGTAAGCTACATTTTGTGTGAACTTGTATCTGTCGAAACAACTCCCATTGGGCTTAATTTTTTTTTAAGAAAGATTTTATTTATTTTGAATTTTACGATTTTCCCCTACTCTTGCTTCCCCCCACCATTCTGTTAGTCTTGAAGGTGTTTAATAGCAGGTTGAGTGGGGACAGTACCAAAATTGCAGGGTCTCCTTTGAAAAACTGGTTAGGTGCACAGTGAATACCATTTACAGTGACGCTCAGTTTTTCCTGAAAGGTGTATAGGATTTAGTCCAACTTTCAAAGTGAAGCAAGAAATCCTAAATTTTGGCAAAAAAGAATCTAAAATGGTCTCCTCCCATCACCTTCCTATTCTTTGTGGGTTTTGTGTTTACTTGGTTTGAAGGGTACTTCCCCCCCACCCCCTATCCACAATATTGCTTGGCACAGCAGATATAAAACTCAAAAGTAAATATAGCAAAATAGTGAAGCAGGTAACAGTGAAGCAATGGAGACCTAAAGGTAGAGATGGTGGTGGTAATAATTTCTTGATAAATTCCCCCATCTTCCATTTTAATAATCAATCACTCCAATTATGCTAAATATTTGAACAATGTAGTATGTTGTCAGAGGCAGAAGGAAAGATTGGGGAGGGTGCTATTTTCCTTAAATACTTTAAAATTGCCATCTTAATAAACCAGGAGCTAAATGATCTATTCAATATTGAGGGTTAACTTGGAACATGGAATGTCTCTAGGGTATGTGCTTTTTTGTAACAGAAACTTATTTTATATTTGCTTAGTAAGTTAGTTATGGTACAATAGCACCATGGTTTTAGTACTCACAGATATTTCCACATATCTGGGCTCAATAACTTGCAGCTTACAGGTAATGAAACTATAAGTAAAATATCAATGAAACTATATAAAAATAAATGTGTCGAGTCTAATTTCCATAGATAGAGGGAGTTTCCATATCAAGGTTTTTTCCTAAGGTTCAAATCATAGGTCAAAACAAACAAAAAAACCCAATACTCTTCCCTCCATCCCCAACACACCATATACTTAATCACATCTTTTGTTTTGATAGTTGGTAGGATACTCAAGAAATGTGAAGAAGAATCCAGTCCAGTTCCTAGCACATAGTAGACATTTCACAAATTTCATAAGTTTATTGACTTGGCTTCACCTGTATTCACTCAAAATGATTTTTTCTTTAGCTTTTTTTGTGTTCATACTAAAGAAAAATAACAATTAAGATGTTAAACATTTGAGAGCTAGTTTAGCATACTGCAGTGTTTCTCAAACTTGTTGGCCTCAGAACTACTCCCTTCATACACTTGAAAATTATTAAGAATCCTCTAAAGAACTTTTGTTTATGTAGGTTATATCTATCTATAGTCACTGCAATAGACATTAAAACCTCTTAGTATTATTATGAAAATAGTTTAGACTATTTTACTATTATTAAAATTATTATGAAAATAGTTTTGACCTTGCACACCTTATGAAATGGTTTTAGGGAACCCCCAGGAGTCCCTGAGAGAGAGAGAGGATAGAAAATAAGGATACTAATATCACAGTACTTCAAAGAGTTATTGTGCATCTTAAATAAAATAATGTTTTTAAAAGTACTATGCAAACTTTGAGCCATTATAGAAATGTTAGCCATTGCTAATACTAGCAGTATTATCTTGGGAAAAATCACTTAATCACTCTGTGTCTCAGTTTCTTCATCTGTCAAAGAAATTAGAAGGAATAATATGTGTACTTTTTATCTTAGAATGTTGTGTGGAGAAAAGCTCTTGGAATATCATAAAGCACTTGTAAATGTGAGCTATTCCAATTTTATGTAGTTTTATACTTTATATATTCATAAAATATATATTATTATATTTGAATTAGGTGTTTATGAATATTTTTGTATAATTTATGAAAGATTTTGCATTTTCTGTCAAGGAGTGAATATTGCAATCCAAATTTGCACATTGTGATATACTGGTAGCTTTGGTTTTAAAATGCAACTTTTCTGAAAACTTAGAACAAGAAAAAATTTTAAATGATTTAGTTGACTGATATATAAAGGAACTTGAAAACCCATGTCATCCAATCAGACTTCATTCATGTTCATACCACCTCTCAAATGCTGCAATGTTTCTTACTTTGGAGAGTAGAATCTTGATACTATAAAAGTAGGATCATATTTTGTGTTGAACTTTCATATTTTAAAACATAAGAATTTATACTTGGGAATTTGACAGAAAGCAAAAGTTTTGACTCAAGTCAAATGATCTGTTAACAATGCCACCTGTTCAGTGTTCTGAGTGTTTCTATAGTTACCTTAAAAGGTGGAAGAAATAACTTAATGCCTTTCAAATAGTTTAATATTCTTAGATTTTACACTTGCTATAAATTAAGATTGTGCTTAATTATAAACCTTTTTTGAGAGAGATAGAATTTGTGTAAGACTAGTGAATATTCTGCTTCACTGTTAAGTCCCGAATTTAGTTCCGTAGGAAGAAATTAGTAGGCTAAATTGTCATCACAGAAGTTAGTAAAAACTACTGATGATAACCAAAATATTTTAACTCTTCCCAACTTTTCTTTGGCTGCAACTAGATTGTGAATATTCATTATTTTTGTTCTAGGACTTTAAAGAATAGCTATTTGGGGAAAATTTGCCTAATGTGATGGAATATTTGCTAACAGGAAATGCTTCATCCCTAGTGTCATTAAGCACATTTAATGTGACTTTTGGGGGTGATTGGAACCAATTTATGGACTATGAGATTTAGTAATTAGTAACAAAGAAATTGGAATTTAATCTCAGACTTCTTTCTTCCTCAATAACATTTGGATCTTTTGCAGTTCTCTAATGAGATTATTCTATATTTTAGCTATTTCCATGTCTTATCCCTCTACTAGATAGTAAGCTTTATGAGCATTCAAAACTTATCTGAACTTATCTTTCTCCCTGCGCTATGCATACTATTTTACAGATAGTATATGTTTAATAAATGTTTACTGGATGGTAGTGAAGGGAATCACATTATTTGCATTCTACATAGCATATGGGTATGGACTATCAAAAAAGCATGAGTTTCATGAATTAATTCTAATGTTAAAAAAAGTCACTAAATAAGTCTTGATAGAAATACATTTGTTTTTGACATGGAAATTTTAAATGTAGTTGGATTTTAGAATGTTTTATTTTCTTTTTTCCAACAAATTGATTTCTAATTTGCCACTAGCCTTTTGCTAGTACCACTATACATTTTATCTTCAGATCAATGTGGGAATTAGACATTGCTTCTAGTAGATATTTACCATCTACTTAATGATTTTTCAGTAATTCATCTATGAAATGAAGAAATTAGATTCCAAAATTCTTTAATTATGTTTCTTGTAAATTTTGCAAAAGTTGAAAACAAATTTTTTTTTTAGGTTTTTGCAAGGCAAATGGGGTTAAGTGCCTTGCCCAAGGCCACACAGGTAGGTAATTATTAAGTGTCTGAGTTCGTATTTGAACCCAGGTACTCCTGACTCCAAGGCCGGTGCTTTATCCACTATGCCACCTAGCCGCCCCAAAAACAAATTTTTTTAACATTTAAAGAAACTTGTAATTTTTTCAAAATTTAATTTAACTCTTACTATAAATTTTAATTATTCAGCCTACCTAACTTGTACTAATTGCTTTATTTGTTAAAATCTTTATTTTGCAGGTTTTCCATAATGGAAAGAAGTAATCTACAGAGAAATGGAAATTATTATCTCAAACAGATGCATTAATTTTTAGGGTTTTCCCCCTAAAGCCAGGTAGTTTTTGTAATGGAACAGGTTTCAGAAAGCTCATAATAAAATATTTTCATTAAAGAAAGATAACCTGCAAATGATAAAGGAGTCAGTAAATGGTGCCACTTGGTGTTGAGTTTTATGTAAGCAAGTACTGACCACACAAATTTTTTTTCTGAACTATATTTATTAAAGATAAGAGTATTTAAATAAATAGTAGAATACATGAGAAATAAACCCAAAGTAGTGTTAAGTTGAGAAATTAATTTGACTTAAGTAATTAAGTCAATTAGTATAGATACAAGCTTTTTTGTTAAGATAGTTGGTTTCCAAGAAGGAATTTCTAAGTTTTCATGTCAATAGACTTCTAATTACAGATAATTTTGATCTCCTCATTTAAAAATTATTATATTAACACTCAGATTTTATCTTTAATTTTATAATTCAAAGGTTATTATTTTATCAATAATTGTTTCCTTGATACTCTTTTTTTAGGTGGTTTTTTTTTTTTGCAAGGCAAATGAGGTTAAGTGCCTTGCCCAAGGCCACACAGCTAGGTAATTATTAAGTGTCTGAGACTGGATTTTAACCCAGGTACTCCTGACTCCAGGGCCGGTGCTTTATCCACTTCACCACCTAGCTGCCACATGCTCTTTTTTTAAATCACTTGTTACAGTGACTTCCCCACCTCCACACCCAGTCAAATGTTTCTTTATAAGTTTGACTGCATATATCTAATTGTTCACCTGTAGCTCATCACCTCTGTTTCGGGAAGAATTCTGTTACATTGTATAGAAGTAAATCTTTAATTTCTGAAGTATAACATAGGGAAATTTCTAGCTGGAAAGTAAAGCAAGATTTAAGGATAATGATAATAATATTATTATTAATAATAATAATAATAGAAGTAATTAAGTTGTGTATGTGTGAGAGATAAAGACACTGAGATTATTACATTATCATCTGTGGTTAATGAACTAATCAAAATTAATATTGCCTTTACAAAAATATCATGTTTTCAAAAATAACTTAATATAGTGATTTTTTTAATCAATGAAACAATGGACTTTATTGATTAATCTTTTACAATAGCACAGTCTCTTTTTCCCCCTATCCTTTGTCCCCTCTCCAGATTAATTTATTTTAATTATGTGCTGTATTAACAAATTTGTGGTTCACTCCTATATCTATCATCATCATCATCATATTATTTTTATCACCCATCAGGATCTTTTTGTGGATTCAAGATATAGTTTACAAGAAAAACAGTACTGTTCTACCGATTAGAGTACTTGCCTTGGAGTCAAAAAGTCCTAGATTCAAATCCTGCTTCTTACAAACCAGCTTGTGATCATAGAAAAGTCATTTAACCTTTTAATGCTCTAGGTAATTCTCCAAGATTAAATGTTATGGATCAGTAGCTGTTCTGCATGGAAAGAAGTGGTTTTCTAGACACCAGTGAAAGCACAGCTCATACTGTTCCCTCTTGTAAGGGGGATAAAAAGGAAAAAAAGAAGAAGATGATTTATATTTTATTTGTAAAATTTTTGGCAGGTAGAATGATGAGAGGATAGAGTGCTGAGTGTAAAGTGAGACAAATATAAATTCAATTTCAGCCTGGGTATGGGACTCTTTTTATTGCTGTTATTCTGTTGTATCAATCATGTCCCATTCTCTGTCATCCCATTTGGGATTTCCTTGGTAAAGATACTGGAGTGGTTTGCATAGACTGATGAAATCAAAGATTCTTGATAATAAATGTAATTAAATGTACCTTAGAAAGTACTTGCACTATATTCATTTCACTCAAGGAAATGCTATAAGGATTCCTTTCAATATAAGAAATATATTAGAATTCCTTTATGGAGCAGCGGGGGAGTCTCCTGAGCTGCACCCCGGGGAACACTGGGCACAAAGTGGGGGAACAGTGGGGGACCTCTGCCAGAGAGAGCACGTGGAGCCCAGCCCTCAGGGCACACAGCAAGCAGCATGGTCTTTCCCCAGCCCTGATCTAGGAAACAGAAGCAGGTGGAGTGGGTAAGCAGGAGCCCCCGAGGGCATGAGCCCATTGAGCTGAGGGAGGGGAGTGAAGAGAGAGAGACTGCAGAGCTCTGTCCTCTTCCCCTGGAACAGGACTCTGGGGCTCTGAGCACATTCAGATCCTGATCGAAGTCTAGGCTCCCCCATAGAACAACAGGGCCCACCCCACCTCAGCCCCATGGCAGAGTGGGGCGCATATGGTCATTCACAGACCAGGAGGGAGGACAGAGCCTCACACACACTGAGACCCTTGTGGGAGTGTCCCAAAAGCTCAGGAAGCACCCCAAAACCAGGCCCAGGCTGGGAAAATGAGCAAGCAGAGAAACAAGAGGAACACTATTGAGAAATATTTTGCATATGAGCCCAAGAAGGATCAAAATACTCAGTCTGAAGATGAGGAAGCACAAGCTCCTACATCTAAAGGCTCCAAGAAAAACAGAAATTGGGCTCAGGCTATGACAGAGCTCAAAAAAGACTTTGAAAATCAAATGAGAGAGTTGGAAGAAAAACTTGGAAAAGAAAGGAGAGAGATGCAGGAAAAACATGAAAATGAAGTCAGCAGCCTAGTCAAGGAAATCCAAAAAATGCTGAAGAAAATAGCATGCTAAAAACCAGCTTAGGTCAAATGGATAAAACAGTTCAAAAAGTTATGGAGGAGAAGAATGCTTTAAAAAGCAAAATTGGCCAGATGGAAAAAGAAATAAGAAAACTCTCTGAGGAGAACAAATCCTTCAGACAAAGAGTAGAATTCAGGGAGATTGATGAATTTACCAGAAATCAGGAATCAATACTTTAAAGCTAAAAAAAATGAAAAATTAGAAGAAAATGTGAAATATCTCATTGAAAAAAACAACTAATATGGAAAACAGACTTAGGAAACATAATTAAAAATTATTGGAATACCTGAAAGTCATGATCAGGAAAAGAGCCTTGACATCATTTTCAAAGAATTACTACAGGAAAATTACCCTGATACTCTAGAAGCAGAGGGCAAAATAGAAATGGAGAGAATCCATCGATCCCCCTGAGAAAGAGATCCCAAAAAACCAACCCCTAGGAATATTGTAGCCAAATTCCAGAACTCCCAAGTCAAAGAGAAAATACTACAAGCAGCCAGAAGGACACAGTCCAAATATCGTGGAGCTGCAGTCAGGATCACACAGGACTTAGCAGCAACTACATTGGAAGCTCGTAGGGCTTGGAATATAATATACCGGAAGGCAAAAGAGCTTAGAATGCAGCCAAGAATGAACTACCCAGCAAGGCTGAATGTCCTCTTCCAGAGAAAAAGATGGACTTTCAATGAACCGGGGAAATTTCAAATGTTCCTTTTGGAATGGCCAGAGCTGAACAGAAGGCTTGATCTTCAGATACAGGACTCAGGTGAAGCACGGAGATTGGAGGAGAGGGGGGAAATATGAGGGACTTAATGAGGATGAACTGCATGTATTCCTGCATAGAAAAATGACACTGATAATACTCATATGAACCTTCTCAGTTAACAGAGCAGGTAGAGGGAGCTTTTATAGTTGAAGCACAGGAGAAAGCTGAATTCAAAGATAAAATATGGTGTAAAAATGGAGTCAATAGAAAAAAAAGGGAAATTAATGGGAGAAAGAAAAAGGAGAGGGGGGGAATAGGCCAAGATATTTCATATAATAAGATTTTTTTATTACAATGAGCTATTGCAATGATATGAAGGGGGGAGGCAAGGGGGAATGAGGGAATCTTTGCTCTCATCAGAGGTGGCTAGGAGAGGAAACAGTAGATATACTCAATGGGGTATAGACATCTGGAGTAAGAAGGAGAGGGGAGCAGAGGGAAGGGGTGGGGATGTGAATAAAGGAGGAGAGAATGGACCATGGGGGAAGAGTGGTCAGATATAACACATTTTCTTTTTTACTTCTTGCAAGGGGCTGGAATTGGAAGGCCTGTCCAGGACCATGGGGCCAGGTGGATGCTGGGCCTAAGGGGTGGTATGAGGGCTCAGGGATTCTTGGCCCCAGGACCAGGGATCTGTCTGCTGCACCACTCAGCGACCCTACAGCAGAGTCAGAGTGAAAGGAGAGAGAAAATACAGTACATGGTAGTGGAGAAATAAGAAAGGAGGGAGTTGCGATCAGCAATGGCAATGTTGGAAAAATATGGAAGTAACTTTTGTGATGGACTTATCATAAAGAATGAGATCCACCCATGACAGAGTTGTTGGTGTTGGAACAAAGACTGAAGCACATTTTTATTATCATTATTTGGGGGAGGGTGTAGGGCAAATGGGGCTGGGTGGCCTGCCTGGGGCCACATAGCAGGGTGATCTTTGAATGTCTGAGGCCAGATTTGGACCTGGGTGCTCCTGGCTCAAGGGTCAATGCTCTGTCTGCTACCCAGCCACCCCTACTATTATTACTATTTTATTTTATTTTGGGTCTTTCTTTTTCCTTCTTTTTGGTTTTTGCAGGGCAGTGGGGATCGGGTGGCTTGCATGTCACATGGCTGGGTGACTGTTGGATCTACGGGGCTGGATGTGGGCTCGGGTGCTCGTGGCTCCAGGGCTGGTGCTCCATCCATTGCACCACCTGGCCATTCCTACAATTATTACTATTATTTTTTTAATTTTAATTTTTTTCTCTCCCCTTTACTTTATCGCTCAAGCAAGTCTTTCTTCATGAGGGGGAGGGGGTATTTTGTTTACTCTTAAACAAGAATATTTTATTAATGTAAAAAAACATTTGTACAAAATGAGAATAAAAAAATAAAATTAAATAAAAAGACCTTAGAATTCCTTTATAATTGGAATTCTTTTTTAAACAATAATTTATGGAATAAAACAAGCATTTTCATAACATTATAATAAAAGAGATGATTGCACATGAAACTGCAAAATTATTATGTAGAACTTGCTATTAACTTTTAAATATATAACAGAATTATCATGCAAATTTCTTTTTTTCTTCCCTCTCCCCCACTCCCTACCCTAAAGATGGCTACCAATAGATACAAATAGGTATATTATTTTATACATATTTCTTTTATCAGATCTTTCTCTGGATGCAGATAGCATTTTTGTTCCTATGCCCCTTATAGTTAATTTGGATAGTTATAATTCTCAAAATAGTTATAATTGGAATTCTTTCTTATTGAAGCACCTAATGGATTTTAAAGTATGAATTAATTTCTAACAATTCAACTCTTAAGAACTTTTTTTAGGATAATAATATGAGTAAAATGAGACATAATTTATTTCTGTGAATTTCAACCAGTAATTTTGTTGTTAAGTAAGGAACTCTCATGGAGTGGTAATAATATAACTAAGTTTGAGCATTTCTTATTTATTTTCTTAACAGGAATTTTCACAATGAATCATACAGATCCCAATTCATTGAATGAATTAATAGCAAGAAGTCTTACATCTGAATATGAAAACCTCATGCCTGTACCTTCCAATGAAACCACTTGTGAAAACTGGAGAGAGATACATCATCTGGTTTTCCATGTAGCTAATATCTGTTTTGTAGTCGCTTTGGTTATTCCAACTACTTTCACTCTTCATATGATACTTCTTAGAGGATTGTTAACTATAGGTAAGCTAAATAATACTGTTTTTCATCATTTTTGTTGGGTTCCTGATGACCAATTCATATATTTTTTTAAATTTGATTTATTTAAGGCAATGGGGTTAGATGATTTGCCCAAGGTCACACAGCTAAGGCAATTATTAAGTGTCTGAGGCCAGATTTGAACTCAGGTACTCCTGACTCCCAATTCATATATTTTTGCCAAGATTACATATGACAAAATGAAATGAAAAGTTTTATTATCTATGACAGCTTAAAGAGTAAATTGAGATGCTTAGGGGTCCTCAATACTGATTTATTCCTTTGTACAAAGGCACATGTTTTTTTTTTGGTTTTTTTTTAGGTTTTTTTGCAAGGCAAATGGGGTTAAGTGGCTTGCCTAAGACCACACAGCTAGGTAATTATTAAGTGTCTGACGCCAGATTTGAACCCAGGAACTCCTGACTCCAAGGCTGGTGCTTTATCCACTATGCCACCTAGCCACGCCCCAAAAGGCACATTTTTTTGGGTCAGGTTCCATACTTTCATCTTCATGTTTTTTTCTGATGACTTTTTTTCAGTGTGTCAAATGTCACTTATTAGCTGTGGTCAGTGATGCAAAGTGGAGGCCTGAATCACGTACCTATTCATGGGCAGCAATGCAAGTGAAGCCTCTTTTGGTATGGTTATCTGTATATCAGGCAGAAAAAAGGGGGTTTTTATCTGAAATATGTAAATGACAGCATCAGTTTTGGTTATGAGATGGAAAAATCCTGGATTTGGAGTCAGAAAACTTGAGTTCAAATTCTACTTCTGACAGTTATTTCTTCTGTAACCTTCAAGTCATTTTCTTTTCGGGTATTTAGTTTTATAAAAGAGTTTGGGGGGTGGCTAGGTGGCGCACTGGATAGAGCAGCAGCCCTGGAGTCAGGAGTACTTGAGTTCAAATCTGGCCTCAGACACTTAATAATTACCTAGCTGTGTGACCTTGAGCAAGCCACTTAACCCCATTTGCCTTGCAAAAACCTAAATAAATAAATAAATGAGATTGGACTAAATATCTATTAATATTCTTTTCAATTGGAAGATTCTGTGGTCTTTCACAGAGAATCTTGCCTTTATTGTTGTTTGTCTGATGTCAAAGAACTAACCTTATAAAAAAAGATAAGATAATTCTAAAATTTTTTTAATAAATCTAAGAATATATATTAAAGCAGAATCATAGAAGCTATGGCTACAATGATTCTTAGAGATGATCTACTAAGGCCCATGTATTTATGTAAAAGAAAACCAAAATTTAGAGGGTTTAAAAGGAAGGACTGTTTTAGGTACTGGGGGAAAATTGCATTTGAGTTTATTATTATTATTATTATTATTATTATTATTATTATTAAGTAGACACTAAGTAAACTTTTGAAACTGAACTTATGATTATAGGTAACTCTAAGGTAGCAGAATTCACACAAAATATTATAAGAATTGCATGAAATATTAGATATGATGATTTCACCAGGGTCATATGCATTCTGTAATACAGTGTAAATTGAGTACTATTAATGATTTTCAAAAATGTCAGATATAATTCTCAAAAGAATTATTTTGTTTATTATTGTTGGAAATTAGAATGTGTTTGTTCCTATGTCATATAAATCTAGTCTTTTAACAATTTGGAGTTTTTAATTTAATTTTTTAATTAATAAAAATCTCTTTTTCTTCCTTTTACTTCACTCTAATCTCGTTTGAGAGAGAGAGAGAACCATTGTAACAAATATGTTTAATTTAGCCAATATTGTTCTATATTGATCATATCCATATATATAATATACATATACATATATCCACATATATCCATATCCACACACACATCCACACACATCCACACACACACACACACACACACACACATATTGTTCCCTATACCCTGTACCCTGAATCCATCGCTTCTCTGACAGTAGATAGGTAGTACACTTCATCATTAGTTCTCTTAGATCATGATTGATGATTGTAATAATCAGAATTCTTAAGTCTTTTCTTTCAAAGCAGTATACTTTGCAATGTTGTTATTTTTGTAAATATTATTCTCCTGTTTCTTCTCTCATCACTCTGCACCAGTTCATATAAGTCTTTCCAGATTTCTCTGAAATCATGGCTTTCATCATTTTATGACATATTAATATCTGATCACATTCATATATCATAATTTGTTTAACCTTAAGCAGAAGGATCCTAGGGTATCTTCTTAGCAATAAAAAAACCAAAATGAATGTAATGTTTCATGATTCCACAATATTTAAGTGATCTGTCAGGTGTTATTTCATATTAAAGAAAATATGTTACATGTATATTGAAAGTGAACTTGAAACATATAATAATTTATTTTTTATTCATTATTTGGCAGGTTGTGCCCTTTTTATTGTCTGGGCTACACTCTACCGGTGTGCCTTGGATATAATGATCTGGAATTCTGCATTCCTTGTTATCAACCTGCTGCATTTTCTGTACCTGTTATACAAAAAGAGACCGGTATGTAGTTCCTCTCATAGGTTAACAATGACTTTAAGTTTCATGTAAGTTTTGAACAGAAATTTTCTTGGGTACATGTATGAATTTCCAGTTATTTCAGTTCTTCTATACTCTGACTTCTCTAGTAGATTTCTATTTCTGTATATATGAAAGTAATATTTTTTGTGATTTTTGGAAACCACAAGAAACTGTAGTTTGGGAACTTATAATTCCATGAAAATTATATAATGCATAGAGGACCAATTTTTTTTGTTTTGTTTTGAGGATTTTACAAGGCAAATGGGGTTAAGTGGCTTGCCCAAGGCCACACAGCTAGGTAATTATTAAGTGTCTGAGACCAGATTTGAACCCAGGTACTCCTGACTCCAGGGCCAGTGCTTTATCCACTGCACCACCTAGCCGCCCCATAGAGCACCAAACTTGAAGTTAAGAAGACTTGGATTCAAGCCCTGTCTTTAGCATATATTAGCTATGTGATCTAGGCAAATCACTTAACTTTTCAGTGGATCAGACAACTCCCTAAGAATCTAAGTTGCAAAATAATTGCCATTGTATTGGTGGAGTGAATTTCCTCAAACGTGAAATCACTGATTGAAACGTTTCACACACACACACACACACACACACACACACGCACGCACAAAAAGGTTCTACACAAATTAAACATTTATTTAGAATTCCTGGAGTATGATAAAAATTACAAATAATGTGGGTATATTAGTCTTCCTAATAACATTTGAATGTATCTCTCATTTAGGAGAAATTTGATTGGTAATCATCAAATTCTAAAGAATAGTTTATAATATTATTTCTGGTTTATGGGATCCTTTTTCATAAAAGGACTTACAGTTTTAAGACAGTTATTTATTTAAATTATTTCCCTATGCTTAAAATTGTTGTGATTTTATCCTGTTAGGTGTTCTAAAAGTATCTGCTTTAACATTTCCTTCTACATTATGAGTTTGAGGGTTTTTTTAATTTTTTGATGGCAATTAGTAATACATGATGCTAAAAATATAATGAAAGGAGTATGGGGAATTGTCATCATTTCATCTAAAGTATGGCTGATATTGTTTATTCTTTGTCTAGCATAGTGCTGTGTTATGTACAGAATACTTTCAAGAAACACATTTTTTCTTGGACAAAACTGGACTTAGTGCAATTAAGGCACAAAATAATAATATACCCTGAAGTGCTAAATTATGAGTTATAGAGACAATAGTACAATAAGAATTTAAGCAGGGAAAGGTGAATTAAATGAGATTTGGCTTCATAGAATAAGATTTTCTGAGAATGGTAAATTGAACTAGAATATGAAGGATGGCTAGACCATGCTCCAGTAGCTATCTGGTCAGCAACTTGGTCTTAGAAAAAGACTAGGAAATAACTTTCTCTGGGTCTTCTAGCCAAGGTGTGTCAGGAGCATGACCTGAATCCAGATCTTTCTCTATTCTGCCAAGTTCTCATTATCTTAAAAATGAATAAACTGGCTCGGAGAAATTGATTCACCTATGGAAAATGTAGCGAGATACTTTAAGATGGGTTGATCTAGAATTATTTTCTGTGAATTGAAGTCCAGTTCTTATAGGACTGCCCAAGCATTTCCTATTACCAGAGCCATGAAATTCAGGAAACCTATTAGGGGATGTGCATCTGTTAGATAAACTAGAGACAATGCTACTCCTTAGACTAGTTAGACATCATATTTGTAAATGATTTTTAATCTTGTAAATATAAATTTGCTTTTGTGAACATTTTTAATACTGCCTCTTCATTAAGATAGAATTAAGAAAAGCAAAAGGTTAGAATAAGTCCTCAAAAACTTTCAGTAGATGCATGACCCTGTTGGCTCCTGGGTGCTCCTAAGAGATATTGGGTTAGGCCCTAAAATTGTATACACTTTGCACATTTTCCATTGTTCTCATAGGTAATTGGATTTCAGAATGCTCAGATGCTTCCCAGAGACAGAGTAGCTCATGTCAGAGAATAATCAAACATTAGACATGTTTAAATTGTAGAATGTGGTTTAGAGAAATGACTATTTTCTAAGGATCAGTGTTTATAAACTTTCTTAGGTATTTCTATGTGCCAAACACTGCTAATTATGTAGGGGATCTATAAACATTAAATAATCTGTGATTCAGAGATCACATGTTTTTATGTCAAATATTATAGTATTAGATAGTATTTAGTAGAGTATATTAATTATATTATGCTATGCTATATTATACAGCATTCTATTATATCTCATACTATAAAAGTCTATGAATCATATTTGCAAGAAACGAAAGCAAAAAATCATGTAATTATATACATATATATGTGTGATAGACTTATAGACAGAATAATAATGATTAAAGAAGTGCCCTTATATCAAGAAAGACCTCAATTTTAGTGCAGCTTATGACATAATATTGACTGTATAATCCTAGGCAAGTATTTTAACTTATCTGTTCTCTAGGTCAGTGGTTTCCAAGCTTTTTGATTTCAGCACTTCTTTATATGCTTCAAAAATTATTGAGGATCCTTCAAAGAGTTTTGTTTATGAGTTATACCTACTGATATTTACCATGTTAAAAATTAAAACTGATACATTTTTAAAATATTACTTCATTTTAAAATGATGAAAATAAACCTATAATATGCCAACATAGCTAATTTTATGAAAAAAATAGCTATAATTTTCAAATGTTTTACATATCTTTGAAAATTTCTTTAATATTTGGCTTAACAGAAGACAATTGAGTTCTCATATCTACTTCTGCTTTCAATCTGTGGGATTTATTGCTTTGGTTGGAAATCTGTCCTCATATAGGTAAATAGTTGTAAATGGAAGAGTACTTTAACAAGCAAATAACGTCTTAGGGGCAGCTAGGTGGTACAGTGGATAGGTCACTGGCCCTGCAGTACCTGAATTCAAATCCGGCCTCAGACACTTAATACTTACCTAGCTGTGTGGCCTTGGGCAAGCCACTTAATCTCATTTGCCTTTCAAAAACCTAAAACTATAATAATAATAATAATAAATAATAATAATAATTTTAACTTTTGCATGTCCCAAGGCTCTGCAGACTAAGTTTAGTGAACTGATGCATATTTCCTGATAATGACTATTTTGTGAACTTTTTTCTAATCCTGATGCAGAATTTAAAAGTGAACAAGTTTTGTTTTGTTTGTTCAATGCATACACACTATTAAAAAGAGTGTTTCAACAGTGGCAGGTTTCAGCATTCTATTGATTGAATAGGAAAAGCAACTATGCTTTATTATGACAATAAGTAATATATTATGATAAACTATTCAGTTATTTCATAACTTATAGGAAGAGAAGTTATGAATATGAAGCACCTTCTTATACATTTACACTGTTCAATTTCAGTGAAAATATTGCCCTAAAAAAGAGAATAGGCAAGAATTTTGTCCATATTGTCAGCCAAGGTTATAGTATTAGTTGCTTTTGCTTAATTTTTTATCCTTTTATTACAAGGAAGATTTTTATTCTAGGCCAGATTATTGTTAGATGGAGGAGGCTATATATTCGAAATTACTTAGTTATAACAAAAGACATCAATAAATTTTTTAAAATGAATCTAAAGTAAAAATCAACACCAATTATCTTAATATAAGCAATACTTTAAGATGAGTGCAAGATACATAATATAAATTGGAAACATTTTTGTTTATTGAGTCAACCCTTTTAGCTGGTCCTTATTCTTTGTATTCCAGATAAAAATCGAAAAGGAACTCACTGGTGTATACCGGCGAATGTTTGAACCACTACATGTACCCCCAGAATTGTTCAAAAGATTAACTGGACAGTTTTGCAATATTCAGACTCTAAAAAAGGGCCAAACCTATGCTGCAGAAGATAAAACATCTGTGGATGACCGCCTGAGTATTTTATTGAAGGGAAAGTGGGTGCTATATGGAATTTGAGGCTCTTATTTTAGATAGCAGTAAAACAATAATAATTGACGGCAATAATTGGATTTGTTGAGATATAACTGGTGGAGATTACTAGAATATATTTCTTTACACCTTGGTGAATTCACAGAATTCTGCAAGATGCTTTTTTTTCTCCTTTCACATTTTTCTTTGCCTTTTAAAGTAAGAGGTTCAGAATTGCAGTTGCTATAACAAATAATAATAAAATTAGAATACAAATAGAGGAGGTTCTTGAAGTTTTGTTGCAATGTTTTAAGTCTTATATCTGGGGGGGGCAGAGTTGGGGGAAATTAATTTGGTTGTTTTATTCTCTGATGATTCCTAGAAATTTATCTTCTTAGAATGATGCCACATATTATAGGATTGTAATTATTATGTCACATGACTTGAGGTATCACGGCATCAACAGTGGATTTGGCCTTAGGGAGAGATGCTCCACACTCCAGGGAGAGATGCTGCACACTCCAGAGAGTGATGTCAGTTTCATGGGTTAAAAATTTGACCAAAGATTAATATGTCTGGCATCTGTGCTCAGTCTTCAAAAACAAAACAACTTCAAAATTCCAGAAATTGATGAGGATGTTAAATATGTTCAGTTTAAATTCATTTTACCATTGTTGCCAAATTGTTATGTGCATGTTATTAACAAATATTTTTATCATCAGAATGAAGGTCTCCTATCGAGGACATTTTCTGCATAATATTTACCCCTGTGCCTTTATAGATTCCCCTGAATTTCGATCAACTCAGATGAACCGGGGTGAAAAATTTCAGGTAAGTTTCATGTGAGTTACAATATCTAGGTGTAGGTCAAAGAAAACTGCAAAATTGTCTCCTGAGTCCACAAAAATTAAATACATGGATAGTTGTGAATGCTAGCTGTGAATAATCAATATGCAACATCCATGACATAGGTAGAGTTCACTTAAAATCGATGACTTTCATTTACAGATAAAACTACAAATTGGCTTGCTTCTAAGAACTTAATGGAACCTTGAAAATCCTTATTATAGAGGAGAAAATGATTAACTTCTATTTAATGAACATACTTGAGAATGAGTTTCTTTATAGTGGTGATAATTTATATGTGAAAAAGTCAGTATGCTTAATTTCTTTTGTATCCCCAGAAAGAAATAACCGCCTCATTACCTGATTCTCTTTTCTTTTTTTTATAATGTAAAGAAAAAAAATGCTACCTTATTTTCACAAATAACCATTATTTCATTAATGCTAGGAAGATAGTGATGGAATTTTTTCTCTTAGATGCTGTTATCTTTATTTCTTGGCCAGACAGTAACTTTGATTTGGTCATACTTTGTGATTTCATCAGTGTGAGTAAAGTATGAGATTTAGAAATGGCTAAGATATATATTGACTAAATTCCATAGAAAATATGGATCTTGAAATATGGATGTAACAGTAGAATAGAATAGAATGGCAATAACTCTTTTTGTAAAGATAACTGAGAAGAAAAGTTCAAGTAATGGGTACTGGTGAAGTTTTACATTTTGGAACTTCAGAGAAAAGAGTATTTGAGGAAGGCAAAGATTCATGAACTGTCAAAGTCTCACCTTACTTCCTTCCCTCTGAGATTACCCTCATTTCATCCTGTGCATATCTTATTTGTACATTGTTGTTTGCATATTGTCTCCCCTGTTAGACTTGCGAATGGAAACAGTTTTTATCTTTCTTTGTATCCTTTAGCATTTAGCATTGTGCCTGCCACAGAAATAAAAGGTTAGTTGACTGACTTCCTACCCTTCTTGATAATCAAAGTCATTAAATATTGATAAGTTTGGAAACTGACTCTGACCCTACCCTCCCAATGTAATTTGTTCCATTAGCTTAGTCTGCTTCTTCCTGGAAACTGAGAGTTCAAGAGATTTGATTCTTAAGATAGCATGGCTTGGTGAGGGATAATAGTTTTGACTTTTCCAGAAGCTTTACTCAGCATATCTCTGTAGAAAATGCATGGAGAACTATTTCTCAATGGACAAATGGATTATTTTTGATGATGATGGTGGTGGTGGTGGTTACAGAAAAAAAAAACTTTTGAAATTACAAAATGCTGATTATTATGCTACCTCATTTAATCCTCAAAATAATCCTAGTAGGTAGTTACTATTATTATTTCCATTTTATAGTTATGGAAGCTAAGACTCAGAGAGGTTGACTTCATAACTAATAAATGTCTGACTGAAATTCGAACTCCAGTCTTCCTGACTCACAGTCCAGAACTTTATACTTTGCTATGCTTAAGAATTCTATGATTAGAAAAAGGAGTGGCTAATATAAACCTATGAGAGACATTATAGTTTTGTTGTTTCAAAAACTCTATTGCCAGCAATGTTCAAAAATAAAAATAGTTCTCAGCTATCTATGTTTGTCTTTTGCCAGCTTGTCCACAGATGGCCAAGTCTGGGCTTATAGCCACTGGCTCTCTATTACCTGTGCCAGGAAGAGAATGATTGAAATCCATGAATAGTAGTTCTTGCCCTCTCTATCTTAGCCATAAATTGTAACTTTTTCCCCCCAGAGAATATTATATAAGTGTTTTATGACAAGAAGCATTGTTGAATATTTGAATTTTCATTCTTTTTGTGACCTTTTAATTAGTGTACCACAGAGGTAAGAACTTTTGAGTCGTGGGTTCAGATCTCAACTCAGATATGATCATTTAACCTTTCCTCTTCTTCAAAATGAGGATAGCAATTCTTGCTCTTCCCACCCCCAAAGTTCCTTAAAAAGAAAGTGCTTTGTTATTATAAGGTAGATAGTGTATTGGAGAGAATGTTGTGTTTACATTCAAGAAAACCTGAATTTGAATCCTGCCTTGTACATTTATCAGCAGTGTGACCCTGATCAAGTCCAATTAACCCTTTTCAACCTCAGTTTTTGTCATCTGTAAAATAGGAATAATAATAATAGCATCTTATAGCATTGTGATGAGACTCAAAGGAAATAATATTTGTAAACACTGTGAAAAACCATAAAGCGCTCTAAAATTTGCTGTTAATGTAGATTTTAAAGTAATAATGAAATGTAAAAATTGTCTTTGTTGTTATAAAAGACAAAAGAGGGTTTGAATCATCTTAGGGCTAGGAGAAGGAGAAAGTCAAATGAACAGGATGATTGACCCCTTAGACCATCATAGAGGGTAAGATTTGTGGTAGCACCCACAGGAAGTACTGTTCCTAATATTTCTGAGCTCTTTGTGTGTGTGTGTGTGTGTGTGTGTGTGTGTGTGTGTGTGTGTGTGTGTGTGTGACAGCCTGACAACTTGACTTCCTATTCTAACTCTAAACATATGTTTTGTTAGGTAGCTGATTCCTAAAGTCACCAACAGGAAAACTCTAATCTCTTTAGGCTACATGGAACTGTTTTTATGTAAATTGAGGTTTCTATAAAACTTTATATAAAAACTGCCCCCCTGCTGTTGTTTTCTAGCAAAATCAACAGCTTGTTCTGTGGCCTGAAGGCTTGGAAACCAAAGCTTTATTGGCCCAAAGGGAGGTGGGGAAGGGGGGAATTCTAGAAGAATGGATTTTTCCACGGATAACAGCTTGCCTTCTTCTGTTCCATATTTGCCAAAAAATTCAAACCAAGAGTTAGAAGTGGCCTGGCTGATTTCACAGGCTGTCAAGCTGGTAGGAAGTGGGTGAACTCTTAAGTTTTAACCAGGTCTCACATAAAACAGGATCTTAATTTACAAAGGCAAAACTTCAAATTATGCAGTAAAGTAATTCCATCTGTCACTGGCCAGTTTCCAAACTTATATTTTTTAGTACCTAATATACAGTTCCAGGCACCCTATGGGAATTCAATAAGTATTAAAAGAATGAATAAACCTTTTTCTCAGGACACATTCCCTTGTTCTTGGTGTATGTAATATGGCACCATGCCCAAAAAGATTAGGTAAATTTTCCACAGAATGAAGACAGCCAACACTTCCTGACTAAACAGAGTTCTATATTTCCACTTCTACCATGTTGAGAAATTCCTTCTTTTTCTTACCTCTTTCATGCTAGTATTTTTTATTTGTTTGTAAAATCTACTTTTCTTTTTTCAATGGCAAAGAGTCTGAGAACATATGTTTTTTTATGACCAGAAAAGCAAATAGGAACTGTTTTCCTAAAAATGTTAAGAATAAAGAAACTGTTGATGTGTGGCCATGAATGACTTGAATAAGCTACAGTCTCGTTATGTTGGAAAGGGTATGGGGTGGGTCTAGAATCTTAAGTCAGGAGTTGATGCACTGTTTGCCAGGCAGCCTTCCCCTGGGCATGGGCCCAGAAGAGAAAGGTTGTGAAGGTTTACTGTAATTCCCAAACCAAAAGAAATCCTTACGCTTCTAACTTGAGACCATTATGAGCTATATTTCCTCAGGAGGAATGCAAATACAGCATTGAAGAGAGCCCTGCTAATTGGTCTGGAAGTAAATTTAGTCTACTGTAGCTTTGAAAATTCCTGGAATCTATTAAAAACTTTGATGTTTTATAAAAGTCTGTTGTCAGCTAACTGGTGAGACAGCTCTGCTTTTAGATAAAACTGCTCAGTTAGCAGAAATAAAGCATTACTCACAAAATTGAATAACTTTAGTTATTATGCTTGTGACTAACCCCATATTGAAATAATGTCATGAGGAATAGAAAGAGATATTTACCTCTGGAATCTTGCAGGCATATCTTACAGTAAAATCTCCTCATTTTGAGTTCTACTTAATTCAAAATTTGTCATCAATTAAGGATTCAATTAAAATGCACCTTTATACCATTTGTGGGGAAGAGATTTAATAAGCAAATTAGTTTAAAAGATTTCAAAGAGAATGCTCGACTTAACCAGCGATTTGAGTTTTTAATTATTTTAAAACTCATTTTCATATTTTATCATAATTTATGAATTATAGATCATTCTTGTCCATTAAAGCAGTTCTGCTAAATATCTCTTCTAAGTAACTTACTTTTTCTTTAATTCTAGTTACTTAAATGTGTTTAAATGTAATAAAATGCTATTTCTTTTAAGAATTATCCTATACTTAAGACTCTGCCTAAATCAGACCACGTTTTTTAACCAATTAGTCAACAGTAGTAAGTAAATTTTCATTTCAATCTACTTCTATACCTTTAGAACCAAGACACCTAATTTTTAATCTTAGGACTAGACTGAATTAGAGGAAGGCTTTAAAAGGATGTTTGTTGTGGCATCTAAGTAGTGCAATGAATTGAATAGAACCCTGAAGTCAGAGGAGCTGAGTTCAAATCCAGCATTAGATCCTTGATACATAACTTAGCTGTGTGACCTTGAGCAAGTCACTTAACCCCGCTGCCTTGCCAAAACAAAAAGGAATAATTGTTTATATATTGTTAAGTCTGCAAATGAGGTCTTAGACAAAAAAATTGATAATTTTCAAAAATATGCATGTAATTTCTAGTTTTGCCATTTTTTATTCTTTAGATAAATAATAAAATTAATTCTAGGCTAGTCTTTTAGACAAATACAGCAAAAAGTGGTGCTGTGGGTGTATTAGAATGTATATATTGTGTTATTATACATAGAAGGCATTTAAAACTTTACTTAATTTAATTTAACTTATTTTCTAAACAAATAATTCTAAAACAAATGAGTTGCTAATTTGTGCAATAGAGAAATATTCACACTGAGGATTTGTAATTTGTAATTTTATCTGTATGAGGGAACTCATTCCCCTATAGGATCTTGACATTCAGACTGAATTTGTCTCTTTACAATTTATATACATTGATCTAAGTTTTGTCTTCTTAGGAAGTACCTATTCCACTTTCCATGGATCAGTCTTCAAATATTTGACTGTGATTTCCAGAATTCCCCTAAGTCTTATCTTTTCCAGCTTAAATTGCTCCATTTGCTTTGATTGCTCCTTATAAACATGATTTTCATATTCCTTCACCATTCTGGTTGAAAGCATTCAAGCTTTGTAGAACCAACCTTCAATGTAGCACCTAGAACTGAAGACATTTCTTCAGATATAGTCTTACCAGGGCAGAGAACAGCACTTTCATACAGGACCCTAGTCTTAGATGCTATATCTTGCAGTATAATCTTGACTCATCTTTAATTTTCATACTACTAAAATCCCTCAATCTATTTTTTCATACACTCTGCTGTCTACTAGGATCTCCTCCATCTTGTACTAACATTTATTTTTTTAACTCAGTTAAGACTTTTTAAAATCATTTTTCAAGTTTTAAAAATAGATTTTCCTCAATATTTTCATATCAAACTCTTTCTAGATCCTGCCCCTTTCAAACAACATATAAGCTAGTCTTCTTGACTTCGTAGCAGTTATAAATTTAACAAGCATGGCATATATGTTTCATCTAAATCATTAGCAAAAATGTCATAGTGTTAGGTATTCAGACCTGGTGTATTTACTGCATAAGAAGTGTCAACATGGGACATGTCACTCTCCCATTCATAATGCAAACCCAATTAAAAATATAATTAGGAAGTATTTAACAAAATATAATTAAACAACAGATAATGTTCATTTGTAGTTTTCTTTCTTTTTTTTGACAAGGCAATGGGATTAAGTGACTTGCCCAAGTTCACACGGCTAGGTAGTTATTAAGTGTCTGGCTGGATTTGAACTCAGGTCCTTCTGACTCCAGGGCCAGTGCTCTACCTAGCTATCTCTCATTTGTAGTTTTCTAAACCAATATGCATTCCACGGGAAGCCTCACCCATCCTTGTATCAATTTTAATTAGATAACCATGGTACTAGAGACCTTCTTCAAAGTGACATTGAAATATTCCTGAGTTTTCTTTGGCTGGCCATTCAACAAACTCTGAATCCAGTGCTTAGCACAGTGCCTGGAAATTAGTAGATACTTAACTTTTTCTCTTACTTAGCCTACAGAAACTATTAACTGTTTTGTTAAAATCTAGTTAAATTATTATTTATAGCATTTCCCTCATCTACCCATTTTACCAAAAAAGAAAATATGATTAATCTGGAAGAATCTGTTTTTGATGAAACTGTATAGTATGTATGCATATATAGTTCTATAGTATTTACCACAGTGCTTTTTATCTCATTATTGTGGTTTTAAAAAGGTATGATACATTAAAATTAAGATAATGATGGATTATTTCTCAGTTATAAGTTAATTTTTAAAGCTATTGTTGAATCCTCAGTATAAAATGCAGGGAGATTATCCAAATATTAGTTGGTAGAATTTGTTCATTCATTCAGTAAATATTTATTCAACACAGTCTATGTTGCAGATACTGAGTATTTAGAAATAAAAAGAAAACTTCCCTTGGTAAGAGGATGCAGTAAAAATAAAATGCAAATTTCAATGCAAATCTATTTCAGGGAATTTAGGGGGACCTAGAAAAATGCTATAAAGGAGGTATGTTCCACTTTGAGGAGAGTTCAGATATGTTCATAAATGAGTATTATATGTGCATAAAATACATAGAAGGCATTTTATATATAATAAACTGATTTCCAGGACTTAGGAAAAAGCCTGTGCAATACCTTGAAGTTAGAAGATAGAATGTTGTGAATGAGTCAATTTGTCTGAAATTTAGAATGCATGAGGCAGAGTGATGTGTGTGTGTGGAACCCAGAAGGGTCAGTTGACTATAGATAATGAAGAACTTTGAATACCAACTAGAGGAGTTTATACTTTATAATAGAGACAATAGAGAGCCACTGAAACTTCTAGAGTAGAGAACTGACTCAGTCAGATTTACATTTTAGCAATATTCATTTGGTAATTTGTGGAGAAGGAATTGGAGGGGAGAAAGATTTGAGACAAGACCAGTAAGATGCCTCATAAAACAGTAAAATTATTTTCCTTAGGGCCAGTTGTTTCCTAGATTATTTCCGACCCCACTTTTATCCAATTACTTTAATGCTTATAAACTTCATTTCCTAAAGATAGGTTAGGATTAAGGGTCATCCTTTGCTTCTTTTTTGTCACAATGACTTGACTATTGGAGTTTAGCTTTCATATTATTTACCTGCTCTCTCCCTATTAATGTCTATAAAGTCCTCAATTGCTCTTCATTTACCTGTTTCTATAAAGTCTCTCAGATCAATCTTGAATACTCCATTCTGTTCCTTATACATTAGGTCCTAGATATACTGATGATTTAGACAGGAGACTTCAACTAGCAAGTGTGTTTTGGTACAAGTCAAACTTATGGTTATTGAATCAGAAACCATGTGAGAAGACACAAGAAAATTTAGGTTTGACATCAGGAAAAGCTTCCTAACGACTTAAGCTATCCCAAAGTGGAATAGGCTGCTCCAGGTGTTGATGGTTTTCCGAACTTTCGAAGTCTTCAGTCAAAGGCTAAAATAACCACTTGTCCAGTATATTATAATGAGGATTCCTTTCATGTATGAGTTTAATTAGAGAATTTCCTTTATATGTTATTTTCTGCTATTTGAGTATAAGCTTCTTAGGAGGAGCTACATTGCTCTCTCTATTTGTATCCCCAACACATAGTAACTGCTTAAATTCACTCATTCATCAAATCACAGCTTTACTATCTACTTTAGACAAGGCATCCTATTGGGACTTCAATGAATTTGAGAAGTTGGATTAGATGAACTCCCAACATCCCTATTTTTAATCTTTCACTGATTCTATTATCTCCTTTTTAAAAAGTTAAGTTTTACAGCTTGTTAGTTATCAATTATGTGGGAGTACAAGTGTCCAGAGAGGAAGGAGAGAAAATTGTTTCACTTTAATCTTTCCATAAAAATCCCTGTATTACAAAGGAGCTAGTGGTGCGCTTATTTTATTTTATTAATTAATAATAGATAAGATAGCCTTTCTGAAATTCTTTCTGAAGGCCCAGAATTTAATTTTACATGATTAGTGAACATGCTTTATTTTGGAAATACTTAAGTTTTCTTTCTTTTTTCTATAATCAAGTTTAAAGAGAAGGTCTGAGTTTTTATCTCTTATCTCCCAGTTTGCTAGTTACTGTTGTGACTGGTCTTGGTGCATCACTTATAAAATAGCACTTTAAGCTGCATTACTAAAGAATAGAGCTAGTTCTCTCATTTTCTTCCCCATTGCTGTCCCCCCCCCCCAGCAGAGTATGACTCAGTAGCCAAATTTTTCCTTTGGAAACAAGCCCTAGTGTAGCAAATAAATTTGCACAGAAGTCAGTTATTCAATATGAAAGAATTTTGTAATCTAACCCAGTTCATTCATCCATTTCCTGCCTCGAGAAACTTGCTTCTGTCTCTTTAAACTTTGCCCTGAGGAGCAATTGCCTATAAATCATCCCTGCACCAGGAATATCAATTCACCTCAGGTCTCTGACCAACTGATTGGCCACTTGTGGTGAGTGTATTGAACAATCTGATCTATACCTAAATATCCTGCAAAGTTATTCCTCCAACCTTGGGTATTTTGCCTTTGTCTGTTTACAAGATATCTCAGTTGTGAAAGATATTACACAAATCTCTGTGAGGTTACTTTTATTTAGCTGAGCAATTTCTTTTTAACTGCTTAGAACATCTTATTATAATTTTACACACATAGCAGGGGACTTGTGTATTATAGATGTATTTTGAATTAATTAAGCCAATTGAATAATTGTTACAATAATAATTTCTGTTAAATAAACCCATTTCTCCATTCCTCTAGTGTGGCATAGTCTTGATTCATATAACCAAATTCATTTTCCCCTATATGTTTATACCTTTTCCAGGTCACCATTGTTGCAGATGATACCTGTAGATTCTTATGCTGGTCAAGAGAGAGATTAACTTTTTTTCTGGAATCAGAGCCATTCCTTTATGAAATATTTAGATACCTAATTGGGAAGGATATCACAAATAAGTTGTATTCTTTGAATGATCCCACATTAAATGACAAGGTAGGAATCAACTTGTGGTCTTTTTGTGTTTATTTTATTCTTTTCTAAGTGTGTGTGCACACACAAAATACAGTTTTATACTTTATGTAATATGTTCCACCAAATTCACTGAACATGTACATTGATATCTATAATGGCATGAAGACAGCTCCAGGTTCTCAAACTTGTCAGCTGAAAATAAACTTTGGAAAAACCTACCAAGCTGGAAAGGTTTCAGATATGGACTTTCTGATGACTGTATGTCTGTTACCTAAGGATCAACCTAAGTTCTAAGAGGTTCATCACCAGAAGGTTGACCACTGTCCTTGACTATTAAATCATTTTCTAAAGCATAGGATGATCCTAATCTGCATGACTGATGCGGGGAATGACATCATAGATATTTGAATTAGTGAAGTATGTCCATAAATATCATACATAATTTAAATCTTTGTGAATGGAATCATACTTAGATATTTAAAGAAAATCTATACTGCAGTATTTTTTAATTATGATATTTGTTGCTACTTAACAAGGTTGGAAGTGTGAGCTTAACATTATAAATGTTTGTCATTTCCTTCTAAATCAGGACCCCTAACTTGGAGAGAGGGTGTTTACAAGAAAAATCTATATGAAGTAAGGGGTGTTCTAATGAGTTCCAGTATTTCAATTCAGACAGCTTCCATCCCCGACTATGTCCCCATCACGGTTGTTCATCCACAGGCTTTCTACCAGAGGGAAGCTTGTCATTATCCTTTTTTTGTCCACTCTCATCTTATCCCCATCTATATAAAGTCTGTATCTAAGCCTGTGATTATCTATTTTCACTGGGGAAAATGTTACCTTAGCAACCAAATCACTAACAATCCATTTCATTTGCAGGTATTGGTCATCAGTGAATTACTTACTTGCTAAACCCTATAGTTGTACAACCTCTTTAGGCCAACCTGATGTTTAAAAGCAGTTAACCTTTTTTTCCTCCACCCTTTTAATACCTTAAAACACAATTTGAACCCATCAGAGAGCTTGTATAAAATATCAGTGTACCATTGTTTCCTCATAACAATATAAATAATAACCTTTTTCTATTTTCTGAATTTGAGTTTTCACAAACTAGATTTTCTCATGGTAAGGTAGATCAAAATTGTATTGAAAATAACACTGACCCCATTTTTTTTGCTCTAGTTAACTTGTTTTGAATTGGTGTACAAATGATTTTATTTCTTTTTTTTATAGTAGCTTTAGTAGTTCTCTTAGTATTGACTTATTTATGCTAGCATTTTTATTTTGGTCCTGATTATGGAATATGCATTGTAAACTTATCACCAAGATAATAAAGTAATGTAACTAATATATATTGCATAGCTAAAAATTCATTGCTGAAAAGTCAATTATTTCCCAAAGTAAATAGTTTATTTTTAATAACATTTTTAAGAAGTATTAGCAATTATCCAGCAAGTAGCTATTAAGCATCTTCCTGGGTTAGGTACTCTACTAGGGCCTGATTATACAAAAGATAAAAGGGATTCTTTACTCCTGAGGATTTGAAAATCTAGCTGGAAAAGAGAGGGAAAGAAATAGAGAGAGAGAGAAAGAGAGAATGTTTGTTTACACTATCCTAAAGGCTTAGTGCAGTTTTAAGATTTAATACAAATTAAATTACAAAAATATTGATTCATTTTGTTAATTGAATATTTTTATTTAACTTGATAAATATTCTAGTATACTGAGGAAGTAGTCAGTTATAGTTTGGAAATCTGAAAAGGTAAATGCTTAGCTCAGAAAGGAAGTTGAATTATAATGAGGAAATTGTTTAAGTGAAGGGAAAATTTGAATCTCTATTAAAGAAGCTCATTTATTGAGAATACTCACTACTTGAAGACACATCTGAAATCTTTGCTTTATAGAATGCCAAAAGGTTGGAACGCAAGCCCAGTCTTTGCTCGCAGATTTCAGTGATGCAAATGAGAAACAGTATGGCTAGTACAAGTGACAGTGAAGATGGCTTGCAGCATTTCCTCCGAGGGACCTCTACTGCATCTTCAATTCGTAAGTAACCCTAAAGAGTAAGGATGTAAATTTACATTTTGATTTAAAATGGTTCTATAAAAATGCATCTAATGGGGAAGACTTTTGGCATGAGTAAATGTGAATGGAGAGATGGTCAAAGATGGATTGATAATTTTCTCATCCAGAGATGGTAAGAAGACCACAGAATGTTATATGCTTGGTCTCTTAATTCTGCAAGTAAATATTGAGTCCTTTATAAATAAGATGGAAGTAAGAAAGAAACCCAGAGCTAATTCATTTTTGTGATCCTTATTTTACACATTATCTTATATTCAAACTTTTAATCCATTAAATTGTTTAAATAAAACCTGTGTTTTTATCTATATGTTCACTGGAACCTTACATGGTGGCTTGTTTTTGTTTTTGTTATTTTGGACCTTTAAAGTAAAAAACTAGTATAGCTCTAGCTCTCTAATAAGATGGAAACAACTGGATGTTTGTATCCTGGCCGGTTGTTTCCTAGCATAGTAGCCAGGTATTCACAGCTGATTTGGAAGCTTAACAATCTCAAAGATGAGAGTGGAAATGGGAGGTATTAACAGCTTTTGTGAATGACCCCTTTCAGACGACTCTAGCTGCTGATGCTACAAGACAGTAATTTAACCCAAGAAAGACTCATCCAGGACTAAGATAGTCAAAGGGCAATTAATGAACACTAACAACATAAATATATGCTGAAGATCAAAAAGCTAAGTTATCATTCCTTGCCTTCTGGACTAACATTACTACTACTACGGCTACTGCTACTACTACTACTACTACTACTACTACTACTACTACCACCACCACCACCAACCACCACTACTGTCACCATCACCCCATCACCACTGTTTCTGCTTCTACTTCTGCATATTGAAGATCATTCAGCAAATCCAAGGGAAAACATAAAAATCCATGGATTTCCTACACTTGCATGAACTAAGTGACTTCCATCAATGTTTGGATTTTGAACATCAGTTAATGTTAAACAGCAAAGGACATTAACTTCCAAATCTGTGTTTGTGTATTTTAATCTTATATAATTTTTATGTCATGGATAAATAGGGTCAAAGATTCTGGTTATTAATGTATTTGGGAAAGAAAAATGTGATTTCTAAGACTCATAATTGGTACAAACCTTCACAGAGTCAGTTAATCATGGACAATACTTTGGTTTTGACCAGTAAATTATAGTTTTGAATCCACTTCAGATACAAAATGGTGAGCAGTTGTTTTTAGGTTTCTTCCTGTATACTTTCCAAAGGAGCTGACTGATTTTAACTAAATTTGGAACTCTTTCAAAGAGTGTGATGATTGATCTTCCATTCAGTTTAAGGCTGTCTACTGTCTTGAAACAAAATGGTAGCAAGCAGAATGTTTTAGATAGTTCTATGGGCTAAAAACTGTTTTGTAAAGTTCATTGAAATCTTCTATATGAATAGAAGTTAGAAAGTCATATGACTAAACTAAGTGAAGTCTACAATTCATAAAACCACCAAAAAAGTAGCTATGAAGTTAAATATTGAGATCCTTATGAGTGAACTGTTTCCCCATTGAATAAATTGTTATTAAATTATCATTCCATACTTTTTTATTAATTCTAAATTAGCACTGGATATGTATCAAAATCAAGTTCCATTATATATGTTATTTTAATTGACATATGATCTTTTATTGTAAGAAATTTTTATAGGGTAAAATAAAAATTTAAGGAAAATTGTTTCAGTTAATTGGTTCATTTCACTGCACAATAGCTTTTCTCCTGGGAACAGTATCATATGAAAGAGGAATTAAAATGGACTTTACTTGGCTCCAATTTCTTTTGTACCTTTCTGATAAAAATAGTACAAGGTGCCTTTTGTAATCTGTGAAATTATGCATATGGGCAGGCATAACACTATAGAATCTATAGTCTTTCCCAGATTCTCTGAGACCCAATAAATCTAGAAGTCCTTCATAACTACTTTATATTGCTTTGAAGCAGATGTTTTTGAATCAGGAATAAGATTGGGCTTCGTATCCTGTTCAAACTCCAAGCCATTTTTTTGGCCAGCCAGCTGGTCCAGAACCATTCTTGGCTACTTTCCAAAACAGCCAAATGACTTGGGCCCTAAGGTCTATTCCTACTCATCCAAAATGGCTCCTTTATTCCACTTTACTTCCTCTAATAGCTTTCAGTGTCAGTAATGATAGTGGTAGAGAGGAACTTTATTCTGAATATTACCTTGTATGTGGTCACTTCTGAGAAAAAACAGTATCTCCTAAAAGAAAGGCAGCTGGTGAAAAGCTATTAGGAGGATTTTTTTGTCAGCAGGGCAATCCGTAAGATAACTGAGATGCTGAATTATCTTTTCTATTTCTCAACCCTGATGACAGTGGTGATAATAACTAGCTTTGAGATAGTATTCTGAGGTTTGCAAAGCACTTCACATATACCCCTTCATATGATACACAAAAAAAACCTCTGTGAGGTAGGACCCATCATTAACCCCATTTTATAGATGAATAAAATGGGGTTGAAGGACATGAAGTGATTTGCCAAAGGTCACACAGTTAATAAGTGTTGGAGGCACAGATATTCCTCTTTCTGAGTCTGTCACACTATCCACTATACTTACTCCCTAGCTAATGGACAGTTAAAGGTTTGACCATTTTTCCCCAAATGACTATTGGTGAGTATATCTTCCCTACCATGATTTGACTTCTCTGTTTTCCCTTCATTATCTCCTTGACTGTCACAGACACAGTTGTTCAGGGATTCCCTGCCTGTGAATTTTTGAGTCTCCTCTTGTTTCTAGTGTGAGGTTTCTGATGCAGAGCTTCAAAATAAAACACCACAAAATAAAATCTTTGTTGGAAAATTTGTACAGGACTTTTCTGGCTGCCCTTGGCTTCATTTTTTAAAATTTCTTATCCCCTACCTGATGAGATATTAGCATGTAAGTAATGAGAAATTGAAACATATCAGCTCATTAATATTGAATTCAATGAGCATTTTCATTCCTTTTAAGAGTATTTTTCAGAACTCATCTAAGCTTGGATTTGAATCTTGATTATATTTTAGGTCTCAGAGACCCAGTAGAGCCTTAATGTGGTTTTCTCTGTTTTCCTTTTGAAACCCTCTTCAGCATAGTCTCTGTTTTACCATATTTGGAGGTAGTTTTAAATACTAAATTGTATCAATATAACTGATTATCTTTCTTAATATTAGAAACACATGCATACATATATGATATGAGTTGATAAGCCTTCCTTCAATAGATTTTAGCTCAAAAGATCATTGAATGCATTCTTTTTTGGGAGGAAGGGAATGTTGCTTTGTTTATTTTTGTTTTTATTTTCACCAGAACAGACCAAGATTTAACTGGTGGAAGGAGCTCCCAGTGATGAAACCAAAGCCAACAATTACTTCTGAAATTTATGGTTTTAGAAAATTGTCTCTGAAATACGGAGTGGCTAAGTTGCTTGCTCAGTTAGTAAGTCAGAGATAGAACTCAAAACCAAGTCTTTCTGATTTTCTATATCCCCTGTACCTCCCTGCCTCTCAATTATTCCTTACCCTTTAAGAAGAATGCATGTAATATAATGGAAAGAATTTTAGATTTAGAGGAAAAAAACATTCAGGGATGTAGTTTTGTAATTCCTATGTGATCTCAAGTGAGTCACTTAGATTCTCTGGGTTTCAGTTTCACCTATAAATTGGTGTTAGTTTGTTTTGATGGCCTCCAAAGTCCTTTACTATTCCAAACTATGATCCTATGAATACTCAAGCAACTGCAATCAAATGTGTTTATTATCTCAGACCCCAAAATGGCAAATTGTGTGCCTGTAGAATTTGAAGATGTCTAAAGTTAGGGTGTTTAGTTTCCAGGGAAAAAAATCTGTTCAGTGGAGAAACAGAAAACTCATATATTGGGGGATTTTCTAGAGTAATCTTTTTGGTTGGAAAAAGGGGGCAAACCTGTTTCTTAAAGAACAAGTAACAAGTTAAAATACAAAAATACAATTTGTTAGATCAAGTCAAAAATATTTTGTGTGAATAGTAGCATCCACAATTCATTCATTTGAATGTGAGGATATGAAAGAGAAAGAAAAATAAAACATGGCTTTAAAGTTATAGGTCATCTTGATGTCACCTGATTCTTGCCAAATCTTATCATTTCTACCTTCACATCTTTCATATACATGACCTTATTTTCCCATATATAGTCTCTATCCACTAACCCTTATCATCTCTCCTTGGACTATTACAACAGTCTCTACTTGGTCTCTCTGCTTCCAGTCTCTCAATCACTCCAGTTCATGCTTTATTTGGCTAGTAAGGCAATTTTGCAAACAAACGCATGAATCAGACCATGTTTTCTATGCTCAGGTAGATTCAGCAACTCCCTATTATTTCCAGGATCAAATACAGACTCCTCTTTTTGGGTATTTAAATCTTTATATGGTACAACCCCTTCTTACCTTTTTTACACTTTATTCACATTCACAATCTCAAGTTACAACCACACTGCCTTATTCTCTATTCCTCACACACTCAACAAATTATCTTCCATTTCTTTGCCTTTGTGCTGGTTCTCCCTAGACTCACCTCCCATGACTATACTGCTCTGTCCCTTTACACTGCTTCCAAGTTTCCCTGATTTCCTTCAAAACTCAGTTCATTCCATCTTCTGTACAAGGTTTTTTTCTGGTCAGCCCAGTGCTAACATCTACCCCTCTGAGATCACCTTACATCTGCTCTGTATATCTTTTGTATACCTAGATATTTACATTCTCCCAGTTAAAATGTGCACTTCTTGAGGACAGTGACAGTGCTATTTTTTGTTTCCCCAGTACTTATTAGGATACCTACTAAGCACAGAAGTATTTTAAGAAATACTTAACTGACAAAGGAAAGTTAGCAGGAAAAAGGTGGTTTCTTTTTATTTGGTGTGGGAAGGAGAAGTCAGAGAGGGAGAAATAATTCATTACATTTAGGGCTTGTTGAGTTTGAGATACCACCTGTATCTACATCTATAGACAGACAGACAGATAGATAGATAGATAGATAGATAGATAGATAGATAGATAGATAGATAGATAGATATACAGGTAATGTAGAATAGGAACTTGAAAATTCAGAATTAAGCCTCAAGAAAGAGTTTGGGTTACAGATAAGGTTTTGGCAATCATCTGCATAGAGGTGCAATTGAAAACATGAGACTGGGTAAGATATCCATGATTGAGAGGCAGCTTGGTTGAGTGAAAATAACACTGGATTTGAAATAAAAGAAGTTGGAGATGAATTTAGGTTTTCACTTACTGTTTGTGTGATAGGTGACAACTTTTTCTCTCATGCATAAAATGAACAGTTCAAATTAGAAGACTTGGTACCTACCAGTTTTAAATTAATGATTCTAGGAACTATTTATTAAGTGATTATTTTATGAATAGTGTTTCAGGTGAAGGGAAAGAGGCTATTAACTACTGTGTCTAGTTTATATAACTAGTTCAGCCACAGGCAAGTGACTAAAGTCCTGGAACACTCAATCACCATTCATTTGTCCTACATGCTCTGGAGCTATCCTTCCCAATCCTGCTCACACTCATCAGTTGGATCCTGTCTTCATTCAGGGTTCCAGGGTAACCTTAAGGGTGTCATGAGATATCTTCCTTTTTTAATTTATTTAATTTTTAATTTATGTCATAAAACAAATATTTCCATCATGGTACAAAACAATAGATGATTACACATATAAATCTACCATGTACAACCCTATAATCTGTCCTTGACCCTTTCCTCTTCTTTCTATATTTTCTCCTTTGGTGATATAATTTATTTCCACGGATCAATCTGAATATGCAACATTGGATTATCTCCTGAGTTCAAATTCTCTATCTTCAGCTGCCTGCTGGTTATCTCTGCTTCTATTCCCCTCCATCACATCAAACCCAATAATGTAAAAACCCAAACTCATTCCCTGCCTAAGAACCGCACAAACTCATTTCATTTAATCTCAATTAGATTCTCAGTGCTACACAGTTATCTTTTTGAACTTTTCTGATTGATTTATTAGTCTCCCCACAGTGGTGGTCTTAAGCTCTGTCAGGAAATAGCTTTATCTCTTTCTTTACTGAGAAAATCAAGGCTATCTCTCAAGAGTTCCCTCATCTTCCCTACTGTTTCTCAAAACCCCTTTAATCTATGGCTGTCATACTCTTTGTCCACTCTCTGAAGAAGAATTAGCTCTTCTCCTTGCCAAGGCTAACCCTCTGTTTTGATCCTTGAACTCATCTCCTTTCTCCTACAGAAACTTTTCTCATTAACTGTTCTCTCTCTCTCTTCCATCTTCAAGCTTTTCCTTCTTACTAGTTCTTTCTCTGCTACATATAAATATGTACAAGTTTCCCTCATCCTTTAAAAAATCTCTAGTTGACAAGAAAAGAATTACCTGGAGTAGTTACCTCCATTTCCTTGCCACCCACTCACTTCTTAGTACCTCTCAGTTCCACTTAATCTGTATTCCAGCCCCATCATTTGGCAGAAACTGTTCCATCAGAGTTTACCCATAATCTCTTGGCAGCTAAATATAATGATCTTTTTCTCAGTCTTCACCCAACTCAACTTCTATGGAGTTTTTGACACTGTTTACCAACCCTTCCTCTTGGTAATTCTATTTTTCCTTGATGAGACTCCTCTTTTCTGTTTCTTGCAAATATCTGAAACTTCAGCATTATTTGTTACATCATACAGCTCCTGCCCCTAATATTGTGGATGTTTTCCCTCCATGGCTTTGTCCTAAGCCTATTTATAGATTTGGAACTGGAAAGGACCTAATTAGTCATACAATTTTGTAATTTTATATATGTAAAAAGAGAGAAGTGATATAGCTTTCCCAAGGTTTCACCAGTAGTAAATTTGTAGGGTTAGAATTTGGGCCAAAGTTCTCTCTCTGTTTCTAGTATTCTTTTCTTTGCTTTTCACCAATAGATTTGGAAAATTTCATTTCTGACACTTGAAAGAGTCATTTGCTTTTTACATTAAACATTAGTCAGCTCTTCAGATTAATGTTGGCGTTTAACTTGTTGAGAATTACCTGATTCTTTCTATGTTTCAACTGACTTCCAATCTCTCTTGTCTTCAAGTTTTTATAAAACTTCTGTGAAACATATATGCTTGTGTCACTCCCCAGCTCAAAAAACTTCAGTGACTCCTCATTGTCTTCAAATAAAATACAATATTCTCAGTAAGAAATGAGAAGTCTCCAAAATCTGTCTCCAATTTACCTTTCCAATTTTATTTCACAGTCCTCCCCCAATCCCTTCCCAATATTTCACCAAATTGAACTATTAGCTCCTCCCTGAATTGAGCAATCTGGCTCCCAAATGTATACTTTACAAATGCTAATACTAGAATTCATTTCTCCTACTCTTGTTTTCAAAATTCTCATTTTCCCTTAAGGTTCAATTTAGCTGCCGCTTACTTCTTGAAGACTAATGTGATTCTCCCTTATTGTTAATTATCTCTGTCCCTTCTCAAATTACTTTTTCTTTACTTCTCTAGGTATGTGATAGATTTCTTCAGTAGAATATAAACCCCTTCAGGACAAGGAATATTTCATTTTTGTCTTTGAATTCCCCAGGGCTTTACATAGTGGTAGAGATTTAGTATGTGTTGAATTGAATTGAATTTCTTATTTCTTTTATTATATTGGTAAGGAATCATACAAATAGGAGGAAGTCATGGTGTCACAGAAAAAAAAACTGCTCTTGGAATCAGAGGGCTGGGGTTCCAATGCTGGTTTAGTTACCTCATGGCGTTGTATGTAAGAAAAGTATAGAAACAGTATATAAATGTGAGTTCTTATTGAGTAGTTAGCTGCTGGAAAAGATGGGGGGAAAGGTGGATCTTCTGGAAGATTTGGGGAAAGGTTTAAAATTAATTTATTTAAAATGTACTGGAGTTTTCTATGAGATTTTAGCTGAATGTCAATGGAGACTGGGCTTGGAGTAAGAAACACCTGAATTCAAATTCTGACATACATTTAATAGCTATGTGATATTGAGCAAGTTCCTACCTCATAGATAGGTGAAAAGGATCAAATGAAATGATAAATGCAAAGGATTTTGTAAATGTTAAGAACAATATGAATTTTTAGATATTGCCATTGTTGTTATTATCATTATCACTATACATCACTCCCCTCCCTTTCTTCTTAGTCTGGGCCACTAGAGATTGAAGGTATTCAACTCTCACCATTCTAGTAATGAGAGAGAAAAGAAATTGCCAAGGCAATCTTCTCACCGACAAGTGGTGAATAGCAGTGCTGTTGTCATGGCAACCTAGAGGTATTTTATATTTTTCTTGAAAGCCTCAGACCTCCATTTTAGTTGATCTGGGCTAAGTAACTACAGGTAGATTTTTTTATCTTGGTGCATACACTTCCACAGTCAGTTGGTCTTAAGCTTTTAAAGGTTTTATTATGAAAGTATGTTGTTGTTTCTTCTTAGTTTTCCAGATTTTTATTGTCTGTCTTTAGGTTCCTGTGGAATAGAAATCAGAAGATTACTTTCTGATAGGCAAGAGAAATTACCCATCCCCTTCCATCAAAGTTCATATTTGTTATTATTTATTGTGGTTATTGCCAAGACAGGGTCCTTGGCCATTGAGGTGCTTTCATTACAATTGGGTATCTTATCTGTTTTTTCTTCTGAGGGGCTGAGCATCAGCTCCTCTCTCACATGGTCCATGTGTACCTATGGAAGTGGCTTTTTAAAAAAAATTTCTACTGATACCCTAGCTGTCAGAAAAGGCAGAAAAGGCTTACCTCAGTGTCTGCTCCTTCTGCTGTAATGAATTGAGTACAGCCATTTGAAAAGAGACAAAAAGGGAAAAGACTGCAGCCTTTCTTTTAATGCTTCCTCATCAAAGGTTAATTCTAAGTACAATTCCCATCCAGTTAATTCTTCATTTTCCCTTATCAGCCCTGGATTTCTGAATGGAAAAACTTATAGAGCATATACAGTTCTTCAGAGAGAGACTGAAGGAACCTACTGTGACTTGCTGTCAATAAACACCCATGCACAGGCTTTACCTGCTAAGGCAGCACTAGGAAAATAACTTCAAGCCCAACTCTGTCATATCTAAAGTACAGGTCCATGAGTAATTTACAGGGCAGAGAGAAAGGAAAAATTCACTCTAGCAATACACCTGTTCCCAATCTGGCACATTAATTTAGTTTATGAAATATAAAGTAGGATCTTTTATAGCATTAAAGTCACAGGAGCAGAGTTGGCTCAGTTACAGGCTAATCATATTGCATCAGACTATGTACCACTTTCTTAGAAGACATGATTTGATCTGGGCTGTGTTCTGACAGTTCTACCAATGAGCTGGCATGCAATTGCAATTCTCTTGTAATTAAAAAAAAACTTGAAGCCTTCTCTATGGGATTGTGGAAAAGGCTACTGGTTTGGGAGTGAGAGGACTTATGTTCAAATCATGTTCTTAGCTGGAATTACCTGTATGACATTGGATGAATCACTCTGCTTTCTCTGGGTCTCCTGTTTCCCCATCTTTAAAATGAAAGGATTGGATGAGATGACTCCATTCCGACTCTGAGTCTATGATCTTGAAATTTGCTGACCAAATTAACCTACCTTGATGAATCAGACAGATGTCTTTAGGGTTCAGGGTATATCTATTTACTCTAGGATAGAGCACAGTAATCACACATCTGATTTTAACACGAGAATTTCCTACAAACCAAAAGCAATTTCAAAATGAAATGATCCACCTAAATCGATAACCTATTCCAACAATTTTCACATCTTTTCTAGTTTCACAAAACCTCACCCACTAGAAGTAGATGGTTTAGGACAGGGTGTGTAGGATGTTGGGAACTGATCTGAGAATTAAAGGTAGCCCTTAAGCTATGCTCTGCTTCTCAAACCAATGTGCCTGGATGTCTGGTGGCCATAGGAAGATCTTATCCACCCAATTGCCATTCTTTAGGATTTCTCTTCCTCCCCGCCTTTTTCTTTCTTTCCCCGTGCACCAGCTGCCTCTCCACTTTCATAACACCCTTGCTTCTCATATCCCCAGCGCACTCCAGAATGCCAGGTTCTATTGTTCCAAGTTAGGAAGTATTCATATTGAGGAAATAGGAAGCAAACCTTTTATCTGCTCCTTTCCCCATCCCTCCATCTCATTGATTTTTTTTTTGAGGCAGTTAGTGTAATGGATTAAAGCTATAGATTTGGAATCAGGAAGAAGTATGTTTTAAATTATATCTCAGACATTTAATAGTTGTGTGTCTCTGGACAAGTCATTTAATCTCAATTAATCTCCATTTCCTCTTCTATAAAAATGAAAATAATAATACTATATAACAGGTTGCTATAATGATCAAATAAGATAATATGTATAAAGCAATTGCATTTCTTAAATACCTGTTAGCTATCATTACTTTTGTTCCCAAGTCTCCTTTCCTCTGCCTTCCACCTATTGGTCCTTGCCCCATCCACAACTCTAGTGAGGAAATGGGAAGTGGGGGGCCAGTCTAGTATTCTTTTAATATGTAGATAAACCTTATTTCAACCTTTTCTGAACAAAGACCTGAAACTAATGCATGTGTGTGATTTTTGTTTTCCCTGTCTGGTCAAAGGGGAAAAGTTGGACTGGACTTTAAAAAGTCATTTGACCCTCTGTCTAATTCCCTTTTGTTACTAGCAGTTAAAAACCCCTAGGAGGGCTGTGTTTTGTTCCAGTGGAGGACCCAGGGAGAAGTTACACTCTAGTTGGAAGCACTAGCAGCTAGGGGTCCATGGAAACCAGAGCATCAGCTAGGGTTGAGGAGGCACAACTACTACATACCCCTGCCATCCTGGAAAACCTAGAGGTGGCAAGGGAAGGGAAAGTGAAGTCTTAGCCCCTCTTCAATTGCAAAAAAAAATGGGTTCCAGATGGAATTCTGAATATATTTTGGTTTGCTTTGGTTTTTAGCTAAAAGGCAAGAAAACTCTTTACCTTTATGCTCAGAAAAAAAATAATTGAATTTTCAGTGAATAGCCAGAGAATTTCCTTCCCTAAACACACACACACATCAATATATGTATATGAATAATACAAATTTTACATTTCTAAGGACCTCAATACTGCTAGCCAGTTTTCCTCTGTTTTCTTTGAAAATGAAAGACAAACATTATTATTATTATCATACTATGATTCTAGGGTCTCTAAGACAAAGTTACTTTTATCCCACCAGGAGGAATCAGGGTACAACTTTGATAACAATTTTATATATAAATAGATAGCATTATGTACATGGGTTCAAATTGTGTCTTTGATTCCTTTAGAATTATGCAACCCAGGGAAAATCACTTCATTTTGTTGTCTCAGTTTTTTCATGTATAATGGGATAGTGCCTCTTTCACATAGTTGCTGTAAGTATCAAGTCAAATATTTATAAAGAACTTGCTAACCTTGAAATATTGTATTTTCTAATTGTAACAAGTAATTCTTTCTTTAGTGCCTCTTTCACATAGTTGCTGTATCAAGTCAAATATTTATAAAGAACTTGCTAACCTTGAAATATTGTATTTTCTAATTGTAAATTATTCTTTTACAAGGGAGGGGTATAGAAAAAACTGCTAATGACAGGTAGTGTGCAGTGCTTTTTGCTATTTATTATTATTTTACAAATACCATCACATTTGATTTTTATCACAACCCTGCAAGGCAGATGCTATAATAAAAAAAAATAGCTTACATTTATATAACTTTTATTGTGTGACAGGTACTTTATAATTTTTATTTCATTTATGATCCTCACAACAATCCAATAAGGTATGTTACTAAATGCATTTTACAGATGAGGAAAATGAAGCAAAAAGAGTTTAAGTGATTTGCCTGGGTGAAGTAAGTCTTAGGTAGGATTTGAACTGTGGTCTTCCTGACTGCAGACCTAGTGCTCTGTCCATTGTGCTGCCTGTTTTGCCATTCCATCTGGCCATCCACCTTACATTCCAAGACATCTATGCTATCCTTTTCTCATTATAATTTTGAAAAAAGTTTCCAAATAAGAGTCTGTTAAAAACTCTCATTTATTGAATGGTACTATATAATGAAGAGTCCACAACACTTGGGTTCAAAACCAAGCCTTACTATTTATTTTTAATGTAATTTTGGACAAATTATTTCAATCCCTGGACTTCAGTTTCTTCTGTAAAGTGTTATAACAAAAGTCAGGCATATATGCTCAAGAGATCCCTTCCTGTTCTAAATCTCATGATGTTAAACTCCCTTCCTCCCACCCCCCCATCTAGTATAATCAGCTACAGAGAATTATTGGTTTCTTTATTACACTCACAAGATTTCTTCCTATGAAACCAGTTTGACTGTAGGAAAGAGTTTTAGTATTAAATGGAATCTACTTAGATGAGTCCCATAAAATTTGAGTATTAGTTTAGCAGTACTGGAATTATTTTTCTTAAAGTTGAACTTGTCGGAGGACATCAGAGTATATTAAATTTTCAATGACAGACACAGTGACTGACCCTTGATTGTCACAGATGGTAAAGAGAATCAATTTAGTCCCCAGGCACTGTATGTTGGAAATGCACGTAGTGCTCAGCTCACATTTATTGAGGTTCTCTTAATGGCAAAGAGATCTATAATTACCCATTTACAAGGTTTAGAAATGTGTAGATAGAAACAAGTAATTCTTTCTAGTTAGAGACAATGTGGTTTTTTTCCTACAGTGGAATTACTGTCATTTCAAGTTATTGTTTTCTAAGGTTTGATGGGAGACTTTGTATATTTTCAATTATGTTCTATTTTGAACAGTGAGAAAGTGACCTTGAATGTTCAGAAGTTGTGCCAGAAGAGCCCAAAGCCCTTTCCAAACTGGAATGACTTTCAGGCATGGGTTTGACAATCAATTATATGCCTTTTATCTAGAGACTCAAATATATTTAAAAAAGAATCATTACTTAGTTGTATGCATCAAGGAAGGGTTGGGAGAGGGGATTAGTGTAGAGTTTTTTAAAGACAGTTCCTAAAGACTACCTAAATTTGTGGTTTGGGGAAATTGAGAGGATAGAATGTAATTTGCCCTGGTAGCAGGAATTTCTATTCAATAAAATGATAGGTCGTTGAAGTATTGAAAAACCATCATTTTTTTGTTTTTTTGCTTGATGAATTTATCTTACATACTTAGTTACCATTGGGCCGTAAGTGTAGAAGTAGTAATAGGTAGAAAATTAAAACTAAGATAATCATGAAAAAGAACAGCTCTGACATGTCAAACAGAAAAAATATGAATTATATGTTAAGCATTATAATGATAAATCAGAAGACCCAAGTGGTTTCTTTCTTATTGGAATTCTCTGTCCCAAGTCAGAGATTTACAATTTATAGTATATATGAGACCCCAAATTAAATTCCATAGAAAGATTAAAGCAAAGGTACACTTGATTTTGGAAATTTGATTTTTTGTAAAAAAGCTATAGAAATGTCCATTTTGAGAGTTGTACACTTCATGGCTACACTGGCTACACTAAATCACAGTCAGGTCCAAAGTAGAACAAGAGCACCAACCTTGACTTAGTCCAAGACACAACTACCTACTTTGGGTTACCAATTCCTCTACACTCCTCCCTCAAAGGATTCCCCCTTCAACTTCTGGGTGCATTCAAAGGTATATTCTAGAGACGTTATTTTGTAGTTGAATTAAAGATGTATCTTCTAGTTTGGTCACCATAGAAAAGGTAAAAGCTCTTTGGTTTTCTAGGAACTCTTGCTTGTCTTCTATTCCAGAAAAGTGATAGGTCTTTGAAAAGGACAAAACAAAGAATTTTAAGCTATCTTACGTTCTTTTTGGCATTTTCCTGGAGTACAAATAAGGCTTTCTGTTCAACATTATTTTAATATTATATCTTAATATTTCAGAATACAGAGAAAACCTTAGAGCTAGATGTTTCCATAAAAAATAACATTTTAAAACCAAATTATCCAGATTATTTATTCCATTACAATTCATCCAATAACTGTAGGCTCCTTAAGGATATGGTCTATATTTTATTAATCTTATAAATTGATAGCTATTCATCTCCTAGAACACCATATGTTGTAGAAAGCCCAAAGTAGATACTCTATTCACAGAGTTTAAAATTGTTTTTTTCAACATGCCCTCTAAACCAAGTACTTCTGCTTAAAATAATTAAGAAAATAACTTGCAGCCTTTTAGTTAACTTTGAATAATAGTGGCATGGTCTATCTAATTTGAGACTAGCAGAACTATAAAAATTATAGAGGGTTTAAAAATTTTTAAATGGAAAATTAAAGATTTAAAAGCAATAAAGTTATAGAACCCCAGAACTGAAAAGGAATGACAGAGCCTGGTCCAACCTCCTCCTTTTGCAAATGTGAAATTGGGACTTAGTTCTTTGCTCTTTCCATTCCTCTGTTTGTACCACAATATCATGATGCCTTTCATATCAGTCAGGAATTTTTTAGTCGGTGAGGAAGTGAGTTACATATTAAGAAGTAACTAAAGATTTAAAGTGTTTGCAAAACATAGTTACTGTCAGGCATAGAAATGAGAAGTAATTTTTAAAAGCTTTCTTTAGTCAGTATCTTTGATTGCAATTACTATTGCCATAAAATTCCTAAAATTTCTCTCCATTCCTAAAATTCTTTCCCCTTATAGCCCTTTAATTCTATTGAAACAGATATTATAGTTACATCTAAGTAGATATTTACTCCTAAAATTCAATATATGAGGAAAATTTTGTCTCTCTGCATGCTCTAATTGTTGCATGACTGGTAGTATCCAAGGACCATTCCTATTTCCAACTGATGAAGATGCAATTAGCTTAATAGAAACATGACTCGAACCCTTCATGGTGATGTCACATGTCTTAGTACAAGAGCAATGCAACCTAACAATTCTTACAGTGAAATATCAGTTTCTTGAAGACAAGAGCATTGCATTTTTTTGGATTCCCCAGAATCTAGTTCAAGACCTTACACAAAGAGGCATAATAAATGTGTTTGCTGAATTGAATTGACTCTCAGAATGGTTTAGTGACTAGCAGACAGAGTCAGAAGCTCAGTGTGAATCCTGCTGGTTTTCCCTTGAACAAATCACATCAACTTTAAGAGCCTCAGCTTTCCCCCCTCTATAAAATGAAACTAGATAGCATGATCTCCCAGGTTGCTTCCAGTTCTACATACCATGACTCTATTTCAGAATACTGGAAAGGCCTAAATTGTCTTCTGTCTAGATACATGATATAATGGGAAACTGTATTCCTTCTCAGTATTTTGCATATTCAAGGCCAAAAAAAATTTGCTAGTGATAATATTTAAAAGATTACTTAACTCACTTATTTTTGACACCTGAAATTCTATACTTAGAATTGTCCCATTAACATGGAAACATCTCCCAGTATAATAACCATGAAATCTTATCAGTTATTTATACATTAGCATGAATCAGTTAAACTTACCCTTTCTGGGGGAAATTTTTGATAGATGGAAGGGGAGAATACTTAGTGCTTAGAATCATAGAATAAAGGATGAGGGGGGAAAAGAGGAATTTAGGAGTCCTAGGATCATAGATTTAAACCTAGAAGGAATCTTACAGGTCATCTAATCTAACGCCTTCCTTTTTACAAATGAATAAACTGAGGCTCAAAGACATTGAATTACCTGGGCTAATACAACAGTAACAGAGCTCAGATTTCAACCTAAATCCTCTGACTCCAAATGTATTATTCTTTCTACTATCTAGGACCAGCCTGGTTAAAGAATCACTTTCTTAATGAATTATCATTAATTGTATTAGCAATGTAAACTAGAATTGAAATGGACCCTACTATTCTCTAGGAGACTAAGAAATTTGTCCCATAGCTCTAATAGGTAGTAACAGCCAGGTGTTAGTAATAGCCAACCCAGGCTAGGGGTTGGCAACCCTTACCATCCATTCTAAAATGGTCTTGTGTGATGACCCATTTTTGTCTTTAATCTATCCCTATTTCCTCTTCAGCACCCATCCAATTCCCCCCACTTTTATCTACTACACTATAGGCCCTTTGTTCCTATCCCAGAATTATTTTAAGTCTCTCCTGCTTATTCTTACTCCCTTTTGGGTTGGGGCAAAGGAGGAACTGAAATTTAATCTTTGCTGAGATTTTCTTCATTCTCATTTACTCCCTCAGACTAGCTTGCCAAACTCAAAAGATTATTCCTGAATTGAAAATCACACAATTTAAATTATAACAAGTGAGACAATCAAGAAATAAAAGAGCCTAGAGGTATAATCCTTTTGGGGAAGCGAAGCAAGTGTGATAAAATGAGAATTTAAAGAGGGGTAGAAAGAGAAATAGCTTGAGAGTTGAAAGATCTAGATTCTGCTATAGGTTTGAACTGGAAGCAGTTTAGGTTTGCTTGCTGTTTAGTTTTAGGCAAATTGTTTCATCTCTTTCAGACTCATTTTTATCATCTGTAATCCCAGGGAGGTCAGTTTAGATGGGGGAGGAAGGGAGGTTCCTAAACTTTTTTTGTATTATGAACTTTTTGGTGTAGCTTATGAATCTATCTTTGGAATGATGTTTTTAAATAATTGAAATGCTAAAGGTTAGTGCAAACAAAGGTGTATTTTTTTTTTGTCAGCCAGATTTAGACCCCACCTTGAAATTTATCTGTGGACACTTAGGGAGATCTGTGGAGCCCAAATTAAGATTCCTGGAAATCAAAAATATCCAAAAAAAGGGGAAAGGACCTATTTGTACAAAAATATTTATAGCAACTCTTTTTAAATTCAATTTTAATGCCATATTTCATTTTCCCCAGTTACAGGCAAAAATAATTTTTAATACTTTGAATTCAAATTCTCTCCCTTACCCATACTGAGAAGACAAGCAATTCAATATAACTTTATACATGTGTAGTTATGTAAAACCTTTCCATAAGAAAATATAAACCGAAAAACAACCCCTAAAGAAAAATAAAGTAAGAAAAAAAGCATGCTTCAATCTGTATTCAGAAACCAGCAGTTCTTTCTCCATGGATGGTTAGCATTTTTTTCCCCTAAGTTCTTCAGAGTTGTCTTCGATCATTATATTGCCAAAAATAGCTAAGTAATCTAAGCAACCTTACTTTGTATACAGTGTATTTCACTTTGCATCAGCTCATCTAAATATTTCCTGGTTTTTCTGAGGGCATCCTGCTCATGATTTCTTATGAGCAAAATAGTATTTCAATGTAATCATATATGCAATTTGTTTGACTTGAATGAATCGAATTAATGTGAGAAAAGAAGGAACTACTGAAAACAAATCAGTGATCTCCAGCATTTGGTGGGGGGGGTAAATTCCCATGTTCTGACAAAATAAAAAATGTGAATAAATGTATAAATGATATTGACATAGTAAATACTCAAGACATATTTCTTGAATGAATGATTGAATTTCAGTATTCTTGTTATAAGTATAAACAATGCTGTGCTGATAAATGCTTAATAATCAACTCTGGGGGAAAATAGTTTAATCTACATTATTTATATCATATATTTATATCTCCATTATTAAATAGTTAATAAACAGGAAATCATGCTCTGATTTATTATGTTACCAATTTCTGATGGGTAAATGGTCTTAAAATTTGAATACTCTTAGGAGGTGGATCCAGCACATTCTGAAAGTCAATTAGCTAAAAATTTGATGCCTTCAAGCAATCCTCACTGTCTGCCCTCCCAACCCCCCCCACCTGCAGGATCACTGTACCCTTTCTTATTTTTTAAGTAAATACTTCTCCAGTCCTCTGAGATGGCATGCCTACCCTTGGGCAAGCACACTGTCCACCAATGGAGTATCAGAGGGAGCTGCAAAGTATCCTTCACACCAATTCTAAATTGTTTACCATTACCTTTTGCTGTTTCCCTTCGAAATCACAGGCTGTATTACCAGTTTTCAGCAAATAAGAGACTCCTGAATTTTCAGGGAATTCAGCTCAAGAGGGCATGTTAAATCCAGTACTTGCAATAGTTTCAAGTATCCATACCAAGGAGATAAGACACAGATCTTATCCCTATCCAAGTATTCTTTTCCATCAACATTGTAAATGACCTTTTTTGAAAGAACCAAATTTTTTAGTAATAACCTTAATGACAATCATTATATTATGAATTCTGGGTTCTCTTAAGGAACTTCCATATTTACAAGACAATTACGCTTGTATTTCTTCCCTCACTCCCTCTATACTTTATACATGAATTCTAAGGGACTCACAAAAGTTCTGTTATCTGTTTCCAGAGACATTATTTTCTAGAACAAAGACTCTAAAATCATTTCACCGTGACCATTAACAAGGACCAAAGGCAATAGTTTGAACCCCTTCAATTAATGAGAAAAAAGCCAGTAAGACAGAAGTGTAAATTTTAAAAAAAGAAATATTTCTACAGAAGGTGCTAAATCTTTCCCCTTCCCAATTAATTTGAATAAGTAAATAAATCTAAGAAACTATATAAAATTAAATAAGATTTCAAAGGCTTATGAAATTTTTAATTACTTACTGAATTGGTTGGCCAGATGGCTGAACATAATCAAAATAATAACATGTTCAAAGGAATTTTTAAAATGTTGTCAAAGTTTCCAGGGCATGAAAGTCTCAAGGCATTTCCTTCTGTGGTTTAAAAAATCATGTATTTTAAGTAAATTGTTTGAGGGGGGAAAAGTTCCTTGATAAATTTTACAGAGCAATACTCTATTCAATTGAAGGTTAGACTGTTGCAATTTCATCTTCCTGTAACAAATCTCAAAACCAGAAGATAGTTAAGACTGAAAAACAAGTCTGTAAAGCCATTTCACTGTACTCTGCAGGTGATACTATAGTTGTCCCTCACTCAGAACTATTTACTCCACCTTTACATACAGTTCCAGCAAGACTATTGATCAATTATTTTCAGTTGTGTGAGACTCTTCGTGCCCCCGTTTTGGGATTTTTCTTGGCAGAGATACTGGAGTAGTTTGCCATTTCCTTCTTCAGTTCATTTTACAGTTGAGAAAACTGAGACAAACAGGGTTAAGTGACTTGCCCAGGGTCAAAGTGCTAGTAGCTGAGGTCAAATTTGAACTCAAGTTCTCCTGACTCCAGACCCAGTCCTCAATCAATCACTGCACCATCTAATCCTTCCTAGAAGACTAGATACTACTGCTGCTGCCTTCCATTAGAGAAACAATTGATTCTGATTCACAGAAGCAGAAAGTAGAGCAACAAAAACTATAACCTTGAATCTGACCTAAAATCATAGAACCCTAGAGCCATTTAGTATAGAAAGAGGTAGTTCTGCCCCCCTTAGGAAACCTTGAGGGCATAGGGATCCCTGTGGCATAGTACACTAGCTGGAAATCAGATTGATGGCCCTGAGTCATGAGGTAAAAGTGAAATTATATTCACTATGCTTTAAGAAGTCAAAGAAGTATTTATGTCCCTTAGAAAAAAGTTTGAATGTTTTAAGAATCTTCCTGAGAGTTATTGGATAAATTAACTGTTTGAATATTTCCTATCGAGATGCTCCACTTCATAGTGACAGAATCTCCAAGAGCTAAAGGAATGATGGTCATCCAACTGAAAATAAGCTCTTTTGCATCACCAACCCTTCCTTCCAACAAAATTAATTTGCAACTTCTGGGCAAAATCCTGATGAGTAATAAAAGTTAGTGGGTAACAAAGCAAAGGTACAAAAATAGGATTTATCACCATCCAGTTTGGGATTATATAAATTCATTTCCTTAGAGTATTCAATTCTCTCATTTTTCCTCAGACTCCAAATTGGTTTTTCTATTTACTTAGTGAAGGGAATACTCATTCTTATTTTATGATAAAGTCTAAATCTTTCCCAAACACCAACTGACAATAAACAATTCTCCAGAATTTGAAGACTGGTTTCTGGAAGTGACAACTACAAACAGAGAAATAGGCTGCTGCTCCTGTTTTCACCTCCTGTGAATATCAATCTTGTGCCCTCAAGAACATTCTAGGATTCTCACAACAGGAAAGGTTTAGTGAGTGGAACAGTGCTCTCTTGTATACTGAGTCCAGGTTAACATTGGAATGAATGGCTCTTACACCAGTGCAGGGTGTCTTCAAATAATTCTCTCTTGTTGGCTAAACTAAGAGTAAAAACTGATAATAATAATTATATAGTACTTAGAATAATGTACTATTCTAAGTGTCTTACAGTTATTATCACATTTGAATCCTGAAAAGTAGGTACTATTATATATGATTCTTATTTTAGAGAAGAGGAAATTGATGTAGATAGAGATTAAAGTACCTTGCCCAGGGTCACACAGCAGTTAGAATCTAAAGCTGAATTTGAACTCAGATCTTCCTGCCTTTAGGTCCATCACTGTGCCACCTCACTGTCTCTAATGTTTTCTGGATAGTTCCTAAAGATTCCTGAGACTTCCCATCACATACACAGAGAATTTTCTTGATGGGGAGCAGAGTCCCCATAGTTGGTTGTTAGACTGTCAATCGGGAAACTTGTATTAGCTAACATTGCTCTACTATTTACTGCTATTTTATGACCTTGGACGATACTCAAGAAGCTTCAATGGTTCCCATTTGTCTTTCTTTGGGATAAAATATAAACTCTTCTGATTGGCATTTAAAGTTATTATTCCCTGTTATGCTCTCTGGGTTTCAACCCAACTATTGAAATAATTTTCTGTCTTAATTCAGAACCTTTTCACAGGTTGTCCATGCTCTCCATCTTTACTGTTTTTCTCCTCTTGCAAACTTTAGCTTCCTCAAGTCTGAGGTCAAGTACCACTTAATTTATGAAGTTTTTTCTGATTTATTAATTTTTGCTAAATTTCTGATTTTTCTTTTGTCCCATGATTTTTCTGTTTAGACTCTGTCTTTTGAAAACACTTTGTATTTATTTTATAATTCTTTTGTTTTGACTAGCCATAATCATGTAAACTTTTGAGAGATAGAACTTTCTTGATTTTATATTTGTATTCCAAGCACCTGCGCTAATATCCGGTGCATAGTAAACAATTAATAATAAATGTTAGATTGATGAATGAATGAAAAATAATTTATGTACTTATTATGTACAAATTACTATGCTAATTGCTTAGAATGCAAGTTTAAAAATGAGATAGTCTCTGTTTTTTTAGAATCTAACTTTCTAATAGGGAGAGATAAAGTACAAAGGAAAGTTGAGGCTGCAGTGTGGATGAAAATAGTTCATTGTGATTAAGGTGCTGTGGTAGGGGAGGGAGTAAAACCAATTGAACTAAATGGTAAGATATGTCAGTTTGACTGAAGTGTAGAAAAGATAAAACAACATCCATTTGTGATGCTTAAGCATCTGACAGTGACAAAGACTGGTGGCAAAAATCTTCTTTTACAAGTTTTTAATACCTGGGGCTGCTGAGGAGGCAGGGACTGTAATCCTAGCAGAGGAACTATTAGGGATGCACCTGCATTGGGGTTGCTTTGTTGCATGAGGCTGATAGGGTTGAGGTGATATCCTAAGGATGGAGGGAAAGGTAGTCAATTTATGGGTGTAGGCCTGGCTAGACTGATACATTTTGCCTGGAGAAGATCATAGAAGTCATACAGTCCTCATATTATAGATGAGGAAATGAAGCCTCATAAAAGTTTTAGAAAAGGATTCAAAGTCAAGTCCTCCAGTTCCACATCCAGTTGTTCCTCCACAATCAATGCTGCTGCCCTTACTTTACTAAGTGAACTATTTCAGTGAGATTTGGAGACTCACTTTTTCAGTGTGTGAAAGTTGAAATGCACTGCATCAAAATTGTCCTTTGATGAATTCCTGACTTTTCTTCTTAGGTACTCGAGCACAGCTTTAAAGATGGATAGTCTGCAATATTGCATCAGGGTTTATTGTCCCCTTCACAGCTACTTTCAGACTTTTTGGTACTTAACGGAGGGATTGTTTGGGGGGACCCATCCCATCCCTGACTGCTGCACACCAGCACAGACCACCAGCTGCTATGATTGCTTCTTTCATTTCCTAGCTGGTCTTGGAATTGATTTTATACTCTTTCAGAAGGACATTCTAGCATTTCTTCACCCCTTGAATGGGATTATAGTGTTTCTGCTCCACGTGAAACAAATACATGACTAGCTTCACATTTGCTTTCCAAAGTCAGCTATACAGCTTTTTCTTCAGGGCTTCTGGGCTGATTGAATTCTTTATCAATAGCATCATTGGCAGCTCAGCTCTACTTTTATTCAGTAAACATAATATCGCGGTGATGTGAATACCTAGATTCAAAATTCTGATGAAAATGATCCAAGTATTGAATATGACATTGTTGGAAGGTCCATCTGTGTCATCATGTTAAAAAAGTATATATTCATATATTATTTTCACTAGGATATCAAAGGCTATCCTAGAATCTAACAATCCTTTTAACTTATACAAAGGCAATTTCAATCACATTAAATCCTTGTAAAACTCACTTTAAGTGGCCTTGAAAAGCAAGCCTAAGTTATACAATGTCTAGAAAATGTAGGCCTTACTCAAGTTGGTCCTATGGTGCCTTAGGTTCAATAACACTTGTAGATCATTCTAACAGTTAATAAAAGATTTACTCAGTCATAGCTTAAAAAAGATATTGAAAAAGAATACAATATCAGGAGTGGTGTGGAGGTAAAGGGAGGGAGGTTTACTTCCATATCTACTCAGAAGGGTAGGGTATAATGTAAGGCCTTGAGATATCAGCCAAGCCTGAAGATGCTGACTCCAGGTAGGACTAGCCCATTTATGACCTAGAAACCTTATCAACATATAAGAAGTTAGGTCACACAATCGATAATCCTGGGTCTTGGGCCTTAGCCCCTAGGTCAGTAGCATCGAGGAGAATAGCTTCCTTAATTCTTAGTTAAGAATAACTGTGACTTACAGGAAGGGGAGAACCCTGCTGGTTATTGATCCTATGATGATCACCCACTGATAAGCTTTCACAGTTCTCTATAGAATACATTGATTTATTCAGAGACCTTTAAATACTCCATAAGTAAGTCAATAGTTTGGTCCTTATTTTGTCTAATTGGGAAAAGCTAGAGCATAGAACTGGTGAGTTCATCACTTATGCAATATTAGAAAACCCCATGCAATTATTTCTAATCATATCTATTATTACTTTTGGACAATTCATTTTCTCACATCAGTTCTTTAGGTTCCATATGCTTCAGTTCAGTTTTTCAACTACTATCCTGAATATTTAGGTACTGTCTTGGTTTTAGCCAGCCTATGTGTTCAAGAAGGCTCCTATGATACTAGTCCATTTAGCAGAATGATTATGCATGTTCCCCCAAACAGATCAGCATAGCAATTTCCCCATTTTGAGGGTATTTTTTTGATAATATGACACAGAGAAATCTTGTTAAGGGCAAATTTCTCTTTCCCATATTTCTGTTTCACTAAAAACAAGGCATAATTATTGGCCTTTCAGAGTAGAGACTAGTTTTCATTTTTCTTTGCATCCCTAGTGCTTAACATAGGTGCTGATATTTAGTAGGTGTTTAATAAAATTTGAGCTGTGAATCATTGCCAAACTTTAGACTTCCAAGCATTTGGAAGATGTTACAATTTGAGGTTGGATATCAGGATATATTAATTGATTTTTTTGTGTGAAATGTTGACAGGCATTCCCTCCCCATACATGAGAGCCTCTGAAAAAATGAAGCCCATTGAAGAAGGTGCTGAAGATGACGTTTTTGAGCCAGAATCTCCAGTTAAAACTAAAGTTCGTTGATTGTACCCATGCATACAAAGGATTCAAGATTAAGGAGACTTTGTATTCTGGTCAATTTAAAAAAAAGACATCTTGAAGAGATCCTGAGAGTTGCCAGTGATTTTCTTTCTTTTTTTATTACTTTGAAACTGTCCAGCCATCATACACATCCAGATTGTTGAAATTTGACAGTCAATAATGATGATAAGATTGTTTTAAGAAACATTTTTTCTTTTTTTTTACTGTTCAACTTTTTAATGGTTAGTTTTACTATGTGCCTTGATTGAGCAAAGTTCTATTTTGATCCACAAATGTTCACATTTTCTAGACATTTTATAACTTATTCAACTTTCTTATTATTAAAATTGGTGTAGAACTTCCCAACATTTATTTTTAGTGCTTATATTCACATAGTGTTTTGTAGTTATGACACCCTTAACATATATTACCTCATCTGATAGTCACAGTAGCTCTGTGAGGTTGGTAGGGCAAGTACACATTACCTTCTCTGTTTTACTGAGAAAGAGACTAGGACTCAGAGAGGTTAGATGACTTGCTAAAAGTCACATATCTAGTAATTGATAGAATCTAGATTTGAACTCAGTTATTCTGACTCCTACAATCTTCTGACCTACAATTTCTTTTATGAAATAGCCATGACTAGCAATGACTTTGAGCTAGAGAGCTAAAATTGGAGGGGGACAAATTTTTTCCCTAAATGTGAGCACCCCACATTGTTTGCCTTATGGTTCTTAACCAGGATGTACCACCATATGACACAGACACCATCCCCAGGGTCCTTCCACCTTGGCTCTAGAAATCAGGTTTTTTGTTGTTGTTGTCATGTTGTCATAAACAATTATCAATTCACCATCTTGAAGTGTAACTTTAGAGATAACAATCCTTTTAGCTTATTCAAAGACAATTTCAATAATATTAAATCATTGTAAAACCTTAAGTGGCATTGAAAAGCAGGCTAACTTATTTGGGTTGGCTACTAGGATTTCTTATTTTCTTGGACAGAATTGACTGGTAATTTCAGAGAAATTATTAGTTTGCAGGTTATGAGTTCTTTTTTCCTCAGTATTCATCCCTAGAATAACTTATTGTTTCCATTTCTAAAAGTACTGCTTTAGCAGCCTGCTAAGAACAAAGCTCACTACACTCACCATTGGATATAGTAAGCATTATGATTATAAAATGACTGTCAGTCTCAGAGTAAAGTAGTATTGAATCTATTTTCAGTCATTAGTCTCTATCTGCTCTCTTGTGGCTTTTCATCTGATTTTTCTCTTCTGTCCCTCCCATTCTACCGCAGACCTGGTGTCATTATGCTTTTTTCAACCTGAGGTAGGGTAACTAGAAAAGCAGAGGGAGCCATTGTTGATGGGGGTAAAGGGATGGTGCTGCCAGGATTAAATTCATTTTATTATATTTTCAGAATTCTGATTCTGGGGCTCCTTAGCCACACCTTTCTTAAATGCAAAATCCATTTATCCAAAGTTTGAGCCCCAAGCGTGATCTCAGACAGAATAAGCAAACTAGTAATAAAAGAACATTTTAGATTCATAGCCATGGCAAAGGAAAAATTCAATGATGTCTTCAGAGAATGTGATTTTGAGTTTAATTTTCATAGGTTAACTAGAATGGTGACTTGCAAATAGTGACATTTAAGGGGTAAGAGTACAGTATGATTTGGGTCAGAGAGAGTGATGGTCTGTTGGTCATCAGGTTTGAGCAGATCAACCATGATGAGTTATACAAATTGATTATGTCCCATGTTCATTTATTTATTTATTTCACATACACAGATACAGGTTGAGGCAGTCCTTTATTTTACACACACACACACACACACACACATACACACACATCCATAATGGATATCCATATATGGATATATGTGTTTTTGTGTGTGTGTGTGTGTGTGTGTGTGTGTGTGTGTGTATAGATATAGACATAGATATACTTAGGCAATCTAGCCTAAAATCCCAAATCAATTGCATTAGTAATTTAATTTTGAACAGTTCTCACTCTGGTTCACTCATGAAAGATGAGTGCACATGTTGGCAATTTGTTTGCATAGATGACATGCAAATTATATATTTTAATTATGTGTATTAAAAAGGCATAATAGAAAATCTGGTTGACTGACAGTTTTCAGAAAGTAGATAGGAAAGTTTGGGTTAATTTTTCTTCAGATGTATACTATGTCATAATTCTTGTATTAATTATTTAAGATTTAGCATAAATAATTACTTCAGAATGCTGTCACTTAAAATATATGTATTCAAAAGCAATATATATTGTTTCTGTGTTAATGTCACTTTCCCTTCTTAGCTACTCCACCCACACATATGACAATGAAATGCAATTAAAATCTATAAGAACTAAAGCATCAATTGTCACAATTTTTTGTTTATTTTATTTAGAAATAAAAATTTACATCCTACTCTAGTTTCTTTGTCTTGTAGATTTTTAAAAAAATATTCACTGTGTCATTGCAGCTTAGTCATTCGGGGTGTTCTTAAATTCAGGCCATTGTTTTAAGCAATAGAAACCAGTCCTTTGACCATTTCTGACAAAATATTCCTCCTTCCATGCCCATAAGTTATCACTTCCACACATTTTTATTGGGGGTGGGGGAGGGAGAGGATGGAAAGGGAACCAGATCTTCAAATTAATTAAGCAACTTCCAGAGAGGCAAATCCCTCTACTAAAGCAGATAGGCAAAAGCTTACAACTTCCTATGTTAAGAAGTTGCCTAGGGCACTCAGGAGTCAAATGGTTTGCCTATGTAAGCCATAGAGCCTATCTATGTAAGAGGGACCATAGGTGCTCCTTAAACCTATGTCTGTCTTCCTGACTCTGAAGACTACTCTTTATCTATCAGGCTGCCTCTCCTGTGAATGTCTTTAAAGAGCTGCAAGTATTTCTCTAAATATCAGAAAAATAACAAGCTTCCCTTCCACTTCATCAATGAAGTGTGAATTTTAGCCAAGATACCTGTCAATTCTTTTAGTTCCTAAAATATCAAAATTATAGACTAAAAGGACTAATTTCACTTTATATATATATTATTAGCAACAGTATAAATATATATATATAATATATGGAGAGAGAGAGATTGATTTCAAAAATAGAAGTGTTAATGGTGTGTATATATACACACCATTAACACTTCTATTTTTTAAGTCAGAAATTTTTTGCAAACTGAGGTACCTAGAATGGGGCATCTTTTTTGAGAATTTAAGTAGTTTGGTGGTTAATTGAGGACATTTGTATCCTTACATGAAGATAGAATTTAAGATAACTTTTCTTTAAGTATAGGAAGAATAAACCATACTAACTAAAGTTTCATAAGACTGACAAAAATCTCTCCACAGAATGTCATATGAATCTATTTGATATGATAGTCCCTGGTATGCAACTCCTTTTAGATTGTAAATAATCAGATGGGAATTGGGGGCCAATTGCTGATAAGTCGTGTTTTTATATGGGCTGTTGAATCTAGGGGAGCTTGAAATCAATCTCTCTCGTTCCCTTTAAGCAGGATTTGCTTTTGCTTTCCCAGACAGATGAGTGGGTAATTACTTAAAACTGACTTGGATGAGGTTTATTTTTTCCCTGCCACTCTGGGGAAAATCTTTAAAGAAGCAAACTGCTGAGATGAATAGATCTTAGAGCATTGGCTGTTGTTGTTGCTGTTGTTACTGTTGTTAATAGATATGCCCATAAAGAATGATGTACTAAGATTTAAAATATTTTTAAGTTCTGAAACTGAACAGGATACAGGAACCTGCTAAGGAAGGAAATGGTAAGTGGAGGAAATGGGGAGGGAGGAGAGTAAGCTCTCATGCATGGGCTGAAAAATAGATATAACAAATAGAACAGAACAGATACAGATAATGAATGAAAAGGGAAGGGGACTAAAAAAGGGAAGAAAAGACCATTGAATATATAATCTTTGACTTGAAGGCTTTCTAAAATTAATAGTCACTTAATTATAAAAATATTTGTATAAAAAATTCCCCTAACATAAAATATATGCTATGTTTTTGTAATCATTGGGGAATTGTTTTTAATTGTTGAGTGTAGTTTATCTAATATGTTATAAATTCCTTAAGGTAGGGATTATTTTGTTTTCTCTTTGTATCCCCATTTCCTAACACAATGTCTGACTCATAAGGCTTGAGACAAATGTGAATCATGAAATATGAAATGAAGTGATTAATGGTAATATTTCACACCCTTTGAGGTTTGTTTTATTCAAAAGATCTGAAAATTCATCCACAGTATGAAAAGTTGTAGATTTCAATTTTCATAAAAAATCACAAATTAAAAAAAAATTTAAGCTAGAGCTGCTAAACTTAAAACTATTAAAATGTTTCTAAGGACAATTGATAAAGAGAAAAATTTATAAGAATGTTAACTGAACTACTCCATTTAATATTTCCTTTCTTTCACCTTCCTCTAACATGTGGCTTCTTATTCAGATAGTCTTCTTGAAGACCAAATACATTTAAATTTTTTTTCAATATTTAATATCTATAACTTAAGTCATAGGTATGATTACAACCTAGAAACCTGGGGATTTTCTCCCCATGTCCAACAGGTACTTCTCTTCTGATCATCATAGGACAACTTATTTTTGTTTTTTGTTTTTGTTTTGTTAGGCAATGGGGTTAAGTGACTTTCCCAAGGTCACACAGCTAGGTAATTATTACGTGTCAGAGGTCAAATTTGAACTCAGGTCCTCCTGACTTCAGGGCTGGTGCTCTATCTGCTGCGTCACCTAGCTGCCTCAGAGCAACTTATTTTCTAAGGGATGGTGTCTATATTTTGTTTGTCCAGGAACTGTAATAAAAAGAAGTTGCATTAAAAATTGTACAATTTATTTGCCCCATGAATTTCATGAATTTTCTCCAGTGTGTGTAGATTAATAGATTAGTTTATTATAGTAACAATTCTAGTTTATTTTTAATAGATTAGTTTATTATGTTAATATTTTAGTCTATTATGGATTAGTTTATTAATAGTTTAGTTAATTATATTAATAGATTAGTTTATTATATTAACAATTCTAGTTTATTTTTTCTACTATAGTTTATTATATTTAGAGATTAGTTTATTATATTAATGTATTAGTTAATTATATTAATAGATTAGGTTTTTATATTAACAATTCTACTATATTTTTCTACTATATATTTTATTCCCCCAGTTACATATTAAAACAATTTTTAAAATTTTAAGTTCCACATTTTATCCCACTGTCCTCTATCCCCTTCCTGAAACAGTAAGCAATCTGATATAGTTTATATATGTCCAATAATGTAAGACATTTTCTTATTAATCATTTTATACACGAAGACTAGAATAAAAAAAGAATGAAAGAAAGTAAGAAAGTGAAAATTAGCACATTTCATCTGTCCTTTGGGATTGTCTTGGATCATTGTATTGCTGAGAACAGCAGCAACTGTGAAGACACAGTTCTTCATTGTACAATATTGCTGTTATTGTGTATAATGTTCTCCAAGTTCTTTGTATCATTTTATATGTCTTTCAAGATTTTTTTAAAAAATAATTCATTTCTTTAGCACAATATCTTTTTCACTCATATACCAATGCTTGTTTAACCATTCCCCAATTGATAGCATTCTCTTGATTTCCACCTCTTAGCCTTCACAAAAAGAAATATCTCTAGTTTAAAAGTGAATAAGATCTTTATGAAGACTCTGCACATGTGTTTGTTTCATTTTTTTTAAATCCTTAAATTTTAATGGGATACAGAGAGACCTAATTACCTTGCTGGAAAGCAAAACTAACCTTAAGGATCAATGATATTTGAAAATGACTTCAGAGGTTTTCAAATCCATCTATGATTTTTGTCAGAGAGAATATTCCCCAAATGAATTCAATAGAGAGATTTTAAAAAATTTGCCCAAGACTCAAAGAGACCACTTGTCCAAGGTCAGATACTTCATAGGAGTCTGATGCAGAATTTGAACACAGGTCTTCCAGACTCCCAAGTTCAGTATTCTATGTCAACAATTTCATACTCCTTTCTGTAATATAAGGGAAATCAATAGGAAAAAATGTTTCTCAAATTGCTTTTCTGGAAAAACAATTTTAAAAAGTTCTCCCAGTGATACATAGGAATCTCTGCATATGTTGGAGTTTAAGGAAGGGTAAACAGGGAAATCATTCGAATTTTAATAGTAACATTCCTCCCCTCTTCAATCTGCCCTGGAGGAAGCAAGAAGATGCTGGGAGAGCAATATAGAGAAGAAGCAGAAGAAATCTTGAGATCACTCTAATGGTTGGCAGCTGAGGAGAATGATACTGGACTCTGTACTTTTCAAGGAAGAAAAGAAACAGGGAAAGACAAAATGGACCTGCATTTGAGATGTGGTGTTAGAAGGCATCCTAAAGACCAATTCTTTCTCTTCACAGAGATTAAGTGAGCTAACAAGATCATATAAACTGAAAGAAATAGAGGCATTATTGGAACTGAGATCAGCCAGGACTCTTTCCATTAAATCACAGAGTGCTTTCTACTGAGTAGAGGGCTTCCTACCCTTTAGTTACTTTCTTTTCTAAAGACTTAAATAGTGTCCCCAGTGATGAGCAGAAATGGAAAAGAATTAATGACATACAGCAATAGGGAAGTAATGTGGTGGGGATATTGCAAAAAAGGGCAACTGGGTAACTAGCATCAGGTGGAGAAGGAATCATCTAAGAGGAAGAATCAGTAGCCTAATAAATGTACTATACTAAACTTTAAGACTATGTGAAGAAGCTGCTGCCATTCGCAAAAGGGGCTGGGCTAGGAGAGAGAAGTATCCAAACCTTTGAGAGACAGAGAGAACATGGCATTATGTCTAGAGCATCTTCAAGTGTTGAGTGCATAACCACAGGGATAAGAATTTGACCGACCTTTCTTGGTCCTTATTATCAAATAGGTGCAGGTACTTGATCAGCCCTGTTCCCTGGTGATTTAAAAATTCACATCAGTTTAATCACTTCTTTAAAAAACTGATAATGGTAACTATTGCTACTGCAACCACAACTACAATTATGACTACCATCACCACCACCACCACTACCTCATCAGTTCTACCACTACCACAACCACTATCACTACTATTACTACTTCTACTACTACTACTACTACTACTACTACCACCCCCATTATTAACTCTAACACCAACACCACTACTCCTACTATTAATCGCTACTATTACTTTATGATTTACAAAGCATATTACAAATATTATTTCATTTTATCCCTCATAAAAATCCTGGAAGACAAATGTCGTTATTTTCCAAATGAGGAAATTGAGGCAGACAGATATTAAGTGATTTTAGCAAATATATGAGACCAAATTTAAACTTAGTTCTTCTTAACTACAGATTGAGTGCTCTATCCATCAGTTGATAAATATTTATTAGTATGTATAGCATATAAATACCATATATATATACTTTAAGTATATATTATTTATACTATGTATTTGTACTCATATATAATACATATTTATTAGTATATATATAGACAGCAAATACTATATATATATATATATTTACCATAAGTATATATAAAAATATATATTATTGTATAAACTATGTACTAGTATATAGTATATATTAGTATAATATTTATTGATGGATTGGATAGAGTACTATCTGAGGTCAAATTTGAACTTAGTTCTTAATTCCAGATTGAATGCTCTATCCAATCAGTCAAAAAATATTTATTAGTATATATAGTATATAAAAAACATACAAATGTATTATAAGTATATAAAATTTATATTATTATATACTATGTATTAGTAGATATAGTACATATTAGTACAATATTTATTGACTGATTAGATAGAGCACTCAATCTGGAGTTAAGAACTAAGTTCAAATTTGACCTCAGATATGTACTAAGTCACTTACCATCTGTCTGCCTTACAATCACTGTACTATGTACTGAGAAGGAAAAAATGAAAAACAAAGACAGCCCCTTTCCTCAAGAAGATTATTCTCTAATGGGGGAGGGAGATATCTCAAATGATGAGAAATCAAAAATAGTGAAGAAGAGGATGAAAGGAAGAGAGGGATATCCTCAATACCTTCCTTAAATGAGATTCTGGGAAGAGTTCTCTATTTCTATCCTCTCCAAACAGAAGGATTAAGGGTACTGATGAGATATCAGTCTATTTTCCTAGCTTTAGTTGTAAAGCCTATAATTTTAGAGTTATTTGGGCAAGTAAATGATTAATGGAATTTTTAGTTGACAAATAAAATTTTCTCTTTGGACTGAAATAAAAAATAGAATGAAATCTACCTCATTTCTAGTATGATTTGTGTTTGGATGAAAACCCAGCAAGCTGAGGACAAAGGCCCCTGTGATCTGCCATCATGAGCATTGTTACAAGTTGTGCCACTAAATTTACTGTGGCATGCTTAATCTATCAGGATCAAAGTCATTCAGAGGTTCTTGCCTCTATTTCTGAATATAACAATTATATAACAATATAACAATTCTTAGTCAAGGATAAATTCTCATTAAAAATGCAAACTCAGAAATAGATGTCAGACACAATGATTGCTAAAGCATTTGATGCTATATAAAAACTGCCATAGAGGAAACAGATCTATGAGTGGGTAGCATCCTCTCAGAGTAAAGAGGCAGTCTTTGAAATTAGAGTCAATATAAAATGAAATCAGTTAATAGATTTCCTTATTAGAATATTTATTAACTTTATATTTACTTAGTTATGTTTGTGCTGTACTCACCACTCCATCCCCCCCACCCCCAAATAGAATACACATTGTTAGAAAATAGAAAAGGTTTCAGTTTTGGTTTTATGTATCCAAATAGGCTCTAGACTAGAGTCAACATGACATGGTGGATAGCACTGTGAGATTAGTCAGAAAGACTCTAATCTGATTCCATCTGAACAGGTGACCCTGGACAAGTCATTAATCTCTCTGCTATAGGTGGAGGAAGTTTGCTAACACAGTCTCCTATGTCAAAAAATTCCCAGGTCTAGATTAATAACCATACCAAACCAACACTCCAACCTACTAACCATGGTGCTTAAAAAAACTATTGAAGAAAATTCATGTTCTTAAATTGTTAATCTCCTGTATTTCTATAAGAAAGTATTTTGACATCTTAAATATGTAACATTCATTATATTCAGTATGCATGTAACTATATATATATATATAATATATATATATATATATATATATATATATATGCATTCTTGTAAAGGGAAACAGCAGAATGAAGAAAAACTAAACCAACATGCAAACATATTGGGGGTTCAGATTCCATCTCTGACATAACCTAGGTCACTTATCCTTTCAGATCTAGATGACTATAAGTCAATTAAGATTCAAGAAAAGAGTTAACCTGCATTGGCAGGGGTTTCTTCACTAAGGAGCTCCCTTTCACCAGATTGTATGTGTGTGGCAAAGGCATACCTTTTAGACTTCAACAAGGTTGAACACACGCGCACACACACACACACACACTCTGGAATACAGGACTGGTTTCTGAGATTCTGAATATGCTTAATGCTGAGCATTGTACTTAGTGGGGAGTCTATAAAAATGTGATGAATAAATGATTTGTTTCATTCAAAATGATCTTAGTATCCTAATCTGCCATCAGGCAAATAATATACCTATCTAACCATTAGTTCCTATGCCAGTGACTAATAGTTGTATCCCTGGCTAATAGTTATATATATACACTTGCTTCCTAAATTGTAGTTATAGGTTCCAGTATAAAGTACATAGCCATAAAGCCTAAGTTTGAATATGTTATTCATACATATATAAACTATTTACAATAAATGCTATTTAGCCATTTCTAGGCTACATATATAAATATATATATATATATATGTGTGTGTGTGTGTGCATATATACAAAACATATTTACAGATTTTGTACTTCAGAAATCAAATATTTTTTACTCTGTAATCAAAGTTGGCCATGGATATTTTTGAGTGGGAAAGGTTCTATTATGGAGAAAGACTTAAGGGATAAAAGAAGACACATTGTCTTAATTAATTATCCCCGATGTTTCATCTTCATAAATGTTTGATGGAAGTGTGAATCTGGATGGCAGACAGAAGTAAAAGTACTATAATATCACTCAGATTGATGCAGAGAATACACTTGATTAAGAGGGTAGAAATGAGGAAATAGTGCAGTGTGGTTTCTTCTCCTTCCCTTATTTCAGGTGGCCATTCTAATCAAACCCATTGAAAATTCATTCAATTGGCCAGACTGTGATTCAGGGCTGTGAATATTAAGTTGACTTGAACTACATTAACCACCTTAATGAACCATGTATAAGCATTTCAAATGGTAATATTATCAACGATGACTAAGGAAGCAGTATAATTTGTCATAAATTAATCATTTACTCCTTTGGTAGCCAATCTGTTTTAAGTACTGGATTCATCACACTACCCATTAAAGTAGCATAATCTGTCTAATGCTATTCATATAAAGATGACATATCTGGGAAAAGAGGTGGTAGAAGTGCTCTTTGTCCCCAAGAATGTGTTTATTCAGATATCCAGTGATAATATGCAAGATAGATCCTACTTCCTACCTGTAATGACATATTAACTCTTGGACAACATAGAAAATCTGTGTCATACAAAAGGGCCTGGGCTAGAGGAGAGAGGTAGTCATAGAGGGCCACGCTCAAGGTAGGTACAGCTCTTGTCTTTTGGAAGATTAGGGTATAAATGAAGTAAATAATTTAATTTCCTTTAATCCTCATGCATTTCAGGAATTTTGGTGGGTGTGAGGAGAGGTGGGATGCACAATTTCCATGATAAACTCTACAAGAAATCAATGAGTAGACCAAGACAGCAAGTCCAGCCCAACCTCCATATTACAGAATTGCTATTTGGACTCTCTTCTTTACCTGGTCAATCTGCTGTCATGTAATTAACTGTCTCCCCAGGTTTGACTTCAGGTCTCAAAAAACTAAGCTCAGGAAAAATATACCACTATACACCCCCCACACACAAACACATAAACACCCCCCACACACACACAACACTTTGATGAAGAGGCCAGAACAAAAATGATTTAAATTCACTTAAAAAATTTATTGATATCTTTTTTTACACTTTTTTTCTTCGTGTATTGTTCCCTCTCTCCTGAAAACAATTCTTATAAGGATATGTTTGTATGTGTTTGTGTGTTTGCATCTGGGTATGTGGTAAAGAAATTCAGCAAAACTAACTAAAATAATGGAAAAGTCTGGTATTATATGGTATATTCCACACCCAAAATTCCTCCTCTGCAAAGAAGCAGAGAGAAGGCTTCATCTCTTGGTTATTATAATTTCATATCATTAGATTTCAGTTGAATTAATTTCACTTTTTAAACACAAATTCTGAAATACTGAGTGGTAAGTAGAAAAAAAAGATTTTAAAAGTCTTAAGTACAAAGATTGTACAATTTTACTTAAACTAGTATAAAGTTGTTTTAAATATTTTATTTTATTTACACTAATTCTTAGCATAGGTTGCTCCTAGATCAATTTCATGTTCCCATCTTTTTTCGACTGTTAAGAAACTGGATTTTAAGGAAAAATTAATATTTCATTGCTCTTACTAGGAGCAAAAATATCTCAAGTTCCCTTAAACTAATGTATTGCATTTTTTTCAGAGCTACAAAATCTTTTATTATTTATTCTGCATTTTCTGAAAAGTTATTACAAAATGTCTTTTATGCTATAATTATGCATTTCCTCATTTTTTTGTCTAGTATTTCTAATTTTTCTCTCACAGTAATAGTATACCAAGACTTGGTATTATTTCAAATTGACTTCTTAAAGGAACCAGAATTACCTTGCAAGAAAATCAAACAAAACAAACAAAATTAAGCCATCATTTATCACAATGAATAAGTTACAGAAACATATTCTCTTGTAAAGATATTTTGCAGAAGTATGTGCATTTGCGGGGGAGAAGAGTAGTGGCAGCAACAAAAGTCATGAATTATACCATGCAGGTATCCTGCCTATAATCCAAGGGGCAGTGAGAAGCCCAATCCTGAGGACAAACACTATTTCTTAGGCTTTTTTTTACCACTTTGGAATCCATAAGGAGATATTCAAGGATGAGATACTCCCCTACCACAAACTTCATGTTCCCAAACTGGAAAATGTTCAAGGACAAAATTCACCAACATGGATTCAAGCACTGGCATCTTTGTCAGATTTGCAGCCAAAGCTGGGACACACAAAGTCACTGGGATCTAGTGCTCTGGTATCTCAGACTACTCTGTGAAGATTATCAAGGTCAAAAAACTATTGATGGACAAGGTGAATGTGATCATCAATGAGCAAACAGCCTACTGCTTGTTTAATGAGTCCATACTCAGCTTTATTCTACACATCCAAGACAAATGGTTGTCTCCTGGCATGCCCATCTTTCCTGACTAGACAAGACCACCATTGAGGACCAGTAGGATAAGGGTTACAAGATCCACAGGGGGAGGAAATCTATGACTTAAGCATGTTCTATTTTGAAGACATGGCCATCAAAGAGCCTTTCATTAATGTGACTGAACCCAAGCTGCTGGTGACCCATGTCTGTCTCATCAAGGAGGTAAATAGCTATACACCTCCTCCTTCTTCAAGTGAAGAATAATGACTACATCCACCTAATCACCTACTTCAATACTGAGTTACCCACTGAAAGCAGATTCATCTTCTACGTGAAAGATTATGTTGCAAAGGTAGGCAAGGAGCTCTTTGTAAGCATTAGCATGTAGTCCAGCACCAAAAACAAAAACAAGACCTTGACTTCACTATTAAATCAGATTTCAAAGGGCAATTGAAAGAACTGTCTTGGCTGCTGATTGAATATAGAATGTATTGAGTTGAGTTATAGGAAAATTATATTACCAAAGATATAACAAAATATGAAATATACAATATAAATAAACAAGTGAAACAAAAGGCATCAATTAACTTTTTAAAATTAATATAAATGTGCTTATGTCTGAGTGAATATAATAGTACAAAGACACCTATGATGTTACCGTGAACTATGTACTCTTTTACAGAAATTAGTTATATTACCTTACTAGATGCTCTGACATTGATTTCTAAGCATGGGTTATGTAGAACATAAAACAAGATTGCAGTTCCCATCATTCTCTCTGAATTTACTTTAATCAAATTGGCACTTATTCTCAACCCAAGGACCTGACTAATCTGTCATTCACTTTTTTTTAATTACTCCAATCAAATCTCTCCTAGGCTTTTTTTTCTGTTCCAATCGTGTGATTTTATATGTATAATTACTGTCATTTTGATTGATCTCAGCCATTTTCCTTGGATTACTTAAGGAGCTTCCATCCTGAAATAGACAAGGCTTTGATTTATATTATATACACACCTATAAAGGGTTTTCCAGAAGTCTTAATATAGTTTTAAGCTATTAAAGCTTTTCAAATTTTAAGCTAGAGGAGCTTTAAACTTCATCACATCTACTAGAATGGCCTAAAAATGTGCACAGATATTTTTGAAAAGCAAAGAGAAAATGACATATTTAAAATTATATAGCAAGATCTAAGAAAGGGGAGCCTCCATAATTCTTTCCTAGATTAGAATTCTAACCTTGTACTCTATCAGTGTCATGCCCTTAGAATAAAGTTGTTTAAAAACCAAAAGTCTTATTTTTAACTTTAGAATGTGTATTCTTGGCTCTTTATAGGACCAAGAACTCAGAAGTCCTAGGATCTTGCCAAAGATCATTTTCCAGTGCTAGCCTTATGCATGAACTGGTAAATACCACAATAAATACCAATGTCTTAAAGAAATCAAAATTCAAATCACAGCCAGGATGCATATACATTTGGGGGAACTGGAGTTCAGTGTTCAAGATGTGAATGTTCAATAAAAGGAGATTTTTTCCTCAAAAATAATTAGAGTGGGGCAGCTAGGTGGTGCAGTGGATAGAGCATCGGCCCTGGAGTTAGGAGAACCTGAGTTCAAATCCAGCCTCAGACACTTAATAATTGCCTAGCTGCATGACTTTGGACAAGTCACTTAGCCCAACTGCCCCTTAAATAAATTTTTAAAAAATTAGAGAGCATTTGAAGGAATAAGGGTTTTCTCTTTTCTCTCTTTCCTTAAAAATCATAGGTCTACAAACTAGAGGAAACCTCAGAGATCATCTGGCTGTTTCATTTTATAGATGAGGAAACTAAAACTCAAAGGTATAAAAATGACTTGGTCAAGGTCACACAAGTAGAAAGTTGTTAGAAGAGGATTTGGCCCCACATCTCTGATTCTAGTCTCACTGCTTTTTATGTGTTAATTAGCTCTTGCTTCCATAATGTTATCTGGTAGGTTATACCTCTTAGAATTTCAGTGGCAGATTGGGATAAAAACTCCCTCTTTGATAAAAATTGCTGGGAAAATTGGAAGTTAGTATGGAAGAGACTTAGATTAGACCAACACCGCACACCCTTTACCAAGATAAGATCCAAATAGTTACAGGACATAGACATAAAAAACAATACTACAAGCAAATTAGAAGATCAAGGACTAGTCTACCTGTCAGATCTATGGAAAGGGGAACAGTTTATGACTAAGGAAGAGTGGGAGAACATCACCAAAACCCCATTAGATGATTTCGATTACATTAAATTAAAAAGCTTTTGCACAGATAAAACCAATGTAACCAAGATCAAAAGAAATGTAGTAAATTGGGAAACGATCTTTACAACTAATGATTCTGACAAAGGACTCATTTCTAAAATATACAGAGAACCGAGTCATATTTTTAAAACAGAAAAGCCATTCCCCAATTGACAAATGGTCAAAGGATATGCAAAGGCAATTTACAGATGAGGAGATCAAAGTAATCCATAGCCATATGAAAAAATGCTCTAAATCATTAATTATTAGAGAAATGCAAATCAAAGCTTCCCTGAAGTATCACCTCACACCTCTCAGATTGGCCAGTATGACCAGGAAGGATAATGATCATTGTTGGAAGGGATGTGGGAAATCTGGGACACTATTACACTGTTGGTGGAGCTGTGAACTCATCCAACCCTTCTGGAGAGCTATTTGGAACTATGCCCAAAGGGCAACAAATATGTGCATACCCTTTGACCCAGCAATACCACTACTGGGTCTATACCCTGAAGAGATGAGGAAAAAGGGTAAAAACATTACTTGTACAAAAATATTTATAGCAGCCCTGTTTGTGGTGGCAAAGAATTGGAAATCCAGTAAATGTCCTTCAATTGGGGAATGACTTACCAAACTGTGGTATATGATGTCATGGAACACTATTGTTCTATTAGAAACCAGGAGGGATGAGATTTCAGGGAAGCCTGGAGGGATTTTCATGAACTGATGCTGAGTGAGATGAGCAGAACCAGAAAAACACTGTATACCCTAACAGCAACATGGGGGTGATGTTCAAGCTTGAAGGACTCGCTCATTCCATCAGTGCAACAATCGGGAACAATTTTGGGCTGTCTGCAAAGGAGAGTGCCAGCTGTATCCAGATAAGGAGCTGTGGAGTTTGAACAAAGTACAAGGACTGTTCCCTTTAATTTAGAAAAAAACAGATAGCTTATTGTCTGATCTTGTTACCTCTTAGACTTGTCTTTAAGGATATGATTTCTCTTTCATCACAACCAATTTGGATCAAGGTACAACATGGAAACAAAGTAAAGACTGACAGAGTGCATTCTGTGGGGGGCAGGGGGGAGGGAAGCAAGATTGGGGGAAAAAATGTAATACTGAAATAATATCTTTAATAAAAAATATATTTAAATGTAAAAAAAAAAAAGAATTTCAGTGGCAGGAAAATGGGACATTCATTTAACTTCTCCTCCATGGCGACAGTCATTTCCAAGTTCTAAAACTAGCTGGTAATGCCACCTGTCCTTTAAAATCCAAAATTTAAAGCCAAGGAAAATTCACTACAGCAAATCAGTTTGAACTCTGGTAGTTTTATGAGATCTCTCCTCATGAGGTTTAGTATACAAAGTTCTAAAGTTTAACAATGAGGTCTCTTTTCTCTTCTGTTCCCAAATGAATTTTTGCCAGATACTCCAGTTCTTATGACAGTTCTATATCTAAATGGGAATGAAAGCACCAGAAGTTTTAAGAAAGCTATAAAATTCAACCAAGAGCTTATTTTGGGGGTCACATTAACTCAAATTTCTTGAAAGATAGAGATTTAGAGGCTGAAAATCATAATAGGTTAAGATTCTATCCATTCAAAGTACTGAACCTTTTTGGCTCAGAAAAACCCTGAATTTCTTCCAGTATAGCACTTGGTAGTGGGGAGGCCAGATGGGTGAGTTCTAGTTCACCATTCCTTGGCTACATTAGGCTCCAGATGGGCCATATAGCCTCTGAAGCAGCTCTTTATATATAAATAATTATATGAAAATGTATAATTATATACTTATATGAACATAATGTGGATACATGTGCTTTGGGGCTTTCCTAGGGAATTCTGTCAATAATATGAATTATTTTAAAAATTCAATGGGTAGGAATATAAAAGGTGGGTGCAAGAGAGCAAGTCAGGAGTGCCCTCTAGTGGCAATTCATTGCCATGGAATTGAGTTGCACCTGGCTTCCAATCATGAGAGCAACAAAATGATAGTTCACCCACATTTTCTTAAACAGTTTTAACTTTTATTCTCACCAGATGCCATATTTTTACACTTCTAAAAGACAGATGTATAAAATGAAAGCATGGAAATTGACTGAGATATATGACATTTAAGACATGGGTTACATTAATTGGGTCAAGGCAACAAATCAAATAGTTTAGGCAGTTTATCATTTACTCATATTATTTCTTAGAAGTGGTAAAATTTCGAGTTAAAGTTATGTCACATTGTGTGTGTGTGTGTGTGTGTGTGTGAGAGAGAGAGAGAGAGAGAGAGAGACTGTAGTAGAATATTTTGACTCAAAAGGACCCGTACTTGTTTTTTTTTTTTTGCAAGGCAAATGGGGTTAAGTGGCTTGCCCAAGGCCACACAGCCAGGTAATTAAGTGCCTGAGATCAGATTTGAACCCAGGTACTCCTGACTCCAGGGCCAGTGCTTTATCACTGCACCACCTAGCCACCTGACCCTGTACTTGTAAATGGAATGGTGTCACCAAGGTTTGAGTGAATTTGAGGATGGTTGGTGAAATTGTTAGACTCTTGAGTTCCTAGAGGAGCTTGTGAAATTTCTTTCTCAGTAGTTTTTTGAAAAAAGTTTAGACCTTCATTTGTGGTCCAATGATGTCCCAACATTCTTTCAAAACAACTTTATCCTAAGAAAAAAATTCTCTCCTCTAAATATGCGACATACATTTCAGGTGAAGAACTACAGCAGACTAAAAAGAAACTGGGAAATAGTGCTAGGACCAAGTTATCACATGAATGTTCCAAAGCTTTTCACTGCTTCTCTAAATATAAGAATCTATATGCTATCATTTAGTACTTACTTGTCCCATGGTCAATAGTCAATCAATAAATATTTATTAAATACCTATTTTTGAGTGACGCTAGATGCTAAAGATACAAGAAAATAACACAACCCCTTTTCTCAAAGAGGTTACTTTCTATGGGGGGGGGGGGGAACAAAACACATCTCTCTCTCATTCTGTAAATCAATTAATTGAAAGGAAATAGACTTCATCAAAGCATATCCTTTTCACTTAGGTTACCAGAAGCCCTTTTAGGGGCTCTTACGTAGTGACATCATACCATTTCAAAAGTGCAAGGCTGAAAATCTAAATTGGTTCTTTTGAGTCAAAATATACTTTTACCAACTCACACATGCACAGTGCAGTATATATATATATATATATATATATATATATATATACATATATATATATATATGTATATATATATATATATATATAGTGTGTGGACCATTATCCAAGTTCAGCCATTCTCTTTCATAGAAATTAAAGAGAATGGCTGAACTTGGATAATGGTCCACACAATGGTCCAGAAATGGACCAAGGCTTAATCCAGATATCCTAGGGGAGAATATCTGACCTTTTGGATTGATCACTATCTTCTCCTTCATGGTAAACTTTAATCAGATCTGCAGGGTCAGCATCATAGGACATAGGGGAACATAGTCATCCTCTTTCCTATATTATACGCAATGGGTCTCAAGTTGGAACTATCCCTCTCTAGGATGTCTCATGTATTCTTACTCTGATCTTTCAGATAATCAACAACAATAGAAAAAGGGAATAGCTTTAGTAGCAGCTGAGTTGGGGAAAATCCTTTAGTGAAAGTTTAGGAGAAATGGAAATTCAAAGATGATGCCCAGCTTCAGACTTTACTAATTCTCTTGACTACTCTTTGAATTGAAATGACAAGTTTCCAGGAAGGAGAGAAAAGTGTCCAAAAGGTCTTCAAATCCCTGCAGGGTCCAGTGGCTGGAAGATAGTGAAATCAAAGTGATGTTTTACAGCTGGAGAATTCTTACAGCTGCCTTTTGACTTCACCAGTCCTCACATAAGGAAATTTTAGCCACTGTGGGTTCAAGAGTGAAATATCTCTCCTCTGTGTCCTATTGCACAAACTGAATTCCAATATTGATTCAATCTGTTTTCATGCTACACCAATAACTTTTCTGTCATGCTTGTTATCCTCAGTCATTTATAGATTACCCCTGCCCCAGTACAGCCCTGTATTTGTACGAATCCTTGATAAAGAAAGAAATAGAAGTGGTATGGAATACGTCTCAATAATGTTGAAAGTAAAGGAGAAAAAGGCTCACGTTAGGAGATGTTAAAAAGAGCCAGATGGGGTGAGGCTCAGAACAAGAAAAAACAATTTTCCGCAATGAATTTCATGAAAGGAAGAGAGAGGGTTTCAAGAACCAATACAATTAATGGACTTCGTGACCATCTAAGTGAAAAGAGCATTATCTCTTTAGGGAGAGCTAGGGTTCAAATCTGTCTCTACAGCTATCTGCCATATGATCTTGGGGAAGTCATTTCATGTCCTTGGATTTCATGTTCCTCATCTGTAAAATGAGAGTTAAATTTTGAGCTCTAAATCTCTGGTCCTATTATGCAATCTAAATTTCCTTGGAAAGAGAGGAAATGACAAATATATGAGTAGATCTCTGAGAACTCTTGAAATAGTGGGGGGGGGGACCCACTATTACACTGCTTCTGGTGTCATTTTAGAAAAACAATAAAGAAAAGTTTAAAAGGCACTGTTAAATGCAAAAAAAAAAATGATCTGGAATAGTTGAAATGTTGAGCAGCGACGTGGTGCAATTGATAAGAGTCCCATGCCTGGAATAAGGAAGATTTGAGTTCAAATCCATCCTCAGACCCTTACTAGCTATGTGACATGGGGCAAGTCACTTAACCCAGTCTGCCTCAGTTTTCTCATCTGAAAAATGAGTTGGCAAAGAAAATGGCAAACCACACCTGTGTCTTTGCCAAGAAAACGCTAAATGAGATCAAAAAGAGACAGACTTGATTGAAATGATGAACAAGAGCAACAGCTGAAATCTTAACTAGAGTTTCTTTAAAATGTTAAACTAGTCTCTAGCAGTTTCCAGTAGTCCCAATTAATGCCCAGGGTACCAGTCCTGAGATTAAGTTCTTATTGGCTATAGAGGGCTTTTGGACCGGAGACCGAGCCAGACCTTCCATTGGAAAAGATACCTAAGAAAGGGGGCTGAGGCAGTGAGAGAGCCCAGGGCTCCCAGGTGACGGGGAAGCTCCCAAACTGGAGAAAATGTGAGAACTTTAATCTTCAGAAAGCATGAAATACACACACACATACACACACACACACACATACAAACACATTTACAGACACATTCACACACACACATTTACACCCACACAATATTTACAGACATTTATACACACATTTACAGACACACACACACACACACATATCACAGACACACACACACACATTTTCAAGAAATTCAAGGCGTTTTAGAAATAAACATACAAACCATATTTCCATGGTGGAAGGCTGAGACAGAGGAACAAGACATTTCTGAGAGGTAAAAATGTGTGCTAAGAGGCTGAAAGGATGTCCATTCTTGAAAACCTTGTATTTGGTTCCCAGAGCACAGAGAAACCATTTGAGAAAATGTATTGTGTGGGTGAGCTGGGGCTGGGGGGCGGGGGGGGGATGAATTAGACAAAGAATAACACAGACTGATCTTTAAATTGGAAAAGATGGAAATGAGAATTTGAGGAGTGAAAGCTTACTTTTTAACCCTAATTGTTTCCAGGAAGCAGAGCAAGCCAGCCCATGAAAAGGACATGTGACCGACATTTTCAATTTCAAGAAAATAACAAGAAAACATGAGGGTTATCGATCAGAAAATGATGGGTTGTCATCTCAGCAATTCTTTGATTTAATAGCAAAGCGAGTGAGAGCTCCTCCAAAAAAAAAAAAAAAGCTTGTAAAAATGGTACATCAAGGCCACAGTAAAATATATACATCCTGTTCATGCCTGAGGTTGGGGTGCTTACTCATATAATTAAGGGGCAAAATTTCTTTGTCTTAAACATCCTTTTTATTTATTATCATTTTATGTATAAATCAAGCATATCATAGATATATTAGTACTCATTTTTTTATTTTCCTAATTTTCCAACCAAGGTTTAAAAACTATATTCCCTAATAGATCTCACTGGACAGAAAAAGTGGAATGAATCATCCCACTTCTATTAAGACATGAGAATATTTTGAACCAGCCACGTATATCTAACTAAGCATTTATGCTTATAGAACAGGGGCTATTCCCCTGGAATTCATGGACCCTCCTCCCTCAAGAAATGAATAGATAAGTTTTTTTGGAGGGGAAGATTATCTGTGAATTTAGGGGGGAAAACTGCATCTTTATTATCACATCAACTTCTAACTGAAATGTAACATTTCTTTCAATCATCTGAAACATTATTCTGAGAAGGGATCCATAATCTTCACCAGACTGGCAAAGGGTCTTTGATACACAAAAGATTAAGAATCTCTATTATAAAATGACTTCTTACATCTCTTTAGCAAAACCTCATACCAGAACCATGGTTTTCCCATTGCATTGGGGGTTATTCTCCTGATGAATATATACCAGATGAATAATTTCTATGAATTCAGCCTTGTCAGGTCTATTTGTGCTACCAAAATCTAGTTACTTGTAGGCTCAGGAATTTGGGAACCCAACCATTTCTTCTGAGAGCTGGGACTTAGCAGGATCATAGATTTAGAAATGCAGTGAATGTGAGAGGTCATCACATCCAACTCTTTTACTTTACAATTCAGGATACTGAGGCCCAGAGAGATAAACTGATTTGCCCAGGGTCATAAGAGTCTTGAGGCGGGATTTGAATTCAAGTTTTTGTCTAAGTCTAAGTCCAGGGCTTTATCATCTTTATTATCTTTCTCTTTCTCTATGAAAGACTTCCCAAATCTTTCCTTCCAAAGATTTCCTCTATCCTGAATTCCATAAAGAAGTCTCAATATCGGGGTGGCTAGGTGGCACAGTGGATAAAGCACCGTCCCTGGAATCAGGAGTACCTGAGTTCAAATCTGGTCTCAGACACTTAATAATTACCTAGCTGTGTGGCCTTGGGCAAGCTACTTAACCCCATTTGCCTTGAAAAACCTAAAAAAAAAAGTCTCAATATCCACTTCATCTTCAACACATCTACAAATGAACTCTGAATCTTTCCCCCTCATCTTGGAATACCTTTTGTCTTTTAAAAAATCTGTTAATGGCACAATTTCCCAGACACTGGGCTTAAAACTAAATATTCCTTGCTTTCTTTTAATATCTCATACTTTATCAATCACCAAATTCTGTTGAATATTCCTTGGGTAAATCTACATCCCTTCCTTTCTGCTTCAACTATCACAATGCTTGTGGTGATACCCTCCTTCAGATATTTTCTATGCCCCTAGTCTCTATAGCCTCCTTATAACATATCTTGCACATTGCTTACTAAAGGAACCTTTAAAAAATAACTATTATCATTAAGTATTTACTTGCCTCAAAAAACTCCATTCAGTTATACAGTTTGCAGGGTAAATCCCAAATAATTTATATAGTGCTTCAATATATATAAAGTACTTTACAAATGCTCTCATTTTACCCTCAAAACAACCCTGGAAGATATGTATTATTATTATTATTATTATTATTATTATTATCTGATTTTATATAGGCTGAATTTGATTTCAAATCTATTCACTGTTATCCAGCATGATTCATGATTCTAATCTAATCTACTATTCTCCCACCCCCCATCTTCTAATCCACTCAAATGGAGGGATATAATGGCTCATGAACAGGACATGCTGTTTTCAACTTAGTGTTGGCTGAGTCTCTTCACTTAATATGCCCTTCTTCCTTATCTTTAAAGCCTAGGCATCATTCAAGACCAGCTAAAACTCCATCTTCCTCATCAGGGATGAGCAAACTATAGACTGCAGGTCAAATCCAGCTACAACAATTTTTGTAGGTTAAGAGATAAGAATGGTTTTTGCCTTTTAAAAATACAAGTTTAAAAAAATTAAAAAAGTATTAAAAATATAAAAACCATTTTTAATTTGCAGAATATACAAATCATTTAGCTGGCAATATTTGGTCCTTGGGCTTTAGTTTACTGTCCATTGCCCTGTTCTCCAAGTCACAGTATCCTCTTTTTCTTTATTTCTGAACTAATTATTGTCTCTAGTATAAATCTGAACAATTTTTTATATATTTTATTATTATCCATCTCTTTCATGTTTTCTCTATTTAGATTATACGATCCAAGCATGTAGAGGTTGACTTCTATTTGTCCCATTACTCTCTCAGCACTTAAATCCATATTCATACAGCAGAAACTTAAAAATGTTTGTTATAAATATGAGACCAGCTGACAAAGTTCAGTTACACATCTATTTGTTTTAGTAATATTTCTGCTTCTTTACGATCCTATGGAATGATGGGAAGAATGACAGAATTGGAGTCAAACTTTGGATTGAATCCTAGCTCTTACTACCAATTCAACCTTAAGCAAGTTATTTAACCTGTCCAGTTCTCATAAAAATGTAGGGGGTGGACTAGACGAGCTTTATGGGCCCTTCCAACTCTAAATCTATAATCCTATTATCATCCTCCCCATTCCATTATTTTTGTCTGAGACCTATACTATACTGTATACTATACTACTAGACTATGCTATGCGATGCTATGCTATGCTACACTATACCATACTATACCGTACTGTACTATATTATTTTTATTGTAGTAGGAGCCTGTTTGTTCCTTTCTTGTCCAATTTCCAAGAGAAATCATTCAGGAGTCATAGTACTTGTCTACATCACTTAAGCTCCATTATGGAAGCATTATGGTTTTTTTTTTGTTTCCCCACATTCTCTCTGGAGAAAGAACACCCCAAACCCCTGAGTGTTAGGGAATTCTTGATCAATCTCTCCAAGAAATGGTGCTAATCTCAAGAGTTTACCCTGAGTAAATATAATATATATATATGTATATATATACATATATATGTGTGTGTGTGTGTGTGTGTGTGTGTGTGTGTGTGTGTGTGTGTGTCTGAAGTATTGTGCTTATTTCTGGAAATCTCTTTTTAGGAGGAATGCTAATAAATATGAAAGCCTTCAGAGGAGGGCATCTAGAAGAATAAAAAGTCTAAAACTTAGGCCGTGGATGGATTGTATGATGGATCTAATGTTTGATCTGGAGAAGACTTATGTAAGGACAAATAAAAGGCTGTTATATATAAAGGATGAGATTTATCCTCCTAATCTGACCCCAAGAGGGAGAACAAAGAGCAAGTAGTACAAATTGCTGAGAAGCCTATTTAAGCTCAAAGTAAGCAATAACACAAACTGCTATGAGAAGCAATGGCTTCCCATCACTGGAGGTTTTCAATCAAAGGCTGAATGACCTGGAAATGTAGAGATTCTTGGTAGTAGAGGCTGGACTACAATGACCTCTAAGGTCCCTTGCAGCTTTGAGATTCTGGACTTCCTGGGGTACAATAATTTGAATGATAAGTGGTATAATTTACAAGACTTGGCAGCTGATGTCATCATCTTTCCCATGGAAATGTGGTAATAGTTAAGGGTACTGGTTATTAGGAATCTTTCTGAGTTGAGGTTTGTAAGGATTAGTTTCAAACAATCTACTTCTTTGCTTGGTCTCTGAGAAGATAGTCTTTCTTCCAACTAAGAAAATAAAAGCCCCAAACCTTTTCCCTCTAGTTAATATGGATAGCTATGTACTTGATTTCCTTGCAGGGTAGCCTTATTCTATTATTGCAACACCAATGAAGTATCAATGATTTAGCAGTCGGACTAGGAATATGAGTTTTTATTTATGATAAACTGGAAATAATGCAAGATATGGTGAATACTGACAAATACATTAGTCTTTGAAAGATGGTATGAATCACAGCAACTAAATTATTAAATTATCTTATCCTTCAAATCACATTGCTTTTGAAAAAGTTAAATTAGAAGCTCTTAAAAATAATTTGTTGTATTTAAGAAAAAAGAAAAATAAAACCCCTCACAATTTAATCTATTTTAAAGATGGTGGGATTCTGGAAAGTATTTTTTTCTATCGTAAAAGTTTTTATTTTGGGGGTGGTGGGGATTGAGCAATGGGATTAAGTGACTTGCCTAAAATCACACAGCAGGTGAGTATTAAGTGTCTGAGGCTGGATTTGAACTCAGGTGTTCCTGACTCCAAAGCTGGTACTCTATTCACTGTGCCACCTGGTTGCCCCTTAAAATAGTGTTAAAGGAGTATAAATCATGATAATACTTTCCATAATTATATAGGACTTCATAATTTATATTGAATTGATAGGACAGATATCATTAACCCAATTTTCCATATTAAGTAACTGAGTCTCAGAAAAGGGAAGACTTGGTCAATGTCACACATCTTTTAAGAGGTAAAGCTATAGTTTCAACCTAATCCTGACTTAAATCAGGTCATTGAACTATACTGTCTTGGGACAAATGTTTCAATTGTCCACGCTCTCTCTCTCTTTTATAAAGCACTCTGGTTCTGTCAGAAAGCTAAATTTTTATTATTCATTACATTTGTATCAAATGTTCAGTATCATAAATATTAAACTGTGTACCATGGCAACAGATTAATTAATGCAGAAGGAAAAGCAAAAAGAGTAATTATTTTTTACAGAATGCATATTTTCACCAATAATAAAGGGAAACAATTTGAAGTTAATACTCTTCATCTGAGAGTACTTAGTGTTCTGTCTCGCAAGTATGGGATTGACTAAGCAAATGATTTTTTCAGTAGTGCAAAAATGATCCAAGGTGGAAAAATGTGGTTTGCTTTAATAAAGTCAATGCATAGTAGCCGAAATTTAGCAGCTAAACAACTATGGAAGTGATGATTCTTATTTCAAAAGACTTGCAAATAGCCAGTTATCTCACCATATTGAAAATTCTTTGATTTACTGACAATTCAGAAATAAACCTTGCCTTAAGTGAGGTTAAGTCTGCATAGATAAAATAGACTCTGCTGGTCCACTATTAAAATTCACCTTTTTCAGCATTAAGTCATTACAGCTGTTAAGTAAAACAGATTCCCTAAAAATCTCTGTTCAACATGAAAACTGAGCACTAAGCCTGGATCACTTCCCTAGGAAAACACATTGCTTGGAACTTAAAGTCTCCAGAATGCAGTTGGAAACCCCCCCCATTACATTGTTGGAAAAGACCAAATGAGTATTATTGACACAGGCTCTTGTAAATTGCTTATTCCCTAAAAGGAAAGAAATAGTTATCAGAATAAAGGAAACAAATGTAAAATCAACATGCTAAGTCGAAGTTTAGCTCACTCTGAAGGGTTGAACTTAATATGTGGTAACTAAGTAATTTATGATCCCAGGATATTGCTTCTTTCTGCAAAACCCCAGACCTTTTCCAAATAGACATCATCTATCTTCTTCACTGGGTTTGAGTCTTCTTGGAGAAGATCAAAGCTGACTGTTAGCCATACTAACTCAAAAGTACATTGTTGAGCTCTGGCCATCATTAAACTATACAGACAAGGATTCTGTAGTTTGGAAATGTTTAAAAGGCAACATGAAATTTTAGCAATGAGGGGATAAACTTTAGCTTAGTACAAGGGGTGATAAAAATAACATCCTGAGAACCCAGAAAAAGGTATGCAGAATGTTAAGACAGAAGCAACAGTCATATCCTAAAACAATTGGAAACTAGTTCTAAGATGTTTATAATAGTAATTATAACAGTAATAGTAATGGCTGAAATGGCTGAAAAATTCCCCTTCTGTAACCAGAAAGTTATTGTACAGTGGTCAACAAGAACTTGAAATATTCACCTCCTGCATACTGGCTCAAAGTAATGGATTGCAACTAAATAAAATACAAGTTCATCTTATCTTTCTGCACTTTAATATTTTACTTATAACATAGATGTTCCAAATGGCGATCATTTTTACACCATTGGAGGTGGTATAACATAGCAGAAAGAGTTCTAGGATCTAGGTTTGAATCAAATCTTACCATTTCATCACTCTAGCTCTTTGTACTAGTCCCTTCAATTCTAGAGCTCAGTTACATTATCTGTGAAATAAGGAAAATATTCCCTCTGTAAGGTGAGTAGTATAGGGAGTTGTGAGAAAAGTGTTTGGTATGCCTTAAAAGGCTACATAAATATGAGCCATTAACATTCTAGTTATGTAGATTCTCTTTAAAATGGGGTCTCAATAGGTCAAAAAAATTTAATGGTTAAAAAAGATGAAGCTTATGCTAAGAGAAAGCTGCATCTAGATACTGAAAACCTAAATGGGGAAAAAAAAATCCCCATAAAAAATAATCACCTAATTGCTTTTATGAAAACATCTAAAAATATAGTCTTTCATATGATTATTTAAAAATATTTAAATCTCTAGTTGCAGGTTTGAATTGTATTATCAAGAGATCCAAAGATTCATTAGAATGGTTTCATTCACATGATAAATAACAAATATGGCTTTAAAAGTAATACATTAAATCCATATTTGGAATTTCACATAAAAAATGTAAATAGTCTGCATAGTACTTGAGATATGATTTCATATTATTGAAAGTAGACAGAAAAAGATGAAGAAAAATGAGAAAGAATTCCTCCAAAGATATTTGAAAATGGGTAGTTCTAATGATTTGGGATGACTACAGGATGTATGTAATGAACTGATTTCAAATGTAATAATTTCCTATGGTTTCATGACTATAGGACGTGGGGAGATTTTTTTTTAATAACTGACCCAACCCGGAAGTACCTTACCCAGCTGGGTGGACATGATTCTGAATAAGCAATGATTTCCATAACTAAAATGGCCTTTACTGGATAAGATGTTATAAACTATTCTCTGCATTTGAGTGAGTGTAAACACTGTTTAAAGAGAGCAGCTGTCATCCTTCAACCTCAGAAATCAAAGACAAACTCCAAAGGCCACTGTAAATGCCAACGTTATATGTTTTATTTTTTAATCAAGTACTTCTTTGAAACCTCATAACATCCATGATTGACAGAAATAAGACATTAGGCATGAAACGAGAATATAAAATACATGATATGCAGAAAGGCAATCAGTGCTTTAGTCTAGCAAGATGACCATAAACCGATGAAATGCCCTTCAAGACATCTAACTCTTTTCCTCCTTTTAAAAACATACAATTCAAGTGATTTTTATTTTATCTTGTAAACAACATGAGTCAAAATGGACAATGAGGTAATCTATATACTACATAGGATAATTTAAAAAACACTAGGTAAGACACAGTATTAAAGACAAATAGAAATCAGTGTTCACTTTGGTCTCTAGTATGGTTATAGTTGTCATCATAAAGCATCACATACTAGTTAAAGCCAGGCTGGTGGTGGTTGCCAATAATTGCTAAAAAAGGAGTTTGAGAGGTAGCCCAACACGATTATTTTAAAGCTGGTAACTCTGAAATGTGTTAAGCAACAGGTGCAGGACATAGCTCAGCTCTTTCTCCTGATAACAATTTTAAATTCTGCAGCCCCATTTAAAGCACAAAATGGGAAAAAAGCCCTAAACATTCATAGATCAACCTCTTCCTACAACTCAACAATTAAGACACAGCTACTACAACCACCACATCTTCGAAGAGGTTGTTGATAGATGTGTAAGAGAGAAGTGGATATTCTCCACAAGGTGTTCTCTAAAACAAATAAATCTCATTAAGACATCTAGAAAATTAAAGTCAGTGCATCTGCACATGTACATACTTTCCCAGTTTTTATAACCAAAGGGGAAATACACACATATATTTTTATGATAAACATTTCTTAGAGAAAACAGATAAATTAATTTAAATTAGTTTTAAGACTTAATGAGATTTCCCATGTCCTTTATAATTCATCTTAGTGAATGGTACAAAGTCTATTTAACACTTATGGGTCTCTATTCACAAAACTAAATACAACTAGCAGTAAGTAACTTGGGGAATAGCACTGGTGCAAAATAAACTCAAGCCATAATAAGAAAAAGGAAAAAGATTGGCAAATAAAATATCCTCTGTCTGAAGGTGGATTGAAGTTACTAACACATCAGGCCAGTAAGCCACAAGGATCATTCCTTGATCTCTTTCCCTACATTGCACTCAAAATTAGAACACAACTCATTCTTTTGGTCTCCTCAGTCAATTATAAAAAGAATCATACAAAGTCTTCTAGTAAAGACATAAATTTGATTATGGAAATGCTATCGTCATGTTTAGCCATTCATGGGAGGATGGAGTGCATCTTTCTCAGGTTTTATTGTAGTTCAAATACATGGACCACCTGAAGTGTTCCATTTGCTATATGCAGGAGGACAAAAAGCAATCTATTCTCAAGACCATAGCCCAGCCTGTGAACTAAAATAATCTAGTTCATGCAAACTGCCATTTCTTCTGGAAGGCATTCTAGCTCAGTTTTTCTTTCAAAGGCCAATTTTAGTAGCTGGGTATGGAATTACACTTTTAAGATCTCCTGGCAATCCAGTGCTAGTTAGTTACAATGCCACAGGCTGCAATGTTTGGCTTTTGGTAGCAGTTTTCTATGAAATTAGTAGAAATGATGATTCACCCCTCAGCATTCAGGCTATTTCCAAGGCTGCTTGAGTGTTCTATTTGATTTTTGTGAAGAGTGCCCATAATCCTTTAGACCAAATCAATAACTTTAAGGAAATGTCTGGAGACTTCACACAACTAAAATCGGATGCTTCATTATTACCAAGTGTTTGTCCGATATATGCGGTGGTGGTGAATTACTATACATTATACAGATTTTAAAGCGTATGTACCATAGGGTCAACAGCCACCTTTAAGGCTGGAGCAGCATAAAGGTGTGCTCTGCATTAACTATGAGGTAGTCTTTTGCTGTAAACAGAATATAACTTTTTCACCTATGCAAATACAATGTGACATACATCACTGATATTCACATAAGCAACCAGTACAGGAATACCACTTTATCGTTTTCACATGAAACAAAAATACAAAAAAATTGATATCTGATTATCAAAAACTTAGGTCTATGTCAAACTCAGAGGTAGTTACTAACATCAGTCCATAATACTTACTTAAAGGTCTAAGTTTTTTGGTTTGTTTTGAATAAGCAGGCCCATAGACTATTCTGTAAAGAAAAAACCCAACATTATATGGTATATTCCCTGAGCAAAGTTCTTTGTCCTGAGTATGTTATGTAATCGTGATAATATTTTATATATAAAAATAAACCCTAAACTTTTAACCATAAGATAGGTTTGGTATGTGCTCTTAGAAGTTCAGTCTGGGTTGGCGCTTAAAATGATTTTAAAGTGCGCCAGTAAGGTCTACAATGTTGACCCTAATACTGAATATCTTATTCTAAAATGATCTCAGCTCTGAACTTTTTTACATGTAAACAGGGAATGTCCAATTCTCAAATGCACAATTTCCTATTTCTACGAGGTCAAGAAACTTTGGTTTGAATTTTCAAAGTGACCTATGTTTTGCATCTTTATACTGTTTAACCTGGTTATAACACCTGCTATAAGGTTAAGCAATGCCACTTTGATTTGTCTACATAATTTAAATAAGCTTACAATCCTTACGTAAGGCAAGGAAGCACTTCTCTAAAGATATATCACATTCAATATCGTCAAAGGTAAGCTTTGCAATATAGCACACTGAGAAGATCAGTATAAACCGTGGAGATCCTCACAAACACTGTCATGGAATTCAAGCGAAGTTGTAAAGGATTTGTGCCACAGCCTGAGGCATTATATCCTTATCTGTTGCTCACTGAAGCAGGAACAACTGTAAAAGTCTCCCATAGCAGGACAAGTGGGGGAGGGTCGACAACTATACAACAGAAACCGTCTAATTTGATTCATGCTATTTTCTTTTTTGATTATCTGAGCTTACACCTACCAGACACTCGCAAACCAACGTTTATTGCCAATGTTAGGTGTTATAATTAAATTATACTTTCTTGGATTTGTTTCATAAATTTATGAATAGCAACTTGAACAGGAATGTCCTGTTTTGTTTTGTTTTTTTCCTGTATGACTCTCAAGGTACCAATACCATGATGGTTACTATGCAGCCCACATTTCCTCACCTCTCCCCAACCAGCTTATCAATTTAACAAAGGAGCTACTTTCTGAGACTATTGATGCAAAGCCTGCAATGCTGCATCCTGGAGCTAAGATGCAAGTAGCACTTCAGAGCTCAAGTCTCTCTGGGCTAACTTCATCATCAGTGACAAGGTAATTGTAATATGGTCAGTTTTATCATGCCAAGTACATACATATAACTAGATCTCGGGCAGGTGAGGTGTAAGGACTTCTGCCCCAGGTTTCATTACTCTAGTTGTGTGCCATTAAAATACTGCACTTTTTTCCCTAAAAAATATAATTCTCTTGTAAGATGGGTTGGATAACTATTGGTACCCACTTTATTTTCATTCTCAACTTTTATCATAATAGTTTGTTCATTTTTTTGTGCTGTTTGGTTTTTTCGTTTGATCTTTTTAAAAAAAAAAACAGATTTATTCTCCAGGAAAAAAACAACCACCAAAAATATACATCAAACTATTAGTTTTTCTCCAAGATTTTCAGTAGTTTTTTTTTGTTTTGTTTTGTTTTTTTTTAAAAAGGAGGGCCCCTTGACCTAAACAACAGTTAAAGGGACCAAGAAACTTGACCAGGAAAGCTGCTACTTCCAAACTGACCCTCAAAAACCTGACAATACATAAAGGGTCACAGTGGGGGTGGCATCACAACACAAAACAAAATGATCGAGTCATAACCATTTTTATATCACCTTCCCTTCATTCCTCCTAGTAGGCATCTAATTCACAATAAGCCATATTCAAATAAAGTAACATTGAAATACCAGCACATAATATACACATTCATTGTCTTTTCTGGAGTTTGATATTCCAGAACAAATAAAATCTGTGGCAGTTAGAGGCATAGAGCATTAAGGTACTGCCTTTGAAACGTGATAATAGGAAATGCTGATCTACGAGCATTGGGGGGAAAAAAGTTATCCCAAACTTGGGAAAAACAGATGTCTTAGTACCCTTAGTACCACGTGACTGGCAGCTATTAGATGTGAAGTATTATTTGGTTCAACTAAAGAGTAACAGTCATATTTTTCTTGTTTATAAGTGGCTATAAATAAAATTTCAAGAAATTTTCTGGGGGGGAAGTAATTTTCAAAAACATCCTAAAATATGAATATTTCTTCACATGGACATTCAACTCTTGGACATTTCCAGTTGTGTGACAGAATGTGCTTCTATCTACATACACAAATATATAAAGATATACCCTTCTTTATATATATGTCTACATACTGTATATGAAAGCTACACCCATCACAAATACATGTTCTCTCTTTCACACATGCAAACGCAGATACACATGTTCTCATATTCGCTCTCATTCTTCCAACAACATAAAACACGACACCCTGCTTAAATATAATTTGCTTAGAGTGATTTGTCTGTTTAAAAAAAATTTTCACAGTTCCTCAACAGTAGTTAAAATTCCAGGTCTGCTGCTGATGGTGAAATTACTTCCCCTGTAACTTGCATGAGGTAGACATCCCAACTGGGTTTAAAAAAAAAATGGTATATGATGAAAAAGCCTTAAGTCTTTTTCCTTTTTTGAACAGAAGGCCCCTTTCTGCTTTGTTCTTCAGGTGAGGCGGACAACTTACTGGAGGAGGTTTCTTGGGGCGACCTGCCTGACCGGTCTGAGACCTCAGCTCGGGCCTCCTGAGGGTGGGATGGGGACGAGTAGCCGTGGGCTGCTCCCACCTCTCGGGGGAAAGTAGAAGTGGATGGCTGTGGGTCTGCTTCGTGTCTTCCCTGAGAACTTGCGGGCTGCTGCGCAACAGTTTTGTGGGGGCAGTTAGCCACCATGTGCAGGATGCTCTGACAGTAATGGCACTTCTTTGGCTGAGGAGGTAGACTACATTCCTTAGCATGATGATCAAGGCCACCACAGTTGTAGCATCTGAAAAAGAAAGAGGAGTGGGGGGAAATTATTTTAACTTTAGGCCTCATTTAAGTTAGTATTACTAAGATATCATAGTGAAACAAACATTTTAAAATTTGTCTTATTTATACTAGCTAAGCCAACGATGAAAACAAATGAGCTAACATAAAATGGATTTCAAATACAAAAATTCAAAGCCAATAATTGCACATGTTTGTGGATAAGACAAATAACTGTGGTTAAGACAAATAACTGTGGTTATCATAAAATGTACATGCTCAGAAAGGGCCAGTGAGTACAACCTCATTTTAAAGATGTGGAAAAAACGTTGTCTAGAATCAATGTCACAAGGGAGGGAGCCACGAAGGGAGCCACAAGAAAGAGTATTTGTCTTTAAAAAAAAAAAGCCAATGAAAACTTTTCTTTAAAAAAATTGGATGGGTTTGTTTAATACCTTGGTCCACTAGAGGGCACCCAATATTAAATAACATATTCAGTATATGGCATTACAAAGAACACTTTTAAAATATAGATATTAACATACATATTTAATTCAATTATGAGGGAAATTTATTGAGAAAAATTACAATTGAAATTAGGTGGTAATGTCATTAGGTTGGTTGTGATAACTATCCAAACTGGGAGAAAATACTTTTTCTCCTTTGTAAAAAATATAGTGAAACTTGATATGCACAAAATTCAAACATCTTTAATGAATGATATCTGGCAAATTACCAAACACTTCACGAGGAAAACAGAAAGTATCTGAATCAGAACATAACTATAAATGGAATGTTTCCAGACACTTAGGTCAGATTCAATAAACACAGACGTAAAGGTTGATGATAATTTAATGATGGAAGTGGAAGGTTATATACAATGCCTATGTTTTCAAAGGAATGCCAACAATTTTTGTGAAGAAAAAATTATTAACATGCTTGTCATTCAGTTTTGAACAGATTTCTTTTTCTTTCTGAAAACATTTCATTTTTCCTCCAGGCTAAATTCTTCTCAATTCAAATGAACATCAATCTATCATCAAATACTGTGAGTGTTCACTGTGTGAGTGTATGGCTATTGTACTGGGGTTTATATTTGAAAAAAATCTACTCATCTTCTAAAAGCTGCAAAAAGGAATGGAAAGCACAGCATTTACTCACTCCTATCTGAATTTTTCATCTATCTATATAATAACAAATTTAAGACAATAAAATCTTCCCTATGTCAATAAAATATAAATTTTGAAATTAAAGCAAACTGAGATCAGGGACCAAAATAAAGAGTCTGGAATGTATAAATTAATTTTTGATTGCCATTTTGTTCTAAAAGAAAACATTTTATATACTCTATAGTGGCAGTTGTTTATTTGTCCTTTATTCTCGAAGAAGACATCAAGGAGGTGATGCCATGACATGCAAGTGAAAATGGGGACACTACAGTTTCCATAATGAACCAGAGAGAAAAAATAATTCACCATTTTGAAAATGAGTACTTTCATGAGTATCACTTATTTTTTTGTAAATGAAGCTGACATTTCTGTAACTGACATTATATATCTTAAGGTGTGCAAATATAGCTAATTATCTTTAAAATGGCTAAGTCCTGGCAATTAGACTGCTTTATATCTCAAGCACAAATAAAAGTGATAAAAAGCAGTTCAAACCTGTCCATTTCATTTAAGAAATCCCTGTTTTAAAGGGGACAAGAAAGGATAATAATTAATTTATATATTTTCAACCTCTTTGTTCGATGTAATAAGTAAGCTGGCAAAAACCAGATACACAGTGGACTGCTTTCTCAGGTATAAAAAATTAACCTAAAGAACTGGCCATTTTGATTAGTTATGGATTAATGTTAAATCAATCAGTAAGTATTTATCTTTAACAACTCTATTCATTTTCCAAAATTAGAAAGACACTGATCATGTGTATATATAAATATATTTATTATTAAATTATGTTATTTAACATATATATACATATGTATGTATATTAGATTCTTCAAAGCAGTGGCACTGTTGGTTCTACCTTGTTTATGTTTTCCAAGAGGGAGATCTAAAATTAAACAGCAATAACTAAAGCAAGAAATTCAGTTATGAGCTAAGAAGAAAGCTGAAGGTCTACAACTCAAATTTTCAATTATGTCTACTTAAAAAAAAAGAAAGAAGAAAACCATTTTCCTTTTTATGGAGTTTATGCCATAGTTCCTTTGTTCAGTGTGCAAAAAATGAATACTATTTTTAAGTTCAAATTTCCATTTATAGTATTCTTTCTTTGAATTAAGTTAATTTCCTTTAAGATCACATTTATTCAGTATCTCAGTTTTTGAAGAGTTGCAAAATAGGTTAAAGGGCTTCAGTAATAGAGTAGGCTGTAGCCACAGACAAATCAATTTAATCAGTCACTATGGTATGCACTGTGTTATCCAATTCAGTGAACCATTCTGTCTCACACCCATTGACCAAGAACTGCTGTCCAGGTTCCACTTTCACATATTGGGGTTCCATCATATATTTCTTCTGCATATTTACTTGTATTATATTTTCTAAGGGGGCTTTGTTTGCTTGTTTCTCAGCATTTTTATTTTTAACCAGAACCACTGACAAATTATCGCTTGGCTTTTAAGGAATTTGCTGTCATTAAGGAAGCTAGCCTTCTGCAGTGAAAGCGTTGCATTAAATGTATATGTGGCTTGGGCTTAAAAGGGGAGGAGTGGTATTTATTCTCCTCTTCTATTTATTCATTCCATGTCAATCACTCTTACTAAGAGAGCAGATCACACCCCATTCTGAAATGCTTTCCTTCTCAAGGGATTTACACCAAAATGGAAATGTTCAGCTACCTCTCAGCACACAAATGATACCACACCACAACCTCCATGCAAACAGTATGTGGTAGTACTAGCCCCCTTTGTTCACTCACCATTCAGAAATGCTTCTTCAAACTAGATTTTGCTTTTGTTATGCATGAACTAATTTTACATTATGGTGTCTGCACCAAAACTGCATATGGCTATGGGTAGTTATGTGAATAAATATATAGAGGCACATGCTCATAAACAAATACATACAAGCAGACCTATAACCATATGCCATTATGATCTCCTAAAGCCTTTAGAAAGAATAAAAATGTATACATAAAAACAAATTCATGCCTAATCTCTGGCACTAAATTAAGACCTATAAGCAAAACAAAAATTAATCTATCAATCAGAATATTTCATAAAAATGTAATTGCTTTGATTTTTTAATGAGGGGAGATTTCATAATTTAAAACGAATGCTTCTTGTTTAAGAAATATTTCAAGATCATTGCAGTGACAGTTATTCAAAATTCTGTTTATTCAGTATTTTAAATGCTATGAAAACAAAGGAAAATGTTAAATTGAAAGGAGAATAATGTCAGTTTACTGCAGCCTCAAAATCCCATTGACATCTAAGATCAAATAGATTTTTTATAAAGCATTTAGGATTTTATTCTATCTAAATAATAATTCATTCTTCATAAGAAATCATATGATTTAAAATATTATTCAGATCCAGAAAACTAACGGATATTACATTATGAGAATCCAAAATTTGTTTCAAATATGAAAACTATGGAAAATATTTACAGTTTCTTTTAACTTATAGGAAATATATATGTAATGGAAATGTCAAAACTACTAACTGAACAGGTGAATATTTTTGAAAATTCAATAAGCAATAAAGAAAATAAGCCAAATAGTGTTTTAATTCTAAACACATTGCATGAGTAAGAATATACTGACTATATTATATTTATATATATATATAAACATACATATGATTAAGAGAAATAATTTTTCCTTTCAATATTTCTTGATAATAAGGAGGGGGAATTTCATTATCTTTTAAATAACATTTTTGGAGGTGACAATCTGATCTTTTGTTATCTAATTAGGAAAAAGAGTAGAGGAAAAGTTCATTCAATTCAGCATAATATGATTTTTTTAATCAGGATTTTTTTCCCTCTTAACAAATAAACAAACAAACTATCAATGATCCTGTTACTGAACAGAGTTCAATACTTAGAATATTTGGGAAAATGTAATTTAATTGCAACTGCAAATGATATTCTTATATTGGAAGGGAACATTGAATGGTACAACTAGTATAGTCAAAAGAAACTGAATATTCATTTTTGAAACTTGTTGAGTTATAAGTATTAACATATACTTTTCTAAACAATTTTAAGAGTCACTTTAAATTTTCCTTCAAACTTTGGGACATCATATCCCTGGATCAGCAGTCCCCCAACTCCTTCTAATCCCCCTCAATTTGACAGTTTCCTCACAATTTCTGTATTTATAGAGAAGAAAAGAGTTAATCCATACAAAAATGTGTTAACAGATTGTTTAGAAACAATGATTTCTTTACAAAACCCTAAGTAATTTGTCTGAATGGTGCTTATTTTAGCAGTCAGTAGTTTTAGCCCTGAGTTCTAACCTTAATTTAAATATACTAGGATCATGATTTTGTTGACTCAACTATAATGTAAGACCCCTAGAATGAACAATTATAAATATGAAGCTTTTTTTCAGTGAATCTGAGTAATTGATTACATTATAAGAAATGCTGAAATACTAAGAAACACAGATATTCAGCAATCTGAGTAATGACAGTTACTTATCATTATCACCATTAAATGCATATTTATGGGGCTTATTTACACTGTGTTTATTGTTAGAAGGTTGACCTCTTGTATTCAAAACTACCCAGGTTATTCTGTGGATTAAAAGTTTTAAGTTTGAGTAATTTAATATTCAAAATAAGGTTTTCAATATCTGAAAAATAAATTATATAAAAATTATCCATATTGCTAAAAATATCATTATAGTTGCAAGGTTATGATTATAGCATCAATTCTATCTCATATTAAAAGATCCCACCAGTCTTCATAGGGGAGCACTTAAATTTCATATTAGCACACATTCCTTTGGAAGTACAGTGCCAGAAGCAAGTGACAGCCAGGAGGACAAAATTCTAGTTCTAGTTCTATGACTAAGATTAGAGTAATCAGGAAAGTCATTTTACCCTTTGTAGGTACTCAAAATTGACTCATTTGCAAAATAATGGAGTTTATACCAAATGTTCTTTAAGGCTCCTTCAAATTAAAAAATGATATGATTCTATGAAATTTGGTAGGACTAAAAGGAAGGCTTTGAGATAGCATGAGGGATACATGAGATGGTTAGCTGTCATTGCCATTGCTCTGATCACTCAAGATTATTTTTTATTTTTCCCTCCCCCTTCTTTTCTTCCTTCTTTTTCCAGTTGCCATGACTGGTCAGTTCTACCTCTAATGCATCTCTCACACTTCTTCCCATCTCTCTACTATTACTATTTTTAGTGGCTAGAATTTACATAGTCCTTTAAGGTTTGTGGAAAGCTTTACATATATTTTGGCATGGTAACATATGCTAACACTCTTTAGGCCTTGTTAACTTTTGTCAAGATTTCTATATTAGCCTAGCAGTTGGTCTCCCAGTCTCTGTTTTCTCATCTACTTTTCTCAGAACTAGGCATATCTTATCACCTAATTCAAAAACCATCACTGGCTCCCCAAGACTATTTTGTACATATACATATACATATACATATACATATACATATACATATATATGTATTTACTTATTTTTCCAACCACATGCAAAGAAAGTTTTCAATATTCAGTTTTTGTAAGGTTTTGAGCGCCACATTTTTCTTCTTCCTCTCTTCCCCGCCCCCCTCCTCTGACAGCAAATAATATAGGCTATCCATGTTTAACTATGTCAAATATATTTCTATATTAATTGTCTTGTGAAAGAAGAATCTGAACAAAAGAGGGGGGGAAATGACAGAGAAAAACCATAAAAAAAATTTTAAGAATTGAAAATAGTATCCTTTGGTCTGTATTTAGACTCCACTGTCTCCTCTGAATGTGAATGGTATTTTCCATCATAAATAAGTCTTTGATCATTGTTCTGCTGAAAAGAGGAAGTCCATCATAGTTGATCATCACCCAATATTGTTGTTAATGTGCACAATGTTTTCTGGTTGTACTCACTACACTCATGGGCCTATTGGATATATATATAGAGAGAGAGTGCAGTGATTTTGCTGCTGGCAAGAGTGCAGATCAAGAGTATTCGGTCAATGGCCTAATGAAAATTGAAAGGAATTTTCACATTCTAACAAAGAATAAATGGAGTTTATAGCTGAAGCAGAAAAAAAGCAATAAAATAAACTGAAAATGTCTATAAAATTTCTTTTGCTAGCTACATTTGTGGGTTAGAAATACAAAAGAAGTGAAAAAGCCTATGGAATAGGTTAAAAGGAACAATACTCTTTCCTTATGGGAGAAAAAAAAGCATGCATAGCAATTAGAACATGGACAAGTCAGAAAGCAGCTCAGGAGACACTAGTAGATAACAAATAGAATCTCTGCAAAGGTACTCCAGTAGAAAATGCAATTGTGATCCAGTGGTAGTATCCTACCAGCTGATGACAGCTACATTAATTAAGAACATAGTGTAGCTGCTATGGCAGAGAAGTGTTCTAGCAGGGATGCTATGAAACTCATGGAGTGTGATATTATGGAAGCATGGATGAGGATAAAAGTGTAATGTAAATGGGTCAATAAGAAGGCCAACACAGTTATACACTTGTTTGAATGAGGAAGAATTGTCTTTGTCAAGTCTTTTGCTTTTAACTAGTGTGTGTTATTATAACGGGGATGGCAAAAAAAAACTATCAAGAAGAGTTTGCAAATTTTCTAGGAAATGTTGACCTAAAACATGTCTTTGATTTGGAGACAATTTCAGAGTCCAAAACTGGAGAGGAGCAGGCTATAGATAAAATTGGTTGATATTTCAGACTCTTCACAACTCTTCAAGTTCCTTTTTTTTTTAACCTTATTCCACACAAATATCCATCCCTTCATTCATTTTATAATTTTCAACCAAACTGAGCTACTAGCTGTTCCTTGACCTCAATGTATCTGCTCTAATTCATTACATTCACAAGATAAATAATCACTTGCTTCTTTCCTTAAACAATAGAGTTTAACATAGTGATAGGCAGAAAGTAGGCACTTAATAAATGTGCATTGATAGAATGAATTAAAATGGAGATCTCTCAAATATTAACCTGTCATTTGTTTTCTGGCTTATTTCATACTTCTACAATAAACAAATACGGGCAAAACAAGTACCTGGTCCTAATATGTAAGGGGTTTTTATTTTACTACTTTCTAACTTGTTACAAATGGGAAACATATGTCCTTAAGTATTTTGAAAACATTAGGCAAACAAGAAACCGCAAAAAAAAATTGCTATTTGCAAAAACATTAATTTTCATCAGGAGAAGGTAAAAAAGAAGAGCTACAGTCTATAAGTTAACACAAACTAAAAAGTACAAAAGAATAATCAGTTATATGGGGATAGGTAGAGAGAGGGAAGGAAACTCTTAAGGAATGAGGCAGGAATCAAGTTAACACTAATTTTTAAAAATCAGAAACTTGGTTAATTAATAAAAATAGAAGAGATTTATAATAATAGTACACATCTAAATAGTACAAATAGTACAAAATAGTACAAATCTAAATAAAGAAATTGGCAAAGTTGGTCTTATGTGTCCATTATCAATAAGAAATATGATGGGACACTTGTTCATCCATGTTGCAATACCTTTAATTATTCACAAAAAGACCATCAGAAAAAATGGTTACAGCTTATCTTTCAATATCTGATGAAGAGAGAGATGATGCAGAGAAAACTTAAAAATTTATTCTAGGGGGGCAGCTAGGTGGTGCAGTGGATAGAGCACCGGCCCTGGAGTCAGGAGTACCTGAGTTCAAATCCACAATTACCTAGCTGTGTGGCCTTGGGCAAGACACTTAACCTCATTTGCCTTGCAAAAAAACCCTAAAAAAAGGAATTAACAAAAATTTATTCGAAATCAAATACTGTGAAATCAATGAGTGAATATGGCAAAAAAAAAGTTAAAAATATAGTCGATAACAAAGAAACAATAGAAGTTAAAGGCTTATAAACTACACAAAAGTTCCAAATGATGAATATCTTCTTTTAAAAATGAATTAAGAGACCCTGGATTTAGCAATCAACAAAAATATTATAAAAAATAAAATTATTATATTTAATAGGCTACTATTAATATGGCAGTCATCAGATAAGAGTAAAGGAAAAATGAAAACTAAAGATGACTAAAAATTAGATAAAATAATGGCACACAGTTAAAATTATTCCAATTATTTAAAAAGTTGTTGATGCTCTTTAAAAAAAAGGAAACAGCAGATACCAATTAAGACAATTTCATATAAAAATTCAATCACTGTAATTAGTCATCACAAAAGAGCCTAAATACTCCTTGATCAAGAAGAGAGATATGGCAATCAAAGACAATACTGGTTTAAAATATAAAATTATTGTAAAATATTATAAAGACAGATGGAAGATGAGCAATATTACTTCCTAAAAAAGCAAGAAGCAATGGAAATAAAAATTAAGTCAAATGAAAGTTTGGCAAGAAATCCAAATAAGTGAAGAAATCTGAGACACTAGAAAACAAAATAACAGTCCTTACCCTCAAGTTTTTATCTGAATACCCAAGAATAATTAATGTAATAACAATAACTATTGTAAAGTTGTAAGAAATCTATAAGAATTCTGATTAGCTGTAATGACCACCCATGACTCCAAGAGGCTCAATGATGAAACAATATTCTATTTTTTTTTCCCAATGGGTAGTAGGTGGGAGGGAAAGTAATTTCTGTTAATTACCAAAAATTTATAAAAAAAGATAACATGCAACCAAACATGTGCATACAAGACATATACATCGTATATTAGTGAATCTCTGAGGAATTGCATTAGTAGGGATAATGAGGAAAAGTTCTCTTTATGAAGGATTTGAGGTGTATTTTGAAGGAATCCAGAGAAGGCAGGAAGTTGAAGTGAGAATGAAAGGCATTTTATATATAGGCCTTAGGAGAATAACCAGCAAAAAGGACTGAGTCAGGAGTTGGAAAAGCAAGATGAGGAAGAAAGTAAGAAGTATAAGAAGACTAGACGTATGAGGGGGTAGGCTCTCAAGGACTTTAAAAATCAAACCCAGGATTTTATAATTAATGCTATAGGCAATAGGCAGTCACTGGATTTTACTGAATAGGGAAGTGAAAAGGACAACCTAGAGTTTAGGAAAATCATTTTGACATCTGAGTGGAGGATAGACTGAAGTGAGACTTGAAGAAAGACCACCTAGAAGATTTTCAAAAAAGGACTAGTCATTAGGTAATATAACTATACCAAGGAGGTATCTGTGTTATTGATATTACAAAAGACATTACAAAAGTAGAAATAACAAAATTGGCAATAGATTACATATATGGTCTGAGTTAAGTGTAGATTTAAAATGACACCTACATTGTGAATTTATGTAACTAGGAATTTGCAAATTCCTTTGATGGGGGGATGGACGTGGGGTATTGAGTTCAGTTTTAAACATGTTGTGTTTAAGATATCTATGGGCAATGCAGTTTGAGATATCCAATAGGAAGTTGTAAATGTGAGACTGGAACTCAGAGAGAGATTCATTCTAGATAAAGAGATATGAGAATTAACTATATAGAGATGACAATGGAATCTGTAGCAGATAACGAGATCATCAATAAAGGAAGAAGAGAAGAGGGTCTAAGACACTGGGCATGATTAGCACTCATGATTGATTAGATGAAGAAACAGCAGACAGAAAGGAGAGCCAGGAGGAAGTAGTGTCAGGAAAGCCTAGAGAGGAAAAAGTGTTTAGGAAAAAGGATGACTGACACTAGCAAAAGCTTCAGAGAAATCAAGGATAAGGACTAAGAAAAGACCATTAGATGTGGCAATTAATAGCAGTTCCCATCAAGTAATTAGAAGTCAGAAGCAAGTGAGAGGAGAGAAAGTAGAGGTACTTATTATGGATGGCTTTTTCAGGGAGTTTTGTAGGAACTAGAAAGTTAGAGAAGATAGCTAGTAGGAGCAAAAGATTGGGTGAGATAAGTGGGATTTTGTTTTGTTTTGTTTTGTTTAAAGATGAGGGAGCTGGGAGCATGCTTGTAGACAACAGAAAAGTAATCAGTAAAATAGAGAGAGTTTAAGGACTGCCCTCCTCTAAAATTGTAGAGGGGACAATGTGCAGGAGAAGGCAGGGTAAGTGAGAACAAGGATGCATGTGGAGAGATTTGACTTGGCAAAAAGAGGTACTTCACCATGCAAGACTAAGATAAAGAAGCAGGGGAAGACAATATAACTGGCAGCTTGGAAAATGTTTTTAATGAGTGCTCTTAGATTAGAAGAAAAGCAATCAAAACATGAAATCATAAACATACTATTTGGCAACTATATTTTTGTACCTGTAATTCCTGCCCATTGTAGTCAAGTCTAATTGTGCATCAGAACTGTGTCTTGGCCTGCAAGGGACAAGATAGCAGATGTGTTACTTCCACAGAAAACAGAGAGACGAGGGAAAAGGGAGGGTCCAAGAAATTACTTATAATGTGCTCCAACTTTCCCTTTACCATTTTTACCCCTTGAATGATAGTAATGAAAAGGAAATTGGAGATTTAGTCATGTGGGTAACAAGATGCCCTAAGCTGGGCACTGAAACCACATCTCCCAGAGCAGCTTACATTTCAAAGGAGGAAATAACATGTATATAAATAGAAACATAAAAGATAACTAAAGATGGAACATAACCTGACTGGGGAAGGCACTAGCATCTGGGGGGGAACCAGGAAAATCCTCCTGCAGAAGGTGGCATTTAGCTTAATTTTGAAGGAAGACAGGAATTCTAAGAGGCAGAGGTGAGAAGGGAGAGCATTCCTGATATGAGGGACAGCCTGTAGAAAGGTGAAGAGGTGTGAGATCACATGTATGAGGAATTCCAAAAAGCCAGTACAACAGAATGCATACAGAGAAATAAAGTATAAGAATGGAAAGGCAAGAAGGTGGTTGTGAAGTTTTTAAATTTAAAAACAAAAAACAGTTTACATTTGATACTAGAAGAAATAAGGAGCCACTGGAATTTATAGAGTAATGAGAGGAGAGGACACAGTGAGATCTATGCTTTGAGAAAATCATGTGACAGATGAATTAGAGTGGAAAGAAATTAAGTCAAAGAGACTAATTAGAAAGGTGACTGCATTTCAGGTGAGAACTGATTAAGAACTGCATAGAATTGTGCCTGTGTGAATAGAGAGAAAGCATCATATAAAAGCGATGAAGCACAATATACAAGGGATGTAGGGAAGTAAAAATTACAAGATTCAGAAACTGACTGGATATATGTGGTGAGTGAAAGTTAAATATTACACCAAGTGAGATACTGGAAAAAATGATCTATCTACCTTGAAAGCAACAGAGAAATTCAGAAAGTGAGTCCAGAGTTCAGGAGAAAGACTAGGACCAGATATAGAAATCTGGAAATCATGAGCATATAGATTTGGAAATCATCAGATTGAGAAGGAGCAATCAGCCAGGCAGGAAGAGAACCAATAATGAACAGGGTAACAAAACCCAAGGCAGAGAAAATATGTGGGAGAGGAAGGTGAGAAAGAATAATGCTACAGAAAGAGTAAGACAGTTAAAGACTGAGACAAAGGCCATTCCACTTGTTGATTAGGAGATGATCAGTAACTTTGAAGAGCTGTTTCAGTAGAATGATCAAGTCAGAAACCATACTGTAGAGGATTAGAAAAGAATGTGGAGGGAAAGGAAGTATAGTGGTGATGGCTTGTTCAGGTTTAATTAAGAAGGCAGTGGAGTAGGATGACAAGAGCAAGTGGTGATGTTTGAATCAAGTGAGTTATTTCTTTTTAAAGGATGGGTTAGATAAAGATATATCCATGAAGGAGAGACTATAGATGAGTGAGAGTGGACATAATATTGGGGGAAATCTGCAGAAGTATATATAAGGAAGCACAAAGTAGGTTTTCGTTATTAAGGAACAGGGTCACCTCTACATTAGACATGTGATGAAGAAGCTAATAAGTGAAGATGTTAGAGAGATGCAATATAAGGACCAGGGGGAAAGAGGAGGCTCTCTGTGAATGGCCTTAATTTTTTAGGTTATGTATGAAGTTAGTCATCAGCTGAGAGGAACAGAAGAAGGGGTGTAAGGGGAAACTTTTTGAAAGAAGAGAACATTTGTAACAGTTACTGGAGTGGGCTACAGATCTGATTAAAGAAGAATAGAAGCATTGCTTTGCTTCAGTAATGGACCAGGCAAGATCAGATTAACACATTTATAGTAGATCCAGTCACAGCATCATATCCTGACTTCCTTCAGCTCCGCTTAGCAGTATCTGAATAGGAATGAAGGAGCTGGATGGTGGTAGTAATCCAAAATAGGGACAAGTCAGGAATGACCTACTACTAAGGGATTTAAGTTGAAGATGGTGTAGAGTTGCACTTGTTCATCAAGGGATCAAGACTGAGAATGAAGGAGATGGTAGAAGTGCAGAGGATGATAGCCTGGAAAAATACAAGAGTTGAAAAGAATGAATGTCACCATGAGTATGAAAAACTGTGTTGGGGGTCAAAAGGCATAGGGGAAGATAGAATGACAAAAGTTTATGACCAGTTAAAGAAATTTTAAAGTTCATGTACATGAAAGGAAATGCCTGTGGGTGCAAAACCAAGGTAGAATGAAATAGACTATGGGTGGTAGCTAAATAGAAGTATTTATTAAATGTCTACCAAATCATACGTTAAGCATGAAGGATCCCTCTTGGGGCTTACATTCTAATGGGGAAAGATTAGCTGTAAAGGAGGGAGGGTGAGCGCAGTTGACAGAGAAGTAAAGAAGCATGTAGGCTGAGTGGAACTAGGAGTGAAGTGATCATGACCCCCCTTGCGAAATTGTTCAAGCTGAGTAGTCTGAAAAAGTAGGAAGTTGAAACTGTTATGGAAATTTCAAATATTTATGTCCAAGTCCCCTAGTATGAGAAGAGGTGGTGGGGTCAGACACTAAAGTCACTGAAGAAGAGAGAATGTCCTCAGGGACATTCTAGAGAATGGCTACCAGTACTGGATTAGGTGATAAAATTCATATCCAGAAGCTCAAAGGAAGGGAGATTGCTGAATGATGGTCATAGAGGGAGAGTCTGAAAATGGCACTGTGGAGTAAAAGAGAGCAAAGAAGCGAGCATTTAGTCTCCTTATTGATTTGGTTATAGAGCTCTATGTCCTATCCTTCTCTCCTGTTTTGCTTTCAATCCTGAAGGTCAACATGGATGAAAAGAACATTGATGAAAAAAGAATAATCTTGGTGCTAACTGAAAATATACACCAGTAAGTAGCCAACTATCCCTAGCCAGAGAAACCTATGCTAAGCTTTTCTCTTGACTAAAGTATATGGCTTGCTTTGAAAACATAAATAACGAGAAATTAGAACCAGTTATAAAGCTAGAACAGTTCTGGTAATACAGATTTTGTGGAACCTTGAAAAATTTAGCCAGGGAAGGGACCATCAGATCTGGCACTCAGGTCATATGGTGAAATAATAGAAAGTCCTGTTAATGATTATGAAATCCTGGGCAAGGAACCAAAAAGCTTAAAAAAGCATAATCTGTTGTGTTCATTACTGTTTCTGATCAAAAGCAATGGTTTTGAAAAAGACATATCTAGGAAAAACCTAAGTTCAAAGCTTACTTCTGATATTTATTATTTATGTGATTTGGGGCAAGTCATTTAAACACTGTCTCATTTTTCTTATCTGTTATTCCTGTACTACTTTCCTCATATTGTTGATAGGCTAAAAACTTTAAAATTATATATAAAGTCAGCTAATATTAACATGTAGGACAACACTCTCATTTTATAAAGGTCTCGAGAGGTAAAATAACATAAGTAAAAGCAGCAACTACCAGGGCAGAAATTTGAATCTACAACTTCTGCTCTAAATTCAGTACCTCTTTTCAACTACACCATGTTATTGGATAAATATAGAAATAATGGAATCTCTTCCAAGAACGGAGTGTATGTAATTAAGATTTGTTAAAATATATTTTATTGTAATCTTGCAAATTGCAGCAAAAATTGCATTAAATTGAAAATAGGATAGGGAGTATGTTCTTTGCCTGTTTACCAATCTAGACAACAATATTTACAAAATATAAAGAATACAAGCAAGTAGACATATCCAGTAATTCAGAGAAGAAAAAAATCAAGAGAAGAGCCAGCAATAAAACACATGATCTTAGATGTCTATACACAAATGATATAAATATAAGTAAGGCAAATCATTGAAAAAAAGGAAGGAAAATAGACCAGATATAAATAACTTAGACTTATTGTGATGGAATCCCTAACCAAAAAACTATGAAAGAGCATATTATATTTAGTCAACAAAGCAAAACTTACTTATAAGGCAATTATATTATATGCTGGACAACTGTGTTAAATGATGAGAATAAGGAATAGAATAATCTTTCCTCAAAGGAATTTATGCGAGTTAAAGACATACACATTTATAATAAATGTTAAGTGACTAAATACAAATAAAAGTAGTTTGAAGAGCACTGGTGGTTGAATGAATCCTAAAAAGTTTTACCTTGAAAATGATGTTTAAACTGCGTCATAGAGAAATAAATTCTATGACAAACAGGTGAGGAAGGAATGCATTCCAGGCATTCTAAATAGCCAGTGTAAAAGGCAGATGAAGATGAAGAAGATAAGAAAACAAGGGAAGGCCAGTCTGTCTGGATCAAACAGCACAGGAGGGGAAGTCATATATAATAAGGTTGGGGCCAAGTTGTGAAGGGCTTTAAGAAACTAAACAGAGGAGTTAATATGTGATTTGAGATATACTAGGAAACCAGTAGAGTTTAAGTAGGATAGTGCTATGATCAGAAACGTGTTTGCTGTTCCTTGCACAAAACAATCCATCTTCCACCTTGGAATGTTTGCATTGGCTCTCCCTCACGTCTATTATTCTTTCCCTCCTCAACTCTGCCTCCTGACTTCCCTGACTTATTTTAAGTTCCAGCTAAAATTCTCCCTTCTCTAAGAAGCCTTTCCTAGTACTCCTTAATCTTAAGTGTCTTTCCTCTGCGACTGCCCCCAATTATTCCTGTATATATCTTGTCTGCATGTCATCACTCTCTAGAATGTGAACTCATCAGAGATGGAGAAGAGAAATGTAATACAAATAAAAAAAATTAAAGCAAATTATTTCAAAAATTCTTATGTAGCTTTCTGGACAAGATGGAAAAGTATGGGTTAATTGATAGCATAATTAATTGTATTCTGCCCTTTAATGATGACTGAACACGAAGATTTTTTTTTGTCAGTAATGAGTTGATCATGCTGGAAGGAATTCTACAGGAAACTGCCCAGGGGAACCATACTTGCCTTAATATTGTGTCACATTTTATCAGCGACTTAGATTGTGGCAGGGAAGGGGTATCCTTACTAATTTTTTTAAGTGATAACAAAGCTAGAAAGAATAGCCAATCTATCAGATGGTAGTTAGAATTTCAAAAAGATTTTGACAGGTTAGGACATGTGCTAGATCTTATATGATGAAATTTAAGAGATAAATGTAAAACTCTTACAATTGGGCTTAAAAATCAGCATCATCTTAATAAGAATATAAAATCTTGGCCAAGTACTAGTTCTAAAAGGTTTTTATACTTTAATAGATAATAAGTTCAATGAATTAAAAGTGCGATTTGGCAACCAAAAAAGCAAATGAGAATCAGGTTACACTAAGAAAAGAATAGTGTACAAACAAGTATGTGATAGTTTCATTGTATCTGCCCTGGTCAAGCCATGTCTTACATGTTTTCATTTCTAGTCATCACATTTTATAAGCTGGTGATTAATGAGTTGGGTCATATCCTGCTTCTGACTGGGAGGGGGTGGGACTTGATACCATGTTATATGAAGATTGATTAAAGGAGTAGCTTGTTTAGTCTTGAGAGAGATGATTTAGGAAGTATATAATGTCTGTCTTTGAGTATTTTAAGGGTTGTCATGTGGAAGAGAGATTAGATTTATTCTGTTTGGCCTTGGAGGGCATAAGTGGAAGAAATGGGTAGAAGTTAGAAAGAGACATACTGAGGTTTGATTTAAGGAGAGTTTTCCCTAACAATTAGAATTGAAGTGAGATCCTTTGGGACATACTGGGTTCCCTCTAAATGGAGGTCTCCATTAGTTTGGAACGTTATGGAGGAATAGTTGATCAGGTATAGCTTGTTCTATAGAATTGCTAAGATCCATTCCAGCTCTGTGATTTGGCAAAGCAAATGTTCTCAATCAATCCTTCTATAATTCTTGATTGCCTTTATAAAGTAATAAATTTTGACTTTGGATCTTTAATAACTTTAATAAGTAAGCCCTTAGTATAATTTTCAAAGATTATTGTTAATTGTATCTATTTGACTATAGCTCTTAACTACTCAGAACTAGTCTTAGTCAAATCAAAATTAACATGATCTAAAATCCAATTCTGATTAATTAAATGTAATGTAATTACATTAATTAATTATTTGTAATTAATTACATTAATTAAATGTAATGTAATTACATTAATTAAATATAATGTAATCAGAATGTAATGTAATGACCTGTGCTGGCCAATCATACCTGATAATAACACTACTTGCTACACGTGACACATCACCTAATGTAGACCATGGGGTTCTTTATATAAAAACAACTGTTTGTTCTAAAGAATTGAGCTCAAATGTTACATATGATTGTATGCAAAATGTGAGTACAACAACACAATATAAAGTCAAATAAATAGTTTGGAAGTTATTTACAATTTTGATTATGCTAGCTGTTACCCTCCATAAGAAAAATAACTGTAAACAGAGCTGATTACAACACTGCATAGTTGTGTACAGGGTAAACAAAAAGAAATACAAACTTATCATGAATCAGCTCCTCCAAATTAAGTTTACACACAGGTTAAGGAAAAAAAAGAAATAAGAGTTCTAAAAAGTGACAAAACAATTATAGCCAAAAAACTTGTCTTAATCTTGCAATCTAATAACATAACAATATGATTTTTACAAACAACAACACTGAAGATTTCATCCTGAAAACCGTTTATAATCCCATCATGAATGGGATATAATATGCTTCACCAAAAACAAAACATGGAACAAAATAACATTTCAACTTGGAAAGTAAGCAGAGCCTGCCAAAGTTCCAACAATTCAGTATGTCATCTCAACTTCATAAAACAAATAGAAGTATTGTCATTTGAAAATGTTCTCTTTGTTCCTTACTGGGAACAGAAAATTATTTTCCAGACTCCCTGATGTAATGTTGGAGATTTCCCTCAGGTAACCTGTTGCTAATGCTGCTCCTTGATCATTTTAAAGAGAGAAAAACCTTCTAAGGACTAGGAAATTTAGCTTTAGGACTGTTCACTCAACTTCTGAGACTATTACTGAGTTTTTAGATGAGGGATGACCACATTAAACACCAACATTTGGGCAATAAGATCATTTGGTTAGGTTGCAATTTACAGTTTCTAATATAAATTTATACTTTCCCTGTCTCATCAATAATCATTAAATAGCATGTCTCCAGTTTTTCCTTCTTGTAACTAAAACAATTTTTAAAAGTACACAGGCTTGGGGTGGCTAGGTGGCACAGTGGATAAAGCACCAGCCCTGGAGTCAGGAGGGAGGACCTGAATTCAAATCCAGCCTCAGACAATTAATAATTACCTAGTTGTGTGGCCTTGGGCAAGCCACTTAACCCCATTTGCCTTGTAAAAACCTAAAAAAAAGTACACAGGCTTCAATGAGTATATAGATAAAAAGAGCCACACTCATTCCTGCAGACTTTAAAATTAAAAAAACAGATTTCTTTTATAAAGCTGACGTCAATTTGCCAAAATTTCTACTTTTTATTGTATTTCATTGTATCTCACTGAAATTGCACAATTTTGTATGAACCTTTTGAATTATTTACATTTATCTGCTGGTAAAAATTGTCTTAAAAAGTTAAATAAATTTTCAATGAGTTCTATTTTTTAATTAAAACAGAGAAGTCAGTTAAATTTCAATAATTCAATGGATCTCTGATCTACTGATGGGAGCATTCACTTACATTCAGGGCTGTAATTAGCATGGAATAAATGAAGTTTTGTCCTAGGGTGCCAGTATCCAGAAGACTTTGGTGGTAAAGCTATACTGTCTGCAAGAAGAGATGCACTCTCCTCCCACTCGATTACTGCAGAACTTGGACATCTGCTAAAGGTACAATGCTATTGACAGTTGGGAAGTAGAAGTTAGTGAGGGGAATTGCCACTGGATAGATATTTCTATGGTCAAGTCAATTCTTGATGGATCCTAAACAAGTCATTTCTTTTTTTTTGCTTTTTGTTCTAGCACTTAATACATTACCATTCATCTTTGGACCTGATTCCTATAAGGCTAATTCCAAGGAATAGATCACTACCTGAAGATTCCCTAGAGATCCAGACAGTTATCTCTAGGAGGCAGAAAGTATGTTTTGACTCATAATCTTTTAAGGCTCAGACCTATTAGTCTCCACCTGGGCAGCTCTCTCCCTGTTTCCTCAAAACAAAATTCAATATATCTCCAGGCCCTTAACTCCTTAACTCCATTCTTCTTTGATTTGCTCTTACTCACACAAGACTCATAGTTAGTTGTAAGAGACTCAAAAATCCCCAATGTTTCTGCAATTCCTCTAAGTCATCCTACTGATCTCTGCATTTAATTAATCATTCTGATTTAAATTCTAACACTCTCCATAATCCTTACTTTTCCACATTTAGTGGCCAATATCCATAAACTATGTCAATTATTGACAAAATTGCCAGGATACTCAATTCTGATATTTGCTCTAAATCCCATGACAGAACCAATACAGTAATGGGTTCAAAACTGCAGAGCAATATACACTAAAAACTATCACACTCCCTCTGTATTCCAACAAGATCTCAAATCATAGCTTTCAAGTAGGAGAGGCTATGTGGAGTAGTGATTTTGAATTACAAGATCCACTTACTACATAACAAAAACAAGTCACTTAATTTCTCTGAGCCTTATATGTGCATGTATATGTATGTATTTACGTGTGCTTGTGTGTAGAGATAGCTAGCTAGTTATCCATCTATCTATCTAATCTATCTATACATATATAAATTAACACAATACAATATAAAGTATTAACAATACAAAGTATTGTTTTAAGAAATGTATTTTAGAGACTTTCAAGTGTTACGTGACTAATTATTACAGTACTTGCTCTATTATTTTTCTTCTTCAGTGCCATCTGATTGTTAAGATTAAAAAAAGCTTCTAGATCCCTTTTAAATTAAGTTCATGGGGTTTAGAACATCACTTGAAAGAGTAAACAGTGTTTGAAATCATCTAATTCATTCATTCTACATGAACAAAAATTGATTATATCCTTAAAAAATACCTATCGCTCTATACAGAACCTGCCATTCTGATGAGATATATCTATTTTAAAACACAAATGCTTCAGGTGTAGAACTCAAGGAATGCTTTCTCCAAAAAACCTTTCATGTTTGTATTGTTTCATTTATCTTCTCTGCTCAGCCTTTCACATGTCCATATAACATGCTAGCTATTATTATTATTATTACTATTATTATTATTCACGGATAGCACAGCAGGTTAAGAGAGAAAGTCAACAGTGGACTGAATAGCTCACTGAACATAAGTTTGGTTTGGGATAAATATATCTGGAATTGAAAATGATCAAAGGATTTAGAAATGAAGGAGATATTAAAGGTCACTTGACTGCTCTAGGACTTGGTTTCCTTCTCTAGAAATAGTGATTAATACTTGCTACATCCAACCTTATAGGCTTGTTGTGAGGAAAGTTCTTCATAAACCTTAAAATATTATATAAAGTCAAACTATCATTATTAAAATTACCAATAGTATCATCACCAACAGCAGGTTTAATGATAATTTGTAATTCACTTTATATATTGGTCAGGTCTGTCTACAAATATTTCTTCAATTAATGGAGTGACTAGAGTATAATACAATACTGATGCACCTAATCACCACTTCTAAAAATATTTCTGTGGGAAAATGCATTAAGAATTCTAACAGAATTATGAGAATCATGAGAATCTGCTTACTCCTTTTGAAACACTGCAATGCATTTATCTTATGCATCTTGCTGCAGTAGAAAACTTTTCTAACACTAAGTCACTGGGGATTACTGTTATAGATTCTGAACAGAAGATTCAGGCCATAAGGTCTACTGGTTCAAGGTTAAGTTAGAGGTAGAGCTAGAACTAGAGCTAAAGTATCCAAACACTAATCCAGTATTTTTTTCTACTATATGACTTCATTTCACCATGTTTCAAAATATTTGGCAGTTGTTTGGAGCAATTACATGGAATAACAATAATTATCTTTTAAGATAGAAACTGGCTATTTGTATCTTTTCTGACTCTAAAATTCTATGATTTCTTTGTTGTTGAGTTATTTTAGTTGTGTACAATTATTTGTGATGCCATTGGGGGTTTTAGTGACAGAGATAATGCAGGGGTTATCATTTCCCTGTTCAACTCTTTTTACTGATGAGGAAAAGAAACACATGGCTAAATGTCTTTAACTTACATTTATTTAGTATTTTTTAACTTGTGTTGTGGCCACAAAGCTCAGTAAGTTTACTTTGGTGATAATAGAGACAAGATCATTAACTATATCATTCTATGAACCAATTATTTTTTCTGTTCCAGGGTCACAAATTGCATTACAATAACCATCCTATAAATATATGCTGTTGACTATAGAGATATTAAGGAAAAAATATACACAAATATAAAGTCCTCATTATATCTGGGGGGGGGATCTAAAAAGCCTCTCCTAGAGATGGATCAAGTACTATTATCTTTCCATATAAACAACTGTATATAAAAATCTTTCTGGAGTTATAAGACTTTTTACTTATTTGATTTTGTGATCATTTCTCTCCAGTATCTTCCTAAAAGTTATATAGCAAGTGTTTGTATGCAATTATTATTAATCAAAATTGATTTGAAAATTTTATGACGGGGTGGCTAGGTGGCGCAGTGAATAGAGCACTGGAGTCAGGAATACCTGGGTTCAAATCCAGCCTTAGACACTTAATAATTACCTAGCAATGTGGCCTTGGGCAAGCCACTTAACCCCATTGCCTTGAAAAATCAAAAAAAAAAATTTATGACATAAATTGACATGAATGGAGACATTTCATATAAAGTTTCACAAGACAAGAACTCTAAGTCATTACTTATACATGGATACTCTACATGATATTTTCATGCTGTCTTTTACAGTAATGTCATAAGATTTTGCTGAAGTAGCCTTCAAGATCACAGATTAAAAGAATATCAGAGCTTTAGTGAACTTTCACTTTCAAGCAGCAGACAGATAATCTAATCCCATCCCCTCATTGTATAGATTAGGGAACTGAGCCTAAAAATCTTGGAGACTTGATTAAGATAACAAAGGTGGAAGCAGAACTTGTTTCAAATACAAGTCTTTTTATTCCAAACCTAGTGTTCTTTCCATCATACCTTAAATCTTTTTATTCATATTATAATGAAATTCCACTGTAACATCAAAAACCAGCTTATAACATTATTTGATCAACTGCCTATTTAGAACATTGTTCCTACAAAACTTTATGTTATTGACACTCTTTCCCCCGACTCAATGTTGCTTTGCCTAATGTGCTTTTATGGAACCAGTTAAAGACATGAAATGGGATATGCCTGTATAATGGGAGAGCACACAAAAGACTTTTCAGGGTACCTTATCATTTAGACTTCTGATTCTTTTAAGGATGGAGAAGCAATAGTGACTAGTCCCCTGGGAAAAGGTATAGACTTCACAGATGAGCAAGTTAGCATTAAGTATCAAATTAGCGAGAATAATCTTAAATCTTAACTAATTCTGATAAAAGTTGGCCGGACAATTTGCTCCTTTGGATCAAATTTGAAACTAATATTTAATGCCTCTGGGAGTTGGTGGCAGAATGTGACTATTGTTGAGCCTGGATGAGTCTTCTCATATTCCCAGGAGTAAAGCTACATTTGATTCACTCTTAGACCTCCCCAGTTCACAGCAGTCATGAATGCAGAGGTAAAGAGGGAAAACTAGAGAAAGGCAACATGATTTGGTCTCATTTTTGGCTAATGGAAGAGGATCAGATTAATAAGGAAAAAGTACAGATTCTATGATTTCTATGCCTTCTAATTCCTTAGGTGTAAAAGAGGTTTTTTATGAAATAGGACTCGATGCTGATGCCCCATCCAGAGGGCACACTGCCAACAGTTCTCCATTCTTAAGCCATATGAGGGGGGGAGTGTCCAAGTCAGACCAATTATACATACATCATACCAATCACATGTGCGTTTAGAGTAACTAACAATCTGTGTTCATTGTAGGGAATCATGACAACAGATCCATGACATTTCATTATGTTGAAAAAACACTGAAGAGGTTTTTAAAAGGTTAGTTCTATTAAAAATTTAAACAAAGAAAAATTTTCCTGCACTAAATTATGCATTTTGCCTTATCTCAAAATAGTTTGAAGAAATTGTTACAGGCAAAAATCTGAAGTGTAAAAATGATTTTTGCCCATTTATCAATTAAGGAAGGTTTCATGCTAATGTTTTTTTAAAATGTAATATCGTCTCACTTCACCCAACTCTCCCCTTCCAGTCTATTTTCTAGACAACTATCAAATATATTTCTTTAGCATATGTGATCATATTTTCCTGCTTTAAAATTTTTGATTAAGTGAAGAATACAAGTGAGATTCTTCGGTTTGACCTTTTAAACCCTTCTTAAAAATCTGGCTCCAGTCTACCCTTCCAGACTTATTTATACAGAATTCTCTTCCCACACCCTGCTGTCCAGTCAACCTGGCTGGATCACTATTCTGATATCCTCTCTCTCTGTGTGTGACTTGACCCAAGCTGTTTCCAGTGTGTGGAATACATTCCCTTATCATCTCTGGCTCTTTGAATCCCAGGTCCCCCTTCAAATCATTGCTCAGGTGCCACCTCCTTCATCAGCCTTTTACTGAAGCTTTTAGGAGCTAGTGCCCCTCTGAAATTACTTTGCATTTTCATTACATTTACTTAGATGTGTATATGCAGTCTTACCAGATATAAGAGGGTTCTACTTCAATTTTGCCTTTTTATCCTTAGAATTCAGTATCTGTGTGTACATAATGCATTTTCAAAAACTTAAAATTCACTAGTGCTAGAATGCTGGTTTTAGAGTCAGTGAACCTGGGTTCAAATTCTTAATTTGTTATTCATTTCCTGTGTAACCTTGAGGAAATCACTTAACTTCTCTTAGGTCTCAGTTTCTTTATCTACTATATGAGGGAATTGAACTTAATGACCTCCAACATCTCTTTTAGTTCTAAATCTATAAAATATTCATTAACAATCTTAAGAATAGTCTTGAAGTTTATTTCGACTTTTTACAAATTTTTTCCTTGTTCAATACACAAGTCATTTGGTGGCTCAAAACTATTTCTATGTAGTTTGTTTAAAATAATATTATTCTCCTTAATAAAAAAACTAACATAAGGAACATTTAAAAAAAAAAGAATCCCTACATGATTCTTCTGGGGGGGGGGGCAGTTTGCAAGGTAATGGGTTTAAGTGACTTGCCAAAGGTCACACAGCTAGGTAATTGTTAAGTGTCTGAGGCTGGATTTGAATTCAAGTCCTCCTGACTCCAGGGCTGGTGCTCTTTTCACTGTGACACCTAAATGCCCCCTTCTATTGTTTTTTGGTTTGTTTGTTTTTTGGCAAGGCAATGTTTTTAAAAACAAAATGTAAACATATAAAACTAAGAAATAAAGTTTTGTCATAAAATTAAACCCTCCCAAATAAGTCAGTAAGGTAAATATATACATGTACATATATATGTATTATAAATATATATATAATATATAAAATCAATATATTTGTGTGCATTCTGCAACAAAAAAGAACAGGAAAAAATTAGCTCGTGTTTTTCCACACAAACTGTTGCCTTAAAACAAAAACCATAGGTACATAAAGGAAAAGGGATAGCATAAGAAATTTTAAAGGCGAGAAAGGGCAAAGGATGTTTGGAGATCAAGGATCAATTTCACTGCTGTGACTGATGAACTGTACACAGGGAGATTTCGATAATAGTTCTAGTTTTATATTGGATCTTTGAAAGACAGAGGGTAAAAGGTCAAGATAAGAAAATGCTATTCTATTTGTAGACAAATGACTACACTAGACTACAGTTGAATGTTGGGTTGTTCAAAAATAGCCATCACCACTTTTTGAATAGTATATAAATTAAACAAGCTGATTTATAAATAATTTTAGAAAATATTTTATTAAAATCACTTTATGAACATTTATTATAAGATTTTTTTGTTATATCTATATTTTTTACCAAGAAATTACAGTGACAAAAAATGTAGAGAAACCTCTCCCAAAAGGGGAAAATTTAGAGACTGAACTTGTATTAGTAGTAAGAAATGCACATTGGTTTTCTAAATTATTTTTGCATATATATCCATGCCTTTAGCTATGCAAATAAAAGTACTGGCAGTATTAATCAAAGTTCTTGTGCTCAGTTCACTCAGTTATTACTCAAACTATACTTTCTGGAATAACATAGTTTTAAAGTAAAAAGAAGATTAAAATTGTACAAAACAAACAATAAACAGCAACAACAATAACAAAAACTCAAACACTTTTGCCTTCAAAGATCTTCAGAATCATAAAGAGTTAAAACTGCTTTGCCGAAACAGCCAAGGAACAGCCTGTATTGATCAGTAAGTTTGATCTCTTGTTCTAGGACCAGATACTGCTGAAGAAGAGGAATGACAGCACAGATGAGAACAAAATGACCCCTGCTCATTTTACCTCACATTCAATTGTATTGTTGTTGTTCAATACTAGGTTTCTCCTTTGCTAGGAAGCATCAAGTTTAAAATTGTTCATGAAGAGGAAAAAATTATATGAATTAAGATGCTGCTCGGGGGCGGGGAGGAGCCACTGTCTTATATTCTGGCATCATCTTTTCTCAGTAAATTATGAAAATGCCAGAGACAAGATCCATGTAGACGGCCCTGGCTATTTAACTGTTCTTCTGGCCTGACCAGTTACAATTATCCCTTGGCTAGACAGTGGGGGCTGTTTAGTCTGAAAAGCAGGAATACCTTCCTTGGTTTTCCATAGCTACTTTGGCATTCTGTTAGGCAATCTCTGATCTCTTAAGTCTTGTTTCCCAGACTGAACACTTAAATCTGTGAAACTAAGAATATGTGCATCATTGAAATAGAAAGGCATACATATAGGATTGAGAATGGAAGTAAGAAATAAACCAGAGAGCCAGATGTCAAAACAGCAAAGAAGCATTAACTATAAACTAAAGGAGAAGGAACAATAGTTAAGAGATGGAGTTGGGATGGTCTCCACAAATTCAGGCTATTTTTATCATTATCACTAAAGGCTGCACTATTCAAAGACTATTGGTCTTTTATATTCTGGAAGCAATGCAGTGTTCCAGAAAGAGCTCTCGAATTGGAATCAGATAATCTGTGATTGAGATATAAAAATAGGGACAATAATTCTTGGAATATCTGTCTGAAAAGACTGAGAGGATCAAATGAAACAGGATCATAGATGAAATATTTAAGCTCAGAAGAGACCCTCAGAGCCATTGAAGTAAACTCATTTTACAGAAAAGGAGTATAATAGTTGTGGCTTATTAGAGATCATATAGCTAATAAGATCCCAAGGTGCAATTTGAATCTCTTCTTGACTCCAAATCTAATGCCCTATCCATTATATTTGTAAATTAAAGTGCTATGCAAAGGTGAGCTGTCATAATTATATTACTGCCATTTATACTCTTTGAAAATGCAATATTCTTTTAGGTGTTTATATTTAATTAATAAGTGCTTGCCTCAATTGAGATCCCATTGGTAGACATTTAGATAAAGAATATAGCTTATTCTCTCAGGGGAGGTAAAATTAAAGGCAATGAACATGTTCATATGTTTACATAATTGAAAAACATCTTCAAAAATACACTTGAGGGGTGGCTAGGTGGCGTAGTGGATAAAGCACCGGACTTGGAGTCAGGAGTACTTGGGTTCAAATCTGGTCTCAGACACTTAATAATTACCTAGCCATGTGGCCTTGGGCAAGCCACTTAACCCCATTTGCCTTTAAAAAAATATATTTGGAGGAGGTGAGTTAAAAATTATTTTAGATGATTACTACTTGTGTTAAAAATTATTTATTTTAAAATAATCAAAAAAAATTCATAATGCTCAGTACTATGCTTTACTCCTGAGTTGCTTGCCCAAGATCCTGCCTGATCAAGTCTCATCATTAGATAATCCCATGCATCAACTGTCTTTTCTCCTACTCACATGCTGCAGAGTATCATGAAATTATACTGATGGGGTCCACTACAAATTTATGTTCCATAACCTCAACTTCAACCTCACCATAACAACATAACCCTTTTATACTTATCAAAATAATTCAATATCCCATTCAACACAGTGGCTTTTCCAAACCTTTTTGTCCCTCCTCCAATTTCCCATTGCTCATTAGTTTCCCACATTCAGTTGAGACCCCAGTCATTCATTGAGAGCTCCCTGTTATCTCTACCTACTCATTTCACATCACTCAGATGCCATCTGCAACTATCTCCTACTTCACCACTACCTTACATGAAGAAGTGGCCTTTCCTGCCAAGGCAAATCCCTCTACATACATTTATCCCATTCCATCCTGTCTTCTCTAGAAGATTGCCCCTTCTATCATCTTTCTTTTACTTATCTTTAATCTCTCTCTCTCTGTTGACTGTTTACTCACCACTTACAGACATGTCCACTTTTCTCCACCCCTCAAAAAATTTTCAATGGATACATCCATCCCCACTAATTATTGTTTCAAATCTTTCCTACCATCTGTGGCTAAACTCTTTGTGAAGATCATCTACAATGGATGTCTCCACTCCCTCTCACTCTCTTCTTAATTCTTAGCTCTCTAGAGTCTAGTTTGTCACTTTATGATTCATCCAAAACTACTCTCTCCAAAGTTATCAATGATCTCTTAATGCCAAATCAAATGGCCTTTTCTCAATCCTCATCCTTGATTTTCTTTCATCCTCTTATACTTGAAATGGCTTTTCTCTCTAAGTTTCCATGCCAATAATGCCAAAGGTTCTCTTCGGACCTATCTCCTTCTCAGTTTCCTTTGCTGGATTTTGTTCAGAAACAACTAATGATGGGTGTTCCCCAAGAGCCTGTCCTAGATCTGTTTTTCTCCTCCCTCTATAGTATTTTGCTTGGTGATTTCATCAGTTTCCAATTATCAACTCTATGTTGAAGATCCTCAACCTATCACAATTCCCTCCTAACTTCCAGACTCATATCTCCAATGGGTGAGATGTTCTGGTCAAGAAGATATTTTAAACTCAGAATGCCTAAACATGAACTCATTTTCTTCCTACACAAATTCTCCCTTCTTCCAAACTTACCTACTTTTGTAGAAAATTGCCCCGGCCATTATCCTTCCAGTCACCTAGGTTTGAAATCTAGATGTTATCGTCAACTCTCTCTCGCGCTCTCTCTCTCTCTCTCCTATATCCAACCTGTTGTTAAGTCTTGTCGATTTTAATCTATAAATATCTCTCATAAATAGTCTCCTCTCCTCTGACACTGAAACTACCCTAATGCAGACCCTCATTATCTCATACCTGTACTATGCTCCCTGCCCATGCTAATCCATCCTTCAGCAGTGTCAAACTGATCTTTCTAAAGTGAAATTCTGACTATGTCATCTCCTTTTCAATAAACTCCAGTGATTCCCTATCAACTCCAAGATAAAATATAAAATCCTGTTAGTAATCAAAGTCATTCTTAACCTTTCTGGTCTTCTTACACCTTACTCATTTCTGCATATGCCAAGATTCAGTGGATATTCCTTACACAAAACAATCTATGTCTCAACTCCAGGTCTTGCTATTTCCCATATATGGAATTTTCCCCTTTACATCTTCTTTTAAATCTCAGTTAAAATTCTGTGTTTTACAAGAACTTCAAGGCAGTTCTGTGGCACAGTGAACAGAGTGCTAGGTCTGGAGTTAGGAAGACCTAAGTTCAAATCCAGCCTCAAACACTTACTAGCTATATGACCCTAAGTAAGTAATCTGACCTCTCTGCCTCAGTTTCCTCAACTAACAGAGATAAAATTTATGAAGTACTTTAGAACAGTATCTAGTATACAGTAGATTCTTAATAATTGCTAATTCCCTTTTCTATGCCTTTAAATGCAAATGCCTTTCCTCAGTTGATGATACCCAATTTACCTTACACATATCTTCTTTGTACCTAGTTGTTGACATGTCTCCCCTATTATAACATGGGCTTCTGGAGAGCAAGCAGAACCTTTTGTCTTTCATTTTATCTTTAACTCTTAGTCAGTGTTTGGAGTTAGTAAATTTTTGTTGATTGACTGACTGACGCATGGAAAATAGGAAAAAAGCAGGGCACCTAGGTGGCGCAGTGGATAGAGCACCAGCCCTGGAGTCAGGAGTACTTGAGCTCAAATCCAGCCTCAGACACTTAATAATTACCTAGCTGTGTGGCCTTGGGCAAGTCACTTAACCCCATTGCCTTGCAAAAAAACAAAAAAAAAGTAGGAAAAAAGCTATTCAGGTGTTGTAGTGGCAATAATATTATCTTCACATTTGCTCTATTTTTGTAAAGCTACAATCATGATTAAACATTTTCAAATTCACACATACAAGAAATCTGAAAATAGCATGCTGCTAAATTTGTTGGGTAAAGTCATAATATTTTTATGCTCCACTCAAATTTTGAATTTACGAATATATCCTATATTAAGCCAAAACCGAAATTTAAATTAGTTTCATTCTTGCACATAAGCAATATAATAAATGGTAGTTTCCCAGACAAGTCCACCAAAGTCTATTCAATAGATAACTAGAGTTAGAGTTAAAAGGTACCTTAAAGAGGTCATATTGTTTCACCCCCCTTATTTTAAGCTCAGGAAGCTGAGGGAGGAAAGGGTAAATGGCCTGCCTGAAGTAACATAAATGGAATATCAGAGTCTGCAATCAAACTCAAGCCTGTTGATTCTAAATCTAGTTCTTTTTCCACTGCATCCATTGTGTACCCAAGAAATAAAGTTCTAATGGAATGAACTGATCAATTAAAACAATATTTCCAAATGAATCAAGAGTTTAAAATTTTAACCTGAGATGGTATTGTAACTCTTCCAACCTGAAAGTCTTAGTGACAGATCCTAATAGCCTAGACAGAGGCTCTAGGAAAATAAAAAGGCCAAATGTAGAATGAAGCAGGATAAAGAGAAGCAGCTTTAGAGAATTAGACAGGTACCAATACTAGGATGTCATGAGATTGATGCTCTAAAGAGAGTGTTAGAGGTCATTTATATATGAGATATCCTAGTCTTTATGCTAATGTCCAGCACAGGCTGTAAGTCATTTGTCTCTTCCTTCTTTCTGATGATGGGGAAGGGAGAAGAGGTATGATATGGATAGCAAACAAAGGGGATGACAAAATTAGAAAAATGAGCCAAGGAAAACATGGAAGTTGAGAAAGAAATGGCAAAAAAGATTTTTGGAAGCTTACTTATCTTTTATAACTTCTTTTACAAGCAGCACAGTGGATAAAGTGATGTGTGAGGTCAAGAAAATGATTTCAGGGGGCGCAGTGGATAGAGCACCGGCCCTGCAGTCAGCAGTACCTGAGTTCAAATCCAGCTCAGACACTTAATAATTACCTAGCTGTGTGGCCTTGGGCAAGCCACTTAACCCCATTGTCTTGCAAAAAACTAAAACAAACAAACAAACAAACAAAATGATTTCAAATCCAATTATGGATACCAGCAGTAGATTCAACCTTTCTTGCCTCAGGTTTTTCATTTTAAAAGGGGTTTGGGGGGCAGCTAGATGGCACAGAGGATAGAGCACTGGCCCTGGAGTCAGGAGGACTTGGGTTCAAATACAGTCTCAGACCTATAATAATTCCCTAGCTATGTGACTTTGGGCAAGTCACTTGACCCCACTGCCTTGTTAAAAAAAAATTTTTTTTTAAAGGGAAGGGTTTGGACTTGACCTCTCAAGTCTCTTAGAACTTTAACTCTACCTCTTTATGATCCTCTGATTTCCTCACTGAGATAAATCTCAATTTTGAGGTTTTTTCTTCTTCTTGCTTTGTGCTCTAAAAGCTGCTGTAAGGTTAGGAAGGCAGTTTGAGATGAGAAGTTTCTTTGCCTCACTTCTACCATGTCAAAATGATGTATAAGGGAATCTGAAATCTCTAATCCGACTGTCACAGCCTAGTTCAAATCCCTTATTATCTGGATTTGAATTATTAGGTCACTAGAGCAGTATGGTATCAAACTCAAATAGAAACAATCCCTAGTGGTCACATATTAATGTAAAAAATCACAAATTAACATTATCTATGTCATTGTATTTTATTTATTTTACTAAACATTTCCCAATTACCTTTTAATCTGGTTTTGTCTACACAAACAGGCCAGAAGGAATTGTTCCACTGTCCATATACTTGAATATTGCTAATCAAATAATTTTCATTAAAAGAGGCAGTTATGTGGATTAAATTAGGAATCAGTATAAGTATGTCACCTATGCCACTTACTGGCTATATGAGTTAATGTATATTACGTGCCTCTTTGAGTCTATTAATTTCTGCCACTATGAATTCAATAATTCAATTCAACAAGCATTTACTAAGGGGCTGTGATATGTAAAGTAGGATGCTACACATTAGGGATTCAAAACCACATACTGATAAATTATCAGATCTCTAATGTTCTCTGATCTTTAGAACTTAAGATTCAAGGAAGTTAAGAGTTAGGAGGAAGAAAAGATGAGTAAATGAAGTAACATTTCATTAATTAAAAATCCATGACAAATCATGAATGAAATCATATTTCTTGTATACATATTTATATTTCCATACACAGATAACTCATTTGGGCAGATGAAGAGGAAGCAAGGGACATAAATGAAGTTCTTCCTGGTTTCCAGATTTTATCGAGTCCTCAAATATACCTAAAGTTCTAAGTTGATAGAAAGGTTTGTTTGTTTTTTTGTCCAGATGCACCCAGGTGGTAAATGATGAAGAAAGTCAAGTGATTTTATAAAAGAAGTGGTAGAAAGTGACAAGAATCAAATAACAGCTTTTGATTAGGAAAACCATCTTCCAACATCTTCCAGAAGTCTGTTTCTCAGGACTTCAACTCAATATAGGAAGGGTGTTAGCAGGAAAGTCTAGGAGAGACTTGTTTATTTATCCAGAATGAAATGGATGTGGTTGAGGTTTGAGGTAGGAGGGTAAGGATCTAATTGCAGAAATAAGATATACTGATTTTATTATGGGCAAATAGCATATATAGATATAGATATAGATATAGATATAGATATAGATATAGATATAGATATAGATAGATATATATAAAAGATAAGAAAGGAAAGAGTGTGCTTAATCTGTACCCATATCAACAGAGCAACAGGAAAGCAGAAAGACCAAATTCTGTTCTATAGAAGACATATAGAATTAAGAAAGATGCATAAGTATAAAAGCCCAAGAATGAGAAATAAATAAGGAGTGACCACAAGAAAACTAGCATTTCTTGGGAAACAGAGGTTAGGAAGTATTCTAAACCACACATATATGGATTGGGAAAAGATATGATCAAACAATGAATAAAAAGAGAGTAGATAATTAAAGCAAATTCAAGGAACTTTGGATAGGACAAAAGAAAAAACATAATGAAATTTAAAAAGTTATTTGGGAGGATCCTAAGATTAAATTAATGTAAGCAAAACTAATAAGGATAATGTTTTAACTTAAAAAAGGAAAACAGAAAAAAAGAAAATCAAATAAATTCATTATATGAAGAAAAACCTCAATCTACAATTATAACCTTAAATTTAAATTGATTAAATTGTCCAATAAAATTAAAGAGAATGATAGAATAGATAAGAAAAAATACATTAATTTCTTATTTACAAGAAACACATTTTAAAAATAAAGACATATACAAAGTTAAAATGAGAAGCTAGAACAAAATTTACTTTAGATGATGCAGGAATTATAATTGTAATTTTTAGATAGGACAACAAAAAATTTACAATGTTAAAAGAAATAAATAGGCAAATTATATAATGCTTATAAAACTCAGAGCTATATAAGAAAATGAAAATAAATAATGTGTGTGTGTGTATACGTACACACTAAATGGCATAGTATCTAAATTCACAAAGGAAGAATGAACTAAATTATAAAGTGACATAGTAAAAAAATAATTGTAGAAAGATCTTCGTGATTCTCTAACTTACCTAATATAATGAAAAGGTAAAATGGAAAACAGATGAATGGAAAACAGACTATTAGATATGAAAGGACATGCACACAACATGCAAACACACACACAAAGACCCCTTAATAGTAACAGTAGCTTTATAAAAATCATGTTCTAGCATGTAAAGAAAACGTTAAAAAAATAAAAAGCATAAAGTCATATCTTTTGTAGACCATAACACACTAAAGATAGTAAAAATGATAAAGCAAAAAAGGCACACCTAAATGAAATTTAAATAGCATCAACCATTAATAAGTGAGTAAAAGAACAAATCATAGAAATAATAATTAACGTTGTTAAATAGAATGATAACAATGAGAAAACATACCAAAATTTTTGGGGTACAGCTAAAGCAGTCCTCAGAGGAAAAAATATATCTCTGAAAACATATAGAAAGAAAATAGAAAAAAAGAGGAGTTGAGCATGCGATTTAAAAAAAAAATCCTAAAAATCAACAAATCAATTCCCCAAAAGAAAAGATTACTCAAATACAAAGAGAAATTAAAATAACTGATAAAGTTGTTTCTAAAAGACTAAATTAGTTGAAAATTATTAAAAAAGAAAAAATAAAACTACCAAAATCAAATAGTGTGATAAATATACAACAAAAGAGAAATAGAATTATCAGAAACTATTATACACAGTTATATCATCAAAACTGATAATTTAATATGAAAGATGATTATTTCAATCATAAATAAGCTGCCAAAGAAGAGGGGTGGGAACTTAATCTAGACAATTTTCAATTGAATTCCATCAAACAAATATAAGAATATATAATACATATGCTACAAAATTCTCAATAAATAATAGACATCTTTTAGAAGTCACAGATAACCCTGATAACCAAATCAAGGAAGGATAAAGGAGAGAAAGAAACTCCAGACTAAATGAATTCCCTCATGAAATATGGATATGAACATTTTGAGTAAAATTTAAATATCAATTTTAAAATTACTCACAGTGGATTTATACCTGGGATGCAAGGATGGCTCAGTATCAACATCAGCATAATTTATCATGGGAATAGCAAAAAAATTATACCTTTGTTAAATATTCTAAAGGATAGAAACAGTAGGTATTGGAAGGGCCTTAGAAAAGTGAGTACATTAATAAACTATTAATATAGCTGTCAATTGATCCAACTCATAAATAACAATTTAGAATCAGTGAGGAATGTCAATAAAACAAGTAAAAATGATTTATAATACATCTTTTGATTCTACCATTTCATATCTAAATTAAGGAGCTCAACGACAGGAGAAAGTCCTATACTTTACATATACATATACATATACACACACACACACAATATACATATATATATATATATATATATATATATATAATTTTTTTAGCAGCCTGTTTTAAGGTAGCGAAAAACTGGACATGATGTGCGTGTCCATCCACCGATTGGAAAATGGATGAAGAAACTATGGGATATGAATATGATGGAATACTATATAAGAAATGTCAAATTTGAAAAATTCAAAGCCTTAGAAGACTTTGTATGAACTGATGCAGAAGATATTAATCAAAGCTAAAAGAAAAATATGCCGAAGAACTACCAAAATACACATGAAAACAATCCTAAGAGAAGGTTAATTTCAGACCAGTGGAAATGGATCAATTGTGATGTTAAGAGTACAGGGGCTTAAAAATAATTTTCTCATCTCTATAGTAGAATGAATGACTGTTAGAGACCTCTGCCACAGAGAATATTTTATTTTATTTTATTTTATTTTATGTTACAGTGAAAGACCAAAGCTTCCCCAGATCAGTGTTGTCAAACTCAAAAAGAAACTGTACCACTAAATCATACATAATGATATCTGTGGGGGAATACTGACTTATAAACCTACATATTAACATTATATCTATGCTTTATAGCCATTTTATTTCTTTTAAAAACCATTTCCCAATTACATTTCGATCTGCGGCACAAGGAAGTGTCTCTAAAGGACCCTATTTCTGCCTACTCTCTCTCAAGCATGGGTTGTTCTTCTCCTACCATCTTCCCCACTCCTCTAATTCTATCAACAAAAAAAAACCCAACGTGATTGTGGAAAAAGTCAATGCTCCCTACTACTGCTACTTCTAGACTTTCCCTTTAATGTCACTGCTCAGACACTTCTATTCCTTTGAGATTCACTCTGTATAAGCTAATCACTCACCTCACATCCTGGAGGTTATTACCTACCAGACTCTAGGGCCATTCGACTTCCACAAGGGTAAGGTTTTGATATATAAGTCACCACCCTTTGAGGGGATGAAGAGGTTCTTGACAAAGATATTACAGATGAGGAAACTATAGCAAACAAGGCAAAATGATTCTCCCAGGGTCTCACAGCTAGTAAGTATGTGCAGCTGGATTTGAATTCAAGTCTTCCTGACTCCAGGCCCACCAATCTATGCACGTTACCCCCAACTGCCAATTTTGATGTTAAGTTTCAGGTGTGTTTTTACTCTCTCCTCTTTTATTAAGCATCAGTTTTCTTAGCAAAGACACTGGAGTGGTTTGTCATCTTCTTCTCTAGCGAATTAAGTGATTTAACCAGGGTCACACAGCTATAAAGTGTCCAGGTCCAGTTCTTGATCCACTGGGCTACTTAGTTCTCTATTTCCTCTAGGATAAAATATCAGCTCCTCTGGCATTTGATCCTTCAGAATTTAGCTCCATCTGCTCATTGTTTATTCCACATTCCTGGTCAGGTAGCCATGCTGGTCCTTAAACAAGACCCTCCATCTTCCGACTCTGTGTCTTGGAATGACTATCCATAATGCTGGGTTGCCTTTAAGATTCAAATTAAAACATCATCTTCGGGGCAGCTAGGTAGCACCGAGGATAGAGCACTGGCCCTGGAATCAGAAGGACCTGAGTTCAAATCTAACCTCAGACACTTAATAACTAACTAGATGTGTGACCTTGGACAAGTCACTCTTAATCTCATTGCCTTAAATAATTTTTTTTAAAAAATAATCTTCTACTCGAAGGTATCAAACTCCCAGACTGTGCACTCCCAGAATGAGGTCCAAAACAGATTAAAAGGTAAATGAAAATTGTTTTACAACAATAACAACAAAAGAATAAACACAGATGTTAATTTGTAATTTTCTGAGTAAATATGAGACCCTCCCTAGAATTCATTTCTATTTGAGTTTTACAGAACTGTTCCGCTTGACCCCCCTCCCCTTTTTGTGCCCTCCCTCCTCAAAATACCTTATGCCTAATTGTCACATGTTCTATATAGATATGGGTGGCATAATGGAGAAGTAGCCTTGGAGCCAATTAGTCCTGAGTTCAAGTCCTACTGGCTATGTGATCCAGGTTATCTTTCAGTGCTCTAGGCAAGTCCTGAGACTAAGTTGAGAGAAGATACAAACTTAATTGAAGAATAAAGTTTCTCACTAAACAATTAAAGGTCAGATCCATCCCATTCTCATGTTTTAAATAAGCTTATATATATATATATATATATATATATACATATATACACACACACACACACACACACATATATATATATGTACTTGTTACCTCCCCTGATCCAATATAAGACCCCTGAGGGCAAGGATTATTATATTTATGTTTATATCTCTGGGTACTGTACTATTTTTCTTTTATAGAACAGAGTATTCAAAGGTGAAAGTGGGCAGAGATGGGTGGGGAAATTCTAAAAGACTGCTAAATAAAAGCATCAATAAAACTTTAAAAATAAAATCAAATATCCCAATTAAAAGGTACCTACAAAAATTAGAAGGTACTTACAAAAATATGAATTTCTGAAAATCTGGATGTGATTATGTAATATAAATCTGAATTAGACTTTAAAAAAATCTTCAACAACTAGTTGAAGTTGGCTTTCAAAGAAGAAAAAAATTTCCATAAATCTCTTATTTCCTACAATATTAATTCAAAACCCTTCTGTTAATGCCTTCTCATTCAAAAATGAATTTCTTCATCTGCTCATGTATTTATATATGCATCTGTCTCTCAACAAAATGTTAGTCCTTTCCTTTAAGGGACAATTTCATTTTTGTGCCTGGAATATAGTAGTTATTTAATAAATTCTTACTGATTAACTTAGTGACTGACAGAACTAAGTAGTGCATCAATCAAGACTAAGAGTATATGAAATGTTCCATTGGGAGGTATATTTTCTCTACTCAAAAGCTAATTTTGGACAAAATAATTATCATTTAAGGGGTTTTTTTTGTAATTTCCACATATCCTGTTATAGTTGCCATATAAATTATTATTCTATTCTGCTTACTTCAACCTACATCGGTTCATACAAGTACCCCACCACTTCTCTGAATTTTTCAGATTCATTGTTTTAGGGTGCAATAATCCATTACAATAGTGTTCTGTGATATTTTTAACCATTTTCTAATCAATGATCATGTACTTTGGAGACAACTTCTCACTACCATGAAAAAAAAATCATGAATATTCTGATATTTGCTTTATTCATATTGTCTCATTTGATGTATAACCTCTTTGGGCAATATGCTTAGCAGTGTAATCAAAGGAATAAATTAAGCATGTGTATTTTAAACATTTAAAAAAAGCATAATTACAAATTGCTTTACAGAATGTTAAACTAATTTACAACTCTACCAACATGTTTGTATGCCTGTCTTTCTACAGTTTTAGGTGTGTGTACACACATACAGTATATTAGTGTCTTCTAAAGTTTGTTAATACACACACAAACACACACACACATGCCTATCTTTTTACAATTTCTCCAACATTGCCTACTTCTATCCTTTGTTATCTTTTCCAATTTTCTGGGTATAAAGTGAAATCTCAGAATTGTTTTTTATGTGCATTTCCCCTACTGTTAGTAATTTAGAGCAATCTTTCACAGTATGATTTTTAATAGTTTTAAATTCTTCTTTTCAGAACTGTTGTTTATATTCATTATCTACTTACCCATTGGGAAACATCTTTTTTCCAATATATATTAATACACATATTGTTTGTCCTTTGTTTCAAAGAGGACCAATACTTATCTCTCTAGTGAATTGTCTTTAAGTGAAGAAGAGTTGCCCAGTCATCAGCCTCACTCTCTCTTCTGGAATCACTGAAGTAATCAAGAGAACTGTCAATGCTCTTCAATGTCTGACCATGCTCTGAATGCTCCTCAGTACGTGCTCTGGATGCTTTCATGGCCATTGGAACAAATTTTCTCATCCATCCATTCAGCCCAGGAAAGTCTTCATATGTTTCAAGTAGACATCCCCCTAAAGCAATTACCTCAACCTGGTCTGGCTTTCCCAAGGTATGGGTGATGCACATACTATAGCTTCTTAGAGATAACAATGAAAGCAGGGTGAAAGGTGAATAATCAAGTTGGATGTGCAAGCTCAGCAAGAGGTTCATGAACAGGGTTCAGCAAGTTCTCACACAAATATTGGATACTAAAGCATTATCAGCAATACTTCATACAAAGATTGAGTGACAATTCCCTCTATAATCCTAGCTGCACTGATTTTAATGTAAAATTTGTTTATTTCATCTAATAAAATTTAGCTTATTTTATCTTGTGATGTTTTATTTCTTGTTTAGTTAAGAACTCTTTCCTGTCCATATCTATGACATATAATTGAGCTTGCTTTTTTCCTTAATTTTAACTGAATATCACTTCTGACAGATTTGTCTTCATGAAACAGAGGTTAAGGATGCCAAAAATTGTCATTTTTCCCTACAATGTTTCTTTTGATTGTATTTGTGAATCATGGGCAAGTCATCATAGGTATGAATTTCCTCATCAATAAAAAGGAGAAAATTCACACTTGCACTAACAACCTATCAGAGTTGTTGTGAGGGAAATGCTTGGTAAAGAACTGCACAAATATGAGCTATAATGTTGATAATGATATGTATTCCTAACTCCATTATACTTAGGAGATACTAATGATGGCATCATGCCAATTTATTAGCACTATTCTACTACCACCACCACCACCACCACCACCAGTCCAATGTCATTCATGTATATTATTAATCATATTGCCCACAGGTCATAAGAGATCTTGAGGGTAATTTTTAATTTGTATTAAGAAGATAGAATAAATTGTTGCCTGTCTCAAATCTACTCAATATGAGAACTATTCTCAACTAACACAGATCACAAATAATGAAGAAATGATTAGGCAATAGGGTTTACTTTTTTTTTAACCAGTGGAATGACATATGACATCAGAGAGGTCATATGACCTATTCATGGTCACACAGTTAGTGATCAGATATGGTATTTGAACCCAAGTCTTCCTAACTCTAGATCCACCAGTCTCTGAATGTCTATCTAAAAACAAAGGTCTCAAAAAAATCACATAATTATAATTTCAATAATACCATAAAAATTTTTAACAATATAAAGGAAGTGGTTAGCAATAATTCCCAACTATTTTAATGATATAGTTTTATTAATGGAATCTGAAATTACCACCTATAACTCAAATAAGGTATAATAAAAATTTGAGCTATATTTATGTTCTTCACCTGTGAGAACTGTTATCTCATGGATTTCTAAAAAGTAATAAAATTATTACAAAATATTATGTTATAAAAAATAACTATATTTGAAATACTTTTTCCTCATTTCTGATGACTATTGTAAAAACTACTTTTAATGCCATATAGCTACTGGGTCTGTTATAAATTCACATTAATTAGCCTCAGAAGGTACCACAATGCTACCTCACTTACTCAAATCTTGTTTATTCTCTGACATTTCCAAATGTAGCTACTGTAAAACTTTTTTTAAACTTGAGTTCCCAATTCCAATCTTGAAACTCTCACTCACAATATATGAACTTAATTTATCAGGAAAACTTAACCAGCTGTCAGAAACTCACACTTTCCCTTTATCCTATTCATCAAATCCTCCTTCCTAAAGTTAAATTAATCCTTGCACCTTATGCTCTTGGGCTATCCCCTCCCACTTTCTTCAGAACTTGATCTAGTCATAATTTCTCTGGTACCATTTTCCCTCTTCATTAGCTCCTTTAGCTCTACTCTACCTAAAGACATGCTCAGGTATACACTATCCGAAATAAATGTCATGCTACTCAAAAGTCTGCATTCACTTTCTCTACTTCCTCTCCATTCAGTGTTTAATTAGCTTCTTGCAATCTGGTTTCTCCCATCGTTCAATTACAACTGATCTCTGAAAGTGCACCAATGACTCGTGGAGTTGCTAAGTTCAATGGTCTTTTCTCAATCCTCCTTTACTTTCTTTTCATCATTTGAGAATGCTAACCACTCTTCTCTCCTTGAAATTTTCTTCTTTCCTTTCCTTTAAGCATTTACTTTACTTCTTCAGTTTCTTTAAATTTTATCTTCTAGGATACCTTCAATAAGTGTACTTCTTCTAATACCCTAAAAAGGCTGATATTTCTCAAAAATCCATCATTAATTCTGTCCTTTTTATCTCTCTTCTTTTCACCTATACATCTCACTGGTATGTCAAATTCAATGGTTAACACTAAATCCTTCCCCTTTCCCTCCAAGTTCCCTATTCTCTCCTCAAAAAAAACCTCAGTTCTTCTTTATATCTCTTAAAGGTACCACTGTCCTTCCAGTTACATAACTTAAATAAGTACAAAAAAACTAACGATGGGATTTACTATGATATAACCAAAAGAAAAAATAGCTCTGGAATAACTGACTATTAGTGTGATTTAGGCAAGGCATTCACTTTCAGGCTCAATTTCCTCCTCTGTAAAATGGGTTGGTTGTACCAGAGAGTCTCTGAAATTACTTCCAACTCCAGATCTACAAATCTATAAGCAGGCAGAGAGGTCAGTAGTTTGTTATAAGGATCAACTTTTTTATACCTTTGTATCTTCTACTCATTCTGATATACAAATTTATATGTTCTCATAGCTTTATTATATGAACTATGGATCTTCTTTTCTTTCTTTAGCTGGTTTTCCCCCTCTCTTTAGCTTCATTTCTACCTCCTCAATAAGTATATTCAAGACAGAAAAGTTAAGAGACTACGTGTCTTTTACAATGTCACTGATTGTGAATAGCTTGTTATAAAAAATATTTGGAGATCTTTATACAAATTGTTTTTTGACCTTCAATTTTCATCATTAAATTACTTTGCTTAGTTGGGTATCTTTAAAATGGATTTTTTCTTTCATAGTTTCTATTTTTTCCACAATCCTACTTTTTAAGATCTTTACAAATGTTTTCTCAATGCTTCCCCCAATATCCCTAACTTTCTTATTGGCAAATAAATTAGTTTTCTAAGGCATTTTCTACATTCTTTTGGATTCCTCATTATGGAAAGGAATTTTAGCAAAGCTTCTGGACTGAAAATATAGTGTTCTGTGTCTATGTTTCTTTTTCTGTTCATATCCCATTTTTCACAATCAGTAACTGGTTTAAATGGACAAGGATGAAGTTTTCTAAATTGCTCACCAATCTGTCTCTTATTTTTAATCTTTCCTGAAGTTCTACACTAATTTTGATCTTTGTTTTAACAAGCCAGTGATCTGATAGTCCAGAGAATTAATTCAGGAATGACATCAGTAGCAAGTCATTTCCTGACTGCTAAAATATAACCAGTTTATTTTTTTTTTTTTGTGATTTTATTCAGTGATCACCATATCCAATGGGTTGCTATGGTCAAAGAATTCATTAGGAAGTAGACAGTTTAGAAATGATGAGCCTTTTTTTACTTAAGAGTTTTCCTTGGAAAGAAGAATCACTGTTGCCAGGACCATACTCAAATCCTTTCCAACACTGTAGAATCTGAAAGAGCTCTTGTTATACTGGCACAGTCTTTGAGAGCCTAGGGTAAATTTCAAACTGTGTTTAGGCGCTGGAGAACTTTGTGGAGGTACAACTCAAAAATTATAGTATTTTAAAAATTTAAAGTTTCAAAATTTTGATCAATGCTCTCTGGTCTTGCTCCAAGAATATGAGATTATTACAAAGATCGTTTCTTTTTCTTAAGAGTTTTTGTGCTTTTCTAATGTAAATTTGTATACTTCCTGCTTCATATAAAGAACTTGCTCTAACATTAGAGAATTTTACTACAAAAAAATACATCTTGGATTAATTATAATTTTAAGCACTATATTTCGATGCAAAAATTACATTATTTTGTTTAAGATTTCCCTGCAAGCATAAAGATAATGTTGAAGTACAAGTCAAATATCATTATAACAAACAACTCGATATAACAAAAAGATTTCAAGCTATTTCAATCAACATATTTAATTTTGTACTAAATGGTTTTATAAAATTTGAACAGACACTTGAATTTTTCCTGAACAGAATTTGACTTGCACTTCCCTATTAATAGAGAATGAAGATGGATAGTTTGAGAGCTGTTAGCAACTTTGCTAATCTCTGCTGATGTTCATGGGAGTTGGGGCAAAGAATTGATATTCAATTAGAGGATTTATCTGAGTGAATGGAAGAGTATACCATGGGCCTACCCCCCAACTGCATTCACCCTTATTCTGTTTTCTTTTAACAAAAGTAAGGTAGGAACAAATAAAACACCACGATTCTCAAATTAAAGATATCAAATTTATATTTTGACTTTTTTTACAGAGAAATGGACCTGCTAAGAACTTTGATGATAGTAACTAAATTATCCTTTCTGGGAAGGATATCTAAGGAGTTTATAAAAGTTACCTAATTAACTTTCACAATAGCCCTATAATGAAGGTAAGCAAGGAACTGTTGATCCCACTTACCCACAGTCACAATATATGAAGGGTAAAGACAATATAGTAGCTGCTTGATTTATTCATTGAACTTATTTTGAATTGTTTAACTTTTCACTGATTCATTTTCAATGTTGGATTTTTTGAAAGGAAGGGCATAAGAGGACACCAGATAATATCAGCTAAAATTAATTTGGGATTGTTTTTTGCTTTTTGATAACTGTTTTTGATTATTCTTATCAGGAATTTACTAAGACTTTAGTAAGCCCAAATGAAGCTCAAGTCTATACAATGTCTTGAAGAAGGTGATGAGAATGGCACATTGTCTGACTAGACTATCCAGAGGTCACAGCAGGGAGAGCATCTGCTAAGATAATGTGAATGAAGGAAACAGCTATAATTGCCTCATTAAGAGATCCCTGGCCAAATAATCCTGAAAGGAAGAGACCTGGAAAAGCAACCTAAAAATTAAATCCCTAGTGAGTGAAACAGGGGGCAGTACACAGGCTGAATATTCCTGGAGATGTAAGTGTTCATTTTGTGCTATTAACTTCCTCAGCTACTCATGCCTATATGGGATGTTGATTTAATAAGTTGAGCTATTCAATTCCAGTCCTCACCCATCAGTAAGAAACAGAAACTACATTCTCACAATTAATTGTTCAGGAAAAAAACGAACAAATGTGAAATAAAAAAAATTATTTTAAAATTTATTTAGAAATCAGGACATAGCAATTAAAGAGATGATATATACTTGGGTTTCGTTTGTATTGTTATAAAATTTCTTTTGTATTGTTATAAAATTAAGTCATTATGAAGAAAATGAAAGATTATAAAGGAGAGATGGGAAGGGATATTAAAAAAGGAAAAGGGGAAGAAAATATACTAGGTCTTTCCTCCACCTCTTTAAGATTCACTCTCTGCTCATATAATTAGTTAAAATCTCTAAATGCATAGGTTTATATAGATCAGGAAATATAACTTAATTAGGAATTGGTACTTAATTATCAAGGCAAAAGTACAATTTTGTTTTCCTTGTTCACAATTTGTCAATAAACTTAAATGTATCGAGTTTTAAAAAACTGCATCAAACATTTCTCCAAATAATGGTGCTGAGTATTTCATTTTTGCATTCCTTTACATTTTTGCTTACATTAGTCAATATAGTTTGAATTAAACTCTTTTTAAAAATTTTATGGTCCAACTGATCCCTTGCAAGTAATTTAGTTGGTTTTTTTTTTAAATATAGTCTTACACCACCAAACCCAGTACAATTAGCTTGTTACACCCTTAAGCCAGGTTTAAAATAAGTAAAACTGTTTGATGACTTTGATGTTTTGCACCCAAAATGTGCTGGCTAATTTTTCCATTCCATTTACCATTCCAGTCTTTAAACTGCCTTAATCTCCTGCCCTCAGATGTTGACCTTGTAAGAATAGGGGTCATAGGTCAGAGGAGACAAACCTCAAAGGATCTGGCCTATCAATTCATGCCTGAAAGATTTCTCTTCCACAAAAGAAACCAACTAAACAGCAAATTCCAAAATCTAATCACAGAAGTATAAAGATGAAACACTTATTTACTGAAATCTGTTGATATGCCTCCATCAAAAACCCTATCCCAGGCACTAAACAACAACTAATTATTATCATTTCTCCTAAGCAGGTGTTTTGAGTATCAATTGAATAAAACCATCAAAAAGGACCAGTTAAAATGGATATAGGAAGTCACTGTAAAAACTAACTTTAACATAAAAATTCATTAGTGTAAGTATGCTACAAATATTCTGAAGCATATACCTTTAAAAAAGACACGAGTTTTTCTGTAAATACAGCTTACTATAAATCCTTCCATCTTAGAAGAGAAAAGGGATTTAATTACAGTAAACACAATTACAGTTGGAATTAAAATTACTAGTAGAGAGAAAGGAAACCTGCTGTATAGAAATTATTTTCTTTTAAAACTAAATATCCTTTTCCTTAGACAAGGAAAGATACACCACCTACAGTTGAGGAAAAGTCTTTGTGAATAAATTTTAAGGATTTGTGATGACTTTCTAATTTAAATTTTTATCAGAAAATTTTGCTAAAAAAAATGTTTTACTAATATCATATACAAGTATTGACAAAAGAAACTTAAATAAAAATGTTTTAATATTATCATATATAAGCACTGATAAAAAGGAATCACTCAAAAGATACAATTTAGTAAAATGGAAATTCGCAAAACAATGACAAACATGTCATATTTCTTTTACTCTGTTCATTTAATAGTCTTAGTATGAATGATAAAACATCTCTATTATGCAATAAAACTTTTTCAATTAAGCTATTAAAGTGTTGAATTAATCAGACCAATTTTAGATGTTATATATGGCTTACTAAAATTTAAGTTAAAAACAATTTGACATGATTCCAAGATGTTCATATAAAGGATTCACGTGCCTATCAACACAAAAGATAAGATTTGTATTAAACAACTGAAAGCACTACCCTTAAACTTCCATTATTAACATGTTAACATTGCACTTCAAAATATACAATCAGGTGTGACAATTGAAACATTAAGAAATACTGAATAACAGCATTCCATGACTTGCTATTCCCTAAATTACATTTTTAAGATCCCCAAAGAGTTAATACATATGGAAAGACAAAGTTCTACATGATTAGCCCTTTTCTAGGCATATATGGTGGACAGAAAATATGGTATCAAGGAATAAAAAATAATCTCTACCCTAAAGGAAATTAAAATGAAAATAAAGGTAGAGAATTAGCACAAAAATAAAACAACCACAAAATTAAGCTATCATTATATAAATCTTATATATGAGCTTTAAATAAAAAAATTATTCTAGATCAGAGACAAGTTTTAAGGCTGTATGCTAAATATTAATATTTCTTTTAAAGGTTACAATGAATCACTGTAGGGAAAAACAAGGAAATAGCCCCCCATTAAAAAGTAGAAATTACAATGCTGTTCACATGGTTTGAGCTATTTTTAGAAAAAAGGAAGTTGGCAGGTGGTGTTCTAAAGGAAGAAGGAAGTTAAAACACATCAGATAGGAAGTGTTCAGAATCATCCATCTTTCATTAAAAATTTTAAATATGTGCTAAAAACTATTTCTCTCTTCCATACAGAGTGGGTAATAGAGCCACAAACCTCTACTAAAAAGAAATATAGAGAAAAGTAAAGAATAAGAAATGAGTCCAGTGTTGTTTATTTCAAAATTAAAGAAAATTTTTAAACTTTATTTTATCTAAAATAAAATATATTCTTTTCTCTAAGTCCTTATTCCTTATACATAAAATGAATAATTTGTAAACATGTTAAAAACAAATGTATATGTATATTGCTCACCAGATTATTCACTGTTGGGGGTGTGTGAAGGGAGGGTGGAAGAAAATTATGTAACATAAATACACATGCATGTGGATGAATGTTGAAAAACTTTCATAGCATGTAAATGGAAAAATTAAACAAAATATCAATTGTGAAAAAATAAAATAAAATAAAACATAATATGACAATAATATTAAGAAAATAGGTTTAAACATAGAAAAGGAAAAAAGAGAACAAATTCCTAATCTCATTTTATGATGAAAAGATAACAAAATAAAATCTTTTAAAATTGTTTGTTCTTGGATCAAAAAAATAAAATTTTATGTAACTTTTAAAGCCTGAGCTAAAAATTCAAATAAATAACCATAAATAAAAACCTTTAAGTCTTAAAATGATTCTATTATCATTCCAAATATTATATTAATCCCCTTAAATGTTATAGATGCTTAGTTGCTCCAATAACAAAAACTTAGGTGTTATTTAGCATTCTGTTACCATAAAGCTTTTCATCAGTGATAATTAATTTCAAATATTTCATAGGTTACAAAATAACACTTAAGCAAAGGTCTTCAGACACTTTCACATAAGACATGAAAGGGCTATCCTACTAGTGTGAACACCAGTGTATTCTGAATCATTTCTTCAGTTCTATTTGCTGTTGTTTTAAATTTGGAAAAAGAAGATGATGGTGAAGGAATTTTCACCATCTCTAATAATCTCAAAACAATTTCTATAGGGCTGACTAGTTTTTGCTGTTCAGATATGATATAGCAGTATGTAACTGATAAAATTGAAGGGTGCGAGTAACTAGTCAAATTCCAAAGATATTCTATGAGTTGTTTTGATCAAAAAGGAATTTTGTTCATCTGTAATAAAAAGGATTTTTTAAATTTCCTTTTTATAAAATGGTTGGTATTTTTCAGACTAATTACAAAACAATTTTAGTAGTTGCAATGTTTTCTTAAGTCCACAAAATAAAGGTTAGTACTTGTACCTACCACAAAACATTACAGGGAGATAAGACAATTTTCTTAAATTATGAAAGCCAGTCCTTGCTAATCAACGATAATGCTATTGAAAGCAACTGCTGTTTTTCTGGATAAATAGGGCAGCAAAGTTTTGCTTTCTATTGCCAAGCAGGATAATCTCTTTGACACTCCACACTCATTTCTGTAAGGCATGTGGCAATTATAGTAGACATTACTAGGATTGCCTTCTTTTGGTAAATGTTTACTTTTGAGAGTTATTATGCTAACTAACCCAGCTGATTTTTAAGAACACAAACTGAATGTAGACTAAAGTCTATTTTTCTTTTCCTATGTATACTAACCCTAAGGTCATCGTGACACACGAGAATGGATATAAATTCTGAATACTGAAATGAAAAAAGAACTGCTAATAAACTTCATAATCAAATTATGCTGTTTTAATCAATTCCCAGGAATCAGTGAAACCAAGAGCCCCATCATTTAGCTTTGTGCTCTGCATTAAAATGTGCATAAACCTGATCTCAGTCCACAAAGTCTAGTTAGAATAGGGTTTCTTAAATTGGGATCCATAAACTGTTGGGAGTTTGTTCCATGGATAAATTCATAGGGTCTATGGTTAAGTTCATAGGGTCCATGAACTTGGATGGGAATAAAAATCTTTCTTCTCCTAACCTCTGGTTTCCTTTTTGATCCTACATATTTTATGCATTTAAAAACACTATTCTTAAAAAGGGCTCACAGGCTTCACCTGATTGTCAAGGGGGTCCAAGACACAAAAAGGCCAAGTTGGAGTAGTAAGAAAGGTAAGTCCCTTATGATAAACATGAATGATTAAGACAGCATTGTATACATGTGAAAAGACCCTTGGACTTTGCATGCAAGAGACCTGAGTTTGAATATGAGTTTTAACATGTCATATAATTTGGTATAAAAAAATATGGTATAAATATAAATGTTCTAAATAAAAAAATGTGATCCACTACAATGAATATATGTATATACTTGCACATAGTATGAAAAAGAAACAAGTAAAGACTTTGTACATTGTATTCTACAAATGATATTTATATTCCTAAAACTGACTGAAAGTTTCCACTATATTTATTTAGCATATTGCCCTAAATGGACAATAAATATGTACTGAATTGCTTTTCTTTTTCGATTAAATGATAATAGCTCCATTATTGTTTTCTCTAACTCTTTATTTTTTATCACTCTCTGAAATCTACCCAAGATTCTCAATATCTTGTACATCATAATCTAGTAATCAGCTAACTAATTTGGAGCATAATAAAAGGATTATTTCATGATCTTTTCACATGATATTCCTTTTTACTTCTAACTGATCACTGTGAATCTATCATCAAAATCTAATCCCACATATCACCTGCTTGTTGGGCATTTCTATTATATTACCTCAAAAATATGTCTAAAAATCAACTTTTCTTCTCCAAACTGATTTCCCATTGAATTGGTCCATTTGATTTAATGACACCAGCAGAGTCCTAGTGTGACTGACTCAAAATCTCAGAGTATCCTTTTTCCTTTAATCTCCTATTACCAACAAATCAGGTAAATCCTATTGGTTCATTTTTTTAATGTCTCTTCTATCCACCCCTTACTATTTTAAATTAAATACAACCACTCCAGACCAAGTCTCCTGTATCTCATGCCTAGATTATTACAGGATCTTCTGCTTCCATATAATCTAATCCACCCTCAACATTTCCAACATTTTAACATATCCAAAAACTCCTTTCATTATTTCATTCTTCTTCTGTTTTGAAACTACTTCATTATCTAAAGATAGATGAATAAAGATGTCTAAATGAAATAAGATGATGCAGATTATCAAGAGCACTAAATGCTAACTAGAATAGGAAGTTATCTTCTACTTTTTCTCAGCAATTTTGTCTAAATGGTCATAAAAATATTATGCACAGTTCTACTTCTCTATATTTGTTCATAATTCTACCCTTTCTAAATCTCATCCTTCAAGACTCACTTGTTCTAGGAAGACTCCTGTCATTTCAATACATACTAGAGTCCATGCATATGCATAAACTATTAATTCCATTGTATTTAGTTTAATTTCACCAAAATTTCAGATTTTTTAATGTTAATATATCCAGACACAGTTTTTAAATAAACTTCAAAAAAAAAGCAATGGTTTGTTTTAGGAGAAAAAATTGCATGCAACCTTATTTTACCTGTATGCATTTACTAAATTTGGAATACAAGTTAATACTGTATATAAGACCTATTTTTTACCACAAGGATACATTTATAAAAAATCTCCCCCCACCAAAATACCCATGTTCTTATAAAAGCACAATTATAGTGAAACCTACATTGCCATATTTTAAGTTTTATTTTACATGGAATTGAAGCTATTAGCAAACAAAAAATTGATTAAAAAGTCTTGTTTCAAAAGACACAAAATGTTGCATTAGCCCAGTTTCGGTTAAAACACCAGTCTGAGCTTGCCTCTGAAATACCTTGCCCCTGAAATACCTGGTGTGGGTCTGTATCCAATTACAGGCTCACACCAGAACCCATGTGCTACCTTTCTGTATCAGAAGACTATAGATCATAAGATTTAGAATCAAAAACTATCAAAGAAACTACAAAGTGCAATTCCTTCATTTGATAAGTATGGTTAAGTGACTTGTCCAATATCACACAAATAGTAAATATATGGTAACACGAGGATTCAAATTCACTTCACCTAATTCCAATTTACAGCACCCTTTCCACTAGACCAGGCTGTGTCTTGTTTGTTGTTACTTGTTGTTGCAGATACTTCTCAGGCTCACCACCAACAAATAAACAGAGGGCCTGCTTCTCCTGCTAGGCAACATTGCAGCTAGACATAGTTCTGTTTAGATTCCTTATCCCTAGCAGCTGATCCTATACAGAGACTGGAAAGTGGCCCTCAGTCATTCACAAGCTTCACTCTTACCTGAAACCTTACAGTAGAAACCAGACTACCCTCTAGTAATTTAAGCTATCCTTTGAACTCCTGGATCCCACTCTGCTTCCCTCTCAGATGCTGGTGACTCCTGGATTATCCGCTCAGTGATCCAAGTTATTGAATAACACCTCATCCCCTTCTACATGTCTGCATCCTCAAAAGTGCCACAAAAATCAGAATAATGTTCCAGTTTAGTAAAAGCACTAGAAGAGAAGGTGATTCCAAGATGTGCAAGGCAGCTCAAAGAAACAAGAGAGAATAGCTAGATGATAGATAGCTAGAGATGTCATAAAGGAAAACTCATCTATAAGGCAGCTAGCTCCTTCAACTTCGCAATTGCAGGCTCACAAAAGGATCTGTTGACTGCTTGGAAGTCAAGTCTACTTTTTTTTCCCTGAAATTAGAGCTAGGCTCTGGATACCTTTTACATGCAAGTTCATAACAAAGTGATTTGTTATTTATTCATGTCATGGTAGAGTTCAACTGAATTCACTCTGTTTGGGGGTAAATATAAACATGACAGCATCAGAAACGTAAAAAAAAAAACTCGTAAGAAATATAATGATTACCTATCTCCTTTTGGTTTTCTTTTTTGCAGTGTTTTCCCTTTAGGTCGTCTCTCACTTCCTAAACAAGGGCTCCCTCCAGGGCCTGTTACCCGTATTGATTCAAGGCCTTTGGAAGATTTTTTAAATGTGAATTCCACTGGTTCTCCTTCTTTTAGGCTTCTAAATCCTTCCATATATAGCTTGCTCTGTAAATAGAAAAAAAATGTGTCTCAGTTATCACTATTTTATAGTCTTTGTAATTTAAAGGATCATATAACAAAATAATATTCTTTCTTGTGAACCTAATCATCAGCAAGTATCAACATTTCAATATTCAAATAAGACTGTGTATGAAATTAGGAAATTCTGTTATGTTCAATTTGTTTTTAGTCTACAACTTCCATAAGGTAGTAACAAAACTGTCCTATATGTGACCACTTCTGAGGTTTTTTTCTATGTATTTTAATATTATATATTTGCTCATTATTTTTGTATCTCCACCTCTATCCACTTACATACTTCCTCTTGTAACAAATAAGTATATTCAAGAAAAAGCAACTAGCAAATTGGCCACATATGAAAATATACCTCTCATTTTGCAACTCAAGTCAATACATCATGCCAAGGGGTATCACAGCATGTTTCATGATCACATGCTTCCTCATAACCTTAATAAGATCAATGTGATCTATATAGTTTATAAGCTTTTTAAAATGTATTTTGAGTAAAATTATATATGAAATATAATTTCAGTTTAAATATTCATTTTCATCTTTCCTCACTCAAATATAGAAAAAAAGCAAAAATTATTTTTTAAAAATTCCATTCTGTTAGAAAATAAAACGGTTCTAAAGACACTATAGTCTTTTTAAAAAAAAAACATTTATTTGAAACATTCATTTTTTTTAAATTTTGAGTTCTGAATTTTCTCTTGCCTTCCAGCCCCATCCCCCACTCATTGAGAAAGCAAGCAATATATCAATTAAGCAAGTGAAATCAAGCAAAACTTATTTCCACACTAGTCATGTTGCAAAAGTAAGAGGAAGAAAAATAAAGAGGATGAAAAAAATTATACTTCAATCTGTACTCAAAGTTCATCAGTTCTTTCTGGAACAGATTGTGAATCCTTCAGTTTTGTATGTTTTCTTAACTGTCTTTGGCATAAGAAAAAGAAAGGCATCTATATAAAAAGGAAGAATGTACTGAATGGTAATTTTCAGTCAAAAAGAAACTTTTCAAAGCAGTCTGATAACAAGAAAAAATTCCACTACCCAATCAAATGAAAATTCACCTAAAGCAATATTGCTTTTTTCTCTAGTAAATGACACCCATCTTTCAAAAATAATTGTTGAAAAGAGCTGCAACTTAAACCCACACATCTTTTGCCTCTGCATAGTTACGTGCACATATCAAAAATAATTTGATCCTTCAAACAAATTATAAAAGCTTTTATAATTATTTCTTAGATTTTTAAGTATTTTACAAATGTTTTCCTTATATCTTGAATCTCAGGTAAAGAATCTTTTTCTCCACCCACCCACCCCCACCCCAGGTGACCGACCAAAAGTTACTGAAAAGAGGCTCTATAAAGCTGATATTGTGTCTGGTGTCCAATGTAAAATTATATTCGAATTCTGAGCAAATTTACATTACCAAACAATGAAAAGAGTTCCTTTCTTTCACACTGAAAAATTCAATTTAGTCACTTTGAGGGTGTCTGCTTATTGTGAACTCAGAACTTGTTGCTTGGTTCCAGAACTACTATTTTCAGATTGATTTGGTCTTCCTACTAAGGGTTTGTCAACTGTGATCAAAAGCATGTTTTGTTTCTAGTCATGTGTGAAAATGTTGATTCACAACAGGGCTTTTACACTGCACAAGACATTTTAAACAGCAGAGTAGTTTTGCTGAGTTCTGAGAAACTGCATTATATAGCTAGTGCTGTGGTGGTTAAAAAAAACCTTTTTTTCTTTGCAAAAAAATCCTAAATAATCAGAACCTTTTAGTTTAATTTAAAGACTATTCAATTAGCAAAAATTCATCCATATTTTCATATAGTCCTAAAAAAAGTCAAAAAGAGAACTCTAATTTTCCAACTTCATTCCAAAGGTAAAAAGTATCTGCAAAAACCAATGCAAAAAAAAATTGGGTGGAGGGGCGGCTAGGTGGCACAGTGGATAAAGCACCGGCCCTGGAGTCAGGAGTACCTGGGTTCAAATCCGGTCTCAAACACTTAATAATTACCTAGTTGTGTGGCCTTGGGCAAGCCACTTAACCCCATTTGCCTTGCAAAAACCTAAAAAAAATTGGGGGGGGGGAGAATGATTCAGAGGGCAAAAGAATATAAGGTAGCAAGAAAATTTTCTAATTAGATGTTTTATGGAGTGCTTCTAGCAAGGCAACCAAAAAATAAGAGATGCAAAGGAAGACATGCTTGGAGAGCCATGATCCTCAATTTAAGGAGGTGGAACACAAAGCTTGCAGATATGGTTCCATATCAGCCCAGTTTCGAATGATGCTTTTTGTCTCTGCATTCATCAACCTAGAAACTCCCATTAAAAAGAAACATGAAATTTTAATGATCAGATTTTCAATGATAATTTTCAGATAAAGTCTTTGTTTAAAATTCAGTTGCTTTCCATAGTTCCCAAGCATCCTTCATTTCTGTTTCCACTGTTTCATATACACATGGAACTTTAGAATTAGAAGAAATTTTAGAACTCTTCCAGTTCAACTCATTTTTCTTATTTATGGAAAAGAGGAAGCTGAGACTTAGAGAAATAAAGTAATTTGCCCAAGATCGCATAGGTAGTTTGTTATTACAAGAAATGACTTTTGAACTAAGCTATCCATGAAACTCATAAATTTAAAGCACAGTAAGCAAGATTTTGGTTATAAGTACTATATAATGTCTACAGTCACAACTCATTTTACTTCTTCCTAAAAAGTATTATGTGTTTGATCAATAATTTGGAAATATTTTTTGAGTAACTAATTCTACTTAGCTGACTTTACCATATTTGATCTCAAATAATAAACTAGTGAATATTTACTGAGAATGTTATTTATGAAACACTATGCTAGCAGCTGATGGATGATATACAAGGTGACAAGAAAATTTTATAATTAGGTTTGTTTCATGGACATATGTATACACTCCTCAACCTTGATGAGCATGTTATTTAATTGAAGAAACAAGATATGCAGATATTAAAAAATTGTTAACAGTAGGAGGTAACAAATCTTAAGTACTGTCCATAAATATAATAGCATAGCTAGAAAAAGACCACTTTAAAGGGATTTGCTTTGGCTCTCGTAATTAAAAAAATATTATGAAAATAACAAAAACTGTGGTGGTTGTTACAATAGCATTCAAGGTATAATTAGATTTTTATTTGTAGAATCAGAGAATTGTAAATCTGGGAAGAAAACTTAAATGTTTTCTAGGTCTATAGGGTAAATCAAAATTCAGTCTAACTACTGAAAAGACTGTTGCAAATTTCAAATAATTATGATCCAAATTAATGATTCACTATAAAATCATTTCTTCAAACAGAATGAGTTAGGTATTTCTAGAGGATTTCTATCTCATCTGTAAAAGTGAAGAACTCTTTGGTAGAGTAGTAATTTAATGACGAAGGAGGACTGGCTATGCTCAAAAACTAGATAAGAGGAACCAGAGGAAGATGAGAAATTGATGACAAGAGACATTATGATTATCTTTATATAAAATTTAATTAATGTCTTGTTTGCATGGTACCATTGAGGACATCAAACATAATAAATTACACAGCTTCTCAGCTTTCTAGGAACTCCTAGAATCAAGGAATTGATAGAAACTATTAAATTCTTAACTTATTTTGCTAATAATTTTATCTTTCAGGGAAGTGAAAATAACAAGGGAGAATGTTATTATGGAGATAGTTCTGACTGAGAAATGCTTGTTGAAATGAATATATCAGGACCCTATAGATATCATATCCAAGCCATTTTATTGTTTTGACAGATAAGAAGGCAAATGACAAGTAGATTCCAAAGCTAGGATAATTAGGATTCTATAGCTTAAGAATTTAAAAGGAAAATTGGCTTAAGACATTTAGGAAGTTCTCAAGGCCAAAAATGTTGCAATTAAATTATTCTAATAAAAAAAGAAAATGGAAGGGAATATATCTAAAGAGAGAACAATCTTAAGCAAGGAATTCATCAATGAACTCAAGTATGAGGAGAAGGTAGGTAACTAAAAACTGGAGCCAAAAAGTAACAATGTTCCAAAAGAACATAATCAGGGAGGCTAAAGACTTCTATAAAAGTGAGGCTAGCAATAAACACTAAAAATAATCAAATTTTGTTCTTTTTTTTTCAGCAAGAATAAAGTAGTTAAGGACACCTGTTTGGAACAGATGGGAAGTCACAATGGATGATGAGAGAGAAGGCAGAACTACTTGGCTTCTATTTTGTCTCATTTTTATCTGCCAATGAGAATGAAGCAAAGACTTAGAAAGATGGAACAAAAGTGACTGACAGAAATGAAATCTAAAATAAATTAGGAGATGGTAAGAAAATACTTAGCTAAATGTCTTGAATGACTTAAAATCACTTAGTTCTACTATTACCTGGGACTTCATCTGATTGGCAACCTCTATTGCTGGTTATTTACTTGATCATAAATTTTTCCTAAATTTTGGTATGTTGCATATGGTTGAAAAAACTTACAAAGAAAATGGAAACAAAACTCTTTCCCACTTTGAAATCAGGACATTTGCCCATCTCACATCTTGTGGCACGTCTCCATTTTCTATAGCTTTTCATAGATGAATAAAAGTAGCTCAGCAATTAAATCTGCAAGTACCTTCAGATTATGCCTGGATTTAATACATTAGGACCTGGTGCTCTTGAATAATTTCCTCATAGATCATTCCAAATACCTGCTAAATAACCATTTATGATTCCACTTTTTTCAAGCTGAAAATCATTCTCTTTGTTAGAAAAAAATAACAAAATAAACATCAAACTGCTCTGCTTTATACTTAACAAGTATAATCAGTGTCCCAGTCATGTATTATCTTAACTCTGAAATAACTTTTTAAGGTGCTCTTAGTTTATTTAGTTTTTATTATTCGTTTCAAGCAATGCTGAGTTTTAGCCTTTGGGGAGATAATTCTTGTGAGAATGTGCCACCTTTGTTATCTTGAGTAGGCTTATGTTGAGAAAGTTTTCAAAACTTTAACATCAAAACTGGTGTCTGAGGTTTCCCTGTGTGTAAAAACTCATTCTTTACAGACAGCTTCCCCTTTTCTTCCTCAGTGTAATCACTTATGTTTATGTCATCTGAATTTCAGCCTTGGGGGCATTGAAACATTTGAGTAGATTTTTAATTTAAAAGGAGGTCATAGGATTTAGATCCAGAAAAGACATTAGAGATCATCTATTCCAACTATTTCATTTTACAGAAGAGGAAACAAATTCAAAGAAGTTGCGTGGATTACACAGTCACATGATTAGTATTATATAGCATTACACTACTAATGAAATTTGTCTACAAATATAGTGACGTTTTCTAACATAGTACAATTATCTTTTTTCAAATCCATTCTTCCAAAAGCTAGTACTGTGCCTAGCTTTCACTTCCCTCTCTCTCTCTCTCTCTCTCAAAAATGTCATTAAAATACCAATAGAGAGAATGGGGGAGGGGCGGGAATAACATACAGCTATGGTCAAATGTTATAGATTTGCTATTTTTTAGAAGCCAACTCCAAATCTGGCAACCTCACAGTTCCATCCTTCCCACTTGAACACTGGAAATAGAGGTTTATTCCATAGTTTATTCCATAGGTTTATTCCAAGTTTATTCCATACTAGGAGAAGATAAAAACACCAGAGATTAAAACAGTCCTCATATTATTCTACTCATGGATGATTCATGCTTTGTATCAAGATGAAGAAACATTTGTCCAGGAGGTATGCCCCCTGGGGAATCCAAATATACATGCAATGAGGCATCATAAGCAGTCACATTATACTTCACCAAGATAGGCTGACTATATATTACATGTGTCTTTGAAACAACTGCTGAATAAAAGGGAACCAAAGGCACAGAAGTGCATATATTTTATCTCCACACTAAAAAGAGAACAGTATTTCACTCTGGGCCAAATTTCAAATGAAAGAAAGTCCCCTCTCCCCTTGGCAGAGCTAGGTACAAAAATTTCTTATGTTTAGTTGCTACCAACTAGACTCCTGACACTTCACAACAATTAGTTCCTTCCATATTTACTCTGACCACTGGTTCCACCTTGGCCAGAATAAAATCCAGAATAGTAGTCCTTTTAGGACAAGTGAAAAATTTATTATCTACTCTTATTTTAGTAAAGAGTGAGCTTATGCAAAATTTCAGATAAATTCTTCCATTAGTCTTCTAGCATGTGACCACAGCAGACAGGAAGATGGCTTGCCCATCTAATCATTCACTAACACTTCATTTATTCATTAGTTACTTATTCAACTGCTTCAACTGTATGGAACATATTCTTGAACCAAGAACTAGGCAAAGAGTTTTCTAAAAAAACAGAATAAGTGGGGAAAAGTATATGTATCTAACTCATTGAGAGAACATCTATGGACTTTTTTTTGCATCATGCTAATGCTTTATTTTTTAAAATTTATTTATTTTCATCCTTTTGCACATGCATATTTTCAAGTTACAAAAATTTCCTTCCACCCTCCCTTCCCACCCCTCTCCCCTCAGCAGCGAACAGTCAGGTTAGCATTATACATACACATTTTGTTAAACATGTTTACAGTTTGGTATTAATTATTTTTGGTATAGGAATTAGGATTATGGGAAAGAGAATTTTATAAAGTGTTCAGATTCTAGAGTTGTTGTTGGTGTGTGTGTGTGTGTGTGTTTTGTTTTGTTTTGTTTTGTTTTGTTTTTCTTCCTCTGGATGGGGATAACATAGTCCATAGACAGTCTGATATAGTTGTCCTAGCTCTCTGAACTGCTGAGAGGCCTCTATGGACTCTTTCCTCACTGATGAAGATTCCCCAAAACCCAGAATTGGTTTAATCAATGAGATGGTGATAGCTGGAGAGAATAAAGATCTGATCTGCTTCCAGTTTCAAGAGAAAGGAAACAATATTTCAACCTCTCTTCAGGTCCCTGAAGGAAGAGCCATTCTTGAAAAAAAAAAGTCAAAATGTGGAAGAATCTGAAGTCTCAATCATATCACTATCACCAATTTGCTATGTGTTTTCCATTTGCTATCTATTTGGATAAATGGGTTTGCTTGACTAAAAAAGCGATAGAGCTCCCATGGCCCTTACCACAGATCCTCCTTCTCAGCCTAATTGTTCTAATTTCATTCATGGTTGTTTACTTTCCTGGTGTTCAGAATATATGAAACAATAAATTAGAAAGGAGAGAGGAGATTTATTATAGACAAGAATACTGACATTGCACTGTGTGGTAAAAAGAGAACAAATCTTTGAAATCAATAGATGTATTAAAATTCTATTTCTACTATATATCATCTGCATCAGTTTGGGCAAGTCACTTAACCTTTTGTAATCTCTATTTCTTCTTTTGTAAAATGAGAGAAATGAAACCAGTTCACATTTGTATGGGGCTTTTCAATTTACAAAGCACTTAACATACAACAGTTTTATAAATACAGCTAGTATGTGCGTGTGTGTGTGTGTGTGTGTGTGTGTCTGTGTCTGTGTGTCTGTGTGTATTATACATTTTATAAATGAAAAACTGGAGTTGAGAAGGTTAAATGACTTGTTCAATATCAGAGCCATTAACTATCAGAGTCAGGCAGAATCAAACCCAGGTCTCACAATTCCAAGTCCAGTGTGTTCTTTTCATTACACAACACTAGATAAAGAATAAGATAAAATAAAGATAATACCTTACAGCCTGACTAATTTAAACCAAGTTTGGATTCTAAAGAATAGAAATATTTGCTTTATAACATATACACACACAATTCAAAGATACATTTACTAATTAGCTTCAGCTGTACATTTTTTGATGGTTCCAGGGAAATCAGCCCTGCTCAAAACTGGAGCTGGTTCTAAATGGCCTCAGCAGTTATGGCAAGGTAGTTTTACACTGAGAATGGAGGAAGGAGCTGACATTTTGTCAAACAGACCAATCTAAGGGAAGCATTCCCTAGTCTTCTCTTGAACATAGCAATCAAGTAAGCTAAATAAGGACACCCAGTGGAGTTGTCATGAATTCTTTTCTGATCAAGCAATTCTAGTAGGTTCTCTGTTTTCACCTCTCCATAACCCATTCTCCCTCTTGGGGAAGAAGTTTAATCTAGTCAAACTATATCACTGACAGCAAGAGGAGAGAGAAGCATGAAAAGTTCATGTATGAGCTCAAAAGCCATAGCAATCTGAGACCATTTTGCATAGGGGCAAATAGATCTATGTACCATAAGAACCCAGTACTGAAGTTTTGTTATTATTATTGTTCTATAACAATAACTGTTCAAAAGGTGTCCTTGATTCATCAAGAAAAAAATATCACTGTGCTTCTGTTTAAGAAGTCAGGGAAATAAATGTATGATACATTTTTAATGTATGTGTTTTGGAACTTAAAAGAAGTATAGGTATTATTTTTTCTAGAAAACTTTTAGTTTTTATTTCTTAACCATGATGGATAATCATTGCTTTATCACATTATTTTACCAATGCAATTTATTTCTCTGAAATATGAGAGGACTGTATCACTGTGTATTCTTAAACAAACACTGAAACTTTTTTTAAAAGCACCCTGTCTTAATTACAACTTAAATCAGCTGTTATATATTTGCTAATGATACAGGGAAAAAATTAAAATATGCTGAATAGGGGCGGCTAGGTGGCACAGTGGATAAAGCACCGGCCCTGGAGTCAGGGTCTCAGACACTTAATAATTACCTAGCTGTGTGGCCTTGGGCAAGACACTTAACCCCATTTGCCTTGCAAAAAAAAACCACTTAAAAATATGCTGAATAGTTTTTACTGAATTAACTTAAGAATTTAAACAGAACTATTCTGATTATCAGCCTATTTGCAAAGAAAATAGGTCATTTCCCAGTCATAGAGTTAGTTACCTGTTTCATATTATTCTTCTTCAATTGTTACCATTTTCATCAACTTTCTTCCTGACAACTCCTTTACTAACTTGACTACAGAATTCCCTAACATCAAATGAAATTGGCTGTATTTTTAACCCTACTTCATAATACAGTAGCCTCAGAGTAATATGGTCCTGCTATATATTTTGTGTGTATTATAGAATATGCAATACTACTATTCTTCTAATGGATTTGACTTTTTCCCAATACAAAACTGCACAGATAGGAGTAATCTAAATAATATTGTGGATATGTACTGGTCAATCTGGTTTTTTTGGGAAAAGCACATGGAAAATGTTATTATTTACATTTACCAAATACACTCTTATATCTGCCATTCTTATTTCTTTTTATCTTATAGAGCCAAAGTAGCATAGAAAAGATAGCATATTTTATTCAATACAACCAGTTAGCATCATAAAAAATGTGTAACAAACACATTGGTAATCTAGATTAGGAAAAAATACTGGTAACACTGCCATATTCAATTACAAAAGATATATACATATTCAAACAGCAGAACTCTTCTGTTGGTAACATCATGTAAGCAAAGCTCCCACTGATGCCAAAATACAGCTCTGCCTCATTAGGAAGAAACACAAGGAGAAAAAGTTGGTCCACATCCTTAAATATTTCTTAAAGAACAACAAAGCTAAACACTAAGACTACTAGATGCTTAACTTTCAGACATTTAAAGTTTTTCAAAATCTGGCTGACCAGTAAGTATATCCTGGTCATCTCCATACATTCATTCATAGAGTTCCACCCTAATCCTTTCCAATTCTCCATCATATATTTTCTTCCTCTGTTAACAGAAACTCTTTGACTGCAGAACTATCATATTTGCTTATATTTGTATCAGCACTTAGCACTGTGCCAGGTTTCGTTTATCTAGCCATCAATCAAAAAGTAAACATTTATTAAGGTACATGCTATGGGTCAGACTCTGTGCTAAGTATTGGGGATATAAAAAGTACAAAGGTAGTCCCCTGTCTACAATTTAATGGAAGAGACAATATAAACAAAGCAAGTTTTATTTATAAGATAAATAGGAAATAATTAAAAGAAGGAAGGCACTGAATTAAGAAAGATTGAGGAAGGTTTCTGGTAGATTTTAACTGGGACTTAAAGGAAGTCATGGAAGTCAATAGCAGGAATGGAGGAGAGAGAACATTCTAGGTATGGGGAAGTCAGAGAAAATACCCAGAGCAGGGGCAGCTAGGTGGCTAAGTGGCTACAGCACCGGTCCTGTAGTTAGGAGGACTTACTAATTACCGAGCTGTGTGACATTGGGCAAGTCACTTAACCCCGTTGCTTTAAATAAATGAAATTTAAAAAAAAAGGAAAAAAAGAAAATACCTGGAGCAGAGAGATAGAACAAGACTTTGAATGTCAAAGAGCATTTTGCATTTGTCTCTGGAGACAAAAGGAAGTCACTGGAGTTTACTGAGTGATAGGATGGCATGACTGGACCTCAACTTTAGGAAAATCACTGAAGAGAGACTCAAGATGGGCAGACTCACCATTGTGGCAGTGTCTGAGGAGAGAAGATTGTATTTGAGAGATGTTGCAAAGGTGAAATCAAAAGACCTTGCCAACACACCCAGAATGACTCCAAGGTTATAAATTTGAGCAGCTAGAAGGATGGTATTATACTCTACTATAATAGGGAAAATTGGAGGGAGAAGAGTTTAGGGGAAGGATAATGAGTTCTTTTTTTGGACATTTTGAATTTAAGATATGTATTAGACATCTAGTTTGAAATATCTGCAAAGCAGTTGAAGATGTGAGATTAAAGGCAGAGATGTTGGAACAGGAAAAGAAGATTTGAGATTCATCAAATTAGAGATGATAATCAAATTCATGGGAATTAAACAAGGTCACCCAATAAAGTTGTATGGAGGTAGAAGAGGGTCCAGGACAAAAGACTGAGAAGCTTATAAGATTAAAGGGCATGATCTAAAGGATTCAGGAAAGGAAAACATACAAGAAGTAGTCAGATAGGAGGAAAACAAATAGTGATGTCTCCAAAACCTGGAAGTGTTAAGGGAGATTGTGATAAACAATGTCAAAGGCTTCAGAAAGTTAAAGGAGAATGAGATTTGAGAAAAGGTCATTGAATTTGGCAACTAAAAAATCACTGGTAACTTTGGAGAGAAGAGTTTCAGTGGAATGATAAGGTCAGAAGTCAAGACCATGAGGCGTTAAGAACAAGAGGAAAATAGAGGCATCTACTGTAGATTTTTTTTGAGGAGTTTAATTGCAAAGGGAGTTGTGCAGAGATTACATGATGGGGTCTTTTTTCAATGTAGAGGAGTCATGGGCATGTTCACTGGCAGCAGGAAATGAGTCAGAAAAGAGGGAGAAATTGAAAATAAGTGAAAGAATGGAGATGACAAAAAGGGCAATTTGTTGGGAGGAGATGGGATGGAATGAAATCACTTGAACAATTAGAGAAGTTAGCCTTGGTAAGGAGAATTACTTCATACAAGACAGAGATGAAGGAGGAGAAAATGACAAAAGGAGACAAGGAGAGAGAAGGAGTTCATGGTAAATGGCCTCATTTTTTCTGTAAAATTTGAGGCAAGGTTCTCAGCTGAGAAAGTGATGGAAGGGGGAACCACAGGAGGTCTGAGTTGGAATGAATTAGAAGAGTCACTGTGGAGGGTGGAATAGTGTCATGACAAAGGAGATATAGAGTAAGATGCAAGCAGGCAGTTAAAGCCCCACTGAGATTATGTAACATAAAGTTGTAGTGGATCTAGTCAGAATAGTTGCATGATTTTTCTCAGCAGAATGCATGTGTTAAGTGTGAAGGCCACAAATGGTGGATGTGATCCAAGGCTGAAGTTTGGCTGGGTGTAATCTGCAATATGACAAGGGGGAACTAAGAATTCAAGAAAGAAAGACCGTGTAGAATCACCAAGGAGTCAAGAAGAAAGAATTCACCAAGGGAAGAATAGGAGATAGTGGTTAATTTAGGGGGAGATGGCCTGGGAGAGAACTGAGAGTCAAAGGATAGACATCACTCTGTAGATGAGGGAAAAGAGAAGATTGAAAATCCAACAGATTGATATTCCAAAACATTGAAGTCATATATTTGTGAGTGATGGCAAGATCATGTATATGACTATCTTTTGTGTGTGACTGAGAAAAGAAGTAGATCATAATTGAGTTTTTAGGATATTTGAGGGAGAACTGATATGCACACTGAAGTCCCTAGTATGAGGGAATGAGTTGGAAAGGAGAGAAAAATTGTAAACGACATATTGAACTTAATAAGGGAGGAGGAAGAGACTACAGACAACATATTTTTGTCTTGGACTCTGACTGGGTGGTAGACATGAATAGAATGAACTTCAAAGGAAGTGAGATTACTGAGTGATGGAGAAAAGGGGTAGATCCTGGAAGTGTCCATAGGGGGCATGCAGTATTATTGCCTTGACTAGTGAGCTAAAAGGAATGAATTAATGAATGAATGTGCAGTCAGTACTGGAAAGGATGACCAGGGAAGTTGGATCATCAGACCGCAATAAGAACTAGTAGATGGAAGGAGTGAAAGATGAATGAAGGGAATTTTGTTGCCTATGGAACAAACATTCCAGAGAGCACAGTGGAATGGCTGAGTGAAGTTAGGATGAATCTTTGGAGTAGCAGGACTGAGAGAAATTAAGTATTAGGAGGAATAGAATGGGTTTTAGAGAATGGTCTACAAGAGTTCAGAGTATCACTGAGATAAGAAGAGTAAGACCAGGGGTGAGAATATTCATCACTGAGTAATAGGCACCATTCCTCTACCCTCAAATAGGACAGAAAGACATAGGAGGCCTGAAGTACAAGCAAGGATTATTCTTTACACTACATGTTTTCCATTTCTCAGTTGGGAGACTGAACTAGCAGAGAAGGTAGAAGATGCCTTGTATTGTACAGATAGATATGGTTGCTTTGAGGCAGATGGAAGATGTCTAGTCTGGCCCCTACCAACCTTTAATCTGGGAACCTGGTTCACCCAGTAAAGTGGAAGGATTAAGGTGCCAGAGAACCTGGATACAGTTGTCCTAACCTTTGTTACCTTCTTCAGTATCCTTTCAATTATACTAAGCAATTCCCTCAATATATGGATGTGTGTGTGTGTATAAAAAATCATATATATTTATATAAACCTTACTTTCTCCTTTGAAAGTATATCTATTTCTCTCTCTAGTATAAAATATCCTGATTTCTTCAGAAAAATTTTATGTAATTATTGCAGAATATGAAAGCAAATTATAAAATAGAAAAATACATATACCACAAATGTGTATGTGAATACTTTCATATCAATGTATACATTTAACTTCTGTTAGTGCCCATTAAAATTTAAAGAACAGAATATGTATAATACTCAAATGTCCCTTTAATTAGTTACATGACTGTAGGAAAATCACTTCATATCACTGGTCTTCAGTTTGCTCATCTATAAAAAAGGAGTTATATTCAATAGTTTTGCAAGCGTTAAATTCTGGAAGATTTTATAAAAAAAGTTAGGACAAGTATTTCATTTCCAAATTATGCTAATTATTTTTCCTTACCTTGTAGAAACAGATTTTGGTTTTTTTTAATAGTATTTTAATACAACCAAACCATATTATAACAAGGTCATTTATTAAAGGTTGAATCATATCTCCTGAAACATAGTGAGTGATATACAATTTGATGTATCAAATACAATCTATGTGGCAGATTTTAATCCCACTTTTCAACAATTTTAAAAATGGGGTCCATTAGTATTGAACTTTGTTCTTGGTGATTTAAATTAATTATGCAAACCAAGTTTAGAACATAAAAAAGTTGGAATAATAAACCAAATTCTTTCATAATATATTTGAAATACTATCAAATTGACCTTTTTTCAAACATGTTTATAAATGTCTAATTTAAAAGTAGCTTATTTTCTTTCCATAAATATTGTCTTAAAGTCTCCCTAAACTAAAAATCTTTTCTTGCAGATATTAAGATGAACTAATATTAAATAAAACATGTATTTAACTATATAATTTTGTATACATAGATATGTATATATATATATGTAAGATAGATTTTAGGTATCAGAATCTGTGAATGATTCATATTATTTAACTGTAGCAGGAAAAGAAAGGAAAAGGAGGAATTAATTTTTTATTCTAGTAATTGAAATATGTAAGCAGTAAGTGACACAAGGGAAACAGTACAGTACAGTCAAACCAACTTAAAGGGATTTCTAACAGACCAATAAAAATCTCAGCTAATATAATCTATAATATAAATATATGTACTATTATAAATATATTTATATAAATAAATTTAATACTAGTAATTAGCACTACATTCAGATGTATTTACTTTTGGTAATGAATATTAAATTGTATGCAGTATATTCATCATTAAATTTTATCAATTTCAAAAAATTAATTGAAAAATTAATTTTATGAGTTTTTATATCACTTTCTTCAATTTTTACTGTATAAGAATGCTAATAAATTTGCGAGGTAGGCTTTTTCTGACTGAAAAGACAACATAAACACAAGAACATCTTTTTAACTGCAACATAATGACAAGAGGATAAAGTAACAGTCAAAGGATAAATGTCCTTCCAGTAAGAGTACATATATATCAAACTAATAATAGGAATCTAGACATACAAGACCCAGAAGTAGGAGCCTTTATTCTTTATCTTGGAATAATTATGATAAGATATATAATCACATGTAATGTGACACTTTGTATCAATGAAAACCTCCAGTTCCCATTCTTACTTTTAAATGTAAAATTTTTCAACTTCCAAACACACTATAGTTTTGGCATTCTACTCTGAATTTAAACTTTTAGTATATTAAGATTTCTCAGTATGTTGACACTCTAGTGTTAGGCCTTTTAATTTTTCATTTGTAATTAAAATAAGTTTTACTGATATCTATTTTTTCCATTATGGTCATCGCTGAATATTTAGTTCCATCTTCTACCCCTGAACATAAAACTCTTCTTTTAACAAAGAAAAACATTTAGACAAGAACAATGAAAAAGTGCTTGAAGACCATATATGTGAGGCTGTTTCCATATCCCCTTACCTCATGCTTAGAGGATAAAGTTTAATTATCTAATCTCTAAAAACAAGATAGTGATAAAATTGCCCCACAGTTAAGCTTTCTTTTAGTCTTCTATATATTTACATGATTGATATCACAATGTGTAGGATGTTTTTACTAGTTCTGGTCTTAATCATTCTCCATCACTTTAAAAAACCTTCCCATAAATTCCTCATATCACTTCATATTGTACAATAAAATTCCATTACATTCACAGTTTGTTCAGCTATTCCCCAGTTGACTGATGTCTTACTTTGTTTCCAATTAATTTGATACCCCCGCAAAAAAGGTTAAACATCATTAATTTTTCATTTATATGGGGCCTTTCCCTGTTTCTGACATCCTTGGACCACACAGAGCAGTGGAATTTGCTCTTTTGAATACAGTGAAATCTTTAACATGATCAATATTCACATATTTTTGTAACACAATTTCTTTTCAAGAACCCCAATTTCAAGGGGCGGAGCCAAGATGGCGACAAGAAGGGATCGAGTCTTAGGCGCTCTCTCATAAAACTCATAAGCTAAGGACTTTAACTAAATTTTTGAGAGACAGAACCCACAGAGGGACCCAGTGAGGCAGTTCTCCTACTCAAGGTAACCTGGAAAAGAGCAGAAAGTCTCTGCTCCCGGGGTTGGAGGGGCGGCCTGCTAGAGGGGTGGCCCACCAGAGTGAAAGAACTTCAGCCTCCTGGAGGCAGCCCCAGGGCACTGGGAGCCATGGCTCACAGCAGCTAGGGAGTTTCCTGAGCTATGCCCCGGGGAGCACCAGGCACAAATTGGGGGAACAGTGGAGGACCTCTGCCAGAGCGAGCACTTGAAGCCCAGCCGTCAGGGCACACAGAGAGCAGCATAGCCAACACAGCCCAGTTCCAGGAAACAGAAGCAGGGGGAGCTGGTAAGAAGGAGCCCCCAGGGCATGAGCCCATTGAACCTAGGGAGGGGAGTGATGAGAGAGACTGCCCAGGTCTGTCCTCTGCCCCTGGAATAGGACTCTGGGGATATGACCACATTCAGATCCTGATTGCAGTCTAGGCCCCCCAATAAAACAGCAGGGCCCCCCCACATCAGCCCCGTGGGCAGAGGGGGGGTGCACATGGTCATTCACAGACCAGGAGGGAGGACAGAGCCTCACACACTGAGACCCTTTGTGGGAGTGTCCCGAAGGCTCAGGAAGCACCCCAAAACCAGGCCCAGGCTGGGAAAATGAGCAAGCAGAGAAACAAGAGGAACACCATTGAGAAATATTTTGCATATGAGCCCAAGAAGGATCAAAATACTCAGTCTGAAGATGAGGAAGCACAAGCTCCTGCATCTGAAGACTCCAAGAAAAACAGAAATTGGGCTCAGGCTATGACAGAGCTCAAAAAGACTTTGAAAATCAAATGAGGGAGTTAGAAGAAAAACTGGGAAAAGAAATGAGAGAGATGCAGAAAAAACATGAAAATGAAGTCATCAGCCTAGTCAAGAAAATCCAAAAAAATGCTGAAGAAAATAGCATGCAAAAACCAGCTTAGGTCAAATGGATAAAACAGTTCAAATAGTTATTGAGGAGAAGAATGCTTTAAAAAGCAAAATTGGCCAGATGGAAAAAGAGATAAGAAAACTCTCTGAGGAGAACAAATCCTTCAGACAGAGAATAGAACTCAAGGAGATTGATGAATTTAGAAGAAATCAGGACTCAATACTTCAAAACCAAAAAAATGAAAAATTAGAAGAAAATGTGAAACATCTCACTGAAAAAGCAACTGATATGGAAAACAGATTTAGGAAAGATAATTTAAAAATTATTGGAATATCTGAAAGACATGATCAGCAAAAGAGCCTTGACATCATTTTCAAAGAATTACTACAGGAAAATTTCCCTGATATTCTAGAAGCAGAGGGAAAAATAGAAATGGAGAGAATCCACCGATTCCCCTGAGAAAGAGATTCCACAAAAAACTAACCCCTAGGAATATTATAGCCAAATTCCAGAACTCCCAAGTCAAAGAGAAAATATTACAAGCAGCCAGAAGGAAACAGTTCAGCCAGGATTACATAGGATTTAGCAGCAACTACATTGGAAGCTCGTAGGGCTTGGAATATAATATACCAGAAGGCAAAAGAGCTTAATGTCCTCTTCCAGGGAAAAAGATGGACCAGAGGAATTTCAAATGTTCCTGTTGGAATGGCCAGAGCTGAACAGAAGGTTTGATTTTCAGATACAGGACTCAGGTGAAGCATGGAGATTGGAGGAGAGGGGGAAAATATGAGGGATTTGATGATGAACTGCATGTATTCCTACATAGAAAAATGACACTGATAATACTCATATGAACCTTCTCAGTTAATAGAGCAGCTAGAGGGGGCTTTTATAGTTGAAGCACAGGAGAAAGCTGAATTCGAAGATAAAATATGGTGTAAAAATGGAGTCAATATAAAAAAGGGAAATGTAATGGGAGAAAGAAAAAGGAGAGGGGGGGAATAGGCCAAAATATTTCATATAATAAGATTTTTCTTTATTACAATGAGCTATTGCAATGATACGGAAGGGGGGAAGGCAAGGGGGAATGAGGGAATCTTCCCTCTCATCAGGGGTGGTTAGGAGAGGAAACAGCATATATACTCAATGGGGTATAGACATCTGGAGTAAGAAGGAGGGGGGACAGGGGGAAGGGGGATGATGTGAGTGATGGAGGAGAGGATGGACCATGGCAGGAGAGTGGTCAGATATAACACATTTTCTTGTTTACTTCTTGCAAGGGGCTGGGATTGGATGGCCTGTCCTGGACCATAGGGCCAGGTGGATGCTGGGCCTAAGGGGTGGTATGGGGGCTCGGGGCCTCTTGGCCCCAGAGCTGGGGATCTGTCTGCTGCGCCACTCAGTGACCCTACAGCAGAGTCAGAGTGAAAGGAGAGAGAAAATATAGTACATGATAGTGGAGAAATACGAAAGGAGGGAGTTGTGATCAGCAATGGCAATGGTGGAAAAATATGGAAGTAACTTTTGTGATGGACTTATCATAAAGAATGTGATCCACCCACGACAGAGTTGTTGGTGTTGGAACAAAGACTCAAGCACATTTTTTATTATTATCTGGGGGGGGTGTAGGACAAATGGGGCTGGGTGGCCTGCCTGGGGCTGCATAGCAGGGTGATTGTTGGATGTCTGAGGCCGGATTTGGACCCGGGTGCTCCTGGCTCAAGGGCCAATGCTATGTCTGCAACCCAGCCACCCCTACTATTATTACTATTTTATTTTATTGTGTTTTTTTTTCTTTTTTGGTTTTTGCAGGGCAGTGGGGTTTGGGTGGCTTGCATGTCACATGGCAGGGTGATTTCTGGGTGTATGGGGCCGGATGTGGGCTCGGGTGCTCATGGCTCCAGGGCTGGTGCTCCATCCATTGTGCCACCTGGCCATACCTGCAATTATTGCTATTATTTTTTATTTTAATTTTTTCTCTCCCCTTTATCACTCAAGCAAGTCTATATTTATGGGGGAGGGGGTATTTTGTTTACTCTTAAACAAGAATATTTTATTAATGTATAAAAAACATTATTTGTACAAAATAAAATATTAAATTAAAAAAAGAACCCCAATTTCAAAATTTTTGAATGCTTTTTGAACTGCTTCATATATCAGCCACTAAATCCTGAAAATTATTTCTTCTATCTTTTAACTTCTCATTTAAAGCAGCAATGTTGTTCCAAATCCTCACTAAAGGAACTAAACCAACCTTCCAGCAAGTCTCTCACTTGACCCTTTTCTAATTCATTCAATATACAGTCAAAATTCAAGTTCTATTAATCATTCTACCAAACTAATTTTAATTCTTCAAGCTCTTACCATCTGTGTGAATTTTGAGCAAATTATTGATTTATTCTTTTGGGGCCTTAGTTTTCTCATCTGTAAAATGAGGAAGTTGGCTATCCAATTTTATTTGTCCATTTTTTATACTTACCCCATCATGCTTAATTCCTATCTACTCCCTCATCCCTAAATGGCATGTAACAGGTTGAGGGAAAAAACATCCTGAAGAAAGAGAGTATGACTCAAATGGTGATCATAGTAAAGCAGGGATGTTATGACATCAAATCAGAATTCAGCAGAATGTTAAATCCCACATGGGAGTTTATAGTATCAGTTTTAAAGCTGGAAAGGACCACAAGGGTAAACTGTCTAAAAGAGGAAAAGGAGATGTCACTTTGGCTCAAATAACCTCCCTGACCCAGACGCTGATCTTTTATGACAACAGTGTACTAGCCATACACCCCTTCCTTGCCCTGATGAAACAAAATTGTTATGTATCCAAACACCCTCCTACAGGTTTAAGGATTTTGACATATAATATAATCCTACTCTCTTCTCCTTTACACTGTATCTTCTGAATATAAAGTACTTTTCATCTAGTCTTTTTATTCAATGTCTCTTTTTTGAAGGCAGTAAACTCTTCCACTGTTGTCTGTCATCGTCAATCATTGTCAGACACTCTAAATGGTTTGGAGTATCTACTTTCTCTGCCATTGTCTTGAGTTCCCTTGGATATGTTATTGCCATTTTTAGGGAGCCAGTTCCATTTATAAGACATTTATAGCATTCCCAATTCCATTTATGAGGCAGTTAAATAGTACAGAGTATAAAATGCTGGGTCTGGAATCAGAAAGACCTGAGTTCCAATCCATCATCAAGTCACTTATGTGACCTCTGTTTGCTTCAGTTTCTTAAACTATAAAAATGGGAATAACAGTACCTACCTTGCAAAGCTGCTGTGAGGATCAAATAAGATAATATTTGTAAAGTGCTCAATGCTGTACTAAGCACAGGTAGGCAAATATGCAGTTTACAAATAGATAGAAAGGTATATGCATACATAGCCATAATTATATATGTATATATACATATATATATGAATACTTATTCTCTTCTTCCTTCCCTCATATCTCCTTATAGCCCAATAGTTATAATTTAATAAAAAAAAATTCAGCATTAAATTTTCTCCTGCTCTATCTCAAAATATAGGATATATATTAATATAATCCCTGAAACAATTCTATTCTCTTCTTTATTCCAGTTGCTGATAAAATGGAGGGCTTCCTCTTTAGCAAAGTCAATCCCTCTATCCCCCTCATCTCTTGTAGCAGATTGCCTCCATCATACACCATATCATACCATACCACACACTCAATTCTCTCTCTCTCTCTCTCTCTCTCTCTCTCTCTCTCTCTCTCTCCATCTACTGCCTCATTCCCTCTTCCCTACCAACATAACTTAGTGCTTCCCATCGTTTACAAGCAAACCAAAATCCTTGACCACATATTTCCTCAATTTATCATGTTATAATTTCACTCCCTTAACATAATCAAATACCTGGGGTGGGGGTGGGGGGAGTCATCTACATTCCTTGTCTCTATGTCTTCTTCTCTCCGTATTTTTTCAACCTCTTGCAATCTGGTTTCTGACCTGATCACTCAGCTTTCTAAAGTTACCAAATTACCTCTTAAGATTTCAAATCCTATGGTCTTACTCATTCTTCTCAGTATTTTAGGGACACTGTTCTCTCTTGGTTTGTCATCTATCTGTCTGAGAGTATCTTCTCAGTTACTTAGCAGCTCATCGTGCTCATGTGTTACCTTTGAACTGTGCCCAAAGTTTTGTTCTGGGATCTCTCTATACTCTCTACTTATTTCTTTCTCTATGTTGTCTCTCTAACATCTCTCATATTATTCTCTAATTGTAAGCACTATGTAGATAAATCCCAGATGTACATCTCTTTAGACCTAGTCAAATGGACATTTGGTAGACATCTAAACACTCCAAATCTAAATCTCCAAAAAAGATCTCATTACCATTCTCCCCTAAAACTACCCATTCAGAAGAACATTGTTTTTCTTGAGGGCACCACGTAAATACCAGTCATCTATGTTCAACTCACCACTGGATTCTATCTCCACATTTCCTTCATAGGATCCAGAACTAGGAGGGCTTTTAAAGCACTTCATTTTTCAGATAAGGCAAATGAGGCCTAAGGAAGTTATGTGACCCCCCTCAAAAAAAAGTTATGTGACACCCCCCAAAAAAGTTATGTCATCTACCCAAAGTCATACAAGTAGAAGCAAATGTAGGATTTGAACCCAGGTCTTCTGTTTCCCCTCCACTAAACCAAGCTGTATCTGTCCTTTGCTTTCCCATGGCCACCAGCTTAATTCAGTGAACTACTGCAGCCTCATCTCTCCTCATGCTATGTCCTCACGTTGCCAGGCTCATAGTAAATGTTCAATTTAGTTAGTTGGTGGATGGCTTTCACACTTCCAAGAATTATCAACTGTGTTGTATAAACAGAAGTATGTAGCTGCCATCACATTAAAAGTACTTCTCCAAAGCAAGTATTAGCTATGGTAAACAGCAGAGGAAGCTAGTTAGCTCAATGAACAAAGCATTGGGCCTAGAGTCAGGAAGACCTGAGTTCAAATTTGAACTTTAACCCTAGATAACCTCTACTGTTGTGAAGGTCAAATAAGATAATATTTTAAAGTACTTTGCAGAGAGCTTGATATATAACAGGTGCCATGTAAATGTTAATTCCCTTCCCCAATGGCTATATGGTTAAAAACACAATAAAAATTACACAAAATAGCATCAGCACATGGGATCTCTGAAGGACTCTAATTTAGTCCTTTAGAATTGAGATGGGAATGTATAGATGGAATACTCTAGTTCCTTCTCCCTTCCTTATTCAATGGGTCCATAGGTATCCTGAGCACTATCAAGAGGTTGGCTGGAAACTTAGTAAAAGGTGTTTGGATTCCAGACTGACTGATTTTTTCTAAGAACATTGAGTTCTTCTGCCCAATAAATCTGCCTTTCCATTTTAACTCTACCTTAAGTTTCTCCTCTAGTCTAAGACTACCAAATATAAATTTTTAAAAATTCTGAACTGTTTCAAATTATTAGGGTTAATATTCAATTATATTTATGTGCAGTAATCTCCCTGTTTTGATGTTCTGAAATGTATCTTTTTGCCTATTTTATTTTTGAAAACAAAACTTTTGACAATAAAAGCTTGTCATTAGAATTCATTCTTTTCTCTTAATAGCTTAGAAAAACCTTAGAAAAAGTACTAACAAATTCGTGTCTGTGAGGGACTTTTTAAAATGCTAACATCAATTAATAACATATCACTTTTTTTAGTCTAATATGAATATAAATCTATTCAATTCCTTCTCCAGCCTATATCTAGGTTATTTCCTAAATACCTTGCTACAGTATGCCCAACATTCCATATATATTCTGGCTACATCTGTGAAAAGATTATTTCTTATCTGTTGGAATGAAATATTAGAATTTCACTTTACACCTTACCTGGTTGCTTGAACTTGTCCCTGACCTAAAGGCAAATTCTTAATGTAAAACATTACATACACTACATCTTGATTAATATCTTTAACCTAGGAATAAAGCTCAGCTATGCATTTTTTCAGGGTTTCTTTATATTAGTTTCTGTTACCTTAATTCATTTGTAAATGGATTGTTCTAATCTGGTTTCTCTTCCAAACAAAGCAAAAAATTCTCATTAATATTTGTAGTCTCTGCTTTATGACTTGGAAGCTGTTTGATTGGCTTCTGAAAGTATCAAAGTCTAGCTGGAGTCATCCAAAAGCTCAAAAGAAATAGTTTCAAATAAGCCCTTCACATTCCACACACAGATGAGGTATGGAAAAATTGAGAGCTAAGCATGAGCAGTAAAAAGGGGAAAGTTATAGAAGAATGGAATAGGAGCTAAGCAGCGGCACTGGACAAATGACTGAAATTCAAGATCGTTTCCTGTTGAAAGCTGCTCCTCTAGCAAAGAGAAATTGATTAATCAGATATGTGACAAGGATCACAGGCTCCCAGGCAATTTCCCCTAGCCACCAATTCTATGTGTCGTAGAGTATGGAGAAGAAAGACACAGATTATTAATTTTCTACAGCAGCTCTTTAAACCATGGACAGAAATTGGGGGGGTGGGAGAAAAATCAGGCAGTAAATAGTACAAAAATCAGAAAGGAAAGAAGATTGCAAAAAAAATAACAGAATAAAAGCATTTGTAGAACAAAGAATAAGTAATGTAGATAACTCATTCTTAAGTCTTTTAAGACAGTGAATATTTGGTAGTCATAGTAAACTATTTAGAGATTCATTAGCTTATCAAGCCTCATTTTCATTTGCAGTGTCAATTCACCTAGAGTGAAACAAGCACGAGGAAGAAAAAAGTAAAAAAGTAAAATTAACATAATATAGAGTATAACAGTTAATAACAAGAAATAATGGAAGAAACTGAGCAGATTTGTATTTGTTATGATGAGAAACTGAGAAGGGTGACTAGTCCAGACTAAATGCAAATAATGTAGAAACTAATTATATGATATACATGAAAGAAACATGTGAAAACTTTTTTAGGAGTGGATGATGTAGCAGATGTAAAGAAAAATACAGAGGGAGAATAATCAGAAAGATGAAATGAACAGAAAATATTTAATGTACATTCATTTGTTTTTTCCTCTGGGCTTAAACTTATCTGATTTATTAACTAGTATAACCTAAAGAACACTAACCAATTTGATCTGGGTAAGAGCTATGATTTGGTGGGGATAATGAAATAAACATGTCTATATATCTGGGCAGGTCCAATTTTGAAGGTATAACTAAAAACGATTCTCCAAACCAAACAAAATTAGCTAGCACTAAAGATTCATAAATTATTTGCTAATTCTTATCTTTGAAAACTTTTATTTGTTAAGTCTCTTTGAATGTTCAATCTCTTATTCTCATTCAAGCTACAGCACATTCCCTTCTTTAAAATTCACATGTCGGGGCAGCTAGGTGGTGCAGTGGATAGAGCACTGGCCCTGGAGTCAGGAATACCTGGGTTCAAATCTGACCTCAGACACTTAATAATTACCTAGCTGTGCGTCCTTGGGCAAGCCACTTAACCTCATTGCCTTACAAAAATAACTTAAAAAAATAAAATTCACATGTCCAAAGATTAGATTCTTAGTTTAATAAATCATGTAACTTATCTTCTAAATAAGATACAAATAATATAAATAGAAACTGTATCATAGTTTTTATGGTATATATTTCAGATTCTATCATAAATAAAAAATGACTTACCTAAATAAAAGTTATGAGTGTTCTTCTGGTTCTTCTACTATAACTGAAGGGGAAGCTATAGTCTGTAGTTAGCATTATAATACTATGCTTAGAATTACTGAGTAAGATCATCTAATGCAAATTATAGCTGAACAAGAATCCTCTAAACAACATTTATGACAAGTCATTAATTGAGGCTCTAATTGAGAACTTCCCACCATCTACACCAAGGCAACTAGTTCCTTCCAGTTTTACAAAGCACAAATTATCAAGTTTTCATATATTAGTTAATAAATCTAATCAAAATCTGCAATTTGCATTTCTTGTTCTAATTATGTCCTATGAAATTGAGCAGAACAAATACAATCCCTGTCCTACATCTGAGCCCTTCTATATTTGAAAGATTGTCATTATACTTCCTCCTCACCCCAAAACATAATGTTCTCTATTCCATGTTACACATTTCTAGTTTTTTTAATGAGCCTTCTTTTGGTCACCCTCTTTTGAGTCGCAGTACAGATAATCTGTGTCCTTCTAAGCACTGAAAATTGGTTATGTTACTCCAGATGTAGTCTAACTTTGGCCAAGTACAATAGAGCTTTCAATGTTATTGATACTAACTCTTCTGATACAATGTAAAACAGCAATAGTTTCTGGTTAAGTTCCCATTTTTGCCTTTTCCTACTGAACTTACTCTCAATTCAAATATCTATGTTTTTCTACCCAAATGTACTGTTTACTAGAGATACTTCCCTCATCCTATACTAAAGATGATTTTTTTAAAGTGTATAAATTTCAATTTATTCCTCTGGTTAGATTAGGACAAATATTCTAACTTGTCCTATCTTTTTAGAATCCTTATAATTGGTATCTTTTTGCTAGACTTGGCAAATTGTGTCACCTTTGAATTTTATAAGTATTGTCTAATATGTCCTCATCCAAATCACTGACGAAAATGTTGAATGGCATAGGGTTAAGAAGAGGTCTTTGAGACATTCCACCAAAGACCCCTTCCTCAAATTAATAATGATCCGCTGTGACCCATAGTTGAATGATTAAATACAACTCTTTGCTTCCAGAAATTCAACTACTTTCAAATCCACTTTATTACACTAGCAACAAGCTCATAACTTGTCATGATATTCATAAGGATGTTGCTGTTAATTAAGTCACTCCAGCCATGTCTGAAGTTTTGTGACTCCTGTGGAGTTTTCTTGATAAATATACTGGAGTGGTTTGCCATTTCTTCTCCAGTTCATTTTATACATGAGGAAAGTGAGGCAAGCAGGGTTAAGTGACTTGCTCAGGTTCATACATCTATGTCTTGAGGTCAGATTTGAACACAGAAAGATGAGTATTCCTATTTTCCAAGCCCAATCTCAGAGTTCTATCTGCAGTGCTATGCAAAAGTCAGGGTGAAAGATTATCAAATATTCTGTTGAAATAAATAAACTACTCTATTTGTAGCAGGGTCAGGAAATGTCTGGCCAACAAGCCATATAAGGTCCATGAAATCATCTGGTCTGGCTCTGCAAGGCAACCACAGGCAGGACTTGAAATTCTATAAATCTAGGAAATTTTGGGGGTGAATTAATTAAACGTTTGACCAAATATAACAGGTTAGTTTTTTTAAGTGTTCTCCCTTGGATCTATAGCATTTCCCTGATCTATTAATTACTCTGTCCAAAAATGAAATTTGATTAACCTGGAATGACTAGATTTAAAAGAACTAAATTTAGAGTTAAAGGATCTAGGTTTAAATTCTGATTCTAACACTTAGTTTCTTTATGATACTGGAACAAAGCTATTAACCTCTTAGGGCCTCAGTTTTCTTGTCTATAGAAATGTCTATAGTTAAAATGATAAAATATTATGTACAGGCAGTTCTCAGAAGAAGAAAAACAAGTCATCAACAAAGTCATCTGATAGAAACTAATTTTAGACCAACATGTCACATTAGAAAGTATATAAGTACCAAAAAAAAGATACATTTAGTAAGGAAAGGTCACATCATAATTAGAGAATAAAGGAAAAGGTTGTCTTTGACAACCATAGATAAGACGTAAGTTCTAGATCAAATAAAGGGATAGAGAAGATAAGAGTTAAAGTGGATGATTAGAGGTATATAAAATTGAAAAAAAAACTTTCATCAATAAAGATGATATAGTTAAAATTTGAAAGAGAACATTTAACTAGGAAAATTTCTGCAACAAATTTCTTTGATAAAAGTCTGATATCCAAGATATTTAAGAAACTGACTCAAATATTCAAAAACATGAGGCATTCTCTGGTACTCAGACAGTCAAAATGATATGTACAGGCAGTTCTAAGAAGAAAAGCAAGCCATCAACAATCATATAAAAAGGTTCTAAATCACTAAAAGTAAAGAGAACTGCAACTGATGACCAAATAACCTTCCAGCCCTATCCTGTGATCCATAACAGCTACTGAAGATCACTGCTTCCCTTTTAAAATGCTTTAGAATACATTCCTTTAATTAAACTAATTTGCTAAATTCTTATTATTTATATTGTGGTTCAGACATTTACTAGTTATGTGCCCTCTAGATAAACTTTCGATGCCTCAATTTTCTCATCAATAAAATTATGATGATGTCTATAAAAAATAAAATATCTATAAAATACTACCTCAAAATATTATAAGGAAAAGTATTTTTAAATCTTAATAAGTTATAGAAATGTGAGCTATTATGTATCCTAAGGGGTCATCGATAAAAAGGAAAGTTTCCTTTATATCAAAATATCTATAGCAAAACTTTCATGTGATAGTGAAAAACCAGAAACAAAGTATATACCCATCAATTGGGAAGTAGCTAAACTAACTGCGATACAAGAATATAATGGAATATTTCTAAGCTTTAAAAATGTGATGAATAGACACAGAAATTGAAAAACAAGCAGAGACAAGAAAATGATATACACATTGACTACAACAATGTATATAGAAATCAGAAAAACCACATAATAACAAAAAAGTTTCAAAATTATTAAAATAAACCACAAGCTTGGCCTCAAAGAAGAGCTTTGAAAAGACATATCCTCCCTCTCCTTTGCAGAATTTGAGGTATCCATAGGTATGAAACATTGCATATCGTCACATTATTTGCATATGAATTACTTTTACTGAATTTTTGTCTCTCTTTTTTCATTTTTCTTTCTTTTTTAAAAAATTATTTCTTATATTAGAATGTAAGCTATCAGGGGTGGAGCCAAGATGGTGGCTTGAAGGCAGGAATTCCCTGAAACTCGTTCCCCAAAAAACTCTAAAAGTCATCAAATTATGACTAGTCAAAATTTAGAGGGGCAGAACCCATAGAAAGACTGATATTATTTTCCAGACCATGACAACTTAGAAGTTCCACAGGAAAGGTCTGTTCCACCTGGACGGAAGGTTAGAAAAAGCCACAGGGCAGCCACAGCCACAGGGCAGCACAGCCCAGCTGAATGCCTGGGTCTGTGGCAGAGGGGGTGGTATAATCATTGAGAACAGCTGGAAGGGGTGGTGAGAGAACTCTGCAGCCCCAGAGTGAGTGCTCCAGCCTCAGAGCAGCCCTGTAGTGAGAACCTGCAGCGGGAGTCAGCAGAGCCACCCAGCACGTCCAGAGCTCTCAGCCCACAGATGGTAAGGGGGTCAGGGGAGACTATAGAAGTCTCTCCACTCTCCCTGGAGCAGGACTCAGCTGTTTGCCCACACTCAAATCCAGGTTGCAATCTGGGCCCCCACAACACCACCACAGCCAAGCAGGGATCAACCTCACAGCTCCAGGGCAGAGGAGAAGACCTGAAGCCTCTCATAAGATCTTGGAGGAATAAGATCCCTGTGGGCTGTTCCCAACCCCCCCCCCAAGCCTTGGAAGTGTGGTAAATCAGTCATAGGCTGAGGAAATGAGCAAACAACAGAAAAAGAAGAATCGGACCATAGAAAATTATTTTGTTCCCATGGAGGACCAAAATACACACTCAGATGATGACAAAATAGAAGCTTCTGTATCCAAAACCTCTACAAAAAATAAAAAAAAAATGGGCTTAGGCTATGTATGAGCTCAAAAAAAAAAGACTTTGAAAAGCAATGAAAGGAAGTAGAGGAAAAACTGGAAGGAGAAACGAGAGTAATGCAGATAAATCATGAAAACCAAGTCAACAACTTGGAGAAATAAATACCAAAAAATACTGAAGAAAACAGTATGTTAAAAAACAGTTTAGGGGTGGCTAGGTGGCACAGTGGAGAGAGCACCAGCCCTGGAGTCAAGAGTACCTGAGTTCAAATCTGACCTCAGACCAGAATTAATAATTAGCTAGCTGTGTGGCCTTGGGCAAGCCACTTAACGCCCCCCCCCAAATAGTTTAAGCCAAATGAAAAAAGCAATACAAAAGGCATAATAAGAATGCCTTAAAAAACAGAATTGGCCAGCTGGAAAAGGAGATTTAAAAAAGTTCTCTAAAGAAAATAACTCCTTCGAATGCAGAATGAAACAAAAGGAAGCTGATGACTTTGTGAGAACTCAGGAAGACATAGAACTGTACCAAAAAAAAATTAGAAGAAAATGTGAAATATCTCATTGGAAAAACAACTGACCTTGAAAAGAGATCCAAGAGAGATAATTTAAAAATTATTGATCTACCTGGAAGTCATGACCAGGAAAAGAGCCTAGACTTTATTTTTCAAGAAATTAATACAGCAAACTTGCCTTGAGATCCTAGAAGCAGAGGGTAAAATAGAAATTGAGGGAATTCACTGATCACCTCCTGAAAGAAATTCCAAAAGAAAAACTGCCAGGAATTTTATAGCCAAACTCCAAAACTCCCAAGTCAAAGAGAAAAATACTACAAGCTGTACAAGCTGCCAGAAACAAGCAATTCAACTACCCTGGCTCTATAGTCAGGATTATACAGGATCTGGCAGCATCTACATTAAGGGCTCATAGGGCCTGGAATATGATATTCCAGAAGGCCAACCAAGAATCAACTACCCAGAAAAACTGAACATCCTTTTTCAAGGGAAGAAAATGGGACTTATAATGAAGCAGGACTTTCAAACTTTCCTACTGAAACAACCAGAACCGAACAGAAAGTTTGATCTCCAAGTACAGGACTCAGGTGAACAATAGAGGGGGTGGATGAGAAGGACTAATTATGAGGAACTTAGTGATAGTGATCTGTTTGTATTCCTGCATGTGAAGAAGACATTGATAACTCATATGAACTTTTCTCATTCATAAAAGCAGTTAGAAGGAGCATATATAAACACAGCACAGGAAGAAACTGAATATAATGGTATAATATAGTAGTAAAAAGATGGAGTCAATGGGTGATAAAGAAAAGTACTGGGAGGAGGAGAAAGAAAAGGAAGAAGGAGCTAGCATATTTCACCTAAGAGTCAAGAAAAAAAACTTCGACAATGGAGTAGAACAGGGGAAGGTGAGGGGGAATGAGTGCACCTTCATTCTCATCAGAAATGACTCAGAAAGGAAATAACATACACACTTAATAGGGTATAGAAATCTATTTTACCCAAGAGAAAAATGAGAGAAAAGGAATGGAATAAGGGGGAATGGGGAAGGGAAGGGGGGGAGTAGGTGATAAGAGAGAGGCAGAGGGTACTCAGATACAACACACTTCTGAACAGGTACAGGATGAAAGGAGAGAAAGAATGGAATAGATGGGGAGGAATAGAGTAGAGGGAACTACAGCTAGTGATAGCAACTGTGAGAAAAATATTGAAGCAACTTCTCTAGTGGCTATGATGGGTAAGGCAACTCATCTGAGAGCCATTGGAATCTGAACACAGACTGAAGTACAATTTCTCTCTCTCTCTCTCTCTCTCTCTCTCTCTCTCTCTCTCTCCTTGAGGCTTCTCATTTGGGGGGTGACGGGAGTTATGATTACTCTCACAACAAGATTGCTGTAATAATATAAAATAAAAAAATTATTTGTTATGAGTGATGACTCTTCAGAAAGGATAAAGAGGGAAATTTAGACTATATAAACAAAAGGTCTTGACATAAAATTTAAGCTATCAATACTTATATTTCAGCACTGTGCTAAAGAGAAATGAAAACCATTATCAGCTATAAGACAGTACTCATTTTCTCTTTAAATATTTGTATAAATACACACATATACATTAATAGCACTATGTTACAAGATCCTACATAGTTAAACTAATTTGAACTTAAGAATGCCAAGGCATCACAGAGACTAAAAGCATGAGGTTTATACACCAATGACTAAATTTGTTTAGCAACAAAAAAGAAAATCAAATATGAAGAAAATCAAATATTTGAAAAGTGTTCGGTTCATAATATCTTTCTAATTAACGTGGATGGTAGTTTCCTAACAATGTCTAGCTTTCATAAAATTCATATATAAAAGAGATAAATTAAAAATTTACTTTAGTTTAGAGTATTATTACTCCTCAAGCATGATTGAAATATATTTCAAATTAAAAAATGAAAAAATTGAAAAGGAAACTAGTAATTCCATGTCTCAAACTATACTACAAAGTTAGAATTGCAAAGCTGTTTGGTACTTGTTAAAATATATAGATACATATATACATATATCTATATAAAAAGAAAAATCAATCAGTAGAACACATTGTGTGTGTGTATATATATATATATATATATATATATATATATATATATACAGAAAGAAATGAACACAGTAGCATAAGTGTTTAATAAAATCAAAGATCACAACTATGCAATTAAAAATATTTTAACCACTGGAGAACTTGGAAAGTCATCTGACAGAAATTAGTTTTAAACCAACATCTCCCACTAGAAATTATATAAGTTCCAAAAAAAGATACCTCTAGTAATGAAAGGTCACATCATAATTAGAGAATCAAGGAAGAGGCTATCTTTGACAACCATAGATAAGACATAAGATCTAGATCAAATAAAGGGATAGAGAAGATAATAACAGTTAAAGTGAATGATTAGAGGTATATAAAATTGAAAAAAAACTTCTGCAACAATAAAGATGACATAGGTAAAATTTGAAGGAGAACAATTAGCTGGGGAAAATGTCTGCAACAAATTTCTTTGATAAAAGTCTGATATCCAAGATATTTAAGAAACTGATTCAAATATACAAGAATATGAGACATTATCCAGTAGTCAAATAGTTAAAATGATATGTACATGTAGTTTTCAGAAGAAGAAAAACAAGCCATCAACAATCATATAAAAAGGTTCCAAGTCACTAATAGTAAAGAGAACTGCAATTGAAAACAATTTCAGTTGTTCCACTTCACATCCATCAGACTTTATCAGAATTATCATCTCAGAATGTGGGAGGACAGGAACACTAATGCAATATTGGTGAACTATGAATGAGACTATATCTTCTGAAAAGAAATTTAGAATATCCATAAATTCACTATACTTTGATATACTTTGAGTACAGTAATAGCATGATAACAAAGAAAAGACAGAAAGGACCAATTTATACAAAAATATTCAAAACTCAACTTTTTATAGTAGGAAAAAACTGGAGACAAAAGGATGCCCTCTAATTAGGTAATGACTGAACAAAATATGACATATGAATTCCAGTATAATATGCCATGACAGATGTCAAAAAAATGGATTCAGAATATACAAAGATGCAAAATGAAATGAGCAAAATGGGAACAATTTATATGACTATAACAGTATAAGGAAAAAGTTTTGATAGATTTTAGAAGTGACCAAGGCAATTTAAATACAACTCCAGAGGTCTAAGTATTCTTCTCATCTCCCTCAAAGAACTGAACAACTAGAGGTACAAAATGAGATACACATTTTTATACAAGTTCAAGTATGATTGTTGGATGAGGCTTATGTGTTACATTCACTGTTTTTTTTTTTTTTACTGGGAGGGAAATTTGTGAGATGAGGGGAGCCAGTAAAGGTGTAAACAAAAAGAAAAGAAAAAAATATTCACTGAAGCATTTTTTAATTTTCTTTCAGTCATGTCTGACTTTTTGTGATCCCCATTTGGGGTTTTCTTGGCAAAGATAGGAGTGATTTGTCATTTCCTTCTTCAATTCCTTTTACAAAAGAGGAAACTGAGGCAAACAAGGTGAAGTAAATTGCCCAGGGTCACATAGCCAGAGTCTTCCTGGCCTACCCACTGCACTAACAAGTTATTCCTGGGTGGTATAATTCTCTTCATTTTATAGGAAAAAGCTCAGTCCTGAGAAGTCTAATAATGACAAATGACAATAAGATTTGGAAAGAAGTCAAGAGACCACCTAGTCTAATCCCCTCCTTTATAGATGAGGAAACTGAGACCAAAAGTACTTGAATAACTTTTCTGGATAATAAGATGCATAGCCAGGATTTTAATTCAGGTCTCCAAGTCTATCATGCTTCCCAATGTCCCATACTGATGTTCAGCTAGAGCAGAACCTTGGTTCTTTTCCTTAGATCCTTACACAATGTTTTACAAGGATAAACCAAAGAACTCAGTTTCAAGTTACAATAGCTCAGTACTATCTGATTACCTTTCAGAAATCCCAGTCCAATTTTATAAAAACAATTTAATTTAAACTTAGAAAAAAAAACACATGCAAGACAGTCAACTTTAAAAAAGCAACTGTATATTGTAGAGGTTTAAAGTAACACATATAGTGGAATGGAGAAGAGAACCCAAGGTTGAGTTCTGGGACAAATAATAGAAAAAGATGAGACCTGGGGTATCATTCCCCATATCTTCGGATTATAACTTGATTATTCTAATAATTAACAAAAAAAATGCAATTAATTAAGCAAAGGAAAAAGAACCCAACCACAGATAATTAGGGCTAATAGGGATAGAGAAGATCTAGATTCACATTCAGAAAATAATAGAGCTAAAAAAATGACTTTTTTCAATGAGAAACATCAAATGGTTCCACACACAAACAGTTCTCAGAAGAACTTTAAAAAGACTTTAAGGGGTAGCTAGTGGTGCGGTGGATTGAGCACAGACCCTGGAGTCTGCACGACCTCAGTTCAAATCCAGCCTCAGACACTTAATAATTACCTAGCTGTGTGACCCTGGGCAAGTCACTTAACTGCCTCTCAGCAAGGACCCTCTCCAATTGTCCTGATCCGGATGGCTCTGGAGGAAAAAGTGAGGCTGGTGACTTAGCACATGACTCCCTCACTCAAATCCAATTCATGTGCTTATCATGATATCTTCAAATGAAGGACAAAACATTTGCAGCCTTTTATCTCTCACCTCAAATATATAAGAAGTTTCCAAGTCTCATTGATTACTAAGCCCTCTTTTTATCACTCACAAAGCCACCTAATTCTAGTTCAGACCCAAATCATCTCTCTCATCTGTATTATTTTAATAGTTTTTTTTAATTGGTATCCTTACCTCAGGTCTTTCCTGTCTTCCAATACATTCTCCATATAGCTAGCAAAATGATTTTTAAAAAGCAGAGGTCTAAAGATGTCACTCCCTTGTGAAACTGCAGAAGCTCTCTTTTAGCAGCTAGATGGCAAAGTGGATAGAGTGCAGGGCTTGGAGTCAGAATGACCCAAGTTCAAATCTGACTGCAAGTTCTTTAGCTGTGTGATCCTGGGCAAGCCACTTAAAAGCTATCTGTCTTATTTCTTCATTGGTTAAATGGGAATAATAGTCCCTGCACTTCCAGAATTTTTATGAAGATCAAATGATTTAATATTTGAAGTTCTTGAACAGGGTTTGGTACATAACAAGAGCTATATAAATATTAGCTATTATTATTATTATTATTATTATTATTATTATTATTATTATTATTATTATTATTACCTCTTTGATGAAATATTTATCACTCAGTTTAGAATTTAAAATTCAGACTCTAACCTACTGTTCCATTCTTATTCCAACCAAACAAGCCTTCTAGCTATTCTTCACAAAGCTGTTTTTCTCTACAGTACCTTTGCATAAACTGTTCTCAAAACTCAGAATTCACTACCTCTTCAATTTCTGTTGTAGTAACTCTAGTTTCTACCAAAATTTAGTACAAGCACCACATGAGACCTTTCCTGAGTTTCCTAACTAAAAGTGTCCTCTATAATATATATATGTATATACATATATATATATATATATACATATATATATATATAATACACACACATATGAACACATGCATAATAACTTATTGGGTTTTATTTATCTTGTCATGTAGTGTATTCTTCTAATTATTGGTAAGTGACTTTTCATATATTTACATATGTACAAAATGTTTACCCCAATGGAAAGTAAAATCCATGAGGGCAGGAACTATTTCATTTTTGTCTTTGATTCCCTAGTGGCTGACATAAAATAAGTACTTAAATTTCTTTACATAAATAGAACACAATCAAATTTATAAGATTACAAGTCATTCCCCAAGTGATAAATGGTCAAAGGATATGAACAGGTAGTATTCAAACAAAGAAATTAAAATTACATATAATCATATGAAAAAGTGCTCCAAATCATTAGTGATTAGAGAAATGCAAATTAAAACAATCATGAAGTTCCACCTCACACTTATCGGATTGGAGAAGATGACAAAAAAAGGGAAAATGATCAATGCTGGAGAGGTTGTGAGAAGACTGAGAAATTAATGCACCGTTGGAGAATTGTGAACTGATGTGAAAAATCTGGAGAGTAATATGTGACTATGGTCCCAAAGGACAATAAAACTGATACCCTTTGGCCCAGCAATTCCAATACTAGGCCTACATTCAAAAGAAATCATAAAAAAAATGAGAAAAGTCCCATATGTTCAAAAATATTTATAGCAGCTCTTTTTGTGGTAGCAAAGAATTGGAAATTGAGGGCATGCCCATCAATTGGGGAATGGCTAAACAAATTATAGTATATGAATGCTATGGAGTACTATTGTTCTATAGAAAACCATGAAAACCTTCAAACTTCAGAAAAGCATGGAAAGAATTACAGGAACTGTTGCTGATTGAAGGGAGAAGAGCTAAGAAAACGTTGTATACATTAACAACATTATGAGATGATTAACTATGATGGATGCAACTCCTCTCAGCAGTTCAGAGATCCAGGATAACCCTGAGAGACCTTTTATGGACAAAGTCATTCACATCCAGAGGGAAATAAACAACAACAACAAAAAAACAAAAAAAACCTGAAAAAAATGAATACTTTTTAAAAACTCTTGTGTTTTTCCTTCCTATCCCATAGTTTTTTCTTTTCCCTTAGTCCAAATTCCTCATTCACAAAATGACTAATATGTAAATATGTTAAACACACATGTACAATTTTTACCAGACTGTTCACCAATGAGGGAGGTGAGGTGGGAAGGGAGAATGTGTAACTTAGAAAAATGTGTAACTTATAAATATGCAAATGTTGAAAACTTTCATAACATGTAATTGAAAAATAAAACATCAAAAAATGAAATTTATGACATGATCAAAAGGATGGTTTCAGCATCAAACAATTATTAAAAGATCATGAGAACTCTTTCTTAAGAAACATGAAATAATATAACTATCTACTTGAAAAGGTTTTCATCAAGGTAGGAAAATTAATGCACCCAGAGTAGAACCTAAGTCAATCACTGTTGGAGCCACATCCTATAACAATCCTGTATTTCAGCCTCTTTTTCTCTCATCTCTCCTTTCTTTTTTTTTTTTTACTTTTTGGGGTCTTTCCACTGAAAAAAATGATGCCTAGAATTAAAAATATAAGTGAACCCCTCTTTCAGGTTAAAAAAATGTGTGCATAGAGGAAAAGACATATACCTTGTTATAATGAACTACTTAAATTATTTTTATTTCTCTGAAGGTTTGATTGCCTGAGATTTCAAAATATATTTATGATATGAATTGTTATAATTAGTTGTACATGATTTGATCTATATTCTATATAGCATCTAATCCTAAGGTTATGATTGGTAACACTATTATCTTCTGTTTAGACAGAACCAGACTAGTATTCTTGAAAGTCTTTTTTAAAAATAATCTGAATTTGCTTCCTTTCTCTTCTAGTCACCAACTCCAACAAGAGAAACCATTTATGGAAATGCGTAATTTTTCTATGACTTAATTTCATCAATTGAGGTAGGTATTCCGTTAACTATTTCAAAATATAGTTAAATATAAATTAGTCAATTTTTAAAAAGCATCTCTGATTTCAATAAATCAAAAAGTTAATTAGCATTTATTAATGGCAGTGACCACACTAAGTACTGGAAATACAAATATAAGTCAAAAAAGGGGGTTGGGGAAACTCCCTGACCTCAAAGGAGATTACAGTCTAAAGAATGAAGACAACACATAAAAGAAGGAATCGATGTGTTAGTATAATACCTATTCTGAGAATACAGGACCTTCTCCAAAAGGAAATTCTGTACAAAATTCACCAATGGGAAAGGAACCTGCAGGAACAGAGTGAGGAAGCAGATAAAAGGTTTGGTAGTAGATTAGTCCTAAGAATCACAGAAGGCTGATCTGGGCCCTTCCCCAATATGGAGGCTCCCCATAGAGCAAAATGAGGAGGCAACTGAGAAACAAAGATCTTATATCATAGTGATGATGATGATGAAAACAATAACAACTGCAATATTTATTACAACTTTGGGGGATTAGAAAACTCAAATATCAAATTATCACTTTTAAGAATGAAAACAAATTTAAGTTAGATTATAATTTCGATAAAAGAATTACAAATGAAGCTGAAGTGCATCAGTCTACAGAATATACACACACACACACACACATACACACACATACATACATACATACATACAAGAAATAGAGAGAGAGAAGAGAGGGTGAGAGGGAGCGAGAGAGAGGGCGAGAGGGAGCAAGAGAGAGAGCGAGAGAGAACAGGCTACTGATTGAATATAAGTAAAAATTAGGAGAAAACTAACTCAAAATATGTTGAATACAGTTTTCCAGTTTACTGTATCAAAATTTTTTTTTTATAATTTTTGGTGCAACAAAAAACTACCATTTAATTTAATAAATATTTATTACTACCTGAAAGTAAGGTTTGTTTTTTCTGCAACATAACCTTAGATACCTTTTTCCTTAAGGATAAGGATAAATCTAAGAATAAAAACACTCCAAGTCACAAATAATAAGGCAAATTAAAATTAACACAATTCTAATGTTTTATCTAACATTCTTAAATTGGCAAGACCAAAAAAATAGAAAACAGTTAATGCTAAATAGGTTACAGAAAAACAAATTAATGTACTGTTGGTAGATCTATGGATTCAACCATGCATTATCTATATCACACTAGGATTGTATAAGACTACACTGTTTGTGTCTGACTTGGTGATCTTCCTCTTGGGAAATTGTCCCTAAGGAAGATAAAGCTAGAAATAAAGGTCCAATATATGCCAAAATTTTCATTATAGAATTTTTTCCAGTAGAATGAAACTAGAAAATGGCTGTATCAATTCATTAAAGGGCAGCTGAACAAACTAGTATAATAAGGTAATGGAATATTACTTATTACTTAGAATGAAATATAACTTAAGAAATGGTAAATATAAGGAATTCAGGGAAACATAAGTTTTGTATGACTGATGTGGAGTGAAATAAAGAGAACAAACAGTCTCATAATGACTATAATATAAAGGAAAAGATCACTAAAAAAAGAAGCTAAACTCAGTAAGAGGAAAAATAAATAATTTTCTTCAAAAATAAGCAAAGGAATGAATGAATGAATAAATAAAAAGGCACTTACTAAGGGCTTACTATTGTGTGAGGCATAATACACATGATGGGAATAAAAATGCAAACTTTAAGGACAGTCCCAGCCCTCAAGGGGGCTTACATTCCAAAGAGGGAAAACAGTAGAATACACCCACACACATATATTTATGTATATAACATGAGTACAAAGGTACTATATAATGTATACATATATATATATATTATATATATATATATATATATATATATACATATGAATGTTGGTCAGTAAAGGGAATATCTGAGGAGTTACAGTCACAAGGATAGTGAATTGATCCACAGAACAATCAATTAACATGTCCTTTTCAAGAGCAATGGTAGTGTCATGGTATTGATTTGACAATTTAAGTCAGATCAAGATTTGGGTAAAGATGAGTAGATTTCTGCTTTAGGGGTATTACTCCGGGTGAGAAGGAGGAGAGTAGCAAAGTGGAAAGCAATAAATAGCTGAATATGATGTGAAACATTGTCAAAAATATGAACAAGCAATTTTCAAAAACATGGAATGAAACCATATGATAGAAGATTCCAAATCAAATAATAAGAAGAATGTAAATTTAAAACAATTGAGTTTTCACCTTACACCCATCAGATTGACAAAGGTTACAAAAAAGACAAAAATGGTAAATACTAAAAGAGTTGTGGAATACAGATATTTTGTGGGTAAAACTATATAGGCCAATCATTCTAGAAATTGGACTAAAAGTCATTATGCTGTACATACCCTTTGACCTAAAGACATTATTAGCAGGTATAGATCCAAAGAGGTCAAAGACAGAAGGAAAGAATCTAAAATTATCTTATAGCAACAATTTTTGAAATAGTAAAGAAATGAAAAGATGTGTCTATCAATGAAGAATGTTTAAACTAATTGTGGCAAATGAAACAATAAATTACTGAACAATAAGGACATATATAAAGAATTCAGAGAAAACTGGGAAAGTGTATGAAATTTTGCAAAGTTAGTGGGGCTATAACTTACATGATCATGTAAATAATGTAAAGGAAAGCAATAACAAGACAATTTCAGAATTCAGATCAATGTAGCAATCAATTTGACTTTAGGGGAAATGAAAGAAAGGCAAATATCCAGTCTCTTGACAAAGTAGTGGTAAATAGCAGGGAAAGAAAGAGGTACACGTTTTATACTTCATCATTGTGCTGATTTATTTTGCTTGATTGTATTTTTTGTTAGAAGAGAGTATTTTAAGGGGAGTAATAAGGATACAAGAGGAAGTGACATGATGTGAAAAAAGAAAAATGCTGTCAATGAAAGATTAAGAAAGGATTTTTTAAGCAATAGACTTAAAAAAAGGAACCTGGGAAATTAATCATGAAACATACTCTCCTCTCAATAGAAAAGCAGGAGAAAGAATATTTTATACTTTTCACACATGATCACTATAAAGAGCACTTCTGCTTAACTGTTTTTTCTTTGTTATAAAGATGGGTTCATTTGGCACAGGGTCCAGAAATAACTGATACAAATACAAAGTATCAATTTAACTGAGTTTTAAAAGAAATTATAAAGTAAAAAAATAAAATAAAAAATTAGCCTAGATGCTTATACTTCATGATTACCTTTTCAAAAAAATGATTTATTCTTTAATAAATAATTTTAAAATGTTGAATGTATCTAGGTCTGAATTTTTTTGCCAATCTTATATATAAGAATTAGATCTTTCTATTATCTTTCAAGAATTCACTCTTTTTGTAAGTCCTAAAGTTATATAATTTAATTTTATGGTTTCACTAGTATACTCTACAGTTGAAGGTTTACAGAAGAGAATCAAAAGAAATCAAGAGAGAAGACATGGGAAAAATAAAAACCAAATGCATAAAGATCTAAGAATTATGACTTAGAAAATCAAGAAAAGTCAACAAAAACCTTTACATAACACTCATAATTTACATTACAACAATAATTCACAATAGTTAACAAAGAACTCTTCTCTATCTCTCTTCCACCCTTATCCACTTTAATGGATCCTTAAGTTAGACTGTGGCCATTTGAGAAGTTTCAAATTATGTGACAGCAGTTTTGCACAACTCCACTGAAGAAGAATTTTCTTGTTACTATTCTGAACAACAAAGAGTTCTTCCTGATGGAGGACGTCTTTCTGATATGGTAAAATTTGTACCATAATATGCCAAAAATATACTTGCAATAAGTTATTTCCTATTAAGAACATATTTATTGAGTTAAAATAGTCTCACTGTAAAAAAAATTCTTCTTCCAAATACTCATTTTCATAAGTATATCTTTAATTTGGTAGTGTTCCCTATATCATAGGCATACAATAAAACAAGTAGAATTTTGGCATTTTATTTCTTTATTTCTGAAAGTCTTTATTTCTAAGAGGTTTGAGTTCATTAAAAGAGTTGCAATTTTCCAACAGCAAGTCAGTCTGTCTCCTCCTCCTAATTAATTAAAAGTCAGCTATAGTGTCTAAGATATATGTGTGAGTATATATAGTCATACAATGTATATATGAGGATTCTATTAGTTTTTCCATCTAAGTGCATATTATAATCACTTAGAGGACAATGAAAAAACTGTGGGTAGAAGCAGGCTTTAATAAAAAGAAAGTATTATTAAAAGTCACTTAGGTCATTAAAGAAATCTAAGATTGAAAAGGAGTGTGGACCAATCATGAGGCAAGAGAGGGAAAACTGATGAGCAGCCTAGCTTTCAGGAAAAAAGCAAAAAAGTCCCTAGCATGCGCAGGTCCTCTGTAGTGTATTTATGGGAAGAACTAGGTAAGAGTCACATAACAAAGAATGGGCAGGCATGGATATGTTGTGATCAGTAGCATTGAACAGAACATATGGAGTGATGAGATTGTGCACAGATCACTTAAGTGTCAAGTAACTATATTAAAAAAGTTTAGCGTAATAAAGTAACTCCTATATATTTTCTTTATTTGAAGGAACCATTTATCTAGTATCAGAAATATGTAAATTTAAGAGAAATTACCTAATTGCTCATACCTTTGGGAATACCTCACTTGCAGAAACCTCTCCTCTTCAGGTTCTTTCAGCCCCTCCTCAGTAGACCAGGGATTAGGGGTAGGGAAAATATCTAGCTGATTAAAGTACTATGCATGGAGATATAATGAAAGATATCTTAAATATTACTTTTTCTATAAACATACATTTCATATCATAAAATACCTCTATGGTAAATACATATTAACTTTGTAATTAAACAATTAATGATGTACTATGAAAAGAATCAAAAAATCACTAGTGGATATCTTTATAGGCATACAGTAATGTAGGAAAAGGAGAATCATCAAGAAATCTTTTTAATCTATTAAAAATTTCCAATACAAATGAAATTATAAATACACAGCTATAAAGTATGCTGTATTGAAAATTTGAAATGTTTAAATGATTAAAGAATATGTATGGCACAAAGGTAGCCATCAATCTAGCTAAGCTTTCCATTGAGTAAGATATTAAAAGACATATCAATTTTGATGAAGTAATCAACACATGCATAAAAATCTTATTTCATTAACATTAATATTGAACTTCTGGTTCAACTATCATTTTCTTGTATTATAGCTGCCATAGTTCTTTTTTTTAAAGAAAGATTTTATTTATTTTGAATTTTACTATTTTCCCCCCATTCTTGCTTCCCTCCTCCCCACCCACCACAGAAGGAAGTCTTTACATTGTTTCCATGGTATACATTGATCTAAGTTGAATGTGATAAGAGAGAAATCATATCCTTAAGGAAGAAAAATAAAGTATAAAAGATTGCAAAATTACATAATAAGATAATGGGTTTTTTTAAATTAAAGGTAAAAGGGCAGCTAGGTGGCGCAGTGGATAGAGAACCAGCCTAGGAGTCAGGACTACCTGGGTTCAAATCCAACCTCACTTAATAATTGCCTAGCCGGGCAGCCTTGGGCAAGCCACTTAACCCCATTGCCTTGAAAAAAAATCTAAAACAAAAATTAAAGGTAAAAGTCTTTGGTCTTTGTTCAAACTCCACAGTTCTTCCTCTGGATACAGATGGTATTCTCCATCGCAGATACTCCAAAATTGTGCCTGATTGTTGCACTGATGGAATGAGCAAGTCCACTAAGGTTGTCCATCACCCCCCCCATGTTGTTTCTGCTCATTTCACTCAGCATCAGTTGATGCAAATCCTTCCAGACTGCCCTGAATTCCCATCCCTCCTGGTTTCTAGAACAATAGTGTTCCATGACATACATATACCAGTCTGTTAAGCCATTCCCCAATTAAAGGACATTTACTTAATTTCCAATTCTTTGCCACCACAAACAGGGCTGCTATGAATATTTTTGTACAAGTAATATTTTTACCCTTTTTTATAATCTCTTCAGAGTATAGACCCAGTAGTGGTATTGCTAGATCAAAGGGTATGCACATTTTTACTGCCCTTTGGGTATAATTCCAAATTGCTCTCCAGAAAGGTTGGATGAGTTCACAGCTCCACCAACAATATATTAGTTTCCCAGATTTCCCACATCCCTTCTAACACTGATCATTGTCCTTTCTGGTCATATTGGCCAGTCTGAGAGTTGTGAGGTGATACCTCAGAGATGCTTTAATTTGCATTTCTCTAATAAGCAGTGATTTAGAGCAATGTTTCATATGACTATGGATTGCTTTGATTTCCTTATCTATAAATTGTCTTTGCATATCCTTTGACCATTTATCAATTGGGGAATGGCTTGTTTTGGGTTTTTTTTTAATTTGACTTCATTCTCTGTATATCTTAGAAATGAGCCCTTTGTCAGAAATACTAGTTGTAAAAATTGTTTTCCATTTTACTACATTTCTTTTGATCTCGTTACAGTGGTTTTGTTTGTGCAAAAGCTTTTTAATTTAATGTAATCAAAATTGTCTAGTTTGTTTTTAATGATGTTCTCCATCTCTTCCTTGGTTATAAACTGCTTCCCTTTCCATAGACCTGACAGGTAAACTATTCCTTGATCTCCCAGGTTGCTTATAATATTTTTTATGTCTAAATCCTATATCCATTTTGATCTTATCTTGATATAGGGTGTGAGGTGTTGGTCTAATCCAAGTTTTTTCCATAAGAACTTCCAATTTTCCCAACCGTTTTTATTGAAGAAAGTTTTTAATCCCAAAGGCTGGACTCTTTGGGTTTATCAAACAGTAGATTACTATAATCATTTCCTGCTATTGTACCTAGTCTATTCCACTGATCCACCACTCTTATTTCTTAGCCAATACCAGACATTTTTGATGATTTATGCTTTATAATAGCTGCCACAATTCTAAAATAAAATAAACTACTTTTTTTAGAGTAAGTGAAAGTATACTCATGGCTTTCCTAGGAAATCAGGGTATCAATTTTCAATCCCTAAATTTTAGATGATGCATATGTTTGGTCCCAAGTATACTACTCAGGAAGATTACCAAAGGAAGCCCCTAAATGCTGAAGGAAATTGTTGGTACTAACTGTTGGACCAAAAGCAGCTCCAGGCAGGCAACAGTACAACTTCAGCCTCTCTTTCACAGGGATAAAAGACAATAGAGGAGAAAATGGGGAGAAAAGGTCTACTGATGAATTGTCTCAATCTCTCTTTAGGATTATTCACAGTAAAGTCAAATTTTTCTTTTCAAAGTGGCAGCAATATCCAGAGGGATTGAAAACACCAGAGAGCTCATTATCCTTTTTGTATCTGTAAAATTAAGGACTTAACTAGATACTCTCTTCAGCTCAAAAATTCTAGGATGAAACCCATTCTTTTCTTACCCACTCTCCTCTATGGCTGGGCTCTTACCATGGCTAAAGACAAGAGTCCAGCTTCCTTCCCCAAAGGGAGCTTTTGCAGCTGCTGGTCTGGGGTGGGGTGAGGTGGAGCAAGGAGGGAGGAGGTGAAGCACTAAGAGTGCAGAGGAGGCCCCACAAAGGAAGTGATAATTACTGGTGGCTGCTCAAGGCAGTGGTGTTAAGTGTAAGGAGAGATGAAAAGTCAGGAAATTCTGACTCTTGGGGGCATCTCCACATATTTAAAATATAAGAAATTTGATGTGTTCTAAAAGAAAAAATTGCAAATTAGAATATAAGACAAACTGACAAAGGATTTATGTCTATTTAAAAACCTATCAATCAACTTTAAAAACAAAAAATGACCTGACAAAAATGAAATAGTATTTTTTATGAATGTAGGTACTTCAGTAGGTTTCAAAATGCATTTTGAATATCAATTTCATTGATATAAAATTCATCGATATAGGAAAACCTATATTCTCTTTGTGAATCTTTAATAGTTACCAAGTTTGGGGAAGGAGTGTGTGGTATTTTTAATCAAGAAAAGAGAAGCAAATTTAATCAGTGCATCACCAACAACTATCTGTTAAGATTCTCTTCACTGATTTATCTTTACAAAATAAGTATTCCCTTTATAAAAGAAGTCATGTTGGCTAGACAAAGTATTCATTAAATTTTCAAATTCAGTTGGCGATTCACTGTAGTCAATTGAAAAATTTCTAATTTCCTAAAATTTTTATTTTCTGGCAAAAAATGTGACATTCATTCATTCATCAGCTTTGTGTTTCACTCATTAAAAATCAATAAAGCAAATGAAAAGATAACATACTCAAATTATTCTACTACTGAAGCAAACCTTCTAAGTTAGACCAAGATAGAATTTAAAAGAAATCATTTGAAAATTTGCCCAAGAGGAGTCCAACCAGAAAAATATAAGGAATTTTTTAAAAGAAAACAAAGATTTTGAAAAACAAACTTTTTCTTTAAAGATTCTTTACTTATAGCTTTTCTAAAGGAAAGCAATTCATTCTAATAACTAATTTTGTAATTATCTAATTTTAAAGATATACAACCACTTGGAAAACAGGTGTTGTATTTCAAAATAAATGTCAATGTTAGAGGATCAGATCCTTAAAATGTGAGTTTCTTTATATGAATAACTAAGCTAGACAAGAGATGAACTACACAAAGATTTGAGAGGTTTAAAATCCTAAGGAGTTTTTGAAATATCTTAAGTGAAATGTAAAGCAATTATTAAAATACTAATTAAAAAATTAAAGATTTAAGCATGGAAAACATGTGTGTAAGTTTCACATATTAATTATCAAAAAGTATAATTTTAATGGCAAAAAGAGGCAAGTGTACTGTATTCCCTAAATGCAACCTACATTTTAAATCATTTTAGTTACTTGCAATAATCAAAGAAAACTTGATATGTAGTATTAAACATGCAGCTGAGAGGTAAAAATATATCTCAATCTTCCTACATATCTTATTATACCTTTTTCACCTTTCAAAATAAAGCATCATGAAAGTAACAATATCACTGTGAAAGTGATCACTGCAATTCATTTTGTCCTTAAAAAAATGAAGTAAAAAAATCCCATTTTATATTGTTATCCTTTTTAAGGATCATTACCTTTAAGATTTAATCAAATATATTATATTTGACTATGACATTTAATAAGCATTATTTTCCATTAAAATAAACTAGAGTGCTTTTAATTGAGAGATAAGAATAAAAATAATTCTGTTTATTTCCATTAATTTTTTTCACATTCTGAAATAATGGAAATATAATCTTTTAAACATTTCTTAATGTTAATTTCTTCACTCAAAAAAAAAAAACCCTGAAAAAATAAGATATAAGACTTTTAGAAATGAATTTTAGAGGGCAAACAATCCAACACCCTCATTTAAGAGTTGAGGAAATAAATGCCTAAGGTATTAAGTGACTTGGCCAAAGTAAAGAAATAATGCAGAGAAGAAGAAAAATGAATTCTTTTCTGAAGTAGTCAATATTTCAGAGATTTTCATCATCTCTTTTTATAGCACCTATAATACCAACACTTTAAAAAGTAAATTTATACAAAAGTATAGCAAAATAAGGCATTTAGAGGTTGATATTTAAAAATTAAAATTAAAGGAATATCCTTAAGAACAACCAAATTTCCAATGTTATTCAAAGTTATCCAAGTTCATAATAAAGTAATAATTTATTGACATAAAGCCTACAATGATAAAAACATATTTTCTTCTCATCCAAACCATCTCTATTATTATAATCAAAACAAAAGTAAAATATGTGGATCCTTAAATTGTCTTTATCTTTCTTTACATGCTATTTTACATGATGTCTTTTTTTTAAACAGCAATGTATTATAAGATTTCTATGTCAGGAGGCAATACCAACTCCATACAATGGAGGTAGGTAAATGGATCCCCTCCCCCATTTTATTTACCATGTGTGTTCTGAGAAAATATGTTACAGTTCAGAAACCTCAAAGATAGAAAGATAGAAAGAGGATGGTGGAAAAAATCTGCAGAAGATTCAGTAGCTACCAGTTTGGGGAGATGTAAAAGATAAGTATTGCTTCAATTGAAAACCTGTTTCAAATTGAACATCTCTAGATTTTTAAAATAATGAGAGTATAGCACTAAATAACACACAGTTAAGTCTTTTAGTGAACAGTCGGATAAATTACATTCATTAGACATTTCAACAACCATTATTTTTATAAATTCAAAATTTTGAAATCTTAACTCATTCTGAAATTCACCTTCAACCCTGTGACTCACTAAAAGGGAAGTCACATGACTGAGGCAATGAAAGAGAATGAACTGTTTTCTTTCCTTTCTTGAAAACCTTTCTACAGGAGAAACAAAAGCTTGGTATTAGCTATCCAAGGCCATTCATGGGTGGGGCCTGCAAGCCAAAAAGCTGTAATGGGTTGAGGTTAATCTTAATGGGGGCCCACTTTAACCTCCTGAATACATCAAAAATGTGAAAACTGCATCCAACCTCCCTACTCCCACCTCCCCAGTTCCACACACTACAGTGGCAGCACTTTCATAAAAACAACTATCATTTTTCAGTGAAGTAAAATTAAAATAGAACATCCTACTGAGACAGACAGCATTCAGAAATTCACAAATAATGTTGCTTCTTTGTTTTGAAGAATCACCTATGGTCATGATGTTAAACACACACACACACACACACACACACACACACACACACACACACACACACACACCCATCCCCCACTCAGCACTACATACACTTCACAAGCTTCTTGAATAAATAGGAGTATCCAGTGTCCAGGGTGATGGGTGGTCCTAAGGTCTTGAACCAGAGCTGTATACTTTATTTGGGATTCAGAGATAAGAACAAAGTGTTGGGTATTTGTTTGAACCAGAGTCCAGAAGAAAAGTATTTATATCTTTTAACAGTGTTTCACATACACATAAGTAAGTATTGCTTCCTGCTTTTTCTAAGTGTTAGCATAAATGTTAGTAAGTAATTCAGGGCTTTTTTTGCATTTCTAATTCAAATTAAGATCCTTTATTTAATCTAGAAAAGACTGATAGAAAAAAAGGAGGAAGGGCATAGTGGTAGAGACTCTTATCCAGAAAGAAGATTTTTTTTCTTACTATAGTAATACTTAACTAAAACTATTTAAAATGTTTAAATAAAACAATATAAAATTCACCAAATGATAATAACAAATCTCAGATACTGAGATCAGGCCATGTAGTAGATATAATCAAAAAAGGCAATGATCATATTTGTTTAAAAGTTAAAGTCATATTCAAAAGACTAAATAAGAATCTTTTGCAAGTAGAGAGGTCATTTATAAATGGCCTGAGGAAGTGATAGGCAATGAATAGCCCTGACCCTGGCTTCCCTAGTTTGATCAAGAGGGCCTGCAACCTGAGCCAAAGGGTGCAAATTCCTCACCATTCAAAATTCTTCAATGGAATGGGGGAGGAAACTCTTTAAGAAGGCATACGTGCAAATCCAATTGTATATAGATTTTGTTTTCCAGTTTTTAAAATGGTAGGGCCTTTTTTTCAGATTTTGTTGAGTTTTAGATTTTGGAAACTTTTAGTTTTAAAATGAGAAGATTTTTCCTTCCTGATTAATACTAAATCAAAGTAATTCATTACTTCTTAAATATCTGACAAAATCAGTTTAAGCATGAGACAATCATTTAATCTAGTTTTAGAAAAGTTGATGAAAAATTAGATTGACTTCTAAGCCTGAAATTTCAGTTGTGTTAACTATTAAAATGGGAAGTTTCCAAGCTTAGGAAAATTGTTTGTTATAATTCAAATCAGACTTACATTTAATCAATGAACTTCTTAAACTGTGAGACACCTTTATTATAAGCTAAATGAAACATATCCTTTACTATGCAGTGTCACACAAAATACATCATCAAGGATATGAGCAAGGAATTTAAGAAAGGAAAATGTTAGATCAAAGAATGAGAAGATTGAAAGCATTATAAAACCATATTTATAATCCATGGTAGACGAGAAAATTGGGGAAGATAGTGGTCAGGAAAGAACACTGGACAACATAAAATCAGTTTGAAAACTTGTAGTAACTTTACACCATGAGAGAGAATAAAATCATACATATATCTTTACTTAATTGGAGAACTAAGCTAGGGAAATTTTTGAAAATTTACCTAAAGATAAATTACATTCAAAATAACAACTATTTCAGGCTAAATAATTACAAACAGGGCTATTGCAATTTTAACAAATCTCTAAAGCAACTAATGAAAAACATTCTATTTAAATGTGTAAAATGTTAAATTAAAGGATTTTAGGTAGATCTAAGGAAAAATCTCAACAAAAACCTTTCAAACTAAATATTTTTCCCCTCAGGGCATACACATGTATACATAATCTTAAAGAAAATTCAGTGCAAACAATAACCTATCTACATGTAGCATGTGTATAAGTAATCATATACTTTACTAGAAAGAAATCATTTCAAATATTTCAATAGTTATTCCTTTTCTTCAATAGTCCTCATCCATTTAACTCCTCCCAAAATTTAATTATAAACAACCTATTAAACTGAACACCAATAAAGAAATTCCTGACATCAGATGTGAATATTAACAAGTCAATTTATACTGTTTACAAAGTTAAGACTGTTTGAAAATAAAGTAAAAATAAGATATTTAAATGAGTAAAACATAAGCAATTAACTTTTTTATGCAATGAAAGAACTTATACTCTGATAATTTCTAGATAATAATGTCCAGGGAAAATTTGGAAAGATATATATGTACATGATTTTCAGATTATAAAGGTTAAAACAAATTTAAGTTAAAATTAAGAAATAACTATTTCATTTAACCCAATGTCAAATTAGAAAATATGGCTTCACCTTCTTTTCCCTCTTCCTGCCTCCTCCCATCACCTACCAAATTATTACAGACAGGTCTAAATTTCATACTTTAATCAAATAACTGTTTAGATTACTAAAAACAACACAGAATAGTTGACATATGGATCTATTTTTGAAAAAAAAGTTGAATCTATTTTCATTGTCCTTAATAATTGTATATGGACAGTCAAGCAATATTATTTAAAGTCACTCTACTTTGGATTAACTCCTACTGATATAAATCCAGGCACTAAAAAATCACCATCATCAAATAGTATTATAGCAATTATCATTAAAATAAAAATATCTTTGGAACAAAATGATTTCCATTGATTTTAGATAATATTCCATGAACAGTTAACATATACAAAATTATCTGGGCAATTCCTTGCTTGTTCAAATTAAAAGTATCTGATGAAAAGTCTAATTCTCAAACATAAGACATATAGCAAAGTCATTTAACTATGGTTTTCCTAAGGCAAAGTTTTTTTTAAATGTTCACTCATTCATTCAAGATATCCTGAAGATGTATTAACCACCATGGTTAGTACTAACCACAGAACCAACCTTTCCTTCAATTAGAAACATACAACATACAGAGCAATTATTTATAAATTTTAATTTACTTAATAGAAACACTTTATAAATTGCCAAATACTTTTACATTAAAAAGAAACAATGATAAGAATATGCTCCTAGTTGTGGTTCTTTCTGAAATATATCTTACTGAACTTTAAGTAAATTAAAACCTTTATTTCTCATTTCATATATAGATATAGATATTCAATAAATACAAGGTTTTTATTGATGAATTGTGAACATTTCTTAAAAATTTATAATGATTATGGAAGTATCTGTTCTTAATTTACTGAAAGCCATTAATCTTGCTATTTGGACATTTTAAATAAAAATTTCTTTAAGAAATGTAAAGTATTTCAGTATCTCTTATTAGCTTGTCATCTTTTAAAATACTCCACAAAATGTACTGCTGAACTTCCTGTTAAAATTCATGCATGCCCTCCAGGCACAAAGATGTGAAAACACAATAATACATTTAAACAATCTACCTGGTGAAATTAATGTTCAGCAAATTAAAAAAAACTTCAATAGCATACCAGATTTTAAAGCATTTCATTTTAGTTTAGTCATTAAGTCTTTCTATCAAATATACATCTTCACTTCCAGTGTATTTGGATGTTGTAATATATAAATTGAAACTTCAGGTTAACCCCACCACTAAAAAAATTACTCAACCTCAAATTAAAAAGTCTTTCATAAACTCCATTCAAATATTTCAGTCATTCCATCACAGGAAGAAGTGAAGTTTTAATAATAAAGAAGAATTTGGTTGCCCATAAAAACAGCAACCTTCAAAAGGAAGGATTAATAAGTTCACCCACATTGTTAGGCACAACTATCAGAGATGTTTCTAACCAACTAGAGTTGACCAAATGTATGTAACCAGAGCTCCAAGATGATTTGGTCAAAAGATGGGTTAAAAATGTTAAACTCTTAAATGTCTGTAAGAAATTTTTGAAATCTTCCATATTTAACAAACAACTATTTAAGTTATTGTCCATTTTAAACTACAGTCTTGGGAAAAAAAACAAAGGAAAAAGGAAAATGTTAAGAGGAGACACAATAAACTTTCTTTAAAGAGTCTCAGTAAGGAAGTCTGAACACTGTAAATTCTCTCTTGTAAACCTAATTCAAAATTAAGGTTTAAAATGAACAAGATTAATTCTTTGTCATTAGATGTACAAAAAATGATGGAAAATATTCCAGTTGGCAAGAGGAGGACCCAATATCTTTATCCCTAAGGTTTGTATTAGTCTATCATTGGTGTTACTTCCCAATATCTTGTTTTAAGTATATGTAAAAGTGACTCTGCTAGTAAAACACAATACATTTTGTTTATAATTCTTTGGAAGACTTGACTAAGCCAATAATCTTTAAGGCTTAAGTAAATTAGGCACTGTACCTAAAGTAGCAAAATGGCTAGCAATAAAGTTTAATTTAAATTTTTTTTAAATTAATTTATTAGGTGTCACTTAGTATGGCTAATATTTATTAATTGTTTCAAAGCACTTAAGAGTCTTATCTAGCACCTACAATGACAAATTTATTCATGGAAAAAACAATACATTTAAATTCTATTACATGAAAGGCAGAAAATTCTAAAAATTGTTAAGGAATATAGTATATTAAGAAAAATAATGACAATAAGAAATTCTTGCAATAAGTATGTCTTCAAAAAATATTTTAACTACCAAACTACCATTACCAAAACATGAATTATTTGCAATATTCAAATGATTGCTGCCCCATCTGTGAAATCAAGTGTTTACATGTATACATATTTATTATTCACATTGTCAATATGAATGCCATATTATTAATAGGCAGAAATATTACAAAGATTTTTTTCAGAAATTATATACTAAAATAATTTTGTAATTTCTTTCTGTCTACATATACTTTTCTAAGCAAAATAATGTAACACAAGATGCTTAAATTTTTCAGAAAATAATCATGGTTTATGATGGGCAATATGTCATCATTCAGAAATCAGTCTTAAAATGGAAAATGAATATACTTAAGATAAAATTCTAATAAGATGATCTTACTCATCTTTGTAAAGTGTAGCATTGTGACTTGCACATAGTAGATCCAACATAAATGATCAAAATGAATTTTAAGCCTAACCAAAAAGAGTAAATATCTTAGTAATACTTGAAGTTACTTTTTATACGAAATATTTCCAAATATTTCCCAACTGAAAAAGTCAATACTCTTGCACATAATTTATCCTATAATCTAAAATATTTTGCTTTTTTAAAAAATTTAGAAATGTAAGTCTCAAATAAAAAATTTAATCCAAGAAAACTCTCCCCCCCTTTCCTCATCTTTTTTCTGTCTTGTATTTCTCTATCTTCACTCTCTTCTCATATATGTGATAGAATATGAGAGTACTTGTATGCTATCTTTATTGTGGTATACTTAAAAAAGGAAAAGAATTACTCTGAAAACACTATTAAGATGAAAGAGATCCTGTGACCCATTGCTTTAAAAACAACAAATCCTACCTCTTCCCCTCAAATTAACAAAACAAAGTTCAAAATGTACATTTTGCTTATAAGTTGGAAGTAATGGCACTTTGAAAATAAACATGTCAAAACTGAAGCAACAGACAGGTCTTCCAGATAACAATATCCACTGGTAGGTTACATTAGGTTATAATGCCCTTTTCTGAATTACTTCTAAAATTTAATCACTATAGAAATTCCCTAAAGTATCATAATTTAAAAGATCCAAGTATTGACATGATTATTTCAGATTCATTCCATGTACAATAGTGGATAATAAATCATTAGAATGAATTCAGATTATCAGTTAGAAAGAATTTTATTTTTTAAATCTTTTAGTTATAAATAATGACAGTCATCAATCATTATAGAGCCCAGATATCTTTTTGGTAAGTTGACTTACAGCACCTTGTTATTTACATATAATGGTTCTGGTGGTTTGTATTTATTATAGTTGATAAATAATAAGAAATAAGGCAGTATTGACATAAAATTGGACAAACATTCATTAAGTTCCTACTATGCAAGGCACTGTGCCAGGTATACAAAGGTAAATGACTATAATTTACAAAGGAACTAAATTCTTTGGAATTTGTGAAATTACCTTGATAAGGATCTTGGTCATAAATCTGCCCTAAGATTCTTACACTGTTATTCCAACAGAATCACAACTGATACATACTCACCTTCAGAGTTTTCAGAATTTTATTTTGACTTATATTAAAAAACTCCTCTAAACTGAATTTCTTTAAAATTCAACATTATGAGGCATTTTTCTTTCAATTAACATGTTATCAATTTATATGATAAAATGATGCGAAGGTTTATGATTTGAATATGCTATTTTAAAAACTTAAATTATGATTTAAGTATGAGGTTAATTAGAACACCAATGCTAACCTGCATATGAAAGCATATATATTCATTGTCAAACATTATACAGTACCCAATTAAATATTAAGATAACAAGAAGGAATTTTCCTTTTTTTAACCAAAAATGTTCAAACAGTTCCCCTCTGCTATTATTTTGATTCTAATAATCTTAATAAACTCAACATTCTAAAGACATGCATAGTGTAGCACCTAATCATAAGTTTCTATGTATATTGATTACATTATATCCCTCTTGAGGAAAGTTGTGCTGCATCCTATGCCATCAATTTTTGCATCCAAAATATTATTTTAAGAACATATAAACACTTTCTCCTTTATTTTGACAAACCATATTACATTTTAGGATTATATTTAAAATAAGAGAAGTGTGCTTTGGGAGGCATTTTTGTTTATTATTTTCATTACTGTAAAGACCCAATCCCACTAATAATTTATAAAACCCTCAGATCCAAGCTTTTCAAGGAGCACAGTCAGACGATATTCAGAAAATCTACAAACCCCCTACACCAAAGCCATTTCTGAGGATTTAACAAAATTTCAATGATAGCTCTTAATTAATTTGAGTAAATATCAGTTAAGCTGAGTGTTCTTAATTGTCCAAGTCATTTAAAAGAAAAACCCAAACTATAAAAACATTTTTATAATTTCCATGTATTTGTTATGTTTGCAGAAAATTATACTTCCAAGAATCTTAGAAATGGTATACTATTTTAAAAATATATTTTAAATGTTGAAAAGAAATTGTCCCCAAATTACCATAAATTATATCAATGTATTCTAACATCTCAGTATGCCTCCATATGAATATTCAAGTAGTTACTGTACACTCTCAAATTTAAAGACTTATGTTCTTCATAGTGGCCCTGTCAAAGTTAAAAACCAGTAGGGCTTTTGGCTCTTTCAAAACAGTCATATGATTTACACTCTACCTATATAAATAGAATACTCTTTCCCAACACAGGTTAGGAAACATGGATTCAAGAAGAGAAGGTAAAGCTATGCTAAGTACCATAGAGCAAACATTCCAAAAACTGAACTAGTAAAATTATTAAAAGTCTAAAATATTAAACATTAAAATATTATCATCAGTTTCATACTAGTTATAAAATTGCTGAGGTCTATATTATATATATATATATATTATAATAGGCCTGTATAGAAAGACTTCAAATTATATATTCATATAATTGCAAGAATTTACATATGTAACAGTTATTCTAAATGTTTAAATTTCATTTAGAGAAATACATACATCTGAAAGTCAACTTATTGCTAAAGACCATTAAAACTACTGAGGTGCTATACTATGTCTTTATAAGCCTTTTCAGAAGTTTTAAAATTCTAAATATGATATATTTAACCATTATTTCAAATTATAACCATTATGTACTTTAAACTTGGGTGTTGTATGATTTAAGATTTCTGACATAAAAGGTTACAATACAGACATACATACATATATAGTTTTAAAGGGGACAACAGAAAGCAAAATTATATAAAGGTATGATTAGCAAAAGAGATTTTTTTCATTTATCTATAAAGCAAATTTATGAGATCGTAAAGAACAATTTAACAACCTAAATAAGGTTAAAAGGGGGGTGCAGTAGAAAAAGACTGATGTCAGTGATTTTAGTATCTCATTCTTGGATTTTAAAAAACCCACAAACCAAAAAGGATGGCTTCATTTCCACATATTGGACAGGAAGCATAAAATCAAGTAGCTTGTATATGAACTCATAATATATTTATGTATATAAATCCTCCTTCCCTTCACAGTTTATGCTTATCCTTCCACATGTAAACAGACAATAATGATGCCCAGACCTTTTGAAAGGGAAAAATGCTACAGAGTGAAATCAAGAAGCTTGCAGGGACCATAAAACTACAGAGCAAAACAAAATCTTTTCTTATACCCTTAAGTGCTTATCTTCTTCATTTCAACTAAATGCACATTTTCTTGAAAAAATAGAATGTTATTACAAATGTGCAACATAGTAAACACATATATGCATAATGTACCTATATATAAGAATATATGCATATGTAAATAAATTTCATACACAAGAAACTAAACATTTTTAGAATATATATTCTAACAGGGTTTGAAGGTTTGAGTAAGAAGAGCAACATATATTATTAATAAAAATGTTTTCAATTATTTTTGCTTACACAGCAAAACAGAAAAAAATCAAGTTCCGGTCCCCTCCCCCTTCTTCTGTAAGTGCTTCTTTCTATACTTTCAAGGAAATGTTTTTTTAAAAGGTATTTAGTAAAGCTTGTGATTTTGTGAATATTACTGTTTCGACATTGCAATTACAATATTATGGTAGAATAAATTTTTATTTTTGAGACAAAATGACTTTCTGGTTCTTTCTGGTTGAGATTTTTTTTAAAAATGGAAAAAAAATTATGTATAGATAGATATTGACTTTAAGACACAGCCTGGTCCATTTTAAACGTACAAAATAGAACCGCCTCTGGCCACATGCTTTTTTGAGTTTCTTCCCTTAAAGGGACAGTACCTTGGATCCATTATTTCCTACACTCAGCAGATAACAAAAATGCTACGGTACAAACTCTTTCCCTGCATACACTTCCTCAAAATTATTGCTTAATATGGAGTGTACAGTTAAATGTTATTATAATATCAAATACATGCATAAGATATATTGGCTGATTTAGACCCAACATATACCTAAATTTTGGGGAGGGGAGAAAAGATCTTTAGCTAGAGAATAGAGGTGGCTAAAAGAGAACCTGTAGAAAAGCAAGGACTATTTCCTTATATAACCTCAGAAGTGAACTGGCATTTTATTTGTTCATCCGGTTTTTTTTTACATTAACCCCTTTAAGGGAAGTCATTATTAATCTTAAAAATTTCATAATCATAAATTTCAAAGATTCAGTATTCCTTTGCAAGAGATGACTCTCAAGTATAGTTGCACCAAAGCCCATAAAATCTACCCGGTTTCATCGGCGAATATAGTTCACAAGGCTTAAAATAATAGAACTGCATCTGCTTCTGTTCACCTAACAACTGCGAAATTAACCCAAAGAGGGAAAATGGAAAGGAAAAAAAACACAAAAGGTTGCTCTTACTTGGTGTACAAACACATCGACTGGAACTTCCAAGGGGCTTCCCTCTCGGTTTATCATGGAGATGAATCCAAATCCCATTCGCACGTTGAACCATTTGCAGTGGCCTGTTCCGTGCAAAACCTGGGATTCCTCTTCTTCCTGCTCCTGCAGCTTCCCGGGTTCGTCTCCACCACCTTTACTTGCCCCCCCTTTGATGGAAGACGACAAAACACATGGAATTACTACAATGATACCACACGTCCATATATTACAATATAAGGAGAAAGCTTTAAGAGAGTGGGAGAGAAAAACTTTATAAAATCTTTTGAATCATATTTTCTAGAAATAAGTAGTCATTTAAAAGGGGGGACCTGCAATGCTCTACAGATCAGACCAGCGCCCACGTTTCTGTACATACGTGTATTTTTTCATTTAATTCCATCTTTCAGCCACAGCATTACCACTACAGCACACAAGAATATAGTTAAGTTTAATAGTGATTCCATTTTCAAAGGGAAATGTTCAACGAAACTATTCTCTTTACAGGGCGCGGAGAGGAAAGAGAAACGGGGAAGATTGCTTAACTATTAGTGATTGCACAAGCGATAGTACTGGAACGAGGATTATTTAGGAACGTGCATCTCCTATGAATTAATCTTCGATTAAAGTTAGGAAGGAATAGGGGGAAGAGAGCAGGTGTATAAACGTTTTCTCGGGTGCACCAACTGAAACTGTGCTTAATCACACCCGAACAATTCAAACAATAGCCCCCAGAAAGCTTTTCAAGTTGTGAATCGGTGTGGGCGGTACAAAACATTTTTGGAGATCTATAACAATAGGTTTGCAGAAAGCCCCCCCAAGAGAGATCAGAAGGGGGGGGTGAAGTAAATGCATAGTAATGGAGCAAAAGGGTGGGGGGGACAGGCAGGCAAGAGTGAAGGTGGGGGAGGGGAAGAGAGAGGAAGAGGAAAAAATCATAGTAAAACAATAGAAAAGAAAATTAACCTTCGGCCATGTTGCCCCACGGGCCCTCTGCTCCAAACTCGTGAGATGAAAACTTTCCCTTTGGAACGAAGTGATCTTCTGCATCAGTCTAACATCTTGATTTTGAGCGATCACAAATTTAGCTCGCATGGTCTAATGTGCTTTCCCTCTTTTGATTTTTTCCCCCTTCTCTCTCCCTCAGTTTCTGGCCCCCTGAGCACACGTGACTTTGTCAATTACATGCTTTCTTGCTACTAATTTCACATCGGATCCTTAAGGGGTTGGCAAGAGGAAGAGATAACCAATCGCCATTTCATCTATGCTGACATCAAAATAATTTATGAATGAACAAGGACTCAAACATGTTATCTTACGGATTATTGGGAACACTGCTTTTCGGCAAATCAGGAGACTGATTCTGTGCATCTTATTCAAACATAATTCAGGTTCCTTGGGATTCATCTATTTAGGCAAATACTGTGGCCAGACATTTGTACATGCATGCCACAGATAGACTGGGATTTATAAAAGTTTCTTTTAAAAAAAAAGCCACCAGCCACACGCATTTGAATGCATGGAAATTACACAATGGAACTGATGTTACATTTTTCTATCTTCCAGCTATAATAGCTTGGAGCAAGCATGGTTAAGTTATTTCATGGTTTAAGTCAGTTTAAAAAGGGAAAAATACAATTCTTCAGAATCTAATTACGCCAAATTACATTTCCACGATAACTCGGGGCATAGTATATAAACCTCAACCAGTACACAAAGTCGTACGATTCCCTGTCTTTGATTCTGCGGAATAATTTCAAATTAAAATTAAAAGTCAACTAGAAACTTGATATCATCTTAAGACTGTCAAAACGTGTAGAGGTTTGGCATTTCATAACATTTTCGGAGGGGATGAGTGAGAAATTGTATTACACTTCACAGGTTTCTCCGCCATCTCTTTCCGGGGGAGGAGATGTGATTAATGACTTCCTAAATAAGAGCCTAGTTTTCGAGCCTAGAATAAGAGTGAACCTCAATCAGCGGCGATTGTTCCCCAGGAGCAAAAAGGAGGAGGGAAGGGAGGAGGGGAGAGAAGAAGGGAGGGGAGAAGAAAGGGGGAGGGGAAAGGGAACGAAGGGGAGGAGTGGAAAAGGGGAAGGGAGGAGGGGAAGACTGTATGAAGAAAGGAGAAGGGAGGTGGAATGAGCTGGAGAAAGAAGAAAGTGGAGATAGGAGGAGCAATAGGAAGAAGGTAATTAGGTATAATATTGGCCCAGACACTAATATTTTAAAGCTGCACCATTATTGGTAGAGTCAAATAGATGAACAATTTCTAACGGATCTGGTGGCCTCCCACTTAATGTAATTCCCTCTCAAACGTTGGACCTTTTTATCTTGCTTCAGCAATTGAAATGGTTTGATTACATGATTCTGGTATCAATACTATTGCATTTATGGAATATTATGTAAGGACTTCAGACATGATTTCCCTAATATTTGTTTCATTTAAAACGGAAAATGTTTCCCGTTTATGAATATCAAAAATAAAGGACAGCCAATTCTCTGCTTCCCCACCCCACCCCCATTTTCTTAGATAAGCAGTTTACACAAAAACTAGATACTACTTCCCTTCAATAAGCTCCAGTCCTCCCCTCCCCCACCATACCCAGGCCTCTCCTCTACCTCTTAACCCACCCTTCTCAACCTAAAGCACACTCCCAACCCAAGCTTAGTTTAGCACATGCTAAAAATGAACATATAGTCAATGAGACACTGAAAAATCTATATTGGATTCCCATTACATCCTTCTGTCCTATTTAGAAGACAAAAATGTGTGGCAATCTGTCTAGATCTGAAATAAAGAGGGTTTTTTTCCCCCTAAACTGTAAGTAATTTTCAGTTGTTTTTTTTGGGGGGGGGGGGAGTGGCGTCAATCGGTCTGACCAGTTTAGGAAGGTTCAGTTGCTTGGTTTACTTTTTCATTGTTTCTTAGGATAAAGTACAAATCTTTCTCTTATGGGGCTTGGGGAGTAGGGTAACAATGAGTCAGCTGGTGTAAGAGCTAAAAAGGAACTAACTGCATAAAAATACAAGCAATCTGGCAAGGGAAACAAGGTTTAAATTTTTATTTTTCTGTGATTTCTCAAACTAAACACTATTTAAACAATGAAAGTCCTTATATTAAATGCTGTAATTTGATTTATACATAACCTGGTCTGTACATAATAAATGAGTTATACATCACAAATACTATTTGACATGAAAACATTTTGTATTCTATAAAATTAAAAATTCGATTCTTTAAACTACCAGGTTGTCAAAAATTTAAGAAACAACTTTCTTTGAAAAAAAATCGATAGGAAAATGCCCAAAATATTTCTGCCAAAGTAATTTAGATTTGAGTTTAAAAGTGGCATAAATGTAATCTTTGTTTTAAAAAGGTCTATCCTATAATACAAAGAGTTTTGTTGAACATACATTTATCTTAAAACCCTGGTTTTATGGAGATTAAAAACCCTCATATGTTATGTAATCTAGTAATATTTCTAGGCAGAACTTAAATTATTTCCTAATACTCAGATGTCTGATTCCTTTGTTTTTAGTTGTTTCATGAAATTCAATTTGCTAAGTGGGGGGGAAAAATAAAGACAAGGCTAAAATTAGCTAAGAAAAGACTACAATCACCAGACAGCTGAAGCACGTTTAATGCTATAGTTACAAGATACACGAACTTGCCCTGATTTGGGGGCCTCCAGTATTAGTGGAATTAAGGTAAGGTTCACTGGACTGGTCACTGGTGTCAGATGTTATCGACTCATTCATTTCCTGAGAGGGACATCGGCCTTTCAAGTTGTGTAGACCTAGAGCTCTTTCCAACTGGGAACTCTCAGAAACCCTCTAAAATTCATTCACAAAGATTTGAAGGCAAATACACATACATACCTTTTAAGACGCCCACATAGAAAAGAAACAGGGCTGGGAAATAAATAAAGTATCACTGCCCCATTTCATGCTGCCGGCAAAGTCGCTGTCACTGACATCGATTTATTCTCTTGCCCCACCCCCAAAGAAATCTTCTGAGAAAAATCATTTTTATAAATTGAACACAATCTCTTGATGCTCATAGGGGGCTTCTCTGGCATGAAAACCCTCTACAACTCGACTTGAGTGCTTTCCAAATTGTCATCTTCCTGCAGTCTGCTGGTTTTAATTTTTTTTTCATTTCCGACTAATTTTAATACCTTAAAGAACTCGAATTTTGACTCAAAACGCATGTTTTCTATCTGAGAGAGGCAAATACTTTGTTAGCTTGATTTATCGCAGTTCTTTCAAAATCCTTTGAAATGAGATCAAGTAAGCTACCTAGGAATCGTCGACGTGCTTTTTAAAAATTACAATGTAATAAAACACAAAGTGGGTTCTGAGTTTTGGTTATCCCGATTATTTGGTATCTCCATTGAAAAGAAGCGGCAGTGTATTTTCTCAAAGTATTCCAGCTGTTTTTTTTTTGTTTTGTTTTGTGTTTTGCAATAATGGTGCTGGCAGCCGAAAGAGGTACCACTGCTCAGTCATTACTTTCAACTCTTACTCAGGCGCACTGTGACTTCTATTATAGACAGAAACAATGCTTCGGTTCTTCTTAAAACTAGGGGGAGGGGCTGCAGCCCTCCTGTTAATAACTCCACCGGTTTTATCCTCCCTCAGAATAAAATCCCGTGTTTGCAGCCAATAGTTCATTGCTCTACCCGGTACTTCACCCTCGAATCTTTCCCATTCAGAATGACGGAGAAGATCCCCCGGGGTCAAAGAAATCCACAGCCAAGAGGGGCAGGTTGACTTGCACTCTTCCAACACCTCTAGCACCGGCTACTTCCTCTCCCCTTTCTCTCTAGCTTCCACCTTTTCCTTTTTTCATCAGCCCAACCTTGCCTCACTAGATGTTGAGCCGTTCCCAACAATACTCCAAAGCTTCCTTCTCAAGAATTACTAGTGATCATTTCTCACTAATTAAACGACTTTCACATTTGGCCTCTTGCCCCTGCCCAGATGTACTTCTAAAAAAACCAAGACCAAACAAAAGAGTCCTTCTCTCCCTCCAGCCCCGCCCCCACCCACAATCATTGAGCAGAATTTACTGCTTTTGCTCTATCTTGAGGTGTTCATCACCTAAAACCGGATCCCTTTATTCCTGAAATCCCGGGATGAACACTGACACTTTAAGAAACCAGCCCTAAGGTAAGAAAGGCCAGGGAGATTAGTTACAGTAACAAGGAAAGAATTCCTCAGCAATGCCAAGAATGAGAATGTCTGAACTAGGAGAACTGATACGGAATGAATCTCTACGAAAATCATTTTGAAGTCTAAATACCACTTTATGTGTTTGGGAGTTGATGTAAAAAAAAAAAGCGTCGGGAGGAAAGGAGGTGGAAGAGGGGAGAGGAAGCAGTGATGTTCTCGTTAAGGAGAGCCAGTCTTCCTGCGGCGTGATCTTTTCCCGCCTAAATGACGCCACAGTCAAAGTGTCCCTCCGGTAAACTCTTCCCTTCCCCATCTCCCTTACCCCAGTGAGCATTTCGTGGGATTTCTGAGCAGTCAACCCCTTTGGAGAACCTAGCAATCATGAAACCAAGTAAACGGAGTCACCAAAGGAGAGGAGGAATCCAAGGGCACCGTTTCTCCCATCAGTTTATTTGTTATGGCAAAATTTCGTTGTGTTGACTTTTTAATTTTCTTTTCTGGAAGCTGAATATTTAAATGTATCAATAACAATTTGTCTAAACTAGAAATTTTAACATACTAGGAAGAAAAAACTTAAAACAATTTTTCTCAATTCTCCATATATAACCCGATTCAGTGGTAAAAATGTATTCCATTTGAACTGTTTTAAGTCTAAATATCCTTTCTCTCTCTCTCTCTCTCTCTCTCTCTCTCTCACACACACACACACACACACACACACACACACACACACACACACACACACATATGTATTGAAGGAAGAGGTCCTGAGATCCTTTTTTTTGTATGTAAAGAGTATTTGGCTTCAATAAATTTCATTAAATATCAAAAATAAATTAAGCAAAAAAAGAAAATTGAATCCCTAAAAACCTCATGTCAATTGTGATTATTCTATTGCTTTTTCTCTTAGAACCAAGTGGAGAAATAAATATCTGTGGGGGTTTTTTCCCTCAAAATTTCCAGAACAAAAATAAATTCAAAAATATCTAATTTAAAATTTGAATTGTTTAAAGCTCAATAATGGATTAACTTCAAATGGGGAAGAATAACACAAGAAAAAAGCTTTGCATTATATTCCAGATTTCTTTACTTTTATTATTCTGAACAGACCAACATGATTTAGAAGTATTCTAGGTTAAGTGTATTTTTTCATACAATTTTTCTCGACTTGAATGCTAATTTGAGACATTTTTATATCCTGTGATTACTAATTATTCTTTTTTGAAAATATTAATTCTGTAGAAATTAATAACTAAATGTGCAATTAATCTATGTTACCAATGAAAATTAAGGGAAATAAAATAATCATATTTCCCTTCTAAAGACAATGAGACTCATCTTTTAAACTTAAGTATTTCCATATAAAATATAATTATTTGAAAGAAACAATCTGACAGTAATAACTTTTAGACAAATTTTAATGGATATAATAGCTAATGGATTATGTTCATTATTTTTACATTTACATATATTCAAAACAAGTTGAAAAGTTCTTAGGGGAGAAACAGAAAATAAGAGAAAAACATTACCTCCATTAATGAAGACCTTAAGAAACATGAAAGAAGCTTGATTTAGTTAAAAGAGACTGAAAATTGAGTGATGACCTAAATTCTAATCCTATTTACTGCATAATTTTTTTGTTAAATCAATGAACTTTTCTGGACTTCAGTATATCACCATCTATAAAAACGAATTGTGATTCTAAATTTCTTTTTTCATCTCCAAAATTCTATTGTTTTAATATTTCTAGAAATACAGGATGTAGCCTAATACATTAACGACTTAGGCTATAAGTTTTATTAGCAACATATTCTGATGAGTACTTTAAAAGATTGTCTAGAAATCTCACATAGAATACTTGTTATCTACTTTCTTCATGAGTCATATAACATCTTATTAAATTTCACTAAATATATGGTAAATATGTGGTAAATTTCACAAAAGTCTATGATTTTTTCCACTCAGAATTTTCAGGAGAGCAAACAATAAAGCAAAAGCATCTTATGAATTAAAAACATATGCTCTTTCAAATCTTTTATTTCCATGATGATTTATCATGGTAACACCATTATCAGAGGATATATAAACAAAAAGGTTTAAATCCTATCATCTTTTCAAGAAGGAAAAGACATATTTCTATCAATCACTCTATTCTAATACATTATCAACACCTAAAATTATTATAATTTGTACTCATTTATTCAGCTTTGCTAATTAATTTGATAATCAACCAAGGGAACTAGTACAAGAGATACCTCCTTTTAATTGCACTTATGTTTCTTTCACACCCTGCTGACCCACAACATTAATATTTATGGATGGAAGAAATAGACCTGAGTGATGTGGACAAAAATGACACAAATTCATCAAGCTGTTTCATCATAAACTGAAATTTCTTACATGTGAATAAGAATCATGTTCTTTTTTCTTATGATTTCTGGAACACAAATAAGCATTTATATAGCACTTTAAAGTTTGCAAAGTATATATTCCTCACAACAATACTATAAGATTATTATTATCCCCATTTTATAGATGAGGCAACTGAGGTTTTAAGAAGTTCAAGTGACTTGCTTATTATTAGCACATAAATAGTAGTAAGAATTCAAGCAAGCATTTAATAAACTCAGGCTCCTAACTTTAGTCAAGTATTTTTTGCACTACCACATAATGCTTCTCAAAATGAGAAAATTTATCACAAAAATCAAAACTTTATGATTTGCCCCTGCCTAATCATAATCAAAAGTACAGAATCTTTTTAAATTACCTATTATTTCCCAATGAAATTATTTTTAAGAACATGGATTCTTAAAGAGAAAATATTCTTTTGCTTTGCTCTGCTTCTCAGAATTTCTAGTATACCAGTAAGGGAGGCTCTTCCTTCAGTCATTAGTAATTTCTCTCAATCCAACAAAGCAACAATAAAAAATTTATTTTATACCTATTCTACATTTATTTCTCAGAATACATGTTGTCACACCCCAGAATGTAATAAGGTCCATGAGAGTTAAAGCCTATTTCTAGCTGATCTTTGCATTCCCAGCACCCAACACACATTCTAGTATACAGTAGATGCTTAACAAATTCTTGAGGGACTTCCTTGAATAATTTTCAGAACATTTACTTAAAAATACATTTTTTAAAAATTAAGTCACATTTTCTAATTCACATTTCTAATTTCATTACACAGAGAATGGTAATGCAAAGAGCACTGGTCTTGTAGTTGAAAGGCCTGGATTCAAGATCTGCCTCTGCCACCTAGTAGCTGAATTTTACAGAGAAGGCACTTAATTCCTTTGAATTTCAATGTTCTCATCCATGGGACAAATGTAATAACAATACTGACATCTTCTACCTTAAAGTATTGGCCTGAGAGAAGTGCTTTTCTTATGCTTTAAAGTCCTACATAAATGTGAGATATTGAATGCTTGCTTTCCCAAGAAAAATGCTTCCTTAGATACATTAATATTTTGAATATCTATCTTTAAGTCTATATAGGTAAAATAGCTTGGCAACAGGAATGCCCATTTTCAAAATTAGTTAAGGAGTAACCTGTTCAAAGGCTAGGAGAGCCAGTAGATTGACCAATTTCATTGTGAGCATTTACACCTTGGAAATCTGCAATTGCTACAAATCAGGGCTTGATTTGTTTTTAGATTTGATCAAGTTATGATAAAATGTCAGTCATGTCCATTAAACTTAAAGGTATGAAGAAGGTACATTCCCTCCCCCCAGCTGGTTGTTAAATATTAATCAGTAACCCCCCACCCACCTCCGTTCCATCTATCTCTGAAGTTGTTTTTTTTTTTTAATCTCTGAAGTTTTTAAGAGATGGTAATTCCATTCCTATATATGCTATGAAATCTGAGTACAAGTAGTTATCACAAACTTTAGAGCTAGTCAGAATCTCAGAAATTACTCTTATCAAATCCTTCATTTTAGGGAAACAGAGAAGCTAAGAGCCTTACTAAGGGTCACACAGAAAGTAAATTTAGATGAGACTATATTTAAACCAGTAACTGGGACTTCCAACCTAGTATTCTCTTCCTACTACACAATTCTAGAAATAGTGCCTATTATAATATGGGAAATCCTGAGGAAAGAGAAATACTGAAAGTTGTAAGATCTGTGCTTCCAGTTGGTGAAAAAATTCAGCTAAGTAAAACATTGGAAAACAAACAAATAAAACTAACCTGGGCTTGAAGGAACCTTCTTAAATGACCTCATCATCTTCTGAGGAACCTGGAATTAGAGAGTTCAAGTCAGAACTTTATTCATTCTACCAGAGCACCCTATTTAATTGCCTCTTCCCCAACTTAACGGCTCATTATAAGGCCATAAAATGGCAAGGCTTTGACTCTGTGAAGTGACCTGTAAACTTTTTAACTGTTTAAAACTTACCTAGCTCATCAAATCCACAATTAGATAACCAATTGGTATAACAATCAAACTGGGAATGCAGCACCTTGCCTTGCCTTTTCCTCTTAAAGAGCTTTATGTAAACAAGGTCCTTTAATTTGGTTTTTATTTTATTAGCATCATACAATTAATGATGTGGTCAAAAGATAGGTTTCCTGAAAAATAAAAAAAAAGTTCTCTTCCTATTTACTAATAAAGACTTATTTAATTATAAACAATAGTTCAGTTACTCAAAAGTTCAGTATGTAAGTGATTTAACAGAAGGGCTGACAGTCATTTAGAGTTTGCAAAAAACTTTTAATTAAATTTCTGATTTAAACTTCACTATACCAAATTGGTGTTTGTACTATAGCTTTTATTTTTTTTTTTAATAGATGAGGCATCTAAGGCACAGAGGATGTGACTGGCTCCTGTTTACAATGCATCAATTACAGCATCCATATTTGATTTTTGTTTCCTTTTAAAATATTTTAATAGAAATTTCTTAAAAATCTAATTTTTGTAAAGCATCCCATCCCAATTAGATATCACAATTCCTTTGATACTCCAACAGGAAGCCCCTCACCTATATTAATAGTTGAAATTTATACAAAGATAAATTTGAAAAGATAAAAGTATTTTTTCCAAACAACTTGTGTAATTTACTGGATTCTTTCCAACTGAATAGAATGAAGAAAATGACACAAGCCAGTAAAATATGCTCCCTTCCATCACTCCTACTTCCTCAAAACCATTGAGCAACAAGGAATAGTAAATGACAATAAAGCATTCAGTATGGTCATTGCATGGTAATTTTTACTCAGGTTGTATGGTCATTTAAGGCACAGAAATTGTTGGAACATGTACAAGCTCACCTTTTCCAGCCAAGTATTTTCTCCCTTTGCATGATTTTTGAGCACTATTACTACTATTTCAACCCTTCATAGAAAAGAAACCATTTTTTTGTACAACTTTTGGATGTCTTATCTAATCTGCTTATCAAAAGAAAATGGAGATTTTTTCCAAGTACAAAGAACTACTAAATGTAGTTCCTGGACTCTTTCTATAAAGGGTGACAATTTCTTTCCATAAGTGTTGGAAGCAAAAAAATGTGAATAAAAGTTTGTGATGCTCAAACCACTTTACATTAAATGCTTCTCAAATTATCCTTGGTCTTTAACAGCAAAAGATAAGCTAGTCTACAGTAAACTATACTTGTGCTTTTTCTATGTTGTTATAATGTAGCATCTCTCCAAGTTGAAATTAATTTAACACTAGAATTGACAACAGAATCTTGCTATAATTTTTGTGTTGTGCTTATAAATTGGAGGATTTTTAAATGTGTCCTTAAAGAATTAAGTAGATTAGGTCATTGATTTTTAAACGTTTTGGGGGAGTTCCTAATGGAAACCAAAGGGATATGTTAGAAAGAACAGACTTATTTTTAAATATGGACATTAAAGCTAATTAAAACATCACAACTTCAATTATTACTGAATGTCAATGTTCTTTCAGGAAAAACTATTAAGATCGAAACTACCATTTATTCTTCTGGGATTAAGATTCAACATAAAAATTAAGTTTTTGAAATCCAAAAATCTACTGAATACATTTAATAATCATTTATTCACTATTACTTTTTTACCTTATTACTTAAAAGATAATTTACAGTTTAAGTTATATGCCTTTATTTGAAAGTAATATCAATTGGAGTAATTTTACAAAGGAAAATGTAACAAGTGATCTGAGTAATAAAATATGCAAATAACCAATAACTTAACCAATTGTTTATACAAATGTGTGATTTACTGCTGCATGCTATATTCTGTTTTAAAAATTCACAAAAGCACTACCTGTGGTTTGCAATTTCCTATATTCCCTTTATATTAAAATATAAACAAATTTTTCGGGTATGAAAAATATTTTAAACTTGCCTTGGGAAATACTTAAAGTCATTCATTTAGCACTTTCAGAATTAATATCAGAGCCATTGAAATGTGCAATAAAATTTGCTAATATGTGCAATTTCAACATGTACCTGATTATTATTTTATATGGTTTAACAGTTTAATGGTTTATTGATACCACCTAAGTTGGCAACTGAGAAGCTAAAAAAACAAAGCTAAGATGTACTAATTCACATCGAAATATAAACATACATTTCGAATATACAATATTGGATACACAATTTTAAAATTACTAGGAATGTAATGTCAAACATCAATGTTTAATTCTAATTTTTGTTTCCAAGAACAATAGTAAAATTACCAAATAAATACTAATTTTGGAAAAAAGCAAAATGTATTTATTATCTAAAAGGAAAATACCAAGAGAGTAACCAAGGAAAAAAAATTATTTCATGGCTTTTGACAAAAATCAGAATTTCTAAAAACATTTTGCACAATCTTTTGAGAGGGAAGGGATTTACTAACAGCAACATTTTCCTGAAAATTGTTAAGTGCATATGTGAAAAAACTTAATTATATGGCTAATTATTAGCTGCTACCACATTAACAATATAATTAAAAATAAAACAAAATAACTTTTCAATAATATTCTTTAACTAGTCAAAATTTTTAAAACTACAACCTTTAATATATAAGATGACAACCAAAGTTTTCAAAAAGAAAAATCCAAACAACTCATTAAAATGTTCATTTAAATTTAAAATAATTGAAAACTATCTATAAACACATTTTGGGAAATACTAGAATATTTTGTAGCTAATGGGAATTGTTGCTCTTTGTATAAAAAAATTTCGGATATTTAGCTAGAAATGGTATTTACAATATTCAAGAGATACAAGTACATGTTAAAAAGTCACTGTCATCATGCAAATTACTCATTACACAAAAGCCATCATTTTCAAGTCTTACTTTTAATTCTATAAAATTACAATCCCTGAATTCAATACTCTTTGACTGAAGGGTGAAAATTGAACTGCATTTCAGATACAACTAGAAATTTCATTTCATAGGCACAGAATGAGAACTTAAACAAAAGGTTGACCTTTTGTGTTGTTGAATGTTATGAGTGAAAGAAATATGGAGCAACTTAAATATTAAAAGAGAAGTTTGTCTTGATGTTACTTTGATTTTAATTTAATACATTTTCTATATGAATTTAATAAAGTACTTAGCTTTGAAAAAGGCATGGGATGGATTAAGAATTGTTCTGAAATGTTGAAAATTACTGAAAACTTATTCCAACAGGGCATTCATTTTTATCTTTCAAGAGAATTTTTCTTTTCTCTATATCCCATAAAGCATGTTTAATAGTAAAGAGACTTGTAGCATTGCTGAATTACCCCCCACAAAATTTAATTTTCTGGACAACTTTACAAAATTGATTTCAGTAAATCTGACATAAGATACAAATAGCTCTGAAAATAGGTCTTGCTTTAAAAACTAACAAATGAGGTTATGGATAGAGTTTACAGGAAATAAAAACATTCAATCTCCAGGAAACTAAATACAAATCAACAAGTCTATTGTAAAAATAATTTAAAGGTATTGCCTATGGCACAAATGTTGCTAGTCACGATTTTCTTTAACTTAAATGTGTATATTGAGATATAAATAGGTTACATCACAGTTGGTTTTTTTCTTGCAAACGTTTTGCATTTTTCACCACAAGAAACAATAGTTTATATGATATAGCTCTCAACTGAGGTAATTGTTCAGATCACTTGGAGTAAAGGTGAAATGACACAAAACAAGAATAATTTTAGATTTTTAAAATAAAAAGTAAGATAGAAACAAAAATCCTCTTTTAAAAGAGCTAGTATATTTGAAGAGCAATCAGTTTCATAGTTAATGGAATTACATTTTAAGTTAAATTTACTACTTGTAAAATGAATAACAAAAGTTTCCAAGTGACATTAGAAGCACTTTCATTTAATCCCAATGTTAATGTTTTTGTTTTATAAATATTTTGCTATTCAGCAATGCTAAGTTGTTTTGATGCTCATATTAACTTGAGATAAATAAGAACTCCTTTTAATGTATTAAAGCATTTTCCACATCCATCTAACATGTTAAAAAGTCTTAGTTTCCTTATCTTGATATTAATGACAATGAATAGTACAATCAAATCATCCAATTAATAAATGTATTAAGATTGTAACTATTGACATGTTTTAAAAAAGGGTCCTGAATACTTTGTTTTTTTAAACTTCTGTGATTATATATTATACAAAATATTTTCTTTTAAATATTTCAGTAGGGCTTAAAACAATGTGAATCAATTAAAACATAAATGTTGATTTAATAAGAGTACATAAAAGCTATGCTATTCTGTCCCATAAATTGTCATATACATATATCCAAATAATTACATATAATATGCATGGAGTTCTAAATAATGATTCCCTAATTTCATATTTTCCTTCTTGGAATTAAAGAATTTAAATCATATCTATTTAAAAGTGAGACTTGGAGACTAAGATTCTGAATATTCTTTAGTAGATATAATACACTATTTCCTTCAATTATAATTGATCATTTAACACTACAGACCTCTTTTCTGTATAATTAAGCTTTTGTTCAGCTAAGAAAAAAACAAGTAGAAACTGATTGCTTGAAAATGAGCTGAATGACCTTTGTCCTGGTTTATCACCTCTGACCTTTAATTTGATGATCTTGCATATCAACTCCTATTTTTAGAAGTACAATGTCAATAAAATTATCTTTAAAAATTTACTACTTTTGTATTTGAAGGATTAAATTCATTATAATTTGCTTTCCAAGTAATTTTTCTATGTTAGCATGAGTCCAAAAAATGAACAATCCACAATATTAGATTTTGTTTCTAGCTAGACAAATTCAGTTCATCTCCTGTTTCATAAATATTAAGGCAGAGAAAAAAAAACATTTTTCTTCTTTCTTTAACAATTGTATTATCGTTATGTACCGAATAGAATTTGCTTCTTAGATGATTTTCTAATTTTAATAATTTTGGAGGTAATGTTTTAATGTAGCTTCATATTTTTTTTTCAAAATCTAATCCAGCAGAAAAAAAATGACAACCATAAAGTCCATCCTTAACCTTATAGTCCGATAACTAAGAATGTGAAATTTTTATATATATGGTCATTAATTATTTAAATTGGCTTTAAAATCAATTTCATTTGCAAGTGGCAGGTCTTAAAACAAGAGAAAACCAAATATCGATCTATTGATTTTCCTGACACCCCCCAATATCAAAGTGACATTTTCCCTGTGATCAAATTTCCTCATCATAGTGATTTAAAGGATGCATGTTCAACAGAGATAAAATAAAAGTATACATATACATCTAGTATCTTACTTCAGTTCTTGTCTTATCTGAACCTCCACAGAACTTTAAGCTGTTTTCAGTTGAATTCAGTAGTAATCAATATGGCTGTCTGTCTTGATTCAGCACTCCGGTCAGCGACATCATGTAGTGTCATTATGTCATAGGAGGAGCTCCTTCACAATACCACTATACATGTATGTATTGAATACATTTTCCAAATGTAGATGATTGTATAAAGTATAGCTATCTGGTTATGCATATCAAATCTTAAACACCTAAATGCAAATAATCACCATTGATTTTGTTTGTTTTAACAGTGGCTTATTTTATGATCTTTAAATTAAAAAAAAAACCATATAATCTTTAGCACCAAAAAAATCACATATAATCCTTACTTAAAAAGTATCTTCTCTATAAAAATAATAATCTATTTAACATATATACTTAGCCTTGATCATTAAACTTTTGTTTTCTCCTCCATCCAACCTCTCCCTTTTCCTCTCTTCTCCCCCAAATGACACATCTTATTTCTGTATCATAGGATTATAAAGAAAATTAAAGTCTACTCCAAAAAAACTTCCCCAAATAATAACAACAACAAAATTCTTTGGGTACCTATACCTTACCCTGAATCACTTTCAAACCTGATTACAATTCATCATTTAATTCCATACATTTTTATTCAATTAAAACATGGGCCTGGAAAAAAAACCATTGTGTTCTGCATTTTTTAGCATAACAGAATCTGATATGTGTATAACAATGTAATCATTTTAGGGAAATCTTTTCTCACATCTGAAGCATGTTATTTATGTATGTTTTAAAATTTACTTTTTTCTTAATCATGAATTAGAAACTACCATAACAATATTTTATATTCACCAGAAAACTTACATTTATCAGTCGTTTTAATTACCTTATTCCCAAACAAGTAACCACTGTTTAATGTTTTCTTTATACACAGTATAAAAACATCTTACACTGAGTATATTTAACAGAGTTCTTTGTTGCATTTGAGCAGCTTACATTAATAATGTCACAAATATAAATCAACAATTTTGAAAGGATATTGGAAACCTAGTACTTTAAAATTTACTACACATTGCTTCACTTACAAAAATCACAACTGTATAATTTTTATATAGTCACATAGATTTATACTATTATACAAATAAAAATCAACAATTTTAAGAGGCATATGTTAAAATACTAGTGTTTTTTAAATTCACTACAAATACACTGCTTTGCTTACAAAAGCTTGGGTAGACTGAATCATTTTTCTACAGACAAGTACAAAATTTTCATTCTTCAGTGTGTCTTCATTGACTTCAAGGTAAAATACAATTTCAATCTCACTATCATTAACAAAAAATTTAATTTAAACATTTGATTAATTGAAACAGTCCCATACATTTATGACATTCTGTAGTGCAATGCAAAAGACTACACTAATGATTTGTTTCCTTTAATTCTGATGACAATTAAAAATGATATTTCTGAAAGAAATGAAATTTTAAGGTATTTTGCTCATTTAAAATATTTTCCCTTCCCCCCTCCCTTTAGGTGTCAGAAAGAGGCCATGTGCCAGTTTAATTCCTAAAGCCCTTTACATACAATGGATTACCTTATTTCATACATGTTAAGATAAAGAATTAAGGGAGACAAGTTTTGCCTCAAAATATAACAAGTGTTTAATAATTTCTTTGATTTTGAAGGTTAATCATTTCCATTAAAAAAAATAATCCTGATCTTCCTATGAAATAAATGACCGCCTTAATTGAGGCTCATAACTAAGGCAAGCATCTCACAGTATCTCAATCTTAGAAAAAGCTTTTAAAAATTAAATAAAATCCTTAAGTGTTAAGGGTGTACCTTTGGACTTTTTTTTTTTAGCACTAAGAGATGTCTAAATGGTTTGTTATCATCTTATTGTCTATCTAGATACACCAATTATCAGCACAAGGAATGAAATATGGAGCATTTTCATGACCATCATAAAAATCCTTTTCAATTGTCATTTCCCTCTGGTAACATTAAGCTTTAAAAATGACTCCTAACGCTAATTCACAAAATAAAATTGCCAGTTGTTTTTTTTTTGGTGATGGACACTTTCCACCCATGTTCAAGAATAGCAAACAAAAATTTACATTGATTTTGAATGTCATTTATTTTCCCTTGTAAGGCATCCCATTAACGTGAATACAGTTGTTGATATAAACGTCTTTGCGGTAGAATCTATGTCTACAAAAAACAAAGGTAGTAGAACGTATATGTATCAGGGGGAAAAACCCATGAAAAGGGCTGAAGGGGAATTTAAGGAAGCGCAGGGAGGGACCTAAGATTTCATTCCGTATTACATGAAACAATTCAAAATGGCGGACTGACTATTACTTACATTTAAGAAATCGGCTTATGAGAAAAGAAAATAAGCATAATATAAAATCCCTCCTAAAAATGCCGAATAATTACCGACGTTCAATGGGAAAAAAAAACCCAACAGTTTGTGGCGCGCAGCGCTGGGCGGCCTCCGCGTCCCGCGCCGCCGCCGCTCATCGCCGCGCTCCTGCCATCTGTCCTTCAGCTCCCCGCCGGGGCGCCCGCTCGGAACGCGGCGTGCTCCTGGTCCTCGGCTCCCACGTCCTTTCTCCCCACTCACGCACTGACATGTCCCGGACACGGAGAAGCCGAAGGTCCCCGGCCGCCGGCGGCTACGCGGCGCCTCGGGCTGTGGGGCGGGAGGAGCGCGCCGGGCCCGACGCCCCCTGGCGCCCGGCCGCCGCCCGGCCCCGTCCCGTCCCGCCCCGCGCCCCGAGGCGCCGGGACGCGGCGGAAAGGTGTGAACCCGGAAGTGCATGGGCCGGGCGGCCGAGGACGGGCCCCGCGGGCGGGGGGGGGGGGCCGGGGCCGCTTTTTTATTAGGTCACGCTCCGCGCCCCCCCCCCGCGGCGCTTCCGCTCGCTCCTCTCCGCGGCCTCCCCGGCTCCTTTCCGAGCTGCCCACCTCGACGCGCCTCACGTGCCTGCCCGTGCCCGCGCGTGCACACGCACCACACCCCCCGCGCGCGCACACACGAACACACGGGGCGGCGGGGGGAGGGGAGGAAGGGGAGCGAGAGGAGGAGGGCGGGTCGATGGGCTGCTTACCTCCCGGGCCTCATGGTCGCGCCGCTAAGTCTGTGAGTGTGCGTGTGCGTGTGCGTGTCTGTGTGGCTGAGCGTGTCCGTGTCGCGGTGTGTCTGTGTCTGGGTGTGATTCGGAGGACTCGGGTGGGAGGGAGGGGAGGCGAGGCGGGGCGCCGGGGGAGGGGGAGGGGGCGGCGGGGCGAGGCCGCGAGGCCGCCGTGGCCGCGCCGCCGGCGGAGGGGCGGGCGGGAGCGCGGGAGGGGGCGGCGGCGGCCCCGCACTCCCGGCTCCGGCCTGCGTCAGGCGGCGGCACGCGCACACCTGCCCGCCGCCCGCCCGGCCTCGCCATTGGCTGCCGGCTAGGGGCGCGCGAGATTGAAGCGGCCCCATTCATCCCTGGAGCGGCGGGGGCGGGGCGGGGGGCGGGGCGGGGCGGCCGCGCCTCCTCCTGCCCCGCCCCATCCGCCCCCACACGCACACAGACACACAGACATATATACACACAGACACATATACACGGAGACATATACACAGACACATACACGGAGACATATACACACAGACACATATACACGGAGACATATACACACAGACACATATACACGGAGACACATATATACACAGACACATATATACACAGACACATACACGGAGACATATACACAAAGACACATATACACAGACACATATACACACAGACACATACACGGAGACATATATATACACAGACACATATACACGGAGATATATACACACAGACACATATACACGGAGACATATATACACAGACACATATACACGGAGACATATACACACAGACACATATACACAGACACATATACACAGAGACATATACACACAGACATATATACACACAGACACATATACACAGGGACACATATACACGGAGACATATATACACAGAGACACATATACACACAGGCATGTATACACAGACACATACACACACAGACACATATACACAGACACATATCCACACATACACAGAGACACAGAGACACATATATACACACAGACACATATACATGGAGACAAATACACAGAGACATATATACACACAGACACATACACAGAGACACATATATACACAGACATATACACACAGACACACATATACACACAGACACATACATGCATACACATATACACACAGACACACACAGAGACATCTATACACAGAGACACATATCTACACAGACATATATACACAGAGACACATGCATGCATACACATATGCACAGAGACACATACACAGAGACATATATACACAGAGACACATACGCATATATACACAGGGACACATGCATGCATACACATATGCACAGAGACACACAGAGATGTATATACACAGAGACACATATATACACAGACATATATATACACACAGAGACACATACATACACATATACACAGACACACTTTCCCAACTCCCGCCGAAGAATCATTTTCTAAGAAAAAGCTTGTGGCGCTGTAGCTTTGAGGCTGAACATCAGAGCTGTCCCTTCATAGATAGGCTCCTTTGGGCAAGTTATAGCCCCTCTCTGAACTCCTTTCTTCATAGGTCACAAAGTGAACAATTCTTGCAATACTCACCCTTTAGGACTGCTGTAAAGGAAGTGTTTTCTAACCTTAAAATGATAAAATTGTAATTTGTTATGACAGTCCCCCCACCCACCCTTTTCAAGATTAAAAAAAATCAGGATAGTAATGTCGAGTAATATAGGCGATCTCTTCTATCATTTTCCATTCATTTCAGTAAAAGTTTACAAAAATACTATTATTTATTAAGCAGATCAACTGTTAGAGAAACTACCCACTTCTTATCTCTACTCAGTGCAAAATTTATCCTTCATGAATAAAATGTAAATGGAAACTAATTCACGGGGCGGCTAGGTGGTACAGTGGATAGAGCACCAGCCCTGGAGTCAAGAGTACCTGAGTTCAAATTTGACCTCAGCGTAATAATTACCTAGCTGTGTGGCTTTGGGCAAGCCACTTAACCCCATTGCCTTGTTAAAAAAAAAAACACTAAAAAAAAACAAAACTAATTCACAAGCACTGGAGAGGCATACTACTCATAGACTATGCTATGTCGAAAAATTGGGGGGAGATGGTTATACTACTAATGTACTACTAATTATATTATAATTATACTACTTCTAGATATTGAGACTCAGGGAAATTCAGTGATTTTCCAAGGTTACACACCATTGGTAGGTAAAGCTTAATACCTTCAGACTCCAAAACCACCCTTTCCACTGCTTCCATTCAGTTTTTATTCAATTCACCTCAACTAATATGTATTTTAAGCAACTTCCTTGTGGAAGGTGCCATTTGGATGCTAAAGATATAAGGGAAAAAACAAAATAAAATAATCAACAACTTGTTCCTCCCTTGAAAAGCTGTTTTAGGGAACCACTAGTAGGCCAGTTTGAGACATATATTGTGAATATGATCTAGTGGAGTGCTGAATTTATTTAAATCTCAGTTCTCGGTACCTTATTATCTGTGTGACTGGGAAAAGACATTTAAGCTTACCAAGTTTAGTGTTCTTACTAGTAAAATGAGAAATTTTGAATATATTCCATTACATTAAAAGTTGCAGACTCATTTTTTTTTTGATGGAGGGATCCTTTCCCCAAATTCATGGTCTCATTGATTCAGAGAATCAGATTGTAGTATCCCTTTGATTGGGACCTGGAGACCAGCTACTGTAGATTTCGGGCATAAAATGAAATACTCCCACAGGTCCTCTGCCATTGTGGTCCTCAACTAAGTAGGGCTATTAGATGACAGGATGCTATTTTAATTAGATTAGTTAAAGACAATAAAGTGCTAGAAACAACTGCAATGTGGGTAAATTTGACAGTGCTAGACCTAAGAGAGGTCTTAAGTAATTTTGAACAATAAGAACTATACTGCCAGTATCACAGATGTTACCATACTCTGAAAATAGATATTCTTCCTTCCAGTATCCCACAATGACAAAATAAATTAAGACCAGTAGTTTATCAACATCTGACCCAGAAAGAACATAGGGTTTATTGCAAATAAATAGTGGAGATTTAGGAAGATGGGATTAAGCCAGCAACATTGCTATATTTAAATTAAAGATTGACTAACCTAAAAATTGCTGGGCTGATCAAGAAATAAATGGTATAGGATTCCATCAGATGAAGCAAAGATATATACATAGAGCATATAATAAAAGTTTGGGAATGTTGAGAATGAATTCTTGAGAAGACTACATTGAGAAATAACTGCTTCCCCCTATGAATTTATATATTTTCTGTTAATTTTTATTTAGTAAATAATAATTAAATTATAAAGACCACCAAGTGTACTTGATTTGAAGGCAGGACATTTGAATTCAAATTCCAATTTGATCACTATTTAATATTAGATAAATTACTTATCTCTTTAGTCTTGAGTTTCCTTATTTCAAAATGAAAGAGATGGAGTCAATAGTCTCAAAGGACCCATCAAATTCTAAATCTATGATTATTTAGATGTAAATCTACTAATTATAATCTGATAATTATATCCATTTCACCAATATACTCTTTTAAAAGTTTTTATTGGTACCTTTTGTTTTTATATTCCAGGTATTTCTGGATATAGTCTTAATGAATTCTTTTTCTTGTACCAAAGAAAAACTGTAAGCAAAACTGATAGACTGATTCTGATAGTTTTTGCAACGTTCTGCACCTCAAGCCCTTTCCAACAAAAGGAGGGAAGTACCCAATAATCATTTATGAAGCACTTGAAAGATGCCGTGTCCATAAAGGAGAGCATTAATTTTTCTCTGAAACAATCATATGGGTGGTAAATTTATTTTTCATCTTTCTCCTCATTAACAACTCCCTACACCTGAATATCTTAATGTACCCTAAATCTTTTCCATTATATTCTCAATACCAAACTACACTATTCAACAATCTTTTATTCCTAATCAAAGAGTCTTACAAATAGGACTTAAGCTGGAGATTTATTGAATAAGTGAATTCATGTGGAATTGAGTCAAGAGGAAAATATTTTTATAATAAAACTAAAATAGTATTGAAAGAATAGACATTTTTATACAGCCAGAAGATTATAAAATCAAACCCAAGTGGGAAAACCTCATTAACACTATCAATTAAATATTATGAAAACTTCATCATTTTATTACTATTTACAGACATAAGAATTATTTTTAAAAACTTCATGGGGTGAGGGGGGTACATTCTTTACCATTTTTGCACCAGGCTTAAATATCCAAACTCATTTGAATACAGCCTTGCTCAAGAGAATCAACTCTGGTATTGGAATATGATGTCATGCAAAACTCTGATCATGACCCTGGTACTCTTCTGGTAACCTAGAATTTCTCCAGTTTAGTTATTATTGTCAGATTCCCTAGATGGTTGCTCCTCTTAATTTTGCCTATGTAGACACAACCTTACTAGCTTTCTACAGCACTTTCACATGATTATTGATTACCCTCTCAATTGATCACTGCCCTTGGCCCCAATTGTAACATGGGTTTTTTAAAAATGTTTTTTCATTAAGCAGGTCATAATTTATTTCTCACATTAAGTATCAGCTTTTCAGAAGTTTCTTTTAGATACAGTTCTTAATTCTAACGTGCATTAACTATATATGCCACTACTGATTCATACTAGTGCCAAATTTTAGATAATTCACCATGTCTTAAGATTCCAAAGATGATTTAATGGAAAAGGATGCAGACATGTTTACTATATATGGGGGAAAAGCAATTAATTATAAATCATTCTATCTGAAATAGGATGTGCTTTGAGTTAAAAAGTGCAAGCATTATAGTAATTGTTTATTTATGAAGTTGAGTTTACAAATGATGCACTTATGGAGATGCACTTAAATGCTCTCTTTTTTATTTTTAAGTTCATGATCAAGTATTTTGACAAGAATTCAGGTTTAATGTCTATCTCACATATATAAATATAAATTTCTTAAAATACTGAAATAATTACTATAAAGAAGATATGGGATTAAACGAACACACAAAAAATTTAGAACTCTTTCCCCCCCCTTATCAATCAGCATGTTCTCTTTCTGTATGATCCTGAACTAATTATAGTCATGGACTTATATCACAGAATCACAAAAATAGAGTCTAACCTCAGCAGCCATCTAGTCCAATTCACACACCAAATTTTAACCCCATTTTAACATAATCCGCTGGTGACTCCTTACCCTCAGCTGTAAAGCCTTCAAGGAGGGGGAACATACCACCTCTCTAGGCAGCCCACTTCATTTTAGGTCATTCTAAGGAAGTTTTTCTTAATATCAAGCTTAAATTTGTCTCTTTTCAGCTTCCGAAAAGTTCTCCTGCCTCTGTTTTCTAAAACCAAACAGAGCAAGTTTAATCCTTCCCCTAGATGACAGTCCTTCAGATATTGTCTCCTTTTGTTCGGTACACTTCATTATTTCATCTCTACTTCTTGAGACCCTTAGCTCATTTTAAGGCTCATTTCAAATACCAACTCCAGGAATAAGTTTTGTTTCCCTAAATTGTTAGTGCCCCACCCTCCTCTGCTCTCTAGTTATAACTATATTTTGTATTACTCTTGACTCAAAGAAATCTCATTTGTGGAGATTCACTAATCAATCTCTACTGATGAACATAATCCCATTCAAATGCCCTTTTGCGTCTTGCATTATATTTGCACCGACTTATCTGTGCACATACATTCTTTACTCCTAGAAGAATAAAACTCTTGGAGAGCAGGGACTATTTAGTTTTATCTTCTTGCCACACAAAGTCTGGTATGGAGTGTACATAATGAATATTTATAGAATTGAATTAACTAGGTCTGCATTCAGGAGGGAACTAAATTTAGTGTTAACATCAAGGCAACACTTTAAATTTCAGAAATCCCTTTCTCCTATAAGATCCTATAAATTTACACCTTAATGTGCCCTGAATTTTGAAATCTTCAGCCATCCCCATAAAGGGAAAATATATTTTGGGCTGTTGGACAATTTCTCCTATTCCTATTAACCCACCACACCTAACTAATTTTAATTGTGAAGAAGGGATTGCTCCTCTGTTTCAGTTTTTAGTCCTTTGCTGCTGTTGCTCCTAGCACTGGGAGTCAATGTGCTCATCATCTTCTCTCTAGGAGGTACACTCTGTAAGCCTTACAGTTTCCCAAAAGGCAACCCCAGGATACTGGCACTTCTCAAGGAATCTTCTTTTTTCTGACCTGAAGCCCAAATTCTAGTATCATATTGCCCAGGAATTCCATCCTCCTCTAACAATGAGTCATGAACAGTTCTGTCCAGGAATTTCCATGAGCTAGCATGCCTGTCTCGCCATGTGCTTCCTTCAGCCACAAAACAGTTATTAATGAGTCTTGAGTCAGTTCCAACCTATATTCCCAGGCTGTTTTAATATTACTGACTCTTAAGTACTCAAAATTACAACCAAACTGGTCTACTTGATAGCTTCATATGTAATATCCTATTTCCTGCTTCCCTGTTTTAGAAGGGAGATCGCCACTGGGCAATCTACCACGTACCATTTCTTCCCCTTCATATTCTTAGCTGCTACAGTTTCAGGATCTCTCTAAAATAAAGTCAGTAGACAATCATCTTCCCCCCCCCCCTCCCAAAGGAGCCTAAGTCTTCAAAGATTATTTCTTTTATGGACCAGAGTTCGTTTGGCTGCTCCCATAAGTCTATCCTTAATATAAGAATTCAAAAACTCAATAAATCATCTTGGAGTAAATCTCAGCAGTGAGGCCCATCCTCTAAGTAGATCTTAGGGGTGATCTCAAACCAGCCAATTAATTTGGGAAGCATTTTTTAAACAATCATTTTTTGAAAATTTTTTTTAAAGTTTTGAGTTCCGGGACAGCTAGCTGGCGCAGTACATAGAGCACTGGCCCTGGAGTCAGGAGGACCTGAGTTCAAATATAGCCTCAGACACTTAATTACATAGCTGTGTGATTCTGACCAAATCACTTAACCCCATTGCCTGGCAAAAAAAAAAAAGTTTTGAGTTCCAAATTATTCTCCTCCCCCCTTCTTCCTCCTCCCTCCCTGAGATAGTAAGCAATTTGATAAATGTTATACATGTGCAATCATGTAAAATATTTCCACATAAATGACTTCATATAAAGAAACCCAAATTTTAAAAAAGGATGAGAGAAAGAAAGTGAAAAATAGTATGCTTCAATCTGTATTCAGATAATATCAGTTCTTTCTCTGGAGGTAGCTATCTTGTTTCATCCTGTGTCCTTTGGGATTATCTTGGATCACTGTATTCCCGAGAATAACTAAGTCATTCACAATTCATCATAAAATATTGCTGTTACTGTGTAAAACTCTGCTTATTTCATTTTATAACAGTTCATATAAGTCCAGGTTTTTCTGAAATAAAACTGCTTGTCGTTTCTTATGGCATATTAATATTCCATCACAATCATATACCATAGCTTACTCAGCCATTCCCTAATTGATTAGTATTCCCTTGATTTCTAATTCTTAGTCACCACAGAAAAAGATGCTATACATATTTTATACAAATAGATTATTTTCCCTTTTATATTTTTTTCTCAGTGGTATTGCTAAATCAAAGGGTATATACAGTTTCATAGCCCTTTGGGCACAGTTCCAAATTGTTCTCTAGAAAGGTTAGATCATGGAGGTGGGGCAGTGGATAGAGCACTAGCCCTGTAGTCAAGAGGACCTGAGTTCAAATGTGACCTCATTCACTTAACATGTACTATTTTTCTCTCAGGAGAGACAGAAGACTAGAAAGGTGAAAAACCACATGCATTATGGTCACTACATTGGTTAGTTTTGTTTAACTGCTTTTTTTTTGTTATGTGGGAGTGTTTGAAACCAATTGAGGGAATGGTTGGGAAATCAGGATTAATATCTAGAAATTCTTATAATGTAAAAAGAAAAGATATCAATATAACTTTTAAATTATAGTAATTCTTCTGGGAAAGATTGTAAAAGGTATTTCTTCTGGTATTATTTTATGATGTGACTTTTTATATTTAGGTCATGCATCCTTTTTGGTGCTTATTGTAGAATATGTTGTAAGATGTTTGTCTTTCTGATATAGTGAGCAGAGTATAATACTTGGAGTTAAGATGATCCAAGTTTTCTCATCTAAAAAATAAAGTTAGATTTGATGACCCTCAATACTACAAATATATATATATACACATATATAACATTTATAATATTCATATAATTATTTTAAATCTATAATCCTATGATACTAATTTTTTCAAGCTTCTTTTCAGTTGTTCTAGAAATATTTGTCAAGTAGGTAGTCCTCCTGCTACATTAGAATACAATTTTCAAATGCTTCTGGTTTCTGTTCATCTAGTTTAAAGCAACATATTTCCCTATTTTTTTAGTCAGGACTATTTAGTAACATTCTTTGTTAATTTATATTTTATGATATAGTTTGCAGGACTCCTAGGTAGCACAGCAGATAGAGTGGCGGGCCTGGAGACAGGAATATCTGAATTCAAATCCAGCCTCAAACACTGGCTGTGTGTGACCCTAGGCAAGTCACTTAACCCTATTTTCCTCAATTTCGTCATCTATAAAAAGAAATGGGAAAATGACAAACCACTCCAATATATTTGCCAAGAAAACCACAAATGGGGCCATGAAGAGTTGGATATAATTAAAATGCCTACATGACAATAAATATAGTTTAGGGTTTATTGATCCTATGCCTTTCAATCCTGCTTTTTCCCCATATTAGAGACTAAGCTTATTTCCTCTAAAAATTAATTTTGTTACTAATTTTTCTTGTTTATCCTCCTAGAAATAATAAAATTAACTAGTATTTATATAATGCTCCAAGATTTACAGAACCCAGTACAGATATTAACATTTTTATTTTTTATAGCTATACATATACATATATATGTGTATATATGTGTGTATATATATACTGAAATAGGTAACTCATTTTTTCCACTTTACTGATGAAGAAACTGAGGCAGACAGCAGTTAATTAACTTACTCAGAGTCATATACCTAATAAGTGTCTGAGGTCAGATTTTAACTTAGTTCTATTTGACTCCAGTGTTACCTATTTGCCTTAGTAGTTTGGTCCAGAACTAAATCTGTAAATTTAACTCATGTAACACATGACCTAGGGCCGTAGAACTCTTAAACCACACAGACTAGATCCTATCCTGGAGAACTGACCCTAAGAGAGTCAATTTCTCTGGGACTTATTGTCTCTATTTGGAATTGTTTCAGAAAAATCTCATTATATACTCTTTTTATAGCTTGCGTCTAGGTCTCCTCAATTGTTAGTAAAAGAGTTCAGGCTGTTTATTACTAATATAAAAATACAAGTGCTGCAAAGAATCCATAGGAATCTATGAATTGATACAGAAACAGAAACATAAATTGTTCAAATTGCCTATCAGCAACCTTTCCTGCCTTCTCTTAAGGTGACTTCTAGAACAATACAATGGCATTCTGCTAAAATCCTTCTTTCCCATATCATGCACAGTCTCTTCCAGACTCATATTGTTACTCCAAGATTAAACTCCCTAAAAAAAGGTAATATAGCGTGAGGGCTTCTCTTCCCACAGCTTCATCCTGTGCATCCTCTGGCTTTCTTTCTAAGCAAGAACTATGTGAACTATCCTGCTCTTTGTCCAGGGAGTACACTGCCTCATGAATCTTTTTCTATAAGATCCATCGATCAAATCCTTGAATTTAGGAATGCTGGAACTTGGGGTTATTCACAGTTACCCTCCAACTACTAAAGTTAGACTTCCTCTCCAGGGTCAAGTACACATGCACATATATGCTTCTGCCATGTGTTTCTACAAACAAATTCTCATTACTATTATCTGTAAAATTGGGAAATTCCACTCCCAAGATATCTTCTCTCAGGTTATATGTAAGCTCATGTCTACTACTGGAATGTGCATCTGACAAAAATAGCCACCAACTATCCCTTAATGGAAAGAAAACATCAATCCCTTTCTTTTCTACCAAATGATGAATTTTTTGAAAAAAAATATGAACAAGGGGAAAAGACCACAGAAAAGTCCTCAAGAAAGCAAGAGACTAATCAACTTGCTTTTATTCACCCACAAGCATAAGACTACTTATTCCCAGTCCATGGAGGAAACCTCTGTCTTAAAATCCAAACAGTAATGCACCAATAGACATGCTCACATTAAAGAAAAGTTGCCCTTTGGATTTCTCCAATCCAAAGGAGTCCTGCACCAAAATCTCATCAGGATGATTAATCAGTGACTCTGTGATCACTATACTATCTCCTTTTAAAAATAGTATTATTTTTTTAAATAAATTTATTAGCACTACCCAACCATGAATATTTCCCCAATTGTCTGCCTCTTTTTATTCCAAAATTTTTCAAAGGTCACCAGCAATGAATTAGCAATACCATTTATTAGTTCTCCCAGTGTCCTTGGAGAGAATTCATCCTAGAGAGTAACTTGGTCTCATTGAGTACTTCTCAGAAGTATCTGATTTATTATGGGTTTTAACTTCTTATTGACAACTTTGTTTTGACTTTTTTTAGTACTAGGATCATTTTCTTTGGCAGGAAAAACAGGTATACAACAAGAGTTGAAAAATACTGGGTTTTTTTGTTTTCTGTTATTGTCAACACATCCCACCACACATTCTCCCTCCTCCCCTGCCCCAAATCAGTGGTTCTCTTCTTTTTTTAAAAGCCTCCTCCCAAAATAGCTTAAAATATACTACCAGCAAAACAAAATAAGACATTTTGTAGTCTTTAATATTCATTGGCATCTTTCATTCATTCTGAGTTTTAGCATTTTTGACATTTCTTACAGAGTCATGCTAGGCTTTTATAGTCAGGTGTCATGAATTGTCCTTGTTTTCATTTTCTATACATGTATTTTTAAAGTGAATTGGTTGATAAATTACTAGCACATTAACATTGCTTTTTTTTTTGCTGCAGAACTCTCCCCTTTCTTCCTTATTGGAATTTTTTGTTTGTTTGTGTCTTCAGAATTTCATTCTTGATAGCTTTTTATTCTGCCTAGGTTGACTTCTTTGCTGAATTTTAAACCTGAGATCTTACTAACCTTTCTCAGAGGTCTTTGAAATCCATTCTCTGAAAATCTACAGTGCGTGGCAGAGTGCATGTGTTTTTCCCTTTGTCTCTCTACTATGAATTCTAAAGATTAAGTGGTCACTTCCCCACAAGGATCCCATCATCTTCACTCCAACAACCAACTCCTCACCTGTAGTCAGAATCAAGTCCAAAAATAGCATGTCACTGTAACATTTTCTTCACATTTTGACAGATCTAATTCTCATTAAGACAAACCAAGAATGTGTTAACTGCTCTGCTTTTGGCAGAGATAGAGCTCAAGCAGATGTCTACATAACTGACATCCCACATCACCACTATATTATATTTCTGTGCCAGGCATCTTGTGTATTTCCTCCTTTTCAGGTGGTATATGACATATTCTCATAATAATATTGCTTTTGAGTTTTTCTCTGGTGATTCCAAAATATTCACTTCTTTGCTTCTCTCCTTTGTCTCCCTGTATTTCCTATTTAATATATATTCTTTTTTAGTTATTCTTTATTATTAACAGTAATTTTTTAAAAATTGAGTTTCAAATTCTCTCACTTCCTCTAGTCCCTCTCCCACCCAAGGAGTCAAGAAATATGAGATCAATTATTCAAGTGAAATAGTACAAAACATATTTTTCCATGGTTAGTGATGCTGCAGAAGAAAAACAGCAAGGAAATTTTTTTTTAAATTATACTACCTAATGCCTTATGTTTAATTATACATTTCAAATTCTGACTTTCATCAATTATCTCTCTGGCAGTAGATAGCATTTTCCACTGTGAGTCCTCTGAAAATTGTCTTGGATTATTGTATTATCAGAGTTGCTTAGTCTTTCATAGTTGATCATTCTTATAATGTTGCTGTTTTTGTATACAATGATCTCCTGATTTTACTCACTTCATTCTGTCAGTTTATATAAGTCTTCCCAGGCTTTTCTGAGATCATCCCCCTCATCATTTCTTCTAGCATAATACTGCTCCATCACAATCAATTCCATCACATGCAATTTCTTCAGCCATTCCTCGGTGGGAATTTAAATTATTCCCACCTACTAATAAAAAAAAAAAGACAAACAGAGCTCTGAGCCAGTGACACTTTATTAAATAATCTATGGTCCCCTCTAAAGTGGATCTCAGATCTTCCTCACAATCTGATTTGCCGTCTTCTTCCAGAACCTTCTATATAGAATTTGATACCCTGTATTATCTGGACAGAGTAACTATACAAAATACAGAATTCCATTGATTGATATATGATACATAAGCAAAATGATTTGTCAGTGGAGTCACAAGTTGGTTGAAACATGGGGCATCTCCACTGACTCACTGACTCATGTTGTACCACAGAGAATGGTCCAGGCATACAAAAATAAATTACTTTCCATGTAATTGAGTCACTTCTACCACAATGGGATTGGTTACTACAATTATGCAAGTGATTTTATAATCTGCAGCTCACAGCCCTGGGATCTAAAACATAGAATTTATAATAACTGCCCCTATGGAATGATCAAATTGATTGATACTGATTGGAATAGAGCAGGGGTACAAATGAATTACTTCTCACACTCCAATTGATTAGCATCCCCACAATTCCAATACTTTGCCACCTCAAAAAAGAGTTCCTATAAATATTTTTGTATGTAGAGGTACTTTTCCATTTTTCTAGTCACCTCCAATCCATTTAAAACATATCAATATCCTAAGGCTTTATACATTTAAAAGGGGAGAATATATATCTTAATTGTTCTCTAGTTGTGAACAAGGTATAGACACCTTTCTAGTTGCAATAGGAAGCCTATCCAGATTGGCTAAGAGATCTTCCCATGTCCTGTGGGCTCGTAAAAACCATAAAGTATATGGCAGGCAGGATGAATTTCAAACATCTGGCATTGGAGAAAAAAAAAATTGTCCCTGAAAAAGGCAGTTTTTTTGAGTGGGAAATAGAGTGACTCATCTTTGTTTACCCCCACCCCACCATTGGCCAGAGGATCATGAGTTTCAAAGAGTCTGGAAGATTTGGACTTTTCCCTCAACATCACAGGAGCCTTCCCAGAATATCTGATGGCTATGTCTGCATTTGGAGCCTGGAGAGACTGGACTCAATTAGACAAACAGATTCAAGGCTCTACAAAGAGTTCAGAAGAAGAGATACAATATACCTGAAGGAATATCTGAAGACTCCAGCAAAATGACTTCTAGGAATACTGTGAGCACTCTAAATGTGAACCCACTTTCCCTTGCACTCTGTATATATTTGAGGTGGAATGTCATAAGATCTTTGGGGATTGCTTTGTACCAACTATACTACTATATTAAATGCTACTTTCTAAAGTAGATATCACCTGAAAATTATGACTAAAGTATGCTGAAAGAATACTGGCTGGGGCTATTCCCCATTCTTTCAAGGTTAATCCATTGTTCTGAGAGAACATAGCAGCCATATTCTAGGGACTTGAATAGTTCAAGTGCCCTAGAATAGTTGCTTCAGAGTATGCATTGCACTCAATAAGTATTGAAAGTATCCTCTAGATTTGTCTCAAGAGACTAAGGCTCAAACCACTGAATTAGCTTCCCCTTTACCTGAATGTAAAAATAGTTGGGACAAGTGGGTCCTGTTTTTTTTTTCCCTTCAAGCTTCTGAGCACAGACTGGCAGCACGAAAGTTGTACTCAACTTAGTTCAACTAAGGCTATTTCTTCAATGATTTCTAAGAATATTCTATGGCTACTTGAATCTCCTTTTGTTAACTGGTGGAGTAACTCAAACCTGAGCAGCCAGACTAGCTTGGTCAATTCTGGCCTGCTACATCTTTCCCTTCATGGAATTTCCAATCACTTCCCACCAAGGATCAATGATACCTAGAGGATACATTTTTATCTACTTCTATTAGGGTCTCTAGTTTACTTTACTTGTAATCCTTCCATTTTTACATATTTGGACTGCTTCCTTTCTTGAACTTTGTCAAAGTTCCTTGCTTCAAAGTCCTTTCTTGGATTTTGTGTACTGTAAATAATTTGCATCTTTATGCTTTATTTTGTGGTAGTTGATGTTCTGAGGAGCCCAACTCTTCTTATTGTTACAAATGAGGCACTTGAATCCTAAAGGTAGTTGAGTTACTCCTTCAAGATAAAATAGGTAAATTATTCAAAGGCAGGATTTGAATTAAAGTTCCTTGATTCCAAAGCCAATGCTCTTTTTGCTATGCTACTATGCCTCCAATATTATTCATTATAAAGTTTTGGGAGCCTAAGTACTAATTCCAATAATATTGTCACAATTAAAAAAAAAAAAGCTTGTGGAATTCCCCTTTCTGAATTGTTTCAAAACCCATTTACTATCCCTCCCCTGATCTTCACACAATGTGTTTCATTAGAGTTATAGGACATTATCTCTTGACTCATTACCTTCTTTTGGCTCTCATCCTCCTCCTTTGCTTCTTTGCTTCATTCCTTCTTCTCTCTTTTTCTGATGACAATTCAATTGAACCAAAATCCCCAGGTATGTAACATGTGGAAATTGGTTACAGTCCTCTCCAGAACCATTTCAATGTGCATGAGAAACTACTATGAGGTAAAGAGGTTACATGAGGCAAACTGTCATTTTGTCTATCATACTATGTTTTCACTCACCTCTCTGACTTTGGACCACTTGGGTAAATTCTACTAATGAAACACATTGTGTGAAGATCAGGGGAGGGATAGTAAATGGGTTTTGAAACAATTCTGAAAGGGGAATTCCACAAGCTTTTTTTTTAATTATGACAATATTATTGGAATTAGTACTTAGGCTCCCAAAACTTTATAATGAATGATATACCTTATGTTTAGTTATACCCTTTGAATTCTGACTTGAATCAATAAGGTATACTATTTACTTTGCCACAACTTGGACCACATCCTTCTTTCCCTGGAGTTTTCTTTTCCTCAGCAACTGTTAACTGCCTCTCTTCCTCTTAGTATTCTTTGGCTCTTGGGAGGGAAGTCAACAACCTGTATCTGTAAAATGGTTTACAAAAGGTCTATAACCTGGCAGGAGGAGTTATCTGTAGGACTAGAATGAAAGTGAGTAAGGGGGATAAGGGTAGAATCACTACAATAGGAAGTAAGAGATTACTTATAAATTAATTTGGTGTGATTGCTGTAAGTTCTGTAAATGGCAATATGGTTACTATCAGCTGAGCCCTTATTGTGAATTTGAGATATTGAAAACTAAGGACTATCTTATATCCACTTATATAAATAGCACACTCCTTGCTTGAGCATACCCATGGAGTGCTGAGCCTGCACCCTAGTCATTTCTGAAAGAGCATATTGCTTAGTGCTGAAAAGACTTGGTGCTTTGTTGTAATAAAGAAAACTCTGAATGATTTCTTGGTTGTCTCTCTACCCCATGACAATAGCAAAAGATCTGGATCAATTAAAAAAAAAAAGAATTTGTTTTTAATTTCCTTTATTCCTTCTCTGGAACCTGTGACAAGTAACTCTCCCAACAGGGCTTCTCACCTTTGTATCCTGGTATCTCTAAACACAAGGCAGATATAGGGATTGATGAATTGAGCTGACCCTAAACCTTAGGCTCCTCACTGTTATTGATGTTTTTTTCCTGCTTTACTTCTTTCTAGGGTAAGAGTGACTGAACAGTAATCTTGAGACATATTTTTTTTCTGGGTTTGGAATCAGCTTCATGAGCTTTAGACCTTAGGACCTTCAATCAGAATTGACTTGAAGCAAGAGGATTTTCTATATTAAAGAGGATGACTACCAGAAAAAAGATGAACCAACTCCTGGCTTGGATTGCCAAAAGGCATGGAACTGTCTGGAATAATATAGATGATGCAGAAACAAGGTGAAATATGAAATACTTATCAACAGTTCCACAGACTACTTATATTCTGATGTTCAAATCTCAATTTACTCCCCAAAACTTAGCGTTCCAAGCTGTTGGAGTAATAGTAATTATAATTAACTCAGTAACTTACAAATTCTTAGTTATGTTCAAATTTGTATTATACTTCAACAATAAACATCATAGTAATCTGAAAGAATCAAGACACTTATTTGTTAACTGACTTCCAGAGGAGTAATTTAAGAACTTTGTCAAAAAAACAGAGATAGACTTCAAAAATACATAAAAATTCTCCAATTACTAAAAACAACTTCAAAGAAAAAAGTTATAGTCTATCTGATCTATTAGCTATTTCATACATACATATTTTTAGCTAAGAAGGAAAAAATATGAAGAATCTCCTTAAAAGGACCCAATTAAAAAGAGGAAATAATTATAGAAGATGTAAAGTGGTCATTATGGTGAAGGTAATCACCACATGTTTGCTTTGTTTGTCTATTAAAAATATCTTTGCTTTGAAATGATTGTAGTCCATATGGCTACCATTTGGAGTTAAGATGGATGATAAAAATTTTCTCTTCCTAAAACAATCTGGAATGTCATAATATTGAAATGTTCACATTTAAGAACAGGCTAACCCATCATCTTTTTCATTGGGCAAAATTTGAGTGGAATTGGATTTGCAGGAGAGCATGAAGAGATTAAAATTAAGTTTTGGGTATTAGGACCACATTTAATGAAGCCAGCTGGGTACCTCCTTAATTAAGCTTTCTCCCATAAAGGGCAAGTTCCTGACTTTGCTGTGATTACATTTCTTGTTTTAAAATTTATTAAAATGTTAGAAAAAATTTTACTTGACTACAGTCTGATTTATTGTAAGCCTAAGTTAATTTCTTTTACTTTCTGCCTGTCTGCATGGCAGAGTAAAACATTGTCATCCTGCATCTTTATTTGCACTAATGGAGAAAGCCCATTAACTGATGTCTCAATCATTAGAGAATATATCTCTGAAGCAACAGCACAATAGATGTTAAACTGTGGCAGGTTGCAGATTAGGCTTATGCCATCAGTAAAGCTATTCAGGAGTAAAACCTGGCTGGCTTCCAGATTTATATTTTGCTGGCGAATGGCTGTGTGTGCAGAAACTTTATCCTAATACAGTACCTCTTTCTCTTCCTGTGGAAAACTAATCTTAATATTGTAGAGGAGAATTATAAATAGCATATGTAGTCTGACAAGTTGCTTTGACTTTTTTTGTTGTGGTGTTGGTGCGGGGAGGGGTGAAAAAGAAAATCCCTGGTTAATCCATTTCTCTGTGAGTGTAATTATGATTATATGTAATGCTTTTAATCAAAAAAGTCATGTTCTTGGTATAACTGAATTCTACTTACTAACCTTTTCTCTGGTAACAAAGACAACATGATCAGAAGTTTTAAGAGACTGCACTAAGAAATTAGGACAACCTCTTCCTACTTGCATGAATTTCTGTAAAACACTTAATCTCTGGGTCCCAGTTACCACAGTTATAAATTTGGAATAATAATACTTGACCTTCAGTGACTTAATGGAAATAGGATGGATTCGGAGTCAAAAAGATCTGGGGTCTTAATCAAGTATCTATGTATTTTCCAACACTGGAAAAGTCACTTAACTTCTCATTCTCAGTTTCCTACTCTGTAAAATGGGAACAATAATGATTATATTTAGCTCGAGGATTAATGTGAAAATAAAAAACTGTCAGATTTTTAATTCAGAAGACCTGAATTCATATTTGGAATCTGCTACCATTAAATGCCTAGTACAATGCTCAGTATATAACAGATACCTTGAAATGCCTGCTTATTGATTAATTGTGTTGCTTTGCACAATTTACCTAACCATAATGGGTGTCTTCTTAATTATATGAAAATGAGAGGGTTAGACTAGATGCCATCTAAGTGACTTTCATCTCTAAATCTTTAATCTCATTGTCAAGGAAGTTTGTGGGAGTATTTTTGAGGTTATTTGACATTAATTTCTTTATGGAGTGTGAACTTACACATTTGTCTACCTATTCATTATTTATAAGAAGTGACTGGTTGGCTCAGTCTATTATGAATCAGAGCCAACACTTTGTGCTTAGACTTTTGAAAGGAAGCTGAAAGACCCACAGTGTCTTTGTCCATAATAAATGTTTATTAGTTGACTGACAAAGGTACCAGAGTTTACCAAGAGAGCTTTGAATATAGATCTGGGAGTAGACATCGGCTGTTGAAGAGGAAGGGATGATTTCTTCATATTGAGTAGAGTGCTCTCCTCATCCTATCACCAACTTCCTCCTAAGCTCTAGAAACACCAAACATGGAGGAACAATTAGCAGATTCTCTGAGTCTAAGAAATAGCAATTTCAGTAGGAAATGTTGCAGAAGTAAGAGTTTCTGGATCCCTCTGATCAGACCAGAGAACTCCATTTCCCTGCAACAGGGATCAGTCTTCTCTAAAAACATCAAAGTTGGCAGAACTTATTAGTTCTTTTATCACTGTAAATAGCTTCATGGTCATCTAAAGCATAAAAAAAGTGATACGCATTTGGATTCGGTACCCCTCTGACCAAAAGAACCACTATACACCACCCTGCTGACTATACGAAGAAAAGGGAAGCTGAGTGTCAGAGAAGGTAACTACCACTGTATCCTTGTTGCACATTCTTATTGTGTTAAGGTAAAGCAAACTTTTTTTTTGTTAACCATTCAATTATTCATAAAAGCTCCATTTCCCCCCAAACACCAAACTTTCACAGGGACCTTGCATTAGACACATCCCAAACAGCCTTGATTTCCTAGAGCTAACCAAAAAGAGAATAAAAAAGGCTTGTTCCAGTTATAGAACAAAAAAAATTGGACTTTGCCCTCTGCTACTAAAGTTATTTGTATGGGGAAAAAAGTTGCACCCCGTAATATCCTCAAATTAATTTCTCTTTTAGGGGGGATTCAAACCACAGCATTAAGGGCCATATAAGTACCTAGGAAGAAGGTAGGGACTCATTCGGAGAGGAAAGAGAATTATATCAATTATTTGTGTGCTATTATGGGTTCTTTGTGTTTGCTGAATTCTGTCTGTTAGATGAGATAAAGGTTGACCTGTTCCTAATGCAGTTACCTTTACTAATTGCATGGAAACTGAAATACATATAGGTAGAGACCTAGACATAGGTTTTAATTTGAGGTGTATGGGAGTGAGGTGAAGCAGGACAGGGCTAAATGATGTGTTAGAGTAAGAGAATGATTTGAGGATCTGCCCCCAATATTGAACCATCCATGTAAGCCCATGGCTTAAGGTTTAGGGAAATGATTTGTAGTCTCATAGTACTTTGCAAATGCTAAAGCTTTATATAAATGTCAGTTATTAGTATTTTAAAGTACCTTTAAATATTTCCTATTGTTATACATGTATATTTTCGGTTTTCATAACCCTGTGTGCAGGTTCTATCATAATCACTTCAGCAAATGGGTATATGTCATCTAGCTTGATATACTACACATACTAGGGGACACTCAGTATTTAATGTCCCAGAAATAGAAAAGAAAAAAATGTCTTACATAAAATTAATTCTCTGATGTCTTTGTTAGTTTTTCACTCTTCAAATGTCTATAATTAAAAGGCAATTACCATAAGGATAAACCAAAGGGTCTCTCCCCAACTTCCCCCAAAATGTATAAAATTATGGACTGGGAGTAGCACTGGGAGTAGTAGTTCTTAAGCTGTTTCAGTGGAGAGAGGGATGGATTGAAAGACTTGAGTTCACATGGTACCCAGACCCTGGGCTTAATTAACCTCAGTGCTGTAGACAAGTGGTATCAAATTCAAATGTAAAAGGAGTCAACAGAGTGTAGAGCCTTGGGAGCCTGCTGCCTCATATTGACTTAGAAAACTAAATGTCAGTACTACCTATGTTTTATATTTTTACTTATTTGTTATTTCCCAATTATATTTTAATCTGGTTTGGTCTGTACTTCCGGGCAACAGAGAAGCAGGCCAATGGCTATTTGATATCCATGGTCTGGACAACTCTCTTAGATCATAAGTTAAAGTTATAATTGCAGTGGTAGGGGGGAATTTCCTCACTCAAAATTTTCCTGTACCAGTGAAATCACAGGACTCATCTCTCTCCCTGTTGCTATATGGATAGTGGTTTCTTTTTTTCCAAGAATCAATTTATAACAGGACACCAAAGGCTTTTGTATATACTTTTCTTCTCCCTATTTCTGCTGTCCAGAAGAATCAGATGCATTTTCTGTGTAATAGGTATGTATATATGTAGGATTTCATTTCTCACAAGGATTGTTTTTGGGAGATTATTTTCATTCAGATGTTTCTTTGAAAAAAATGTGAACTCTACATATCATGAGTTTAAAGTATGGTGTCATCACCAGACAAGGGCTTTAATTTGTGAAGTATTGTACCAGATGGATTGAATTTGGTATTTTGGTTTTGTTTTGTTGTTGTTGTTGTTGTTGTCATTCTTGTTTTTTTAAAGGTAGAGTATAGACAGGAAAGGCAAGATGTGGAGATGAGTTCAAGAGAAAAAAAGAGAAAAATGACCATGTGGATGGTAAACTCCAGAATTGTTCTTCAGCCTGGCTCTAGAAAAATCATAGGAAAAAAACACTACAAACAGTAGACAGTATTGCAAGCCTAGTATCCTTCATCTGAACCATGAGTTCCAAAGTGACTATCTTAATACCATTATGGAGAACAAGAAGCATCAAAAGAGAATTTGACTATAATTACCATGGAGCATAATAGGTTTCATCTCTTTGTTCATGGGTGCAGATTCCCTGCTTTGTTATATGTTGTTTCATGTCCTAATTAAATGTTTTTACTGTACATTAATGTGTCTCTGGAAAGGTATGGCAATAGAATAATACATCAGATGGGGGTTCACTTTACAATTTATTCTCCTCAGTCATTCTACATCTGGATAAATATAAGAATTGTGCTTTTGATACAAAGAACCTTTTCCTCAAGGAACTTTTCAATTCTACTGCTTTCTTTTCCTTCGAAGTACACTGTGTCATTTTATCTGAGCATTAGCTGAACCAGATCATGGGATTTTTTTTAATATGAAAATTCAGATTGTTACTTATATTTGTAGTAAAGATAAACCCAGCAAGGCAATTTCTCTGAATGTCTGCCTCTGCAGCTTAAACAGCTGCCCATTAGGCAGAGCTCACAATAGCTCTAATCATTAGCAGCCTCTTAAGCAACAGAAACTCAAAGGAGTCAGGCTAGGAGAGAGCACAGTTGCCAGTATATCTGATGCATATGTTGTCTTCAGTTTGGGGGAAGATGACATTTAACTTTAAAAGATAAAATGTATATGCTCTTTAATCTTAAATATGGAAGCTGGTCTCTCTGTATGGTTAGTGGAATCAATTTACTTCATAATTATGCTTAGCATGAAATTGGAATAGGGTGATGTTGGTTTGTGTTCTTTATAAAAATAACAATTTGTTTAGCCATTACCCAACTGATGGACAGCCATTGTTTCAGTTTTTTCCTACTATAGAGGTGTTGCTGTTGAATATTTTGATATTTGTGAAAACTTTATTTCCATCTTTGACTTCCTTGAGATTTTTGCTCAGTAATGGGACTTGCTGGGTCAAAGACTAGATTATGACTCTATGGATTTGGTGACTTTTCTTGCATAATTTCAAATTGTTTTCCAGAATAGAGGTTTTAAGCATGTTGGATACACAATTTGTTAGCCAATTATAAATGATACATATTAATTTCCACAAAAGTCCTACTCTGATATCTCATGGTACCGTGTAGGTGATCCTGAATTCTCAAAGGCTATGTCAGCAAATTATAACTCTAAAAATTCCTAAATCCATCTATTGCTTCCCTATCCCAGCAGTCCTATGCCTATCAATAAGCTCTGCAATGTGTATCTAAGGACCAACTCAGAGAAGTTCATAATCAATCTGACCACAAGATAATATATATGTGTTTTATATGTGGTATGTGTGTGTTTATATGTTTTGTATATGTGTGTGGTTATGAGTATTGCACCCTATTTGTTTGTGTATCTGTATGTGCTATATATATATTATATATATATATACATGCATGTTTATGCATGTAAGTATATTTTAAGAGCAACAATTCTTGAAAATTTTGTGAATCAAAGAAGAGTTGTGTTCTGCATTGGTAGGAGTTACCACACAGATTATATCATTGTCTTTAGAAACATTAAAATATTTATTAATTTAAGCAAGTTACACTAATGATATATACTGAGTAAGAATATTTTTTCATTTAGTTTGAATAATTTAGCTTTCCTGTAGTGTGGTTATCACATTTCTAAAATCAAGATACTAACAAATGCTGTTGCTGCCTTTGGAGTTATTTTTAGGTCAAATGAGTTAATGTATTTGAAAGCACTATTTGGTTCTTGTGTATTTTGTATTAAGATATATGGAATGTATTAAGAGGTGACTATAACTTAAGCCTTGTTTGTGGTTCAGGTTCTGTTTGTTCCTCTTTGCATTAGACTCATCAGCAATATGCTAATTCCCCTTAAAGACAACAGAGCAGATAACTGCTTCATCCTGTCCTTTTGGAAAAATCCTAAAAACTGAAACCTCACTCAGTAGATCCTAGTAATTGAACCCCTGGTCCAGTAAAAAGGTCTGGCAAGCAAGGAATTTGCCAAAACTTTTAGTCACAAAGTCTGGCTCATACACACATACACACACACACACACACACACACACACATACACACACAATTTTAAGTTCTGTGATATAAAGACAATGAAAAACTGCAAGGTGCTTATAGTCTTCTAATGACCACTATTCACTTCTTGTGGATCATGTGAGCATAGATTCTAGGCAGAACCTATAGTTTATGACCAGAGACATTAAGTCTTGGGTAAAAACAAAACCATTGAATGATCTTGGAGAGGAGTTTTTTCAATGTTGTTTCTTTTAGTCAGAAGCTTAGAGATAGGAGGAAAGTTGTTTTGTATTACTGAAACTTGGGAAGATGGGATTCATTCCTAGATTGTGGCTTTGCAATAGCACATAGCTTACATAACTTAGAAATCAGATAGATCAAAAATGGTAGGTGATATAGCATGATTTGCTAAGAAGATATATTCATATAAGGGATCCAGAAAACTTGAGGGGGAAAGCAATTAAAGACATTTTTGGAAAAATCAATTAAATGCAAAATGGAGATAATGTTATTTTGGGAATATACAGTAGACTATTTGGACAGAAAGAAAAATTGGAAAAGGATTTAGGAAACAGATCACAAACAGAATAATGATAATAATATACTTTAAGGTTTGCCAACTACCTTACAATATCCTCTTCACAAGGAGTTTACATTTTAGAAAATGGACAACTAGATGGTACTGACCCTGGATAGAGTACTGGTCCTTGAGTGAAGAGGACCTAAGTTCAAATTCTACTTCAGTCATTTACTAGTTGTATGACGTCAGACAAGTCACTTAACCCTGATTGCTTCTCATCCAGGACCCTCTCCAATCATCCTGATCCATATCTGATCACTGGACCCAGATGACTCTGAAGAAGAAGAAAATGAGGATGGTGACAGCACAGCATCCCCTCAATTCAAGTCTATGTCATGTCATCATTTCCCTGATGTCATGAACTTCTTTGAAAATGAAGGACAAGCATCATCATACATTAGATTATATTAGGGAAGGATAGATTTTAAAGAATTCAGAAGTAGCATAATATAACTTTAAATGCCATTGGGAGCAATTAGACCAATATGAATGAATTGTCCTCAAGAATGAGATTCTGGTTTTGCAAATTTAGAGCAATTCTATTGAGAAGGGAAAGAAACTTTCCTAAGAGACAGTGTGTGTGTGTGACAATTCAGATTTTTTTTCCAATACCTATACAGAAGGTGAAAGCTGGGGAAGATAACAGAGGTTGGCTAAAAAAGAGTAGAAAAGTTCTACACTAAGGTTTTTAATAATACTAAAGATAGAGCTAAATGTGGCAATGAATTCTAAGTGCAAAAAGGAGTGGTTTGCTAGTTTGTTGCTTTTATTTTTTAGGTATGATGTGAACCAAAAAACATGATCATTTAATGGTTAGGATCATTTTTTTAAAATAATTGACATCATATCCAGAAATACCATTACAGGGTCTGTATCCTGAAGAAATCATGAAAAAGGGTAAAAACCCCACAAGTACAAAAATAGTCATAGCTGCTCCTTTTGTAGTGGCAAAGAACTGGAAATTGAGGGAATGTCCATCAGTTAGGGAATGGCTGACAAAATTATGCTATATGTATGTAATGGAACATTATTGTTCTATACGAAATCATGAGGGACAGGATTTCAGAAAAGTCTGGATAGATGTCCATGAATTGATGCTGAATGAAATGAGTAGGACCAAAACATTATGCACACTAACAACAACATGGGATGCTGATCAACCATGGGGGGACTTGTTTTCATCAGCAGCACAAATTCAAAGACAATTTTAAGAGACTTGTGATGGAAAATACTTTCTGTATCCAGAGAAGGACCAAAGTTTATTATCTTCAATTTTAAAGTTGTATTGTGTTATATAATTTTGTTATCTCTAATGTTTTCTTTCTTCCTTCGAAACTGATTCTTCTCTCACAACATATTCAATTTAGATCTAAGTTTAGTATGGTTACAATGTAGAGCCTATATTGGATTGCTTTTTGTTGACAGGAGGGAATGGGGAGAGGGGAAAAGGAAGGGAAGGGAGGGAGGGAGAAAAATTGCAGAACTCAAAACTTGCCAAAAAAAAATGATTTAAAAAACTGCCATTGTATGTAGTTGGAAAAACAAATAGCATAATTATATTTAAAAAAGAATTGACATCATAATAATAGATGATTCTGCTTTCCCTTCCAAGGAGCATGAGGACAAATAAATAAATAAAATGGTTGACAGGGAGTTGAAAATAAAATGCTACTTTTTAAGGAGTTTAAGTTACCAGACTCTGACAGTTGGCACTTAAATTTTTACTTTAATTTTTACATTTTTACATTTTTTACATTTATTTTTACATTTCCATATATATACAGTAGAATATAGAAAAATATTCGATAGGAAATTATGTAGATCCATCTCCCAGTGGTTTTTTTTAGTATATATAGTAAATTCAACATGTTACTTACATATCCTACTTTCCTGTGCTTCCTTCTGAATTTTTTCAATTCCTTTTAAAAAATGTCTCAGTGACATTTGTTGGATATTGCTTTTGCAATATCCAACCTACCCCCAAATTTAAAACTGAGAGAAAAGAAGAAAAAACCAATTAAGATTATAAGCATAAACAGCCAAAATAAAACCATAGTGAACAAGGTATAAAAATATGTATCTCTTTCTGCACTTCATGTACATCATCTTTTTGTGAGGAGGTGAGTGACATGCTTTATTATAGGTTCTCATGTTTGGCCATTGCATTGATAAGTTCTTAAGTCTTTCAAAGTTATTTTCTTTACAATATTGCTGTCTACAAATAAAAAGTTTTTGTTTTACTTATTTCACTTGTGTCAGTCCATACTATTCAATTTTCTCTGAAACTACCTCTCTGTCTGGAGGTGCATAGCATATTTTGTGATAGATCCTATGGAGACATTAGTCATTTCATTAATCAGAGTTCGCAAGTCTTTCAATAGTGTTTTTCCTCACAATGTTGACATTTTATAAATTATTCTCCTAGTTCTTTTTAGTTCACTCTCTTTCAACATCTTGTCCAAGATTTTCTAAAATCATTTCTTTCTTCACTTCTCATATGGCAATAAATTCCATTACATCCATTTATCACAGCTTGTTCAACTCTTCCTCAACTGTATAAGAAACCATCTAAAGCATTCCCTTAAATTGTAGTTCTTTGCTTTCCCTCCTTAACATATCCCATCTTTAAGGTTCAGAAAGTTTGCTTTGCTAGCAGTTACATTTTCCTCAGAATTATCTTCTTGCTAACATCCCTCCTCTCCCCCATCCTGATTGTTTCCCCTGCTAAGTTTGATGTAGTTCTACAGCAAATACTGAGGATGTTCAGTTTTCTTTGATTCGTTTCAGATAAGGGTGAGGTCCATCTGATGCCTGCTCCCACCATTCTTTCTTTCATATTTTTTGAGAATCCCAAGTTAAAATATACCAAGTTTTATCCCTTCTTACTCCTTTCTATATTAATTTATGCCTTTAATCCTCCCTTTTATTTCCCCTCTCCATACTTTCAGAACAGAACTTAACCCCCCCAGGGTTTCTTTTTCTTAATGAACTTCCTACTACTCTCAACTTCCTTGGTAGAAATTAAATTTCTAGGGGAACATTTGTTTCTTATTCCCTTTGTTAGAAAGTTTATCACAATGTCATTTTATAGGTCTTTCCCAATAAAATCAAATAAATGAAATCACCTTTCTGGTTTTCACTGTACTTGTGTTGATATTTCAGAGCTCTTTTTTCAGCCTCTGGTCTTTTCATCATGATAGCTTGAAAAGAATTTATTTTATTCAAGGTATGATGATCTATAAGTAACCAAAAAGGTAAACAATCATTACTAAACATCACAACAATTTCATCAAGACAAGTTCATTTCAGACTAATCTAAATTCTTTGTTTAATAAATTCATACATCTTGACAGCAATTGGTCCCATGGATCAAGAGTGAATAAGCATAAATAACACATACATAATTATGTACATATATTTCAACAAAACATTCAGCAAACTTTCTTTTGCTATCTTTAGGAGTAAGATGATGCTTGAATCATAGGTTAAATGACTTGGGCAGGGCTATGAATGGAATAATGGTAACACACCTTCAATCAAAGATAGGTTAGAGTAGATGTCTCCTGGGACCCTATCCAATGAAATACTCTGTGATGTCCTGAAAGAGCATTGAATATAGTATCAGAAGATTTGGAATTGAGTATTTGCTCTACTGATTACTCCTTACATAACCTTCACAAATCAGATAGTCTCTTTGCATTTGTTTCCTTGTCAGTAAAATAGAAATTCTATCATCTATATTGTTGCCTCTGCAAAATTTTTGGAGGGATAAAAAAAAATAATATAAGTGAAACTTTGGAAAGTTATATTTATGCATATTTTTATAATATATATTATTCAATTATATATGTATTTATGGCATTGGTTATATATTTTTGAACAGTACTTTATTGCACAGTATGTGCCATTTCTTTAGATAATATTCTATTATTTACACTTTTCATTTTTAGATTGTCTTTTATTAATCAGCCCCAGCTGAAAACTGAATTTATTTTTGACTTTATGTATACATGAGCAATTATGCATTACTTCTTAAAAGCATGATTAAGAATACCAAAAATGTCTGTCTGAAAACAGTGGCGAAAACTTTATACTGTAATAATGAAACAACATGGAAAAGAAACTATATATATATATATATATATATATATATGTATATATACATGTATATATATACATATATATATATATGAGAGAGAGAGAGAGAGAGAGAGAGAGAGAGAGATTGGTATTATAAAGTACTTGACTTCAAATTCCTAACTATATAACAAGTTTTAAATTTACACTGCTTTGTAAGTGAAATTCAGCAGTATCATTATTTCCCCTGTATGCAGGGACTTACCTAAAAAGGGAAAGCACATTAGCATGTATATGCTGTTTCAGTTATTTTTGATGGTACAAATTACAGAAATGTTAATTTTGTTGATGTGGGATATCAGAGAAATTGTAATTATTGAAGGGAATTAGAGCATATTTTACCCCAAAAGAACCACTCTTCTCGTAAAACAGATCTCCCACTCAACTCTAAGATCAAACATTAATTGGGTTCACTGTGGGGGAGAAATCTATAGCTTGAGCCTCTACTGGTGATGTTTTAATCAAATAGGAACTGTTCATAAAAACAACATATTGGAATAGAGCAGCAAAATAAATAGTAGGAAAAGTTAGGAACTAAGATCTTTCAAAGCCCTCAGAGTCTAATATGAGGAAATTTTCTACAAATTCATGTACTGGTAGAGAAGAGGACAAAACTTGGAAATCTCAACTTCTATGGTAAAGAATGTTTTCAACTTCAATGCCATATCCCATGGACAGACAACAGCAGTACTGAATGAACTTTCCCTCAGTTTGCTGATAGTGGTGAGGGAATCAGAATAATCTTGTTTCCCTTCACTGCTTTCAAATTCTTACTTTACTATTACCATCACTCAGAAACCTCTCTTCATTTGATGGTCACATTATTTCACATATAATAAGAATAGCTAGCATTTACAGAGCATTTTAAAGTTTGCAAATGTAATCTCATTGGAACTTTACAGCTCTGCAAGGTAGGTGCCATAATTATCTCCATTTCACAGATGAGAAAATTGAAGTTGATAGTAGCTAAATGACTTGCCCTGCATCACACTGCTGATCATTGCCTGGGGAAGGATTACTCTCAAGTCCAGCAATTTTATCTTCTCTGCTACTGAGAAAACCTCTCCTGCCTAAGTTTTCAACATTCTGATTCTGAACATCGAGCTGAGCTGTGCCCAAATGATTCTCAGTTTTACCTCCCACATCTCCTTGGTGTGATAAAGGAACTCTCTAGTTGCTGCTTTGCTGTTCTGTCATCTTGGCTAAGACTCTACCCTGAGATACAACGCTGCTTCCAAGCAAAGCTAATGTTTTCTGAAACTCTGCTTCACTACTACTATGTGGTCTTTTAAAATATAATCCACTATCATCCCATCATTGAATATCTGGATCTCTTCTAATGTCACTACATCACTTGTTACTCTCTTTAGTGCTGTTTTGGGTAAATGCGGTGTTTAAGAAGGACAAGCACCTCTGGTTTGAGGATTTGTCAAGTCTTTTTCAGAGCTATTCATATACCACCTTTGGTGTCTACCTGTCACCCAATTCTCACCTGTGACTCTGAGAAGCTGTATAATACACAGTAACCGTATCCTAGTAAAAAAGCATCTCATCAGATAGACTAAATCATGTTCAGAGTAACCAACAGATGAAGTCTCAAACCTGTCAGTGAATTAAGAGTAAGTCTACTTAAAACATTTAAAGACCTTCCCTAGCAAAAATGGGTGAGAACAATTTGTTCCAAAGACCATAATAGAGCCTGAAGTAGGCACTCTTAAAACTTGGTCAGACTTTGAAGTCACCAAAGTCATTCACTGCATCCTGGGCCATCATCAACTTCTTTTCAATTTTGTCTTACCATTGAAGTTCAATGATTCTGGAAAAGAGAGTGAGACTGAAGACTTAAGTAAGGTATCTCTGCCATACTCAAATCCAGTTCACATATGAGTCATCATTCTGTGATGTAATTGGTCTTCGAAAATGAAGGACAGACAACAATACTGAATGAACTTTCCCTCAGCTTGCTGATAGTGGTGAGGGAATCAGAATAATCGTTTCCCTTCACTGCTTTAAAATTCTTACTCTACCACCATCACGCAGAAACCTCTCTTCATTTGAGGTTCATATTATTTTTTTCTCCCAGAAAAAAAACAATTTGTGAAATTTCTTACTACTCTTTGGTCAAGCCTATAAAGTAGAGGAACTAAGAATAACAAGAAATTAAACTCATAGAATCGTATAATTTTAGAACTAAAAGAAACTTTGCAGCTCAGTTTTTCCAACCTTCTCATTTTACATATAGAGAGTGGGAAAAATGAATAAATGACAATTAGTCCTTAAAGTCCAGGTCTATTTATTCCACAGTCTAGTGATCTTTCCATTATACCAAATTTCCCTATTATGACCTTTTAAAATCGGTTAATTTCAATTGGTAATGGCAGATATTATTTTTAAGTTTTAAATAAATTGCAATGCTTTTTATTAATCCCATTGGAAATTTTTATCACAATCTTCATAATCTTATAAAGTTAAAAAAATTTTTAACCACAACAACCACAACACTGACATCTAGTGGTTACCTTCATAGTTTAATATACAGTATTGTCAGTTAATTTTCTATGTCATTTGTGTAATTCTCTACAAAAATCTTACTCAAATGCCTCAAAGTATTCAGGAGTTGACCCTGGGTTTTTACAATCCATACTAATACAAGTTCTAGTCAGAAAAAAAAAAAAAAAAAAGCTTTTTACAAATGATCCTAGTAACAGATAGCGTATATTGCCTGAGGGTCAGCCTAAATAAATACTAAGAGGTAACCAGAACATTACTCAACAGAAAAGTAGTCAAAGGATATGAACAAACAGTTCTCATAAAAACCAATTACAATCATTTAAGCTAGTGTTCCATATTACTAATAATAAGAGATATCAAAACAAATCTGAAGTTTCATCTTACTTATAGAAAACTAATGAAGATGATAAAAGACAGAAATAGTAAATGTTAGAAGTAAATGGAGATATAGGAGTATTGATACATTGTTGGGGAGTTGTGAAATAATTGACCCAATCATTCTGGAAGTCAATTTGGAATATGGAAATAAAGTAACCAAAGTACAAATGCTATTGACCACACTGACCTAGAATTTCCATTGTTAGTCAAAGGGGTCATTGACCAAAAAAGAAAGGCACTATATGTACTAAAATATTCATAATAGTACTTTCAGTGGTAGCAAAGATTTGGAAAGAAAGTAGGTGCTTATTGATTGGAGAATGACTTAATAAATTTGGTATGTGAATGTAATGGAATGTATTGCACGAAATGATGAACATAATGATTATAGAAAAACAGGAAGGAATTAAATGAACATAAAGTGAAGGGAATAGGACCAGAAAAACAATATACATGATGGCCTCAGGAATGTAAATGGAAGAAGCAACAACCACAAAATAATTGAAAAAATTTAAAATTTGCTATTCATTTTTATAATTATTTTGGGAACCCAATGAACATAAATCCAAAATTTTAAGGGTACACAAAAATTTCCAAAAAATATTTTAAAATAAAAATCTTGGATGACCATTTGGAATATTTTTTCTTTAAACTTTAAGTTAATCTGAACCAGTCAAAATTAAATTAGATTAAAACAAAAAGCCATTCCCCAATTGACAAATGGTCAAAGGATATGCAAAGGCAATTTACAGATGAGGAGATCAAAGCAATCCATAGCCATATGAAAAAATTCTCTAAATCATTAATTATTAGAGAAATGCAAATTAAAGCGTCTCTGAGGTACCACCTCACACCTCTCAGATTGGCCAGTATGACCAGGAAGGGTAATGATCATTGTTGGAAGGGTTGAGGGAAATCTGGGACACTATTACACTGTTGGTGGAGCTGTGAACTCATCCAACCCTCCTGGAGAGCTATTTGGAACTACGCCCAAAGGGCAAGAAAAATGAATATACCCTTTGACCCAGCAATACCACTACTGGGTCTATATCCTGAAGAGATGATGAAAAAGGGTAAAAACATCACTTGTACAAAAATATTTATAGCAGCCCTGTTTGTGGTGGCAAAGAATTAGAAATCAAGTAAATGTCCTTCAATTGGGGAATGGCTTAGCAAACTGTGGTATATGTATGTCATGGAACACTATTGTTCTATTAGAAACCAGGAGGGACTGGATTTCAGGGAAGCCTGGAGGGATTTGCATGAACTGATGCTGAGTGAGATGAGCAGAACCAGAAAAACAATGTACACCCTAACAGCAACATGGGAGTGATGATCAACCTTGAAGGACTTGCTCATTCCATCAGTGCAAAAATCGGGAACAATTTTGGGCTGTCTGCAAAGGAGAGTGCCAGCTGTATTCAGATAAGGAGATGTGGAGTTTGAACAAAGTTCAAGGACTATTCTCTTTAATTTAGAAAAAAACATATCTTATTGTCTGATCTTGTTACCTCTTAGACTTCTCGTCTCTTCCTTAAGGATATGATTTCTCTCTCATCACACCCAATTTGGATCAAGGTACAACATGGAAACAAAGTAAAGACTGACAGATTGCTTTCTGTGGGGTGGGATAGGGGGAGGGAAGTAAGATGGGGGGGAAATTGTAAAACTCAAATAACATCTTTAATAAAAATAAATTTAAAAAAATAAAACAAATTCCCTCAATGATTGTTTGTATGTTTATAAATACTTATAAAAAATGTGTGCATGGTGATTGTGTGTGTGTGTGTGTGTGTGTGTGTGTGTGTGTGTGTGTCCCATTCTGTGCCCTGAATTTATCATATCTCTGTGTCATGGATAGTATGATCCATCATCATCTGGAATCATGAATGGTCATTGAATTAATTATGGTTCTTAAAACTTTCAGATGATATTATTGCACAAATTGTCCTAGATCTGCTCATTTAATTCTTCATTAGTTTATAAAAGTCCTAAAAATTGCTCACTTTTATAGTATTGTTCTTCTGGTTCTGGCCACTTCAATATGCCTTTGTCCATATGTCTTTCTAGCTCTTTTTGAAACCATGTCTTTTGATCCAGTTGTACCACTACTAAAACTAAAATTAAAAAGAGATAAAAGGAAAAGGGATAAGTATTATTTGTACAAAGATATAGTAGTAGTTTTTGTAGCAGTAGTTTTTAATATAGTGGCAAAAAATGGGAAACTAAGGAAATATTCATGAATTGAGGAAAGGTGCAATAAATTGTGCTATTTGCAGGAAGGGGAAAGGAAAGGAATAAGCACTTATCAAATGTCTACATAGCTGGTAAGTGTTTGAGCCTGTATTTGACCTCAGGCCTTCCTATCTCCAGGGCTGATGCTCTATCCATTGCTCCTCCTGAACCTTACAACAACCCTAAGAGGGAGGTTCTATAATTATCTCCAATTTACAGATGAAGAAACTGAGACAGATAGAAATTAAGTGACTTTCCCAGTCCATAGTCAATGAATGACAGTTGTATATTAATGATATCAAGAAGATCCAAAGTATAGCATGCAATCAACAGAATGAACAGTGACATCAGAGATACCAGAGAGGGTAAACGCACCAAAAAGTCAGTCAGCCACTGGAGCTGGGGAGACATCTATAGCCATGATCTCTGGAATTTCTACATGACAAATAGCTTTTCTTTAAAAATGGGGAAGAAAATAAAATTCTGAATTCAATCAGATCATCTGTTCCTATGAACAGAAACAACCACGGTATTGATCATCTAACTGATTTAATATGGTCTCTAATTTAATTTTTTAAATTTATTTTTATTAAAGATATTATTTGAGTTTTACAATTTTACCCCCATCTTACTTCCCTCCCCCCAAGCCCCCACGGAAAGCAATCTGCCAGTCTATACTTTGTTTCCATGTTGTACCTTGATCCAAATTGGGTGTGATGAGAGAGAAATCATATCCCTAAGGAGAAGTCTAAGAGGTAACAAGATCAGACAATAAGCTATCTGTTTTTTTCCTAAATTAAAGGGAATAGTCCTTGAACTTCGTTCAAACTCCACAGCTCCTTATCTGGATACAGATGGTACTCTCCATTGCAGATAGCCCAAAATTGTTCCTGATTGTTGCACTGATGGAATGAGCGAGTCCTTCAAGGTTGAACATCACTCCCATGTTGCTGTTAGGGTGTACAGTGTTTTTCTGGTTCTGCTCATCTCACTCAGCATCAGTTCATGCAAATCCCTCCAGGCTTCCCTGAATTCCTGTCCCTCCTGGTTTCTAATAGAACAATAGTGTTCCATGACATACATATACCACAGTTTGCTAAGCCATTCCCCAATTGAAGGATATTTACTTGATTTCCAATTCTTTGCCACCATAAACAGGGCTGCTATAAATATTTTTGTACAAGTGATGTTTTTACTCTTTTTCATCATCTCTTCAGGATATAGACCCAGTAGTGGTATTGCTGGGTCAAAGGGTATGTTCATTTTTCTTGCCCTTTGGGCGTAGTTCCAAATAGCTCTCCAGGAGGGTTGGATGAGTTCACAGCTCCACCAACAGTGTAATAGTGTCACATGATTTCCCACAACCCTTCCAACAATGATCATTATCCTTTCTGGTCATATTGGCCAATCTGAGAGGTGTGAGGTGGTACCTCAGAGAAGCTTTAATTTGCATTTCTCTAATAATTAATGATTTAGAGCATTTTTTCATATGGCTATGGACTGCTTTGATCTCCTCATCTGTAAATTGCCTTTGCATATCCTTTGACCATTTGTCAATTGGGGAATGGCTTTTTGTTTTAAAAAATATGATTCAGTTCTCTGTATATTTTAGAAATGAGTTCTTTGTCAGAATCATTAGTTGTAAAGATTGTTTCCCAATTTACTACATTTCTTTTGATCTTGGTTACAGTGGTTTTATCTGTGCAAAAGCTTTTTAATTTAATGTAATCTAAATCATCTAATTGGTTTTGGGTGTTGTTCTCCAACTCTTCCTTAGTTATAAACTGCTCCCCTTTCCATATATCTGACAGGTAAACTAGTCCTTGATCTTCTAATTTGCTTATAGTATTGTTTTTCATGTCTAAGTCCTGTAACCATTTGGATCTTATCTTGGTAAAGGGTGTTAGGTGTTGGTCTAATCTAAGTTTCTTCCATACTAACTTCCAATTATCCCAGAAGTTTTTATCAAAGAGGGAGCTTTTATCCCAATAGCTGGACTCTTTGGGTTTATCAAACAGCAGCTTACTATAATCATCTCCTGCTTTTACACCTAGTCTATTCCACTGGTCCACCACTTTATTTCTTAGCCAATACCAAACAGTTTTGATGACTGATGCTTTATAATATAATTTTAGATCAGGTAGGGCTAAGCCACCTTCTTTTGTACTTTTTTTTTTTCATTAAGATCCCGGAAATTCTTGACTTTTTATTTCTCCATATGAATTTACTTACAATTTTTTCTAACATTAATTTTTTGGAATTTTGATTGGTAGGGCACTAAACAGATAGTTTAGTTTGTAGAATTGTCATTTTTATTATATTAGCTCTACCTATCCATTAGCAGTTGATATTTGCCCAGTTATTTAAATCTGATTTAATTTGTGTGAGCAGTGTTTTATAATTGTTTTCAAAAAAGATTCTGAGTCTGTCTTGGAAAATAGACTCCCAAGTATTTTATATTGTCTGAGGTTACTTTGAGTGGGATTTCTCTTTCTAGCTCTTCCTGCTGTATCTTGGGAATTTGTTTTATTTAATTATGCATATTTGTTACCTAGAGTCAAGTTGAATAGAGACTTACCATGGGCCTTGATCACTTAATTTCTGGTTATCTAAGCAACTAAAGTATACTTTGCAGAGTGCTAATCTACATAGATAGAGGGCATTTTGTCATAGAAGGAATTCCTTATATAAATGGAACTTGAAATGCAGTCTCTATCCCTTTAGAACATATTTATTATGTGTGACAGTAGAACTCTAAGATTATCAAAGCTCAGAATTGTCAGAACTTCACAATAACTCAAATCTACTACATTTTTAAAGACTTATCACTTAAAAACATTTATTAAGTATCTGGAAGTTGCAAGGCATTATGGTAGGCACTGGAGACTGCATTGAGATTATATTCTATTGGGTTGGGGTGGGGGACGAAGGGAAGGCAGTATGCACACATATAAGCTAAATAAAATGGGAAAAAACTGGGGGGGGGGGTGAAGGAAGTAGTAGGTGAAGGGATTAAGAGATTTAGGATCTTCCACAGACCTTTTTTGCTATGATTTGACCACCTCTGAGGCCCTCTGTGCCCAGGGTTCCACCTTCCCACCTTCCACTGTCTTCCCTACCATTCTGATAGATAGACTTTCTGGGGGAGAGGTTTACAGTTCAGACTACCTTGATGCCCCACCCCTATTTTCAATTTTTTTCTTTTTTTTAACTCTAGATCAAAAGGATGACTTGTGGTTCTATTTATTCTCCTAAATCACACAATTCGGATGTTACTTTACTCAGCCCATATGTAAAATCAATCTTGCTCCTGCTATTTACATATTTCTCATCTGGGTATCTTAGCAGGTGGTTTTTATTGACAATGAAGTTTCAGACAATGAAATATTTGAGAAATGTCTTAATTCAGGCTTTTTTGTTTCTATATTTGTTAGTAATAGAATTGAAAATTATTTACACTGATCCTTTGTGTTTAGAAACACATTGGCCTATCAGATGCCAAGAGAATTTTCCTTCATTATCTTCCAGGTTTACCTCTGCCATCTGATTTGGTAGATTTCAAGCCCCAAGGACTGATGGAAATGAAAAGCAAATTTTCAGTTATTGAGGAGAAAGCAAGAGATAGAGACTCATTCTCTCTGTTCTCCTACTGAAATATCACATTTTTAAATTTAGCAATTCAATCCATGTTGCAGAAGGAAATATTCAGACATGAAGGGGTTAAATAGCTTGCTCAAAAATACATAGTATCATAGAGCTGGGGCAGGGGTTGAGGGGTGGGGGTGGGTAACAAAGTCTGTCCTGTTGACTCAGACCAGATCACTTTCTATGCTAGCTGCTTAATCCTTGACCGTAGACATTTGCTGTCTCAAACCCTAAAAGTGCAGTCCTTAAATAAATTTGTTATACAAGGAATACTTATTAAAGTGTTTTGCCATTTGTCCATAGGATCATAGATTATAACTGGAAGGGATCTTAGAGGTCACTTTTCAGATGCAAATGAGGTTCAGAATTTTTCCAAGGCACATAGGAGGCAAAGATAGCCAATTTTTGAACCTAGGTTCTTTGACTTCAAATTCAGTATTCTTTGTAAACCAATTGCTAAAGTTCACAGCCTCTCTGTCATCAAAGTTGGAGAATCTGGAAAGCTAATTTGCTAGAAAATCTTTTCTTCTATAAGCTTTATATAAATCTTTGGAAGTGAAAATCTTGTGAAACTATATATCTTTATATTCCTCACACTAGAAAACTCCAATAGGTGAAAATGAGCATTATAAAGAAAGTTATTTGGAATTCTTAAGAAATAGAATGAGTTGAATGGTTTAGTTCAGGACAAGGTTTTGACTGGCTCAGTTCTAATATTAGCCAAATCAGTTTGCTCATCTCTAATTGACCTATTTGTTCATTCATCCAAGTCATTACCCTAATCTCTATATAGTTTCTGTGTGCTGTGAGATAACTAGAACATATGGGATCCATTTTTAGCAGGCAATAGCATCTTCTTGAGAATGAGTTTAATTAATTTAAATACATTTAGAGAGGATCTTCCTCTCTAAGGGGGGTGACTGGATTTTGCTAAACTGATAATAATTGGATATTCCATGGGGAGCTATAGAGATAATATATTTCAATTGTTTTGTAAACCTAAATGTGCTACATAAATATCAATTATTATTATTATTATTAATATTATTATTATTTCATTCTTCTTACTTGCTCGGTTAGAGTTCAGATTACCCAGTTCTGGAACAAATCTTATACTGTTATTGTTCATTTACATTTAATGTTCTTATATGTTCTTATAGAGTTGTATAAAGCAACTGTTTTTGTAAGATTATTGAATCATAGACTTAAATATGAAAGAGACTTTAGAGGACATTTAGACTAACTGCAACATTTATTAGATGAAAAAACTGAGTTCTTCAAGACATTTTTGAGGTTTTCACATGTCCTTTGGGTTTTGTTGCAAGTCAATCCTTGAAAGACAACACGTTTCTGACATATTATTCCACCCAAGAGGTCATGTCTAGAAAAGTATTTAGTGGGTACAAAATCTGATAGTCTATACCGATATTTTGCATAGTTGCTACCATTTCCTTGTGTAATCTGCACTGATCATTAAATATCAACTTCCTAACAATAATTCTTCAGTCATTTATGTTGGCAATGATAGTAATTATAAGTTTAATTGTTTTCATAAATAAATGTTCATGATAGCTTTTAAAAATGCTTCTCTTTCAATAAATATATTGCTGACTGAGTTCATATGAATTTCCTCCAGGAAGAACCTTTTGATTTCACTATAAGATCTTAGTCATTTCATAGGATCCAGGTGAAAATAAAATACTTTCGGTCATATTAGATAAATTTGGCGTTTGTTAGTCTTTACTTTGTCCAGTGAAGCTTTATCTCCTTATCTCCAAACAGAAATTATTCTCCAAAGATAGAACAACTTCAGTTGTCTCTATTTTCCAAGATCTCCAGAATTCAGAAAAAGACAAAATTCTCAAAGAAATCTATGAATTAATGCTCACTGACCCTGAACTCATAAAGCACTTTTCACTTATCTCCCATACTATCAGGAGCAAAACTGCACTAGGAAACTCAAGTATCCAGCACATTTACATATTGAACATTGCAGAAACATGTTTTCTGATTGTTGATTCCCTGGTGCATGGGTCCAGTACCATTAAATATGAAAGAATAGTAGAAGATTAGAGATTTGTCCAGTATTATTTCTATCTGAATTCTATTGAATACAATAAGAAGGATTTTCTAAGTGATACAATAATAATGGATTATTACAATACCTATAAAGACTTAAGAAGCTCCATAATAAATTGAGTTCTATCAATAGCACTGATTGAGTTAAACCACAGTCAAGATTTGACTGCTCTAAGAATCAAATAAATAGATAAGGAAGGATAAGGTTGCATATTTATCCTACTTGAAACTATAGAAATAATCAGTGTGACCTGGAAGATAGTGATGTAATAACACAAGAAGATAAGATGAATCATAACAAATCACAAATACCAATATCCCACATGAGAGCTGTGAGCTAGTTCAACCATTCTGGGGAACAATTTGGAATCATGCCCAAAGAGGTATAAACTGTACATATTCTTTGATTTATCACCTTAAAACTCATGATCATGATGCTAATTCAAGCCTTGATTGATTCCACTTCCTTCAGCCTTCTCTCTCTCTCTCTCTCTCTCTCTCTCTCTCTCTCTCTCTCTCTCTCTCTCTCTCTCTCTCTCTCCTGTTTAGAAAGCAGGAGCGTAGACTACCAAACCCTCCTAAAGTCTTCTTTACAGAGAGCAGACAAGGATTCTCAGTTAATTCTATTTTGCATCTACTTCCCTGCCGAATTTCAGCTCCACAGAACAAGATACCCTGACATCCATTTTTCCTCCCTATCTTACTATCTTATAAGCTTGTTGAGGACAGAGACAGCCTTTCTTTTTATTAATTGTAACCCTTTTTAGTGTAGTGTTTCCCACATCATAGGTGCTTAATAAATGGTTATTAAATTAGATTGGATTGACTCTGCTATACCCTAATGAAATCAATGAAATGGGAAAAGGGCCCTCTTGTAAAGTTGAACATGGTGGGTTTGAGACTATCATGACAGTCTCCCCTTAAGGGAGGTTATTAGTTTATAGAAAATATTCATGGAGGGGGCAGAGCCAAGATGGCAACAAGAGAGGATGTCTCTTAGGTGCTCTATCATAAAACTTATAAACTAAGGACTCTAACTAAATTTTCAAGAGACAGAACCCACAGAGGGACCCAGTGAGGCAGTTCTCCAACTCAAGGTAACCTGGAAAAGAATGGAAAGGCTTGGCTCCATGGGGTCTGAGGGGTAGCCCACCAGAGGAGTGGCCCACCAGAGCGAAAGAACTTCAGTCTCCCAGAGGCAACCCCAGGCTCCTGGAAGCTGCAGCTCACAGCAATGGTGGATTTTCCTGACCTACACCCCAGGGAGCACTGGGTACAATTTGGGGGAACAGCAGGGGAACTCTGCCAGAGTGAGTGCAGTCGGGGCAGCCAGATCCAGGAACAGGAAGCAGAAGCTGGTAAGTAGGAGCCCCAAGGGCATGAGCACGCTGAGCCTAGGGAGTGAGTAGAGAGAGAGACTGCAGAGCTCTGTCCTCTGTCTCTGGAACAGGAGGCTGGGGTTCTGACCACATTCAGATCTGATCACAGTCTAGGCCCCCCATAGAACAGCAGGGCCCCCCACCTCAGCTCCGTGGCAGAGGGGGGCACTTATGGTCATTCACAGACCAGGAGGGAGGACAGAGCCTCACACACTGAGATCCTTGTGGGGGTGTCCCAAAAGCTCAGGAAGCACTCCAAAACTAGGCTCAGGCTGGGAAAATGAGTAAGCAGAGAAAAAAGAAGAACACCATTGAGAAATACTTTGCCTGTGATCCCAAGAAGGATCAAAACACTCAATCTGAAGAAGAGGAAGTACAATCTCCTGCATCTAAAGACTCCAAGAAAAACAGAAGTTGGGCTCAGGCTATGATAGAGCTCAAAAAAGACTTTGAAAATCAAATGAGGGAGATAGAAGAAAAATTGGGAAAAGAAATGAGAGAGATGCAGGAAAAACATGAAAATGAAGTCAGCAGCTTAGTCAAGGAGATCCAAAAAAATGATGAAGATATAGCATGCTAAAAACCAGCTTAGATCAAATGGATAAAACAGTTCAAAAAGTTATTGAGAAGAAGAATACTTTAAAAAGCAGAATTGGCCAGATGGAAAAAGAGATAAGAAAGCTCACTGAGGAAAACAAATCCTTCGGACAAAGAATAGAACTCAGGGAGATTGCTGATTTTATGAGAAATCAGGACTCAATACTTCAAAACCAAAAGAATGAAAAATTAGAAGAAAATGTTGAAAAAACATTGAAAAAACAACTGATATGGAAAACAGATTTAGGAAAGATAATTTAAAAATTATTGGAATACCTGGAAGTCATGATCAGGAAAAGAGCCTTGACATCATTTTCAAAGAATTACTACAGGAAAATTGCCCTGATATACTAGAAGCAGAGGGCAAAATAGAAATGGAGAGAATCCACCGATCTCCCCGAGAAAGAGATCCAAAAAAGAAAACAACCCCCAGGAATATTATAGCCAAGTTCCAGAACTCCCAAGTCAAAGAGAAAATATTACACACAACCAGAAGGACACAATTCAAATATCATGGAACTACAATCAGGATCTCACAGGACTTAGCCCAGCTACATTAAAAGCTCCTAGGGCTTAGAATATAATATACCAGAAGGCAAAAGAGCATAGAATGCAACCGAGAATCAACTACCCACCAAAACTGAATGTCCTCTTCCAGGGAAAAAGATGGACTTTCAACGAACCAGGGGAATTTCAAATGTTCCTGTTGGAATGTCCAGAGCTGAACAGAAGGTTTGATCTTCAAATACAGGACTCAGGTGAAGCATAGAAATTGGAGGGGAAGGGGAAAATATGAGGGACTTAATGATGATGAACTGCATGTATTCCTGTATAGAAAAATGATACTGATAATACTCATATGAACCTTCTCAGTTAACAGAGCAGGTAGAAGGAGTTTTTATAGATGAAGCACAGGAGAAAGCTGAATTTGAAGATAAAATGTGGTGTAAAATGGAGTCAATAGAAAAAAGGGAAATGTAATGGGAGAAAGAAAAAGGAGAGGGGGGGGGGGGAATAGGCCAAGATATTTCATATAATAAGATTTTTCTTTATTACAATGAGCTATTGCAATGATACGGAAGGGGGGAAGGCAAGGGGGAATGAGGGAATCTTCACTCTCATCAGAGGTGGCTAAGAGAGAAAACAGTATATATACTCAATGGGGTATAGACATCTGGAGTAAGAAGGAGGGGGGACAGGGGGAAGGGGGGTGATGTGAGTGATGGAGGAGAGGATGGACCATGGCGGGGAGAGTGGTCAGATATAACACATTTTCTTTTTTACTTCTTTCAAGAGGCTGGGATTGGATGGCCTGTCCAGGACCATAGGGCCAGGTGGATGCTGGGTAAGGGATGGTATGTGGGTTTGGGACCTCTTGGCCCCAGGGCCGGGGATCCATCTGCTGTACCACTCAGCTACCCTACAACAGAGTCGGAGTGAAAGGAGAGAGAAAATATAGTACATGGTAGTGGAGAAATATGAAAAGAGGGAGTTGCAATCAGCAATGGCAATGTTGGAAAAATATGGAAGTAACTTTTGTGATGGACTTATCATAAAGAATATGATCCACCCACAACAGAGTTGGTGGTGCTGGAACACAGACTAAAGCACATTTATTATTATTATTATTATTATTATTATTATCATTTTGGGGGGGGTGCAGCACAAATGAAGCTGGGTGGGCTGCCTGGGGCTGCATAGCGGGGTGATCGTTGGGTGTCTGAGTCTGGATTTGGACCTGGGTGCTCCTGGCTCAAGGGCCCGTGCTCTGTCTGCCACCCAGCCACCCCTACTATTATTATTTTATTTTATTTTTAATCTTTTTTTTCTTTTGTGGGTTTTGGCAGGGCAATGGGGTTGGGGTGGCTTGCATGTCACACAGCCGGGTGATTGTTGAGTGTATGGGGCTGGATTTGGGCTTGGGTGCTCCTGACTCCAGGGCTGGTGCTCCACCCACTGTGCCACCTGGCCATACCTGCAACTATTACTATTATTTTTTAAGTTTAATTTTAATTTTTTCTCTCCCCTTTATTGCTCAAGTGAGTCTATATTTTTTTGGGGGAGGGGTATTTTGTTTACTCTTAAACAAGAATATTTTATTAATGTATAAAAACATTTGTACAAAATGAGAATAAATAAATTAATTAAAAAAGAAGATATTCATGGAAAAATATTGACAATAATATTTTTGATGGTTGGTCTAGCTGTGTTTCTCAAATAATATTTTGTCTACCACCAGAACACTTTGGATCATAGCCTCCCCTCCAGCAGAAGTATCTCTTTTCCCTAGAGGACCTTCTCCCCTCCAGTGGGAGCATGCTTCCTAGCTGAAGCACACTTTCCATCCTGGTGAATGCACCTATGTCTCTTTGCTCCCCAATATAGCATTACTCTTATGTAAATTATACTTTATGTTAGTGTGTATACCTGAGCTGTATGCCATATGTCTTTTCTTCTCTTCTGTTTCCATTCTTTCCCATTATTTGCCATATTTTTTTTCACTTAACCTATTTCCATCATTTTATGTTATTCTCATTACCTGAACTCATTAAGAGGTTGTTTTCCACAATATCACTGACTGATCCACGGACCTTTCCACAAACATAAACTGGGTACCTACTGACAATCACGTCCCCAAGACGATAGTATAACACTGTGAGCCCAACTATAGAAAGTAAGGGTCAATGAGGGAATCCTATGTCCTCCCAGGAGTGGCTCCCTTATACCAGCAAACTGTTACAATGCAATTGGTACAGGGAACAGGGGTCAAAACAGATCCATAAGCACATATATATATTTATAGCAGTTCTTTTTATGATGGAAAGGAATGACTGAGCAAATTATGGTATTTGAATGTGATAGGATACTATTATGCTGTAAGAAATAAAGGAAATGAGGGCGGCCTAGGTGGAGTAGTGGATAAAGCACTGGCCTTGGAGTCAGGAGTACCTGGGTTCAAATCCGGTCTCAGACACTTAGTAATTACCTAGCTGTGTGGCCTTGGGCAAGCCACTTAACCCCATTTGCCTTTCAAAAACATTAAAAAAAGAAATAAAGGAGATGGTTTCAGAAAAACCTGGGAGGATATATTTGAGATAATTCAAAATGAAGTGAACTGAAGCAGCAGAAGGATCTATACATTGCCAGAAGTATTATTTGGAAAATCACCTTTGAAGGATTTAGTAACTGATTAACAAAATGATCCATCACAATTCCAAAGAACTCATGATATAAAATGCTATCCACCTCCAAATAGAGTAGTGATGGATTCAGAATGCAGGTGGAAGCCCTTTATTTTTCTTACCTTTTAAAAATATGGTTAATACCAAAATATTTCTTGCATGACTGCATATGTATAATGGGCACCATATTTCTTCCTTTTTTAATGGGTAGGGGAGGTGTAGGGAGGGAAAGATTGGGGAACCATAAACAAAAATAAATTTAAAATTTAAAAAACTTCACCTGTTAGAAGTGCTTCAGTGGATATGGCACTGACCACTTAAGCAGGCAACTCATAAGAGATTATTAAGTAAATGGAATACATAAACATTTTATTATGGGTCAGTATTATATCATAACTCAACTGGAATTCTTACTTTCCTTCAAATATAATCTCTTGTCACCTCCTACAGGATACTTTTCCCTTTTTCACTAGTTGTCAGTGTCTACCTCCCCGCCCACAAAAATTACTATGAATTTATCTTATATTTATTATGTGTAAATATACATTCCTTCTTCCCCAATAGAACATAAACTTTTCATGAAAGAGACTATCTCCCTTTTGTGTTTGTGTAATACTTAGAACAGTGGCTCATTTTTCAATAAATACTTTTCTGGAGAATTTTGTCTTATCTTTGGGGTAGTGCACACTTAGAATCCTAAGAACCTAAAAAGACTTTAGAGATCATATAGTCAACTTTTCTCATTTTATAGACAAGGAAACTGAGTATCAAATGGACTAAATATATCTAAGTGGTTACAAAGATAGTTGTACTCATGACAAATTTTCATGTTTCTGGAATCCAAGTTCAGTAATATTCCACCAATCTACTTCCTTGGCTAAGAGTGAGAGAAGGACCTTAGAGTAAGGAATATTGCACTGAAGTCAAAGAACTGATTTCTTTATGAACCAACACTTAATCAGACTTCAGACCTACCAAGGATTTAACTAATCAACAATTAAGATTCTGTTTCTGCTCTATCTCTGTTGCACATGGAGATCAAGAAGCTTTATCAATGAAATGTGCACTTCTGGATACACAAAAGACACTGTATATATCTATTCCCAGCCAATGACAGCTTCCTAATCAAGAACAGAACACATAGAACTTTTATCACTGGAAAGAATGAGTGACCTAGAGATTGGTGGCAAAGTTCCTTAGAAAAACTGAATCCTGGAATGAAGTGCTCTCAGGGCTGTAAGAAATGCTTTAGATATCAGAACACTGAGGTTTAAAAACTAAAATACATTCTTATTCAGTAACAAAATATTATGCCAAATTCCAAAAAAGCAGTGCTACCCTTCTACCTAAATCATCCTTAGTAATCACAGCCTTTTAGTTCCCTGACCAAACTTTGTCAGGACCACGGACAGCGCTATGCTCCCAGGCTAGAGGCTCTATTTCATAATAATAACAGTAGCCTGTTTACAGGGAGAAATTTGCCGAAAACTAGGGCAAAAGACAAGTTTTCCCCATTCTTGAATCCAGTTATATCTTTCTTTTATATGTCTGTATGTATACTCCTTAATCACTTTAGTCCTTGAGAAGGGGTTCTCTTAGTTCAAGATACAATGGATCGGGGTGGCCAGGTGGTGCAGTGAATAGAGCACCGGCCCTGGAGTTAGGAGTACCTGAGTTCAAATCCAGTCTCAGACTTGGGCAAGTCACTTAACCCCATTTCCTTGCAAAAAATAAGTAAATAAAAAAAAAAGTTTTAAAAAGATGCAATGGATTGATTCTCTACTGCTATTTTTGACCTAACAATGAACACCAAGAAAATACAGGTTCTCTGCCATCCAGCATCACATTGACCATACATAGAACTGTTGGTTACAGTAAATGGAGAGATTTTGAATGCTGGGGGAAAATTCACTTATCTTAGAAGTACACTTTCCAGGACTGTCCACACACATGCATTCCCAGAGATAATTCAGCATTTGGGAAGCTGAAGAAAAGTTTAGGAGAGAAGAGGTATTAGTCTGCCTACCAAACTGAAGGTCTACAGAGTCATTGTGCTGACCTCATTGTTGTATGACTGTGAAACCTGGACAGTATACCAGTGCTTGCCAGGAAACTGAATCACTTCCATTTTAATTGCCTTAAAAAGTTTCTAATGATCACTAATTTTGTTCGAATGCCAAATGTACATTTACCTAAAAGATAATTTTATGGAGAATTCATAAAAGGCAAGCAATCATATGTAGGTCAGAGGAAGCCATGCAATGACCCCTTGAAGGTCTCTCTGAAGAATTTTGGAATTAATTATGAGACATGGGAGACACTAGCAAAGAACCACTGAGCATAGCATTCTCACATCAAAGAAGGCACTGAGCTCTATAAGCAAATCAGAATTGCAGTGTTTAAAATAAATATGAAATGCACAAATTTAGACACATTTCAACTCCAATTGTTCATGTGGATTATTTGTACTCAACCTGTGGAAAAGTGTTCCAAACTTCTATTGGTCTGATCAGCCACAATCAGACTCACTGTAACTTGACATCAACATAGTGATGTCATTTTAGTTCTCTTCAAGAATAAAGTTATCAATTAACCAAGTATCATGCATACATATATATGCGTGTGTGTGTATATTGCTTTGTACATATATGTATTTGTTTGCATATTGTCTCCTTTTTGCCTCTTTTTTATTCCCCTGTGTTTAGCATAATGTTTAATAAATGTTATTGATTGATTAATAAATTCTGCTCCTTGATGAAATAATAGATAACTGATGCTTAACTTGAGTCTAAAACACTGATTTAGGGCCCTTTAATGAACTCTACCCCTTCCTTATCATCTTTCTTTGCTTGGATCTATGAATATTTACCTCTACCTTTTCTGTGATTGGACCTATGCTTACAATCTCTACTCTGCTTTGACTTCTGGATGCTAGTTTTGGCATGCTTATTCAAACTCTGAACCTTTTATCTTTTACTCTAGTTATTCCTGTGGTGTTAGACTATTATCTTGGTTTTGTCTTAGGACTTACAATAACTACACATTCTTTTCTATGTAAGTAATTTTTCTACCTTAATGCCTAATCTCTATTCTGCTGCTTTATTCTGTAATTTCTCACAGCCTTCTATTAATGCCTATCAAGGATATTTGTTTTAAAATTCAAATGCATCTCCAACCCTCCTAGACTACTTAAATAAGACTAAATCTGAAACTTGAAAAGAAATCATAAATCTGAATGCTACTTTTAAATTCAGAGCCATAACTAGTGTGGGATGTCCAGGGCTTTGTTCCCAGGGTTCTAGAATTTAAAGGACACTGATTAGTATTTATTCTTTTTTTTAATAATTAGGGTTTAAGGAGCTTAGAATTTAGTAAGAAAAAAAGTTAGGATAAGAATTTGTCTTTTCTCCTAGTGGGTAAGCTTAAGTGATGTCCCTAGCTAAGCTCTCTATTGACCTCCACGGTAATGGCTTCCACCTACAGGCAGCAGAGCACAATGTCTTAGTCTCTGTTACTTTGTCACCTTGAGGCTGTTTTGTGTTCTCTCTCCTAAGGAGCTTTATGTTGCAAGGAAACCTTTCTGCCCCCACCAATGTCTGTGTTTAAAGATTGATTTGAGGGTACTTTTCTACTGCTTGCCTTGGGGAATTTTTTAGGCATCAGAATTGCTGCAGTAGTTAAATCTTGTATGACAAATCTCTCTTCATCCACTTCGTTTTTTTTTTTAAACTGTCTCACTAATACACTAGGATATACAAATAGGAACTTTCACTTGCTGAATTTTAATAGCGATTGTTTGGTCAGTGCTTTTTATTTACTTTTTTTTTTAAAGCAGAGTTCTTCAGAATCATAACTACAGCAAAGATAAATTTTTAGATTTAGAATGTTTCCCAGTGAAGGCTAAGTGCATATTGGGTGTACTTTAGTAAGTGGAACAGTTTCAATGATTGAGTATTTGGAGGGTGCCAGTGACATGGGTTCTTTTTTTCCCATTACATAAGTATTTTATTTGTTTTCCAATCATATATGATAGACCTATCATTTTTTGGTAAGGTTTTGAATTTTACACTTTTCCCCCCACCCTCCCTTCCCTCTCCCCTCCCCCCCAAGACCTTTCTGATAATCTTTACCTTGTTTCCTTGCTATGCATTAATCCAAATTGAATGTGTTGAGAGAAAAAAGCATATTTTTTCTCAAGGATATGTTTTTTCTCTCAACAAGGATTCTATTGACTTACATAATTTCCTCCTCATGAAATTTAAAATAAAAATTTAAAAAGGAGGAAACTAAATAAGCATGATAAATAAAAATTGCTTTACTACTTCATCTTTGGGAAGAAGCTATGACTATTGGGAAACAAAATTAGATGCAATGTCTAAGATGGGAACAATTGTGATCAAATATATCTTTTGTTTTGAAAACATATAAAATTCATAAACTGATTTAAGACTTCAGACCTTGAAGCAGTGGAACTGCATGCTCCAAGAAATATATTTGTTGGGCTTAGACTATGACAGACTCAAAAAAGATTTTGAAAATCAAGTAAGGGAGATAGAAGAAAACTTGGGAAAAGAAATGAGAGAGATGCAGGAAAAAACATGAAAATGAAGTCAGCAGCTTAGTCAAGGAGATCCAAAAAATCCTCAAGAAAATAACATGTTAAAAATCAGCTTAGGTCAAATGGATAAAACAGTTGAAAAAGTTAATGAGGAGAAGAATACTTTAAAGAGCAGAATTGTTCAGATGGAAAAGGAGATAAGAAAGCTCTCTGAGGAAAACAAATCCTTCAGATGTAGAATGGAGCGAAAGGAAGCTGATGACTTTGCAAGAACCCAAAGACACAGTAGTGCAACACCAAAAGAATGAAAAATTAGAAAAAAAATGTGAGATATCTCATTAAAAAAACAACTGATCTGGAAAACAGATTCAGGAAAGATAATTTTAAAATTATTGGGCTACAAGGAAGTCATGATCAGGAAAAGAGCCTTGACCTAATTTTTAAAGAATTCATACAGGAAAATTGCCCTGATATCCTAGAAGCAGCGGGTAAAATAGAAATTGAGAGAATCCACTGATCTCCCCCAGAAAGAGATACCAAAAAAAACCCCAACCCCCAGGATTATTATAGCCAAGTTTCAGAATTCCCAAGTCAAAGAGAAAATATTACAAGCAGTCAGAAGGACACAATTCAAATATCATGGAGCTGCAGTCAGGATCACACAGGACTTAACAGCAACTACATTAAGGGCTCGTAGGACTTGGAATATAATAGTCCAGAAGGCAAAAGAGCTTGGAATGCAACTGAGAATCAACTACCCAGCAAAATTGGACATCCTCTTCCAGGGAAAAAGAAGGACTTTCAAGGAAACAGGGGACTTTCAGATGTTCCTATTGAAATGACCAGAGCTGAACAGAAAGTTTGACCTTCAAGTACAGGACTCAGGTAAAGGGTAAATTATGAGTAATAAAGGTAATAAATTGCATGCATTCCTGCATGGAAAGATGATATTGATAATACTCACATGAATCTTCTAATTTAATAGAGCAGGTAGAAGGAGCTTTTGTAGATGAAAAACAGGAGAGAGCTGAATTTGAAGATATAATATACTGTAAAAATGAAGTCAATGGGTCAAAGGGAAATATACTGAGAGTAAGAGAAAGGAGAGGTAGAATAGGCTAAGATATTTCATATAAAAGATATTTCATGTAGCTTTTGCAATAGTATGGAAGGGGGAAGGTGAGGAGGCTTGAGGGAACCTCCATTCTCATCAGAAATGACTCAGAAAGGAAACAGCATACACACTCAATAGGGGATAGACATCTAGAGGAAAAAGGAGAGAAGGGGGACAGAGGGAAGGGGAGGGGATGTGAATGATAGAGGAGAGAGTAGATCATAGGAGAGGATAACACATTTTCTTTTTTTACTTTTTGCAAATGCTGGGATTGGGTGGCCTGTTAGGGACCTGTTATATGGAAATAACTTCTATGACAAACTTATGATCAAGAATATGATCCACCTGAGACAGAGCTGATGATATCAGAACACAGACTGAAACATTTTTTTCCTCTTTATTTCACTTTATTTCTCATTAGGTTTTATCTTTTTGTGGGGGAGGGGGTATTATGTTCACTAGAATATTTTAGTAATGCGTAAAGAAAAATAAATACAAAAAAGATGTATTCAAAAAAATAAAGTATATGATGAATTAAAAAAAAGAATTATGTCATGTAATCACCAATCCTGAACATCGGGATTCCCCAAGCCTAATGCATATAGAACAGCACAAATATTGTCAGTTTTCACCAACTTGATTTAGAGCTTGTAAAACAACTAGAGTTCATTTAGTCCAACCCTCTCTTTTAATAGATAAAAAACCTGATGTCTAGAAAGTTTAATTGCACTATGTCCTTTAGCTGAGGTGACCTATGGTGGAAATGTATCTGTGAACATCTTATACAATAAATCATATGAATAAACACAAATGCTTCAATCAGTTTACACAATGAGGAGCAGGATGATCCTGTATGGATCATGCATTGCACCACATTTACAAAGTAAGACCTGATTTAATCATAAAAGAGGAATCAAGTGTTCTTAACACCTTGGCTTTGTAAACACAGAGAAAAACCAGAGATACAAAGTGAGACAATGCCTCTAAATAAAGACTTTCTACTGTAGTCACAAACATCTCACAATAACCTCTACAACCTCTACAACCTCTACTCTACCCTTTGGATTTCATCATCTTTCTCTCATAGGTCAATGTTTTAAAACCACAGAAATGAACCTATATCAGATTTCATTATTTTCTTGTTAAAACCTTATATGAAGTTTGTATGACACTTTCTTTAAACCAATCCATTTTCTGATTGATACACAAAAGTCTGATATGCCCATGATTGGGACCTAGCTGTAATTTCAAATGTTTCAAAGTACCTTAAAGCATTTTTCTTTGTCTTTTCTTTTATATCTTGATTTTAGCTTACTATATACACGAGAACATTTATATCTCTTTGCCATCTGTTCTTCAAATACAGAGTTAGTATTAAGTTTCATTGCTGATATAATAGACTAACAGCATAAGACTTATATAGGAGTTGGGACAGGATTTGTGATTTCACTGGTGTAGAGCAGTGGTGTCAAGTTCAAATAGAAATGGGGACTACTAAACCTTACATAATGATCCTTGTGGGCTGCATATTGACTTAATTTTAAAATGTAACATTAATGTTACTTAGTATTTATTTGCTTATTTTATTTAATATTTCCCAGTTATGTTTTTTTTTGCTTTTTTAATTAATTAATTTTATTTTTTATTTTAGGCAATGGGGTTAAGTAAATTGCCCAAGGTCACACAGCTAGGTAATTATTAAGTGTCTGAGGTAGGATTTGAACTCGGGTCCTCCTGACCCCAGAACTGATGCTTTATCCACTGTGCCATCTAGAGGCCCCTCAATTACGTTTTAATCTAGTTTCTGAATCAGTCAGTAGTGTTATGGATCATACTCCACCTCACCTACATAACTTCCAGGTTAATATTTTCTCTGCAATTTATAATCTTAGTGTGTTTCTGGGGGGGGGTGTTTTATTTTTAATAGAATTTTATTTTTTTTCAAATTACCTGTAAAGATTGCTTTCAACATTCATTTTTTGTAAATATTTTATTTGTTTTTCCAACTACAAACAATGGTAAATTTTACCAATCTTTCTCGCAAGGTTTTGTGTTTTACAATTTTTCCTCCCTCCCTTCCCTTCCCTTCCCTCCTTCCCCCAATTCAATATAAGATCTACATTAATAACCTTGCTAAATATAGAAAAATCAGATCTAAAAGGAAGAAAGAAAATAATAGATAACAAAATTACATAATATATGAAACAACTTTTAAAAATTGAAGATAATAAACTTTGGTCTTCGTTTAAATTTCACAGTTCCTTCTCTGGATATGGATGGTATTTTCTATAACAAGTCCCTTAAAATTATTTTGATTATTGTGCTGCTGAAATGAACAAGTCCATCATGGTTGATCATCACTCCATGTTGCTGTTAAGTGTCCATAATGTTCTCCTGTTTCTACTCATTTCACTCAGCATCAATTCATGCAAGTGTTTCCAGGCTTTTCTGAAATCCTCTCCATCATGTTTTCTTATAGAACAATAGTGTTCCATCATATACATATACCCCAATTTGTTTAGCCATCCTCCAATTGATGGGCATCTCCTCAATTTCCAATTCTTTGTCACTGTAAAAAGAGCTGTGATGACTATTTTTGTACATGAGGGATTTTTATGTCTTCATTATTTCTTCAGGATATAGACCCAGTTGTGGTATTGCTGGATCAAACGTTATGCATAGTTTTATTGCCCTTTGAGCATAATTCCAAATTGCTCTCCAGAAAGTTTGGAACCATTCCCATCTCCACCAACAATGCATTAGTGTCCCAGATTTCCCACATCCCTTCCAACATATTGAACATTAACCTTTCAAGTCATATTGATCAATTTCAGAGGTGTGGGGTGATACATCAGAGAGGCTTTAATTTGCATTTCTCCAATCAATAATGATTTAGATGGGGGCAGCTATATGGCACAGTGGATAAAGCATCGACCCTGGAGTCAGGAGTACCTGAGTTCAAATCTGATCTCAGACACTTAATAATTGCCTAGCTGTATGACTTTGGGCAAGTCACTTAACCCCATTGCCTTAAATAAAATAAAATTTAAAAAATAAATTAAAATAATGGTTTAGAGCAATTTTCACATGACTATAGATAGCTTTGATTTCCTTATCTGAGAATTGCCTTTCCATATCCTTTGACCATTTGTCAGTTGGGGAATGACTTGCTTTTTATTAAATTTAACTCAGTTCTCAATATATTTTAGAAATGAGTCCTTTATCAGAATAACTTGTTTTCCAATTTACTACATTCTTTTAATCTTGGATGAAGTAGTTTTGTTTGTGCAAAAACTTTTTAATTTAAGGTAATCAAATTTGTTCAGTTCATTTTTTATAATGTTCTCTATCTCTTCTTCAGTCATGAATTGCTCCTTTTCCCACAGTTCTGACAGGCAAACTATTCCTTGTTCTCCTAATTGCCTTATAATATTGTCTTTTATGTCTAAATCCTGTATCCATTTTTGACCTTATCTTGGTATAGATATGAGATGTTGGTTTATTCTTAGTTTCTGTCATACTCACTTCCAATTTTCCCAGCAGTTTTTAATCAAAGAGTGAGTTCTTATCCCGGAAGCTGGAATCTTTGAGTTTATCAAACAATAGATTACTTATAGTCATCTACTGCTGTCTCTTTTGAGCCTAATCTATTCTACCAATCCACCACTTTATTTCTTAGCCAGTACCAGACAGTTCTGATGACTGATGCTTTATAATATAATTTTAGATCTGGTAGGGTTAAGCTGTCTTCCTTTGTATTTTTTTTATTAATTCCCTTGATATTCTTGATCTTTTGTTCTTCCCTATGAATTTAGTTACTACTTTTGCTAGCTCACTAAAGTAATTTTTTGGAAGTTTGATTGGTATGGCACTAAATAAGTAACTTAGAATTGTCATTTTTATTATATTAGCTCGGCCTGTTATTTATTTCCCCTGTTATTTAGATCTGATTTTATTTGCGTGAAAATTGTTTTATAATTGTTTTCATAACGTTTCTGAATCTGCCTTGGCAGATAGACTCCCAAGTATTTTGTGTTGTCTGAAATCTCTTGCTGCTGTATCTTTTAGCAATATATAAAAATGCCAATAATTTATATGGGTTTATTTTATATTCTGTAACTTTGTTAAAGTTGCTAATTGTTTCCAATAGTTTTTAGATGATTTTCTAGGGTTCTCTAGGTATACCATCATATCATCTATAAAAAGTGAGTTTGTTTCTTCATTACCAATTCTAATTCCTTCAATTTCTTTTTCTTCTTTTATTGCTAAAACAAACATTTCTAATACTATATTGAATAATAATGATGATAACAGCATCCGTTTCATCCCTGAACTTATTAGAAGTGCTTCTAGCTTATAACTCCATTGCATGTAATACTTGTTGGTAGTTTCAGATAGATATTGCTTATCATTTTAAGGAACAATCCATTTATTCCTATGCTCTCTAGAATTTTTAATAGGAAGGGGTGCTGTATTTTGTCAAAAGCTTTTTCATCATCTATTGAGATAATGTTATTTCTGTTAGGTTTGCTACTAATATGGTCAATTATGCTAATAGTTTTTCTAATATTGAAACAACACTTCATTTCTTATAAATCCTGCTTGATCATGGTGTATTATCCTAGTGATAACTTGTTCTGCTAATATTTTATTTAAAATTTTTGTATTCATATTCATTAGGGAAATTGGTCTATAATTTTCTTTCTTAGGTACCATATTGGTTTCATAAAAGAAATTTGACAGAATTCCTTCTTTACCTATTTTTTCAAATAGTTTATATAGAATTAGAAATAATTATTCCTTGAATATTTGATAGAATTTACTTGTAAATCCATCTGGCCCTGGAAAGTTTTTCTTAGGAATGACAGTTTATTCAATTTCTTTTTCTGAGATAGGGTATTTGAGTATTTACTTTGCTCTTCTTTTAACCTGGGCAATTTATGTTTTTGTAAATATTTACTTAGATTACAAATTTAGAGGCATATAGTTTGACAAAATAGTTCCAAATTATCACTTTAATCTTGATGATGATCTGATTCTCTTTCTACCAGAATTGTTCTGTAGATTAGAACATTTCAGTCAATGGAATAAACTTCCACCATCAAATCTCTAGTGATTCTTCCAATAGTGAAATGATGAAAATGGTGGGGGAAAAAACTGTACTAAATGGTAAAGGACTTGAATCCTTTTATTAACTATGTGTGTGTGTGTGTGATCCTGGATAAGTCATTTCTTGTCTGTGGATGTCAATTTTTCATCTTTTAGATGAAGATCACTGTCTTATTTCCCAGGGTTATGTGAGCCTCAAATCAGATTATATTTATGAAATTATTTCAGGTCTTGAAGGATTTCTGAATTTATAATAAGGGTGTTCTTGCCTGTGCAGATCACAATCTCTCTATAATCTGGTTGAAAAATTTTGAGAGTTCATAAAATCACCAAAATCACAAATCTATTCATCATCTTGTTATCAGTCTGGTATTGGTCTATCTTAATTTAGGTTAATCCTTGGACTTAGAATCTATCAATGAACCCTTTGCAGCTTGGTAGCACCTATCAGCATTCTTTAGATTGGGATAGTCCTTGCCAACCTAGAAACATGTCAATGTTGGTACATTGAAATGGATACCTTTAGAGAAGGCACGTGAAAGTACTTGGTAAAATATAAGTAAAGTATTATTAATGGAAGGTATTTTTCTAACACTTTGTTATTCTTAAAGAACTATGTAAATGTCAACCATTATTTATCATAGTAGGCTCTCATCCCTTTTATGACATTACATTCTCATTCTTATCACTTGGGGTAACTATTATATAGCTTTCCACAAGTCAACTACTGTTTGTTCAAATGAAGTGTAGCATGGGATATGGGGAAGAGAGATAGAGATGACTGTAAACCTCAGGGTATTGAATAGATGGAATATGAAAGTAATTGCCTTCACGAACTTAACTTTAAGGGATCATAGATTTTCATGTGATGGCAATGAGCATCAGGTATAGGAATTCTTTGGAGAGCATCACGTATTTTGACATTATCATAACATTAGTAAGTTTTAAGTATGGGTTCCAATATATCTTCCTCATTCTTCCTTCCTACTTCCTTTGGCATTGCCAGCTGTCACCATGGGCTATAGAACCCAAGAAAAACTGATTCATCACAAAACAAATGAAAGATGAGATAGTATAATGAGAACATTGTCTCTGGCACTAGAGAGCTTCAGTTCACACCCTACCTCTAATGCTTACTCTCTGTCTGATGATTCATCAGTCTTTTTTTGCTAAATTATCAACCATTTCCTGACCCTTAAATATAAGTGTTCCCAAAAGTGTTGTCCTGGGTCATTTTCTCTTATCTCATAACAGTCTCTAGCCTAGCCTCAACAGCTTCTTTGGATTCAGTTATCAAATCTACCAGATGATGCCATTATCTACAAAGCCAGCTCCCCTGCATCACCAACAGTCTACTGGAGTCCCTGCCTGAATCATCAACTCAAACTCTAACTGTTCAAAATAGAACCTATTACCTACTCTCCTAAACTCATTTCCCTCTGTGAATTGATATTTCTCTTGAAAGGTACTGCCAGAAGAGTAGCTAGATGATGCAATGGATAGAGCACTGGCCCTGGAGTCAGGAGGACCCAAGATCAAATCTGACCTCAGACACTAGACATTTACTAGCAGCATGACCCATGGGCAAGGCACTTAGCTGCAATTGCCTTGAAAAAAAAAAAGAGTACTGCTATCCTTCCAGGTCTGCAACCTTGGTGTCATCTTTGATCCTTATCTTTATCTCACCTTACATTCCTAGTTGTCATATCTTATTGATTCTACCACCCACATTTCTCACATCTGTATTATTCTGTCTTCTCCCAAAGCCATTAACTAATTCTCATTACTTCTCTTTCTGTACTATTTTGATGGATGCCTAAATGGTCATTCAGCTTCTATTTGCTCTCCTCTTTGTTTCCTCTTTCACATCCATGCCAACATAATTTTCCTAAAACATTTTTCTGATTACATCACTCACCTGTTTCCTCTAGAATAAAATATAAATCCATTTTGGTATTTAAATCTGTCTATAACTTGACTCCATGCTTTCATATTGTTCTCTTTCCTTCACTCTGTATTTTGGCAAAATTGATCACCTACTTGTTCCCTAAATTCAGCATTTTATCTCTCATCTCCATGCCTCCAGAGAGATGACTATCCTCCATGCCTTGAGAATGAACTGATTTTTCACCTCAGTCTTTTATAATGTTTATCTATATTCAAAGCTCAGTTCAGATACCACCTCTACTGTGAAGCATTCTCTAATTTCTTCAATTTTTAACCCATTCTCCCCCAAATTACTTTGGCTTTACTTATCTGAATACCAATAAGCATGTAAGTTCTTTGAGAAAAGGAATATCTTGTTATTCCTACCACCTAGTATGGCACTTCACATCTAGTAGATATTTAATCGGATTGAAATAGTAAATTAATAGCTCATCTCAGAGATAAGATATTGTAGGATTATAGATTTAGAGCCAAATGGGACCATGGTGATCATCTAACCTAACCTTCTACCATCTAATGTCAACATAAAGGGAGAATGTGTTCGTTGTTTCAGAAAAATGTACTTTAGACATAGCATAGAAACTAAACAGATGACGCCTCTACACATACTGGGACACATATATATGAAATGCAGAGCAAGGGTTACTTCTATATCTGGTTAGAGGACAACTTGAGTATTATTAAAATAATATGCCTTTGACCCCAATTCCATCCTGCTCCTTGCCATAGTCCCCTTTTGATGTGTACAGAGGTAACTTGAATGCAAGGAACATACTTAACACATTCTTATACTGATATATGGAGCCCTGCCTTTTCATGCTGAATGATATGTTGTTGTATTAGGCTTTATGCTAACTACGTGTATAATTGTCCCTAATAAACAACACCCAATTTCAACTAATGGGCATCAATGTATTTTATAATTCTACTAGAGTCAATATTATTACTGAGAACCACAGGCCTGTTTCTCATCTTGCTACACTTATGCTTGAAGCTTATCCAAGCACATAGAATCGATGGAAAAACTTCAAAAAACACCACATGCTTAGATCAGTTCAAAACAAGTAATAGACCATAAATAAACACTTTTTTTTACAAGATTTTTAAGGTCAATAAAAAACCTCTTATATTGGAAAAAGCATGAAGCATTTGTGACTTTAAGAGTAAATCCAGGGCAGCTAGGTGGTGCAGTGGATAGAGCACTGTCCTTGGAGTCAGAAGTACCTAAGTTCAAATTGAGTCTCAGACACTTAATAATTTCCTAGCTGTGTGTCCTTGGGCAAATCACTTAACCCCATTTGCCTTGCAAAAAAGAAAAACCTAGAAAAAAAGAGTAAATCCTTTCTCTAATATACACTATATACAATAAATATATACAATGTTATCCAATTGGGCCAATTGGGGTTTTTTGGGATTCATTCACCCAACAACTATTTGTCCAAATTTATACTGTGTACTGTGGAGTATACACAGATGAATAAAATACAATCATAGGATCCCAGGATTTAGAGAAAAAAGGGGGGAGGGTAATCTTAGAAGCCATCTAGATGAAGACCTTCTTTTAGTTTGAAATCTAATAAAGGCAGATAAGTCATGCAAAACAAAAATAAAATTTCAATACAGAATAATATGTGCCAAGTTCCTCAAAGAAACTAATAAAATTCTAGGAGTGTTTAATGGTCAGAGAGATCATTTTCAGTTCACGAAGAAGGAGAATTTAAACAAGATTTTGATAGCTGGAGATGAAAGGTAGAAGGTAGGAAAGGCAATCCAGGCAGGGAAAGAATGGGTTAATAGATTATAAGCTCCTTGGAAGAGGGAGTATAGCACAGTGTCACATATATTATAGGCTTTAGTACTTGGTTATTGTCTAACCAGGTGTGATTATGAACCTATTGAAGAAAATTTCTTGTAAATTTATACTTTAGAGTAGAATGTCTTCATTATAAGCAAGAGGGTGGCAATTTCACTATATCACAGCATAGTGAAGAGTACTGACCAGAGAAAAAAAGAAGGTTTGGGTTCAAATCCTGCCTCTAACATTTATTTCCTGTTTTATCTTGGGCAAGTCACTTAATCTATATGGCTCTCATTTCCATATCTGTATAATGAAGGGATTGGATTAGATGGCCCTGGATGTCTATGATCTTATAGTCACTGAAAATCTAAGCATGCCATCCTAAAAAAAAAGTGGGTGAGATTAGGATGGGGGAGAAAGAATAATCAACAACCTACTCTTTAGTCTTATCTGTGAAAAAAAACACACTTTATTTTCTAGAATTTCTAATGCAGAATTATAAAGGCACGAAAATAAAATTATGGTTTTATATTTGGGGCAACAAAATGGAATGATAATTATTTGGGGCCAATAGATATATAACTTTTTCTGTGATTTATCAAGAATAGCTATAATCAATTTTTCAAAAAGTTCCTCAGGAAGATTGTAAGAGAATGCTTGGGAGAATGCTAGGAGTCCTTCTTTACCTCAAAGGAGAAAGTGAGGCAAGTTCACATGATCCTAAAATTATATTATGATCCCTTCCCCACACCAATAATCTATAAAACAAAGAAATACTCCAGGAAGACATTGAAAATAATCACTTCCTAATTTGATTTAAATCTAGCTTGTTCGTTTTTATCTGAAATATAGAGTATCCAGTATGACATAATGATTCCTATTAGTTAATATACCCCTGAGTGGCTTTATTGTATCTAGACTGGCACAAGATTAAATGACTTTTCAGTACTCATGGGACTTCTCTGAATTTCCAAGGAAAGGAAATTTGTCTTCAGTCTTGTTCTTATCACTATTGAGTTTTTTGGTGAATAATCAAAGTCAGTAGAGGGAAAACAGTTTAAACCAAGTTTGGCCAAAGATTAAAATAAGCAGTGTCATCTTGAGAGTGTTTAAGGAAAGAAAGCAACAAATGGAAAAGATGTGGACAGAATCTTTATAATAAAACTCTTTTAATCAGTTAGAATCATAGGAACATCATATTTGAACTCAAATAACATCATAGCAGATGTGCTTGTAGAAGAAGTGGGAATGGCACTAAATAAAACAAAGATGAGAAAATCAACTGTAGGAAGGTGGTAACATTGACTATTTATAAAGGGGAGTTCTGTTCTGAAGGCAACACAATTTTGATGGTGTTGAGGGATCTCAGTTCTCATGACATGTGAAGAAAGAAAATATACCTAAAGTGTGGAAAAGACTCAGACTTTATTATTTAAAAAAAAAGATACTAAGAGAATATCAAGAATGACCAATACACATTCTTATATTCCTACCTATATGTATTTTATGAGAACAATTTGCACACATCAATGGCACCCTTAATTGAGAGTATTAGAAGGAAATTTGGAAAGATTTTTACAAAACATTGCAAAAGAGACATCTTTATCATCACATAATTGACTGAAAGTAGAAAGAATACAAAATTCCATTGTGTTTATTCTTTGACAATAGCAAGGCATTTGATTTGATAAAGGGTCTTTTCCATTAAGTGTCTTTCATATGCACATCAAAATTATACAAAATTCCTTGATAGAAAAAAGCAATGTTTATAACTTTATTGATGAGATGATTATTATTTTCTAAAATAAATAGAGAATGTTCTTGCCAATGGGCATTTATCATTGTCATAAAGGAAGTCCAACAAAGAAGTCAAGTTGAGGTAGGGTTCCCTAAAGATGAGAAGATTCTCCAGATGATGTTATTGTAGATGACATCATGATGGTTACCTCAAGCCTCAGAGCACTGCAGAGCCTCCTAAATGAAATTCATAATCACTCTAAAGATTTTGGCTAAATTTTTCACACCAAAGCAGGTTAGTAGATAGAATATCTACTAGTCAGGAGAACTCATCTTCTGTATTAAAATCTTCTGGTCTCAGACATTTATCAGTTCTGTGAGCCTTGACAAGTCACTTAACCTTATTTGCCTCAGCTTCCTGATCTATAAAAATGAACTGGAGTAGAAAATAGCAAACCACTCCAGTCTCTTTGCTAAGAAAGACTCAAATGGGGTCACTTAGAGTCAGACAGGGTTGCAAAACAGTTTAACAACAACAAAATCACACATACAAAATAAATGGATGAAGAATGCCTGTTTGGAATCTAATTTGCCTTTGAATTGACAACCTATAGAACTTATCCTGGCTATGAGCTGGAATCATAATTATTATGAATTGGAGTATGAAAAAAAGTTGGATTGTCTTCAGAAAACTATTTATTTGGGCAGCTAGGTGGTGTAGTGGATGGCATACTGGCCCTGGAGTCAGGAAGACCCACGTTCAAATCTAGCCTCAGACACTTAATAATTGCCTAGCTGTGTACATTAAATAAAGAAAAAAATTTTTAAAGAAAACTAATTATTTTATTGACCTTAAGTTCTTACCTGGTGATTCAGGAGTTAGGAAGATTCATCTTCCTGAGTTCAAAATTGACCTCAGACACTCACTAAGTGTGTGACCTTGGACCAGTCACTTAATCCAGTCTCCTCATTTGTAAAATGAACAGGAGAATAAATGACAAATCATTCCAGTATCTTTGATAAGAAAACTCTGAATCACAAAGCACTGAATGTGACTTATACTACTGAACAATGTTTCTACCAGAAACAAAGGAACAACTTTTAAATATCAGTGTTCTACTTATATTTTTATATGGTAGCAAATGATGGACCACTATGGTCTTTGAAGAATTAAAATTGACAGTCATCTCCAAAGGCTAATGGAGACATTCATATTTCAGTGGGAACATGATACAACATATTACAAATGAGGGATCAATCCCCAAGAAGTAAAGAATGTCATTGAAGCTAAATATAGTTGGAAAAAAGATGGGCTTATTAAATGATGAGAGCAAGAGCTAAGTGGTGTATAGCCTGTCTACCCTTCTTGTGATGTTAATCACACTGGAACTGACCTCTAACTTGTGAATGGTTGAAGCTGAACAAAAGAATCAAATAGAAGTTTAATTTCAGAGTGAAGAAAATGCTTGCAAGTGAAAGCTCATTTCTTGAGGACTATGTAATTTGCTGGGGTAGAAGTAGGGCTTTTATATATATATACATGATAACCACAAAGGGACTGGAACCAGAAAACAATCATTCTTAGGTCTTGAGTAACAGTTCCTATGGCAAGCTCATGCATGAACAAGGCAGGCATTCCTGAGTCCTGTGGGAAATCTCCAAATTGATGGTCTCAGGTCTTAAGGATCATGAAGCCTTGTGATCATTCAGCTAAGTACAGAACCAGAGTTAGCATGATGGGAACAGTAGTGTAGTATCTGGTTCAGTTACAGAAGCACAAGAAATTCAGGAATTGTTAGCATGTCAGGGGATGTGATGGATGACTTTAGGTTGTAGCATATTGGCAGCTTCTGGCTCTCAGATCCCTAGGAAATGGGGGAGGATGTTCCAACAAATCTAAACAGTTATTGATTAATATGAAAATCATAAATTCCTCAGTGAACACCTGGTTCTGGTCAAAGCAATACATTTTTCCAGAAGCTGAGATCATCCAGGGAGTAAGCGCAGATTGCTGTCATGCTAAGCTCGGGGCACAGTCTGCTTCTGGGCCTTATCTCTGAGAACAGGATGTCTCCAAATATCTTGACAATGTCAAAAAAATGTAAGGAAGATTCTTTGTTTATTATATGGATTCCCTATGAGAAATTTTTGAGAAAGACTTGGACAAGAGTTATAAGAGATCTGGGCTAACATCTAAAAGGGTATCAAAGTCTTCTAAACTTATAAAGAAATAGAAAGAAATCAAGGAAGTGAATAGAATTTTAGATAAACTAGATATGATAGATATCTGAAGGGAATTGAATGGGAATAGAAAGAAATCTACTTTTTCTCGATGGTTTGTGCTACCTTTACAAATATTAGGACATAAAAATTTTATAGTTAAAAGCAGAAAAACAGAATTATTAAAAGAATCCTTTTCAGATAACAATGCAATAAAATATATATTTAATAAGGGACCACAGAAACAAAAATTAAAAACTAATTGGAAATGAAACAGCCTAATCTTAAAGAATAAATCATAGAAACAACCAATAATTTCAAAAAAGGGACTGATAGTAATGAGGCAACATATCAAAACCTATGGAATATAGCAAATGCAATAGTCAGAAGAAAATGTATACCTCTAAATGTTTACATCAATGAAATAGAGAAGGAGCAGACTAATTGAAAAAAAACTAGGAAAAACCAAACTAAAAATTCCCACTCAGATACAAAATTGGAAATCGTTAAAAAAAAAAGGTTAGATTAACAAAAATAAGTGTAAAAAAGGAATTAATAGATAAAACTGAGTTGGTTTTATGAAAAAAATCAATAAAATAAACTATTGGAAATTAATTACCAAAAAAAGATTTAAAAAAAGAGAAGAGGGGTTGCTAGGTGGCTCAGTGGATAGAATGCCAGCCCTGCTGTCAGGAGAACCTGAGTTCAAATGTGACCACAGACTCGTAATAAATGCCTAGCTGTGTGACCTTGGGCAAGTCACTCTTAACCCTATTGACTTAATAAATAAAATTTTAAAAAGAGAAAGAAAAAAGAGAATAAAACCAGATCATTAGTATTGAGTGAAAAAGGCCAAAATATCATTAATAAAGATGAAACTAAAGCAATTAAAAAGTGTTATTTTATCAAATTATTTGTCAATAAATTTAACAATTTAAGTGAAATGGAAGAATACTTATAAATAGACAAATTATCCAGATTAACAATAGGAAATATACTAAACAGACCTATTTTAGAAAGAGAAATTGAATAGGTCATAAATGAGCTTCCCAAGGAAAAAGAACCAAGACCAGGTAAATTTACAAATGAATTTTATTAAGCAACTAAAGATCAACTAATTCCAATATTAAACAAATTATTTGGAAAATAATTTTTTTAAAAAAAGGATTCTATCGAAGTCCTTTTTATAAAGCAGAAATGATATTGATACTTAAATCTTAGAATAAAAGCAGAGAAAGAAAATTATAGGCCAATTTCATTAATGAATATGGATGAAAAATCTGAAATAAAATACAAACTAAAACATTAAGACACTATATTACAAAGATTATACATTATGACTAAGAGATCTGACTGTTTAGCACAATTGTTCTTTTTCTCACTCCCTGTCCCTTTTCTTATCCTTCTCCCTATCATTCTACCTCTTTCTCTCTCTCTCCTTCTCTTTTTATCCTTCCTTCTTCCCCCCCCTTCCTTGTTTCCCCCCTGTTCTTCCCTCTCTCCTTCTCTCTCTTTTTCCTCTCTCCTCTCACCCTCTCCCTGCTACCCCTCCCCCCCTTCTTAGAAAAGTCCATATAGATGTAACTCAGAAATACCCAACTAGGCTTAGGAGAGGCAATGCAGTGCCTTTCTCTGAATCATGAGATGCTTTACATATCTATGCTTTTTATTAAAGATTCTATTTTTATAATATAAGATATATTTAATAGGTTTATATATTGTTGAGTTTTTGTTTTGGAAAAGGTCTCACATCATGATGTCTTTAACTTATGAATTGGATTTAAGTGATGCAGAGTTGCCCCAAATCCTCAATTTAACTCTCTTTCAGAGTCATATATCCAGTGGCAAGACAAAAGTCAAGTTGACTGTCAGTGGACCGGAATAGGATTCCTTGGATTGTTCATGAGTACAGTGCTTGTAATTCAACTTATACTAGTTTGGTATGTTCATTATTGAGCTAAGAATCTATATTTTTCCTGTATTCTAATGATTCCCCTTAAATACATCTCTGCTTAGAGTACACCTTTATAGCTGTTTGGTGACCAGTGTCAAAAGATTCCAGGGATCTTCGCATCCTGATAGATTTAGAAGGTACAGCAGAATAAATAATTAATAGAAGTTGGGGAGTTGTCCCCCCCAGTCTAGCTGGTTTGTTAATATTGGAAGCAATCAGAAAATGCCTAATACCTCATCCATATGATAGCTCTTCAAAAATTGAAGACTATTATCTTGTATCTTTTATTTTTTTCTCTTCTTTAGGTTAAATGATTCTAGTTTCAACAACTCATCCTTCTATGTCATAGTCTTTAGGTCTCTAGTTAACTTAGTTGCTTTTCTTCTGATTGCACTCTATCTTGTCTATGTTCTTTTGTAGAGTATAGCTTTCAGAAAATGAATGTAACATTCTACATATTTTCTAACAAAAGTAAGTGACACTGGAGTTATCTGCTTCTTTTTCCTGGAAACATATTAATCTCTTAATACAGTTAACATTAGCATTTTAGACTACCATGTCACACTGTGGACTCAGATTGAGCTTATATTCTATTTGAACTCTCAGATATTTTTTTCACAGTTTTTATCAATCCATGATTCCTCTATCTTGTACTCTGACTTTTAAAAAGCACAAGTACAGAACTTCATAATATTCCCTGTTGTTTCATCTTTAATATTTAAACCATTATTATAACCTACTAACATGTTTCTGAATCTTGATTTTTTAAATAAATTCCCTTCCAGTTTCATATAGATTGTAAATCTAATAAGCATACATTCAATATCTTACTTACTAAGTTTTTTAAATGGAACAGAGCCAATACTCCCTTGAAGAAAACTAAAAGAAATGTTTCCTCCAAGTCATTCTGTCACTTTAATGACTACTGGAAATATGGATTATTGTTTTTCCCAATGAATGGCTGTAATTTAAAATAAATATGTAAATATTATATATTTTATTTTTTTGTTCACTAATTATTATACGTTCATGTTGAGTAGTTTTCAGTTATGCCTATTCATTACCCTATTTGGAGTTTTCTTAGCAAAGATACTGGAGTGGTTTGCCATTTCATTTTCCAGCTCATTTTACAGATGAGAAACTGAGGTAAACAAGGTTAAGTTATTTAAAGAGCCATGCCAGGTTTGAACTCAGGAAGAGGTACCTTATGTTCCAGCACTCTATTATGTCACATTTTGCTTTTTGCATAATATATGTTTTATGTTCAGATACACATGCAAAAATAAGTATGCTTTCATGAAAGCAGATAGCTGTGTGTGTTTGTGTGTATATAGCAAGCTGAAATGGCATGCTTGATTATAGAATACTACCATTCAGGGTTCATCACATTAAAAAAAACGAGTTTAGTTTATAGGGAGACAGGTATAGGGGTTTGCCCTGTAATTTCATTGGTATAAGGGATCACATTGTGGGAAAACTCTCTTGATTATTGCAGGTCAGAATCATGCCTGCAATTTTTAGTCTTACAGAACTATTGCTAATTTAAGTGACTTGCCTAGGGTCCCAGAACTAGTTTATATCAGGTGTGAAATTTGAGTCCCCAGGTCTTCCTAGCTGGCTCTCTGTTTACTATATCATGTGACTTCTTGGTTGAATTACATGGCAGTTAAAATTGAAGTTATAACTAAAAATAGATATGACGCACAAACGCACATAAACAATTTAACATTGACTTTCCAAGGAGGTGATATTTAAAGGTGTTTGTTAAACCATTTTATAGAAATGCTATCTCTCTGAATTCAAATAATGATTAAAAATTTTCCATTTACAAATAAGCTATTCAAGCTATATTAAACCTCTCAAGAAAAGTGGCAATAAAAACCAAATGAAAAGCACCTGGGATAAGGAATTACTTTCCAGAATTACTTATAAGAACCTTATGTATTCAGAACCAATAATTCAGTTTAGGACTAAGATTTTATGTCATATTACTTTTTTTTAAACAAACCATTCCACTAAAATTAACAATGACTGGTTTTTCATAATCTCATAATCCCAAAGAAGAAACTCTCATATGTTTCAGGTTAGTTGAAGGGGCAGATATGGAAATAGAAACATGAAAAGAAAGAATAATTACTCTAGTTTCATTAACTATAATTGACAAATTTCATTGTGCTAGATGACTAAATAGTCGGCTAAATTTGTTTGGGTTTTTTTCTAGGCCTGATTTTATTTTTTTCTGAGGTCCAAACCTGCTACTTCTCCTACTCTAATATTCCCTCTAACTCGCCCTCAGTTTTCTGAATTAAGAATTTTTTTCTTTTATTTCTTTTCTTTCTTTCATACCTTTTTTTTGGTCAACAGACCTTCCCTGATTGAGTTCTTTTTTACTGGTAGGTGACCTACACCACTTAATCCTATTTGCCTCAGTTTCCTCATCTGTAAAATGAGCTGGAGTAGGAAGTAGCAAACTATTTCAGTATCTTTTCCAAGAAAACTCCAAATGGGGTCACAAAGAATAGGACATGAATGCAAAACAACTGAACAACAGTTGACCAACATTTCAGTTCTACTTATCAAATTCGCTCTTTCAAAGGAATATTTATTGCAAAGCAAACATACAAACATTTCCTCTAACATCTTAGGTACCATTATCGCCCCTCTCCTTCTCAGGCTCCAGGGAACAAAGAAGTATTAGGCTCATAACTTAGCTCAGTTGCTTCTGAGCCCCATTATTCCCATAAAGTTCAAGTCCAAAGCCCTGCCAGGCTAGTTTGACAATTTGTTTCCCTACTGTAATTCTAGTTCCCTGTGGCTTAAATTCCTGGCCTGGAGACTCCACTCTCTGCACCTATAATAGAAAAGGATAAAACAAAAGGACAAAACCCCAGGCATTGTTCTCAGCGATTGGTGTTTTCTTATTTATCATCTTGATGTTTTAGAGTTTCAATTTTGTTTTCCTTCTTCAGTCTTCAGAATTTCTATGGTTGGGGGGAGGAGGTGTTTTTAATTTGTTGACTTGCTTTTCTTTTTGGTTGTTCTTTTTATTTTGTTTTTCTGACTCAACAAGGTCTTGGTGGAAAATAGAAGATAATTCAATCAAGGAAAAAATTTGCAGTTTAGTGTTGACTTTCTAAGGAGGGATGATTTTGAGACTTCTCTGATGAGAAGAAATGTATGAAAATATTAAAAAAATGTTTTTTGAGAAATATAGGAGGAGAATTGAGAGAACTTATTCTGGATATACTTTCTTAAAGAAGTGGTGAGGTTGGCTAGGTGGCACAGTGAATAGAGCACCGGCCTTGGAGTCAGCAGTACCTGACCTCAGACACTTAATAATTACCTAGCCGTGTGACCTTGGGCAAGTCACTTAACCCCATTGCCTTGAAAAATCTTAAAATAAAAAGTGGTGAGGTCATCTGCTATGAAAGTATGAGGAGATATAGTGGAGGGCTTAAGGAGAAAAGTGAAGATTTGAAATAGTAACTGTGACTAAGGGGATTGGAAATTACTGTCACAAATTCAAGGATTGTTGAGCGGCAATATGAGGTTCTGAATCATAAATAATTGAGCAACTGAGGCACAAAGTTATTAAAAGACAACCAATTGTTGGCATAGGCAGAACTAGAAATCATTTGTCTTGACTTGCATTTTAGGGTTCTTTCCACTTTCTAGTTTAAAGTAGTCAATGTCTTAAAGTATATCACATATAAATTATCAGATAATTATTATGTAAAGTTTCAGAAATTCTACTGGAGAAAATAAACTGGCCAATAGTCTAAAAGTTTATATAACAGGAGGGGAAAGTAAAGAAGAAATACAAAAACGAACAAAAATTAAGGTTTATGAACATTATCTGAAAGCTGATACTGTATACCTCCTTCTTTGAATATAAAAGTTGTTTGTTAAAATGAAGTTTGAATTTTTTCAAGTGATTTGTATGATTGAGGTCAACATGGTCACAACTCAAGGTAAAAAGGACAATATCACATCAATACATGATGAACCTGATTTAAAATATGTTGAAATTAAATGGATTTAATTTGAATTATAATATGAAGTAGAAAAGACATTAAAATTTTCTTTTTCAAAGTTGTATCAAATTAATTACATATAGGCAGCATAATATTGGGGGCATTGAGAGATCAATTCTCAAGGTATCTGAAAAAGCAAAGGTAAGCAAATTCTTTAAAATTATTAGGTGCATAATTATTAAAAAAAGATATCAAAGCAACTATCAGTAACTACTAACTCATATGCCTATTTCTGTATCTTTGCAAAGTTATTAATTGCTTATTAGACACCCTGACCTACATATCTCATGATCATCTAAAAGTCATTATGATCCTAAATCCACTCTATATTTAACATAGCCATACATGTATAACCCATCTTAGATTGCTTTCTGCCAGATGGAGGAGGGAGGGAGCAAAACATGAAACTCTAAACCTTGCAAAAAAATTATTGTCAAAAACTATAATTGCACGTGGTTGGGAAAATAAATAAATAAAATATTAATAATAAAAATGATCCTACATCCAAAACAGAATTTGCTTTCTTTTTCATCTCATCCTCTAACAAGACAAAAAAAATGACCTACTTCTTCAGAGTTCTCTATTTTTTTCAAAGATACTATCATCCAGATGTTTTATTTTTTTAATTAAATAACAATATGCTTTTATTTAATAATACAAAAGAATCTTGAATGGGTAGAAAGCTGGACCAAATCTATCCAGAAAGATGAAATTTTATTAGAATAAATGTAGTCTTATTTATGGATGTATTATCCAATTTTGGAACCTAGGAATCATCTTTACCATCAATCCCTGTCTCTAATCAGTAGCCTAATCCTTTTGATTCCATTTTTGTAACTCCTCTCTTACCATTCCTTTCTTTCCACTCATTTGAACAACAGGTTTCTATATAGTCTGATTAAAGTTTGGGAATCCAAGGAAGAAATAAAGACAAACCAGTTTTATTGAAGGGAAATATTCACCATATGAAGGGGATAAGTCAGAAATGATACAATAGGATCTGCTGAGGTTCCTAGGTGGAATTTGGTAAACCAAACCCCAAAAGTCTGGTGAGTCTTTATAGGATTCTTATCCAGGTCAATCAGGATCTGATATTAGAAGAAGGAAATAGGGATCCTAGACTTACGTGGATTCATGCTGGTGAGAAGGTGGTTGTGGGGACTAGTTGATATTCATACTCCTCACTGTCAGAAAAAGGAGCTTTTTCCATTATCATTACAGTAGCCCTTATTTTGACAGGATGACCCAGGGTATTTGAACCTCCCTTATAGAATCTTTGTTTAGCATATGGGAGGTTACAAATCTAATGAGACTTACATTTCACCCTATTTAAGATTCTAATCCCCTCTCTCCTCTTGACTATTGAAACAATCAACTAAAGATCGATTTTTTTTTAATGTTTAAAAAGTTGAAGAGACATAATATCTGGGTAATTAGTAATTTTATTAATAATACAAATATTTTATTAATAAAAGAAGTCAGTGGCACTCTTGAATGCCAAAGACACCTTATCACAACAGGTTTGTCCTTTGTTTTTGAAGAAGGCCATGATGTCCCATGAGGTGATGCCATGACATGCGCAAGAGTTGGATTTGAGTGCTATGCCAAGTCACCAACTTCACTTTCTCTTCCCAGACCTTCTGGGTCCAGTGATCAGTTTGAGCAGTATGAAGAATTCACACAGAGAGAATAGCCCCAGACCACAGAAACAAAGTTTATTTATGCTCGAGCAAAAGTGTAGTAAGCAGGCTGGTCCTTTGAGAATGATCAAAGAGAGTAAGATATAGTATGGCTTATAACAGGGAAAAGGTTTTATATGGTTTGCTTACATAGAGAAACAAGATTCTGTGCAAATAAAACACATTGTGAAGATTTAAGCTATGACAACATTACATATACATACATACATACATACATATATATATATATATATATATATATATATATATACATATATATCATTATTGCCTTCAGGGGTCAGATTGGTGCTGTGGAAATCAGAGTAGACAGACAGCAAATAGTTAACTTGTACTCTTCCATACTGACTTTTCTACCTACAAAAAAAGGTCCTTCTCATATAACTTAAGGGAATGTTATACTTTTCTTACATCTCTGGGAAAACTTGTTATTTTGTGCCTCTCTGTACCTCCCTTGGGTTGAAAAACTGTCCTGTACCTGATTGGAAATTTCACCATATTATATTTTTCTGTATCCTATACATTATGTCAAAGTTATCATGCCTCAGATGTGGACCAGAACCATTTGGCACACTGAAGAACACAAAGAATGTTGAGATAACAGAATGTTATCCAAATAATGAGCAAACTATCCTTAACTATTTCTGACATGATTCCCTAAATCACACTTGCACAATTCACCTTCCCTTTACCTTTCTCTACACTCTTGCTAGTTCTTTTTTAAAATATTATTTTATTTTTCCAATTACATGCAAAGATAGTTTTCAACATTAATATTTTTGTAAACTTTGATTTGAATTCAGGTCCTCCTGACTCCAGGGTTGGTGCTCTATCCACTGGGCCACCTAGCTACCCCACAAGACAAATTTCTAAACCAACTGAGTGTATCTATTATTCCCTCTTTAAGTCATCCCTGATGTAAGATTAAAATAATTCTCATCCCCTCCCTTTTCTGCTACTGTAATAGGTCTTTTGTGCCTCTTTATGTGATGTAATTTACCCTGTTCTGCCTCTCCCTTTCTTCTTTTCCCAGAACAATCCTTTTCTTCATGCCTTGGTTTTTTATATTTTCAGATCAAAATCTACTTTTGCCCTCACTGTCTAAGTATACTTCTAATTGAGATACAGTTCTCAAGAGTTACAAGTACCATTTTCTCATGTAGAGATGTAAACAATTTAGTCTTATTGAAAAACTTTTTTTTTTACTTTCTCCCTGTTTACTTTTATATGTATCCCTTGAAGATTGCATTTTCTGTTCAGTTCTGTTTTTTCATCAGAAAAGTTTGAAAGTCCTCTATTTTGTTGAATGCCCATCTTTTCCCCAGTAGGAGCATCCTCAATGAATTTGTAATCCAAGCTCCTTTGCTATCTGGAATATCATATTACAGGCAATCAGATCCTTTAAGATTGAAGTGGTCAATGTAATCCTGACTATGGCTCTTTGGTATTTGAATTGTTTCTTTCTGACTGCCTATAGTATTTTCTCCTTGACCTGATTATTCTGGAATTTGGCTACAATATTTCATGATGTTTTCATTTTAGCATCCCTTTCATGAGATGATTCTTTCAAGTACTATTTTATTCTCTGGTTCAAAGATATTAGGGCAGTTTTCCTTGATGATTTCTTGAAAGATGTTATCCAGGCCTTTTTTTTTATCATAACTTTCCAAATAATCTTATACTTCTTTAATTATCTCTCCCAGATTTATTTTTCAGGTCAGTGCTTTTCCAATGAAGTATTTTATATTTTCATCTATTTTTTTATTTTTAAAATTTTGCTTAACTGATTATTGATGTCTCATAAAGCCATTAGTTTCTACTTGCCCAATTCTAATTTTTAAAGAATTATTTTCTTCAGTTAACTTTTGCATCTTCTTTCTATTTTTATTTTTTTATTTTATTTATTTTTATTTTTAGGGTTTTTGTTTGTTCGTTTGTTTGTTTGTTTTTGAAAGGCAATGGGGTTAAGTGGCTTGCCCAAGGCCACACAGCTAGGTAATTATTAAGTGTCTGAGAGTGGATTTGAACTCAGGTACTCCTGACTCCAGGGTCAGTGCTCTATCCACTGTGCCACCTAGCTGCTCCCCTTTCTATTTTTAAAGAAGTTATTTTCTACTTTTATTTGATCAATTGTATTTTTTGAAAGAGTTGTTTTCTGTTTCCATCTCCTTAATTGTATTTTTAAAAGAATTGTTTTCTTTAGTCATCTTTTATGCTTCCTTTTCCAAGCTGTTGATCTTTTGCATATCTCTCATTCTTTTTTCTAATTTTTCTCTGTAAATTTTTAAAATCTTTTTTGAGCTTTTCTAAGAAGAGTTCTTGGACTTGAGATTAATTCATATTGCCCATCTGGGGCTTCACATGTACTCTTTTGTTCAGTGTCAACCTCTGATATGGTGTTTTGATCTTCCTTATCACCATAATAACATTCTATAGTTAGGGCTTTTTTTTTTGCTTCTTATTCAAGTTTAGCCTAGTCCATGGGTTTCCAAACTGATTTCTGCTCCTGGTTCACAACAGGAAACTATATAAGCTTTTAGGATTGGGGATCAGAGGCCTGCTCACTGACCTTTCTCACATTGGGGTCCCAGATATTAGCAGCTTCCCTACTGTGTGAGGTGACCTGGCTTAGTCTTGAGGCTGTACAGAGGTTCTGGGGTTAATAATTTGTCTTCTACGCTGAACCTGAAGGCCTCTGAGTTGGCTTACTATGTCTGAGCTGGAGACCAGGGACCATGGTTTCTGATCTTTGCTGTGTTTGAGGCAGTGGGAGTTATCTTCCTCCTCACCCATCAGTGCAGGACCATGCTCCCCCAGTACCCAAGATAGACTTTTCCTGAAGGCCTTCCAAGATATCTTAAAATAGAAAATTGGTCCATTCTGGCTTTTTGTGGGTTCTGTCACTGGCAGTGGTGGGACACAAAATCAATAGATCTTGTAGTGCCATGACAATCATAGGTGGGACTCTAAATTCAATGAATCTAGTTGCATTTTAGGGGTGAATTAATTAAAGGTTTGCCCAAATATAGCAGATTAATTTGAAGTTGATAGATTTTGTATGAACCTGGAATGATGTTACAAATATCCAAACAGCTCTTGGCAGAAAAAAGGTTATCCATTCCTGTTTTAGAACCTTGAGTAATACTTAGGAAGTTTCTGACTTTTCTCTGAGCCTCTTGGCTCCAACTCCCCCTTGCTAGTTCTTTCCTAGAACTTAGCCCACTTGGAGAAGATAAAACTTTGCTCAAGAGTAAGTAAACTTATCTACCCCCCCCATAACTCTGAGTCCTTGAGTCTGTGAATTCTTCACTCTGCTCACCCCAAAACTAACTGCATCAAGATGGTTCTGGTCTATGTCTGTGGCATGGCAGCATTGATCAAATGCATATGGATATTTACTGGACACAGAATATATGGAAATGGAGAAATGTGAGTTAGTTGTTATTGATACAAGGATGACATCAAGAGACACAAAACAGAAGAGATTTTGAAAAACATAGCATTCCCTTTAAATAATATAAGGTAGACAAAATGTCAAGTAAACTATTTGTTGTCTGTCTGGCATTTCAGGATAGAGAATGTGAGGATATACATCTGTATGACCATGTGACCTTTAAAAAAACAGGTCAGGGAGGTTAGAAGATGCTTTAGAAGATGCTTAAAGGAAGTTATGTGGAACTGAGAAAGTAGAGGCTTATTCTGGGAGACAAGGTTGTAAGACAAGTAAGTAAGAAGGAGAAGAAAATAAAGTAGATCACTGATGGATTAAATACATCAGAAATTGAATTTGGCAAAGAAAAATTTTCTGAAATTTGGGAGAAGTAGAGGAAAAATTCAAAGAAAAAAATTTTCAGACTCAGATTCTGGTTTAGACCCTACTTCAAGTTTTAAGAAAATGGAATCAAGAACAAATAAAGAGAAAAGAATTTAGGAAGATTCAGGAGGATCATAGAGGATTTGGGAAGAGAACCAGAACTAGAAGTTAAAAGGATAAGGAAAAACTAGTCTGTAACACAATAGGAAAGTCAAGCAAGGAAAGATTAGTATAATATTAATGGGTTAATTGATAGAGTGAACTGGTTTAGTGGGCTAATTGATGAAATGGCAGATGATGAAATGGTAGATTGAGTCAAGACTAAAGGGGAACTGTGGCTGTGGAAGTTTTGAAAGGAAATAATTTAGATAAGGTAGCCAAGTTATTAAGGAAGTGATAATTGACTGTAAAAAGTTTTAACCAGCTGCTTAGGGTTGAGAGTAAACAGCTACTGTGGGGGGTTTCAAGAAATAAGGCTGTAAATCTCAACAATTCTTTGAATGTGCACTGAGCATGTGATGTTTGCATTTCTGCAAGAGTCTTGTTATCTGTATTCCAAATATAGGCTGATCTCCCTCTTTGAGGACTAAGTGAAGGGTTTTAAAGAATATCTCTCTATATTTCAAGTTGTTAGGAAGAATAAAGTACTCCCAAAGAAAATAGATGCAAGGTTTTAATGGGGAAGTAAAATGGCATTTGAGATGGAGGAGTAAAGATAATTTTTGTTAGGATAATAGCATTTAGAAGAATGTTAAATAGAGAAAGAAGAGGAAGGTAAAGAAGAGATATGCAAAAGAACTTATAAAAACAAATTGGAGATTCTTTCTGAAGAGTTAGATATTGCTTTTCCTACCAATGTTATAACACAGTGACAGAAGTTATCAAGTAAGAGATTATCCACTAAAAAGCAGAGGAAGAAATTAATGATTGGTGATTCCTTGCTCAAGGGTACTGGGTGACTTTTGTCAACTTGATGACAACAATGAAGAGTTCTGTTGTCTTCCCAAGAGTAAATATCAAGACATAACAGGGAACTTCCCAAGACTCATCAAATTGGATTTTATCTACCAATTTTTGGATATTTATTTAAGCACAAATCCTAAAGGAAAAAAAAAGTGGTGCTAATAATTATTATTCTTGGGCAAGAAACTGAAGCAAATAGGGTTTAATTGTTTTTTCTGGCCACTGAAAGAAATGGATATTGAAAAGAAAAATTAATTTTAGAAGTAAGCAGTAGGCTAAGAAGATAATATCTAAGAATCAGAATTGGATCATGGCTTATAGGTTATGGTTGACAGACTCATGGCCAGAGACAAAATACATCTAAAAAAGAATGTATTTGCCTGGTGTTTCAAAATTCTAATCAAAAGAGTTTTAAGTTTAAAAAAATAAAGAGGTGTGTGTGTGTGTGTGTAGATTGCCTTTGTATAACTTCAAAGTTAGAGACCAATGAGAATAGCTTCAAAGAACATAGCAGAAAACTAATTGAGGCTAGAAATTTAAAGGAGATGAAACACAAGAAAGGTAGTAAAACCCATGGCCTTAAGTGGCTGAAAATTGAGGTAATAAAAAGAGGAACTAGAAGTCCTAATTCAAAGTGACAAATTTGAGTTTAGAAATAATACTGAAACTTGGTGGAATGAAACCTTTTGTAAATATATGAACAAAGTGCCCAGTCCATTGGAGCTGTACTCTGCAATAGAGTTTGAATTCTTGGCAGTTCAGCTAGAGAAAAGGGGCTCAGTGTTTGGTTCTCTTTTCTTGCTATGTGATCTTCAGAATCTTCCTAAGACAATTCAAAGGAAAGTGATTCATTTTCCTGACTTGGTGCTGGTATTCTGTTCGGGTTTCCCAGGCATACAACATGAGGTCAGCACAATGACTCTGTAGACAGACCTTCAATACCTTTTCTCTTCCACACTTTCTTTAGGGTTTTCCAAATACTGACCTATCCTAGTATTGTGTGCTTGTGTGTGTGTGTGTGTGTGTGTGTGTGTGTGTGTGTGTGTGTGTTAACCTCTTTATCTTTTTGTACATCCTCTATAAGTTAAATGCCAAGATAGATAAATTAATCCATGGCATTCAAAATTTTTCTTGCTGTAACTGATATTTTGTTTTGTTGATGTGGTGCTGACTAAAGGGGAACCTGTGTTGTCTCAGTATTTGTTGTTAGGCCAAAATTAGTACAAACAACAGAAAACTGGTCCATGCTTTGTTCTCTCTCTATATTCGGGAAAGTAGATTTTAGTGTGTTCAGATGAAAGATAAGATCCTGTGGATAACAATGTTTCAGAGGAAATGAATCCAAAAGGTATAGGATGTACTCAAAAATGAAAATCTGAAGACATACAAAAAATCCAATTTCAGTAAGGAAGGTGGGGAGGAAAGGATCTATCTAAAAAGACTGATATAGATGCATAGGGAACTCATCAATCAATTGAACTTTTAAAAAGTAATATATATATATATATATATATATATATATATATAGTTAGATAGATAGAAGATGAAAGCAAAGTCAAATAATGGAAGATGAACATGATTATGGCACAGTCCTGTAAAAATTATGTGAGGAATTCTCAAGCTCAACTAGGTAAGGATTTATTAAAGATCTACTATATGCAAGGCAATGAAGTAGGCACTGGGGATACAAATATAAAAGGATGAAACAATTGTGGAGTTTGCATTCTAAAAGGGGAGACAAGAAGTACATATAATCTATATTCAGATAGATGTATAGTATGAATATGAAGTAAATAAATGTAAAAAATATAGATTGTTAAATTAGGTCAACTGGGAAGGAGTTGGGGAGGAATTGTAAAAGGCTTCATGAAGATGATAGTGCTTGAGTTACATATTAAAGGAAAAGAAAGGAACTCTGAGAGGATGAAATAAGAGAGTACTTTTCAATCTAGACAAAAAAGCCAATGTAATGCCTTAGAGATGTGAGATTAGTGTCTGTTGTGTATAAAGAAGAAAGAGAAGGCCAGTTTGGTAGGTTCAAAGAGTGTGGGAGGAATAATGTTCAAAGAATCTGGAATGAATGATAGTTTGGGTTAGGATATATTGGACTTTAAGAGCTAAACCCGGGAGTTTGTGTTTGATCCTAGAATTGATAGGAAGCCATTGGAATTGGTTGACTCAACTTGATTTGGCTTGCCTTGACTTGCAAATACAGAAAATTATTTTAGCTAGTTGGGTGTGGTTCTGTCTTAGATAAAGATTCCCTTATAGATCTGAGAGAAAGTACCTGGGCAGACCTCTGACCCATGTCTCTTCAAATCTTGTGATTCCGAATAATCTGGTGTGAGAAATTAATATCTTTCTTATATTTAATAACTAATTATTGTATTAGGACCAAGATTTTTCCCAATATCTGCTTCCAGAAATCAACCAGTGTGGGAAAACTTTCTTAAAGATTTATCCAGGCCAAGATCTAATTAGACAGTAAAAGAAAATTGTAAGTTGGACTAATGGGTATATTCCTGTTTGCTTAGACAAACCTGGGGAAAATGTTGATTCTATTATCAAGACAGGTGATATGGAATTTGATATCTCTTTGACCAAGATTTGCATATCCTAAGTGGAAAACCCCAAGATAGTCCACCTCTCATTGTATAAACTAATCAGAGGCACCTTTTGAGAATATCTACTCTTTGCCAAGTATATAAACTGTGAACCCACCATTGTGAGGGGTCTTTAGTCTAAGAGATACCACCAAATGATCATTCTTTTATTAATAACAGGATGGCTTTATTAATAAAATGAATAAATTATCCAAAAACTATATCTCTTGAATCCTTTTAATCATCCTGCTAGGTGTATCCCCTCTGCTAATGGCATCATTAACTTTTTCATCATTATAATCCTCATTAAAATAGTACTTTTTGAAGGTATTTTAAATACATTATCTCATTTGATTCTCACATGACTCAGGTAGGTGGAACAGAGGCTAAATGACTTGCCCAGGGTCACACATTGAATACAATGACTTAGGGAGGGCTTGAATTCAGTTTTCTCTAATTCCAAGTTTCCCACTATAGTCACAATGCTCTTAACTATCGAATAGTGATGATTTGCAGAACTTGTAAGAAATTGTGTCCCTGTGCATACAGAGAGAGTCTTTCCTTCTTATTAATATTGTTATTCTACCTCACTTAATACTTTTTACTTTGAATAAATTTGTAATATGATTTGTTTTGATAAAATGGAACATTGGGAGCTTGTGAGTTGCATATTTGAACAGATGTTAATCCAAAGAACACCTTCCTTGAACTAGCTTTTTGTGTCCGTGTAAGGTGTGGGTGTGGATTATGAGCTTTGGATATAAAAGTTCAAGCTATAATTATTAGCACAGTGAATGATTTCTGACAACATGAATGAAACTGGGCATAGGGTCATTATCAATAGAGAAATGGGTGTAGAAAAGCAGGTGGAAGAATGCCAAAGACAGATGACAACTATCTAAAAGAATGCCTAAGGCAAGTGTTGTCTTTTACCCAGGAACAAAACTTTAGTGTTTTTCTCTATCTATACTCTAAGAACCATCTGTTCCCAGGTCCCATAAGTAAGGCTAATACTTTTAGTACCATCCTTCAGATATCTAAGAGGTTAAATAGATATTTATTGGTTAGCTTTGGAAACTAGATATCATTTATAGCATTCTTTCTATAGGAAAATGCATTTTGATTTGAAGCAAAGTTAGAATGGATAAAGAACTGGAATTGGAACTGTTAACTAAATTTTAACTGAGTTGGTTTCTAGCCTGGGTGTGATAAGAGTCAACCAGAGACATATTGTCAATAATGAAGTAGTAGTTTATTAATTACTCTCCTTGCCAGGAACCATTTACTAATCATACCTCTTCCTTGGAACTCCACTTTTCTGTGGTTCAGACAGAGAATTTATACATGATCATAAGGAGAAAGAGAAGGGGAAGGTGGATTTTAGAACTATCAGTTTTGGGGGTTTGAGTGATCTTCCCAGGACAAACCCATGGTAGAGAACAATTATCAGCCTTGGCCATCCAAGTAGGTCAATGGAAATGGCTAAATTACAGTCTTGGGGGTACATTATTATTGCATAGACAAAAAATTTAGGACTTGTCATGATTAAAACAAATTACTCTATTATTTCCTCTGTTTCACAGAGTCTCTGTCTATGCAAAGAACCTCTAGAAACTAAATGACAATTATTAAGTTCCTTACACAAGTCTTATTTATCAATTAGAAATCTTAACTCTTAACAGAGCAAAGAATTAGGGGTAGCTAGGTAATGCAGTAGATAAAGCAAGGTCCCTGGAGTCAGGAGTACCTGGGTTCAAATCAGGTCTCAGACACTTAATAATTATCTAACTGTGTGGCCTTGGGCAAGCCACTTAACCCCATTTGCCTTGCAAAAACCTAAAAAACCCCAAACAAAACCAAAGAAAAAAAACAGAGCAAAGAATGAAATCAAAATGTTGCCTTCTACACTGACTAGCTATGGGATTTTGAGCTAGTAACTCTAATGAAGAGGGAACCAATCAAAGAAATTTTAAAATGAGGTTTAAAAATGTTTGTAGGAAAATATTTTTAGAATGGTATAATTTCAGGTTGGAATGTGACAAATTCATGAAAGTACCAGCTTTGACCCACATGTATTTAAGTACAAAAAAGTTTATTTAAGCATTGCTGTGGTTAGCAGAAGTTAAAGGAGAGAGAGAGAGAGAGAGAGAGATTAGCAGCTGCAACAGCAGCAACAGCAACTGTCATGAGAGGATAAGCAGTAAGGAAAGGTATAGGAGCAAGAGAGTTTATCAGGGGGGTGATGCCTCCCAAAGAACAGAGAGGTGAGCTTTTAAAGGACAGGAAGATGAGGTAATGAGAGATACTTGGATGGGAAGACAATATAGTTCAGAGTTAAACATAGATGGAAGCAGTAATTCAGAGAGTAGATATGAGGGCTAGGGCTGGATTGTTTCATTGATAGAATTTGTTTTATGCTTGGGGGCAGGGATTATGGAGTCAAGGTGCTTAACTAAGGATCTTTACTAACAATTCACCGACCTCATTTTAATAGCTTGGACTATGAGATCTTTGAGCAGGAGGATAGAGGTCAATGTTAAATGTAAGAAATATGTTCATTATTGAGGGAACAGATTAGTTATAGAATATATTTCTCAGTTCAATATTACCTCAACTGCCACTTTGAACTCATCTCTTCAAAAATTATTCTAAAATAGGGTTAATAGTGGAACCAACTTCACAAGGTTTGCTATGAGAGGGGTTCACAAAATCTAATATATGTGTAATTAGGGTCATCCCATGGAGCACATTCCAAGTTCCTGATTCTGGACAGCCATGTAGGAGCTTTGGTGCCAGGAATGACTCAGAGCTGAAGGACTTTGTACTTTGAAATGATGAACTAGAAGATCCCATGACTCAGTAGATATTTAAAAGGGAGTGTTCTATTCTTGTTTTCCTCCCTTTCCAGTTGTTCATCTTGTCAGTGTTGTTTTCAGTAGATTCCCTTAAGGGTTTGGTTGAGAATGACTTGGTGTCTAAAGCATATATTCTGCTTAGATAAGCCTGAATCTGGGTTTGGGCTCCCTCTTTGTTCTTTTTTTAACCTGATTTTAGGCAAATTAGTATCTCTTATTCTTAGATGGATGTGTTAAAATTTGCAGCAACTTAGAAGGTGTGAGAGGTTGGAAGTTCCTGTGTACCACTGGTTTACTCCAAGAAAGTCCTTTCTAGTACTGCAGGATTATTGGTAAAGACAACGACCCACAAGGAGATTGTCCCAAATCTGACTCACTTTACCATAAGAACTATATTGTTTGCATTGTGCAGAATTAAGGGGAAATGAAAAATGCCTAATCAGCAGTCAGAGGTATAATTAACAGGATTTGCAATATTGGTTTGGGAAGCCTGGAGAGATAGTGAATAATCAAGGTTAACACCCAGATTGCAAGTCCAAGAGCTGAGAAGATGAAGTCCTTTATAGTGATAATGGGATAGGGTTTAGTGACTGAAGCAGCTATAGGACTCAGTGGATAGAGCCCAGAGCCTAGAGTCCAGAAGACCTGAGCCTCAGGCACTTAAGCTGTATGACCCTGGGCAAATCACTTAAGTCTGCCTTCATCCACGGATGAAGGAGATGGCAAACCACTCCAGAATCTTTATCAAGAAAACCCCATGTCATGTAGGGTCTTATGGGATCATGAATGATAAGAGTGAATAGCAAAGGGGGGGGGGGTATGATTACTTCAGTTTTGGATAGGTTGAGTCTAAGAAATCTAACTAGACTTTCAGTTTGAGAAGATTTGAAAACTGTCTGGAGACCTGAGAATTGAGGTCAGTGGAGAGGTTAGTCAGAGACCTAAGATTTGAGAATCATCTACAGAGATGATAATTAAATTCATTGGAGTAGATGACATCCCGAGTAGAGGGAGAATAGAAGAAGGTATGACCTGAGTCCTTTAGGATATGTAGAATTAGGGTATGACTTGGTTGAGGATTCAGCAAAGGAGACTGAGGGGACCTCTTTGTAGAAAAAGGAGAAATGTAAGACTCTGCAAACCTTTAAGGATGGAAAAAAATATCCTTAAGGATGAATGGGAAGGAAGTAGGGAAAAAGAACATTTTTGAACTTGACTCGGTTAATTTCTTGTTTGAGGATTATTATTTCAATACTTAAACGGAAAATTTGCACCCCACATTATCAATGTGTTTAATTATTAAAGGTAATTCCCACTAAGAGTTTTTTTTTTTGACAGCCAAGTGCGTTTTGTTTTGTAGTGGAAAGGACACAGGTTTACTACAGCCAAGAGCTTAGGAAGCACTTAAAAATGTTCTCCTAGGCAGGAGAAGGTGTGCAGCCTCCGCCCCAGCTCTCCTCCGGCCAGAAGGCCGAGCCGCCTCCTCCCCGGGGGCGTGGCGCGGGGGCGTGGCCCGGGGCGTGGCCCGGGCACGTCTCCCGAGCTCAGCAGAGAACTACAATTCCCAGAAGGCGGCGCGAGCGGCGGAAGCCGAGAGACCGGAAGCGGCGCGAACCGCGGGCGCCCGCAGCTGTGCCGGCCCGGTGCCCCCTCGTCCTCCGGAGCCCCAGCGGCGGCCGGCGGAGCCGAGGAGTCGCGGGCCCCGATGTGCGCGGCGGCCCCCAGCCTCTCCGCACCGCCATGGCCCGCGGCGGGGAGCTAGGGAGCTAGGCTCCGAGTCCGGGCCCCGGCGGCGGGGAGGAAGCGCGGCCGGCGCCCCGAGGATGGAGAGAGCCATGGAGCAGCTCAACCGCCTGAGCCGCTCGCTGCGCCGCGCCCGCACGGTGGAGCTGCCCGAAGGTGAGGCCCCGCAGGGCCCCGGCCCGGCCCGGCCCCGGCCCCGCAGAGCGCCCCGGCCCCGGCCCCGGCCCCGCAGAGGGGTCCGGCCCCGCAGAGCGCCCCGGCCCCGCAGAGCGCCCCGGCCCCGGCCCCGGCCCCGCAGAGCGCCCCGGCCCCGGCCCCGCAGAGCGCCCCGGCCCCGGCCCCGGCCCCGCAGAGCGCCCCGGCCCCGGCCCCGGCCCCGGCCCCGCAGAGCGCCCCGGCCCCGGCCCCGGCCCCGGCCCCGCAGAGCGGCCCGGCCTTGGGCGTGCCCCGGGAAGGGCCCCGCGGGGGCGCCCGCAGCTGGGAGTGTGGGTGAAGCCGGCTGCGTGTGTGTGTGTGTGTGTGTGTGTGCGTGCGTGTGCGCGCGCGTGTGTGCGCGTGAGAGAGAGAGTTTACATGTGAGAGGGAGTGAGAGAGAGTGTGTGTTTATATGTATGAGAGAGACTGTGTGTATGAGAGAGTGTGTGTATGAGAGTGTGTGTGTGAGTGTGTGACAGTGTATATGTATGAGAGAGTGTGTCTATATGTATGAGAGTGTGTGTGTGTGAGTGTGTGAGAGTGTATAGGTATGAGAGAGTGTGTGTATATGTATGAGAGTGTGTGTGTGAGTGTGTGACAGTGTATATGTATGAGAGAGTGTGTGTATATGTATGAGAGTGTGTGTGTGTGTGTGAGAGTGTATATGTATGAGAGTGTGTGTATATGTATGAGAGTGTGTGTGTGTGAGTGTGTGAGAGTGTATATGTATGAGAGAGTGTGTGTATATGTATGAGAGTGTGTGTGTGAGAGTGTATATGTGTGAGAGTGTGTGAGAGTGTGTGTATATGTATGAGTGTGTGTGTGAGAGTGTATATGTGTGAGAGTGTGTATATGTATGAGAGTGTGAGTGTGTGAGAGTGTATATGTATGAGAGAGTGTGTATATGTATGAGAGTGTGTGTGTGTGAGAGTGTATTTGTGTGAGTGTGTGAGAGTGTGTGTATATGTATGAGTGTGTGTGAGTGTATATGTGTGTGAGTGTGTATATGTATGAGAGTGTGTGAGTGTGAGAGTGAGAGTGTATGTATGAGAGTGTGTGTGTGTGAGAGTGTGTGTGTGAGAGTGTATATGTGTGAGAGTGAGAGTGTGTGTATGTATGAGAGAGTGTGTATGAGTGTGTGTGAGTGTATATGTATGAGAGTGTGTGAGAGAGACACTGTGTGTGAGTGTGTATGTATGAGAGAGTGTGTGTGTGTGAGAGTGTGTGTATATGTATGAGAGACTGTGAGTGAGAGTGTGTGTATATGTACGTGAGAATGTGTGTGTGTGAGAGTGTGTGTATATGTATGAGAGTGTGTGTATGAGAGTGTGTGAGTGTATATGTGTGAGAGAGTGTGTGTGAGAGAGAGACAGTGTGTGTGTGTGAGAGAGTGTATATGTGTGAGAGTGTGTGAGAGAGAGTGTGTGTATATGTATGAGAGTGTGTGTGTGAGAGAGTGTGTGAGAGTGATGGAGAGTGTGTGTGTATATGTATGAGAGAGTGTGTGAGAGAGACACAGTGTGTGTGAGTGAGTGTGTGTGTATGTATGAGAGAGTGTGTGTGAGTGTATATGTGTGAGAGTGTGTGTGAGAGAGTGTGTATATGTATGAGAGACAGAGTGTGTGAGTGAGAGTGTGTGTATATGTATGAGAGAGTGTGTGTGTGAGAGAGTGTATATGTGTGAGAGAGTGTGAGAGAGAGTGATGGAGAGTGTGTATGTATGAGAGTGTGTGTGTGTGAGAGTTTATATGTGAGAGGGAGTGAGAGAGTGTGTGTTTATATGTATGAGAGAGACTGTGTGTGTGAGAGTGAGAGACTGTGTATGAGAGAGAGTGTGTGTGAGAGAGAGTGTGTGTATGAGAGTGTGTGTGTGAGAGAGACAGAGTGTGTATGAGAGAGAGACAGAAAGTGTGTGTGTGTGAGAGTGTGTATATGTATGAAAGTGTGTGTGAGAGAGTGTATATGTGTGAGAGTGTGTGTGAGAGAGTGTGTGTATATGTATGAGAGAGTGTGTGTGAGAGAGTGTGTGAGAGAGAGTGATGGAGAGTGTGTGTATATGTATGAGAGTGTGTGTGAGAGAGACAAGAGTGTGTGAGTGAGAGTGTGTGTGTATGTATGAGAGAGTATGTGTGAGAGTGTGTGAGAGTGAGAGACTGAGAGAGAGTGTGTGTGAGAGAGTATATGTATGAGAGAGTGTGTGTGTTAGAGTGTATATGTGTGAGAGTGTGTGTGAGAGAGACAGTGTGTGTGTGTGTGTGTGAGACAGAGACAGAGAGTGTGTGTATATGTCTGTATGTGTGTGTGTGTGTGTGTGTGAGAGAGAGAGAGAGAGAGAGAGAGAGAGAGAGAGAGAGAGAGAGAGGTGATGTGATGTAATTATTCGAACCAATTTTCTTTTCATGCTCACTTTGATCTTCAGGGAGTCTTAACCATTGGCCCATGATTTTTAAAATTCTTGGGCTTACTGCAAATCTTTTTTATTTTTTATTTTATTTTTTTAGGTTTTTGCAAGGCAAATGACATTAAGTGGCTTGCCCAAGGCCACACAGCTTGGTAATTACTAAGTGTCTGAGACCGGATTTGAACCCAGGTACTCCTGACTCCAGGGCCGATGCTTTATCCGCTACGCAACCTAGCCGCCCCTGGCCCATGATTTAAAAAAAATTATTTTGATTATTCTTTGGATATACTATTATTGATTTTCATTTTAGGCAGTTGAAAACCATTGTTTTTGAGAAGTGATCCATAGGTCTCACTGCATTAAAGATTAAGAACCCAAGAATTAGAAACTTGGTGGGGGAGGATTAAAGGATCTGAGTTATAGAGGTACAGCCTCTTCTGTTGCAGAGACCAAGTTGCAGATGAAAGTTTTCCCATTCTTGTAGGATCTCATCTGGTTTTATTTCTCTTAATGTTGCTAGTAGGGATTGTTTATTTAAAAAGTTGCTTTGCCCTTTTGAAAATGCAGAAAGGATGCTGCTGCTGCTCATGGTGGTGTTCCCAATTATTTACAAAGAGCTTTCCTTACTCTGTCCTTTTGAGCTAGGCTGCAGGTTATATATGAAATCATATATATATATTTATACACAAATATAGTCCCAAATAGTTTGAATATAAATTGGTGGCAGGGAGGAATTATTAAAATAAAAGGAAATATAAACTTAGGTATGACCTTAAATGTATAATTGTATAAGTGTAAAAATAGAATTATAATTGGAATGTATAAATGTGATTGATTGCTGCAGACTCAAAAGAGGCTTTGAGATCTATAAACAGTAAAGAACTTATTTTATTTGGTCTCATTAGAGAATCAGCTTTTTAATGAATCTTTAACTACCTCAAGTTAGTACTGAGATTGGATAGTTTGAAGCAACTTTATGCCGCATTAAGGGCTAAGAATATAGTTATTTGAATTTTTTGAATTGGTTTTCGGAATCCATTCTTCTTTGATCTAGCCAAGGCCATAATACTCTTTCTGAGAACAGGTTGTTAAGTCCTCCTAGGCATAAATATCTTAAGAACAGTCCTTTGTGGGTTCTGGAGAACTTTTAAAAACTTTTTAAAAAGTTCTTCATATTGATATATTTAGGAAAACAGTCCTATGACTTTTGGTTTATTTAAGGAGATGGAAGAATTTAAAATTTCTCCTATGTTTTAGGTGACAAATATAACATTAGCTTATGTAAAAAGTAAAATTTTTTTATTAATGTGGCTAGAGAGTCTTAAAGCATTTTATAATTGGCATTAATGATTTGGGAAACACCTTGTATAAATATGCCACTTTCAGAATTGTGGCTAAGGGAATATTTGTATTAAGGAGGGATGTGCTCATTGTTCATTAATGATGTACTATTGATGTCTGTGCATTTGAAATTTTTCCTAGTACAAAACCTAAAAATTTAAATGGCTTCTCATAAAAAACACACATATCTTTCCTCTTTCTAGTTGCTCTATTACTTCTTGAAAAAATATTATGCTTAGGAGATTAAATGTTTTGAAAATACCTAGTTATTGCAGTTTCCTTTTAAGTATTTTGTATGAAAGAACGCAGATGTCACAAATAAAACATGCTATCGTGAGAACCTTGGTATTTATTTCTCTTTTAGTTAGGAAGAATTAATAGTACTGTTTTTTTTTAATTTTTGGTTTTAGCAAGGCAGTAGATTTAAGTAACTAGCTAGATACTTATTAAGTGTCTGAGGTAAGATTTGAACTCGGGTCATTCTGACTCCAGGGCTAGTGCTCTATCCACTGGGACACCCAGCTGCCCCTCATTTATAATGTCTTTAAGCCATAAGTTGTGTAGGACAAGGTTCTTTCCTCTTGATATTGCTTAGCAATATGTGATTTGAGTTTAAAAGTTCAGACTTTCTTTTGGAGTGTAAAGAGTACTATCCTAGCTTCTTTGCATTGAGGAACATTTTTTTTGAACACACTGTTTCTTATGGCACTATTTTGATATAGGCTGATAAATGCTCACTATAGTTTGGCTTGTTTTTAACTTTTTTCCCCCTCTTTATGCACTTTAGAAAGTTTCTTTTGTCAATACTAAGTGCTTTTTTTTAAAGTTAAAGGCAAAGTGGCAAAAATAAAAAATAGTTACATAGTAGGGAAGTTTTTGAAAATGTGTAAACCCAATAAAACTTATTAAACTTAGGTATGACCTTAAATACTTTGATGCATTTGTGAGTTAATCAATTTACTTTCTCCAGTGATGCAGATGAAACACTATTAATTCATGCAAGTTTCTCTGAAAGTATCCTTTTCATCATTTCCTGTAGCATGACTGTATTCCATTACATTTTTATGCTATAAATTGTTCAGCCATTCCCAATACATGGGTGTTTCCTCAGTTTCCACTCTTGTCCATGGCCTTCCATTAATATTTCAGTAGGAATCTATGCCACATAGGGTCCTTCCTTTTAGATTGTCTTTTAGATAGCTCTTGCTCTTGCTTTATGATTAACCATATTCCATTTCCAGTGATGAATCTCTATTTCATTTCTTGTGTAGCTCCTTGTTGGTAATATGCTGTGTGGTCTGTTTGTACTTATAGTACTCCTTTTATGCCCTTTAGGTAATGGCAACTATGATATTCTAAGACTTATTTACTAGAAAAATATTGATCTTAAAAGATTTGTTTCAGGGGGAAGATAAATAATTTAAAAAATAGCACTGTACTCTTTTGCAAAAGCAAACCATCCCCCTCTTATAATATTCTTTTTTATTCTGAGTCCAGTTCACTGATCATCCAAAGTGTCTGTTAAAGATATGTGTGCTGTTGGATCAGCTCTATGAATTTTTTGTCTAATTGGTTTTTTTTAAGGTTTTTGCTAGGCAATGGGGTTAAGTGACTTGCCGGAGACCACACAGCTAGGTAATTATTAATTATCTGAGGCCGGATTTGAACTCAGCTACTCCTTACTCCAGGGATGGTGCTCTATACACTGTGCCACCCAGCTGCCCCTCTAATTGTTTAGTAAAATATGAATAGTAGATTTTTTTGGTAAGGCAATGGGGTTAAGTGACTTGTCCAAGGTCACACAACTAGTTAATTATTAAGTGTCTGAGGCCAAATTTGATCTCCCAACTCCAGGGCAGGTGCTCTATCCACTGCGCCACCTAGCCACCCCAATAGTAGATACTATTTATCCATTTTCAGTTTTCCTGTTTGTCAGACTGAATTATCTTGAGTTATTTTTTCTCATCTCATTTAGGAGACTCTATACTACTTTAGGGTTTGATCAATTTAACAGTTTGATATTGTTCAGAAACATTATCTTGATCACCTTATATTTTATGGGTAAACCTGCTTCCATTTGCACTCTGGAGTGGAAAATCTTAAATGACAGAAGAATCTTTAGTGTATGTCTCCTTGTTTTGCTTTTTTGCCCCCCTTGCTTGGTTATTATTATCAGAGCATCATAGAACAAAGTTATTTTTGTTATGTCTTTCAGGGAATTGATTTTGATATTTGTATGGTAGATACCTTTTTGATGGAGACTTGTCAAGTAAGGTTTTGTGCTACCAGATCCAATGTTTTTTAATAGTTTTACACACACACACACACACACACACACACACACAGTGGATTTATCTAGTTCCAATTTTTTAATAGTCTTACACACACATACATACACACACACACACACACATATATAGCAGATTTATCTATTTTCTAAATTTTTTTAGTTGAGAGATAGTAAGGAAGTTGTTTGCTATGGAATATTTCTTTATAAAGGGTCACCTCTTTTCTTCTCAAACTTATATTTAGAATTTCCTTCTTATGTATATGGATTATTTTCATATGGATTTAGTAAAAATGGAATGAGACATTGGCATTTGTAGTTTATCATATATTCTTGGTCATTATTGGGGAATAAAAGGATAGATAATTTTCTCCAGGTTTGAAATCACCCTTTCTTTCAGAAATCTTAAGAATCAATTCCTCACTAGCTGCATGATTGTGTTGGTTTCTTCATGGTCCTTTGTTTAACTAGTTGAAATTTGATAGGCTTTGAATTCCATTTTTGTAATGTTGCTTTTTGAGCAACCCCTGTTATAAACAGGTTTAGTCAGCAGTACAAATTTCCTAATTGGTCATTTCTAAAACAACTATTGTCTCATCATTTCCTTTGAGGCCTATAACTTTATCTAGCAAATTTCATTGTAAGTCCTTTGGAATTGTGGTTTCTCAATACTCTGATTATAATTTCTAAATTCCAAAGCTGCTTGTCTTTGCAATATTGTTATTACAAAAAATTGTTCTTCTGGTTCTGTTTATATCACTATTAATTCATGCAAGTTTCTCTGAAAGTATCCTTTTCATCATTTCCCATAGTATGATTGTATTCCATCACATTTATATGCCATATATTGTTCAGCCATTCCCCTAATACATGGGTGCCCCCTCAGTTTCCAATACTTTGTCACTACCAAAAGAGGTTCCAAATATTTTTGCAAATTATTATAGTATTTTGGTTTAGGATTAATCACTCCTTTAATCTATCCCTCTTTTCTTTTTCCTCTTTTCCTTTTTGTTTCTCTTTAGTGAAGTATAATTCTGTACCCCAGTCTGGTCAGTATTTCTTTCTTCCTTTAACTGAGTAAAATAAGTAAGGTTCAAATGTTTTTAGCCACTCCCCCATCCACTTTCCTCATTGTTGTATCGAACTCAGAGGGAACACTTTCACCATCTCTTCATACTAGAACATAAATAATATGTCCTATTTTGTCCCTTTTGCTTATTTATTCATCTTTATCCTTTTATGCTAGTTCTGTTTCCTTTGTTTGCACTTCAGAGTTTCTACCCATCTCAGAATTTTTCATCAGGAATGCTTGAAAGCCCTTTATTTCATTAAGATTCTATTTTACCTATAGATTATATTCATTTATCCCAGGTAAGTCATTTTGGGTTATTAGTTTAGAATTTTTGCCTTCTGAAATATCCCAACTATCCCAAGCTCTCTACTCTTTTGTAGTGGTGACTTCAATCATGTAAGATACTGGCTATGACTCCTTCATTTGTGAATTCTTTCTGTTTGCTTGTATTTTTTTTTTTAATTGAAAGCTCTTGATTTTGGCTATAACATTCTGGGAAGTTTTAATTTTGCAATGTTTTAGGAAGTGACTTGATTATATTTTTACTTTATTATCTAATTCTAAGAACTTGGGCAGTTTTATTATTTCTTGAAATATAATGTCTTGACTTTTTTGGTCATGGGTTTCAGTTAGTCCAGTGATTCTTTGTTTTGGGGTTTTTGTGAGGCACTGGGGTTAAGTGACTTGCCCAAGATCACACAGTTAAGTATCAAGTGTCTGAGGCTTTATTTGACCTCAGGTCCTCCTGACTCCAGGACTCCACCACCCATGTACCCCTAGTTCAGTGATTTTTAAATTATCTTTTTTGATCAATTTTCCTAGATATTTATTTTTGCTATGATATATACTTAACACTTTAAATCTTTTTTAGTCTTTGGATTTTGTTTTACTATTTCTTATGTCTCATGAAATTTTTAGCGTTTGTTTCATCTGTTTTAATTTTCAGGAAGTTTGTTGCTTGAGTAAGGTATTATACCTTTTCTTCCAAGTCATTATTTCCTTTTCCAGTTCTTTCTTCCATAGCCTATATTTCTCTTTCAGTTTTTTTTCCTTTAGAACCCTTTAAAAAATATTCATTTAAGGCAATGGAGTTAAGTGCCTTGCCCAAGGTCATACAGCTGGCAATAATTAAGTGTCTAAGGCTGGATTTGAATTCAGGTCCTCTATCCACTGCACCACCTAGCTGCCTTCCTTTAGAACTCTCCATTTTGCTTATAAAAATATTTTTATTCTTCCTCTTGCTTCATTGTTTCTAGGTATTCTAGTTGAATTTATGCCCAAGCTGTATTTATTTTTCTTCAAGGTTTTGCTTATTTATTTGAAGTCATTTTTAAGAATTTGTGACTTGAGCATCCCTGTCATCATCATAATTTTTTTTATGGTGTTATTCCTTTTTCCAGCCTGTTTTCTGATTTTAGACTTTATTTTAGGGCTAGGGTTTGTATACCTCTGAAGAAAATTATTGGTTTAGTTCTTCTGCTGCTTTCTTGGAGTACTAAATGTTTTGCTATTCTGGAATCTCAAGAATAGCTCAATCTAGAGACCTCTTCAGTTTTCAGTTCTCTCAAAATGAACAAAGTCTGATCATTGTCTCCCAGTCTGAGCTCAGCAGGTTCCTGACCTGGATTTGATTCTGAGTATTTAAAGTTCCAGTTTTACTCATCCCATATTGGCCAACTTCCTTTTGGTCTGGAATTCTTTCCCTTGTTATTCCTCTGCAGGCTTCAGAAGCCAGGATTAAGACCCTGCTCCACTTTTGGGGTTTGAGACACAGAGCTGCTAGTTAATTGCTTCTGAATTTATTCACTCATTATACAGTCTAGGACTGAGTCCTCTTTGGATCTTTGACTTGGAACTGACTAGTGCAAAACAGAGCTACTGTTTGGCACCTGCTCTTGCATGCTGTATAAGTTTAAGCTCTTATGTTGGCTTCTCCTTCCTGGAATCAGATCTCTCTGTCTGTCTTCAATCCTAATTGGGTTGAAAAATGGCTTACTTTGATTTTTTTTTTAAATTTCTCTCTCAACATTTAGTCTAATGTGTTTTCTAATTAATTCTCTTTGGACTAGTTGAGGGAAGGGTGTGAGCATACTCTATTTCTTCCTTCTGCTCTACCATCTTGATTGTATTTTAACAGGAAATGACTAGTTATTAATGTTAATATTTCAGAATCATATGTATAGAGTCCCACCACTAGCTTGCAGGAGCAAATATCAGATAAGTACCAAGTTAGAAGAATACAAATAAAAAGGAATCATCTACAGCTGGGGCATCTCCAGCTCTACATATATATATATATATATATATATATATATATATATATATATATATATATATATGTTGTTGACTTCCTTAGTTGTCAAAATCATAAAATAGACAGTGATTTTGATTGTTATCCTTTCCAGAGGAAGTTTAATGTATATTATTTTGCTATGAGACAAATAAAAAGAACCTAGAAACTCATCCATAAAGCAGTTGATCAACTTGACAAGGAGAAAAAAATTTTCAATCAAAGGTAACATGCATTAGAATGTAAATTCTATTTGTTGAATCTTCTGCATGAGGTTAGCAGAAGATTACAGAGCTGTTTCATCTTTTGACACGGTGAGAAGCTAAGGAGAGGTGTAACAGTGCAAAATTTTCATGAGTAAGAGTGATAGAAGTGGAAGCTCTGGGGAAAAATTTTTGTGTTTGGATTCAACACAGTTGTACTACATGGAAAAATTGAAGTGGCAGCCAAAAATATAAAAAAGTAAAATTTAGAATACCTCAACTTCAGTTACTAGTGATATTTGTTTTTCAAATATCCTTGTGTTTTTCTTGTTCTTGATTTTTGGTAACTGATTTTTTGCAGCCAACACATGGGGAAAGAATTTTGAAAAACATTGTATTACACAAATATGATTTTTTTTAAATAAAGCATTTTAAACTAGTTTTGTAATATATTCATAAGGAGACCAGTATGAAGCTGTTTTGAATTTTTAAAAATAGTTTTTATACAATGCATTATAGAATATCAAAAATTAATTGCTCAAATTTGTAAAATTATTAAATTTATAAATAACCTCAAGTTTTCAGAGTTTAAATTCATAATATAAAGTTCTTTTTTTCCCATCAAGTTTCTGGAAAAAAATCAAGATGTTGATTTGAAAACAAATTTGACATACTTCTTTCTCTACTTGAGTAGTTAAAATGATTCCAAAGTTATCCTAATTCTTTTCTTTTAGCAGACAATAGACATTAGATCTTTCTGAAATCTAGTTTTAATGTATTAGATTATGCCTAGCAGTAATTTCACATGCTTTCTCTGAAGTTCCTTGTACATGCATAGTTCTGTATATGTATAAGTGGAATAAACTAATTTTTTTTAACTGGTTTCTGCCTAGATAATGAAACTGCTGTCTATACATTAATGCCTATGGTTATGGCTGATCAGCATAGGTGAGTATTTCTTCTAAAGATCAATGAAGAACAAAAAAGCTTAGAATTTTAGAGCCCCTAGAAGTGAACTTAAAGGCAGTCTAATTCAGTGCTTTATTTTATACATAAGAAAGAAAGGAACAAGGAAATTTCAGATGTGCCCAAGGTTAAAATTGCTAACATTTGTCTAAAATTTTCCCTTCATTTTGTCCCTTTTTCTTTAAAAAACAAATTCATTGTTGCCACAAACCAATTAGCAAACCTTAGACAAGTCAGTTATTTTAATTTTATAGGTGACAGTAATAGATAATAATTAACATTTATATAGGGCTCAGTAAGATGTTGTTGGATTGTATTCAATTTAAAAATATGCCTGTCGCTTACAAAATGTGGTGCTAGGTCCAAATACAAAATAATTCCTGCCTTTAGGGAGCTTATGTCCTGCTAGAAGATTGGGAATGGAAATCTAGCATGTACATAGGAAAAAAGTGAGGTAATTTGATATCACGAGGGTTTTTTAAGATTCTAAGATTCTGTAATTAAGATATTTTCATTGGGGGAAAATGAATGATTTCGAATTTTTTTTTTCCTGTAGTATTCTGAATGCATAATCAGTTATGTAATGAGTATCCCAAAAGTCATTAGTGTAGTTTTAGGCTTTAAAACCATACTAAGACTTTTGAGACACCCTGTCTGTAATAACCCATTTCATGGAAATAAATGTTTGGCTAACTAGCATGGGCTATTAAGATATAATCTGAGATTGAATTGTCATAGTGGGTGAGTAGGTGCAGATCTGGTCATTCAGAAATTATAGAAATGTAGAAAAGTGTAATGTATTGTTTGCTATTTTGGTGTTCTGCTATTTGTGAAGAATTAGTGACTGTTTGCCAGATTGATATCTAGTTATGACATGATTGGGATTTAAAATTGGAGGAGAAACTGATCATCTGTAGACTTAGATTATGATCTTGCCTTTAAGATAGCATATGTATAGCCAAAGAGAGAGAGAGAGAGAGAGAGAGAGAGAGAGAGAGAGAGAGAGAGAGAGTGAGTTACGGATTTTGCTGTAACTTTATAAATAATTCAGGCAAAATTTAGGTATGGGTTATCAATCTCACATCAGGTTTGTGTTGTATATGTGCAGGTCTCTAGCCAAACTCTTTTGCTACAGAAGAATTCATTGACAATAGAAACCAGTTTAGGTGACTTTAGAGTAGGAAATATGTCAGTGTCTTACTAGTCATGATTGGAACCTTTTGGTCCCTAGTTTAATTGACTACAAGTACTTTTTGGGAGTTACACAACTTTGTGCAAATTGCTACACTTTAGAGAATCACTTCTCTGGGGCTATGATTATGAAGATTTAATAAAAGGAGTTGAAAAACTATGAACTGTGTCTTAGTCTTTTGATTTTGTTTTTGTGTAGATCTGTTTCAGAATTATTATCCAATTCAAAGTTTGATGTCAATTATGCATTTGGACGCGTGAAAAGAAGCTTACTTCACATTGCTGCAAAGTAAGACATAATTGATTTAGACAAATAAATGTAGCCTTATGTTTCTTTACATTTTCTTGATTGCTTGAATTCTGTTTTTTTGGGTAATTCTGGAATGTGGTCAGTGATGTAGCCATGAAATACTACCACAAGCTCTACAGCCTGGGTGAAATGGAGATTCCCTTTTTGATGGACTGAGTAAGAACTGTGCAACTAAATTTACTTTTTTACTTTTAGAATTGGAGAAACTATTCAAATTATTTAAAACTCAGGATTAACTTTAAATTCATTATCATCTGGAAATATGCTAACAATAATCTGAAGTCATTGACTTTCATAATCTGTGAGACTTATTTGAGATGGAGTAGATGTAGAATACTATTTAGCTAAATTGTCTCATTGCTTATTACTAATAGGAAATTAGACTTTTGGAAAGTGTAACCATGACACTTGCAGTTTAAGAAGTAATAATGAGGTAACCATTAAAACAGTGTATATACATACACTTTAGTACAGATGTATATATTTTCTGGAGTTGGGAACTTTGGCTGATATTCTAGTAGAAATCTAAAGTATTATCTTTATGGAGTAGGTATAGGATGTTTAAATAAATAATATTTAAAGTGCGATTTAAATTAAGAGATATTCCTAGTTTTTGACCGTTAGACATTGATCAACATATTTGCTTTAATTATTGAAAGAATTTGAACTCTGAATTTTGTTTCAGTTGTGGATCAGTCGAATGCTTGGTTCTGCTGTTAAAAAAAGGAGCAAATCCTAACTATCAAGATATTTCAGGATGTACACCCCTTCATCTGGCAGCTAGAAATGGGTAAAATGATTTTTCTAAATAACTTATTTCTCATAATATGTTCAGTGATTTTTCAGTTATTTTTGAGTATATTTTGATCTTAAGCTTGTGGAAGTCATGTAAACACTTAAATAAGTATGATTAGGTTTTTTTTTTTTATTTTAGGTTTTTGCAAGGCAAATGGGGTTAAGTGGCTTGCCCAAGGCCACACAGCTAGGTAATTATTAAGTGTCTGAGACCAGATTTGAACCCAGGTACTCCTGACTCCAAGGCCGCTGCTTTATCCACTATGCCACCTAGCCGCCCCAATCAGTTTTTTAAAATGGAATAGTTTATTTTTCCAACTGTAGGTGACAGTAATTTTCAAGAATCATTTTTTATGCAAGGTTTGAATTTCAAATTTTTCTCTCTCCCCTTCCTGTTCCCCACCCCTTGACGGAAAGCAGTCTATATAAATTATACATGTAAAACCATGCTAAACATAGATGCATAGTGATCTTGTGAAAGAAGATGGTCAATTTTAAAGTAGAAATTTTCTTAAAGATAGAGGTTAGAAGTTCTCATGTCAAGGAAGAAAAAAATTTATTGTGTGCCAGGTACTGTGCCAAGTGTTTTATGAATATTATCTCATTTGACTCTCACAAAATCTGAGGGCAGACTTAACACCCAGGTCTTTCTCACTCGAGGCCTGGTGCAAGATAATTATAATTAGTCTTCATTTCTTGAAGCAACTATTAAGTAAAGTGAAGTGAGTAGCACTAATGGTTATTTTTTAAAGTTTTTCTTTTAAGATATATTATCATGTTTGAGCATTATATTCATTGGTCTTTTTCTATAGTTTTCCTTTTCATGAGAAAGACACAGTGTGGTTTTAATGGAGAAAGAATTTACCTTGAAAGAGGTAGGAAAACCTAGGGTCAAAGCCACAGAATGGATTAAAAGCAAGTTCAGTATTTTTGTCACTATAGTAGAAGATTCAGGCAGGTGACTCAGTGTGAAAGATACGGATGTGGTCCTAGTATTGAAAGGCAGGATGTTTTCTTGATTAGTCTGCCAGAAAGAATCCTTATTAACTATTCTTCAGAAACAGAGACTTGTGCACATAATAGCTAGGTGATTCTGGGCCAGTCACATAATTTCTCAGTGATGTAGGTAAGTCTCTTAACATTGGAGTTCTTTATTTAAAAATACACATATAGTATACATAAAGTTATTTACATAGCAAGGTAATGGAAGAAAATGATTTAGAAGTGGTTTTTGACATCTAGTCTTATTTGTGGTGGGCCAGTCTCTTATACACACACACACACACACACACACACACACACATTTGGCAATGTAGTGAAACCTGTGGCTCCCCTCACAAAATAATGTTTTTTAAATAACTTCCATAGGGTTTAAAGGAAACTAATTATTGATAACTATAAATAGCCCAGGTGAAGATGCTCTCTCTAATTAATACAGGTCAGTCAGCACCTCCTCTACAGCAAAGGGTTAATAATATGTAGTGCATGGATAGATGTCTAAGGAAAATGTATAGATATGAACAATTATTGACTAAATTTTCATTGTCTAATTAGAAGCTAAAGAACAGATTGTCTCACAGTATGGATTAAAAAACAAGTTCAATCTTTTTGTCACTATTAGCAGGAGATTCAGGCAGGTGACTCAGTGTGAAAGATATAGACATGGTCCCAGTATTGAAAGGCAGAATGTTTTCTGTATTACTTTGCCAGAAAGAATCCTTATAAACTATCCTTCAGAAACAAAGACTTGACAAATAGCCCTAAAAAGGAGTCATTTTAATCATTAGATATACCAATAATGACCATCTCTGTGGGAAGAGGCCTTCATTGCCTTAATTTATAAGATAAAAAAAATAAAGTAGGGAGATAAAGTGATTTACATAGCAAGGCAGTGGAAGAAAATTAATTAGAATTGGTTTATGGCACCTAGTCTTGTTGTAGGTCAGTTTCTTATTTTAATTGGACTTAAAAAATATCTGTAGATAAAATTTAAAAACTACTTTAAATAGTTTGTGGTATTTTTGGAGACATAGCTTTTTAGGATAAAAATTTCTAACATAATTTAAGATGATGCAGTTTGACCATAGATTAACATATATAATTAAGAATTTCTTTAGTCAATAGTTTGATCTGCGTTAACAAGCATCATTAAAATATCTGATCACATAACCACAAACCCAATTCCTTCAAGCAGATGTGCTAAGTGAGGGACAGTGAGCCAAATTAGGGCTATTTTCACATCATCTATTAATAGCCCCCACTTCACTCCTATGTGTTATATGTACCTCAGCTGTCTCTGTTCTAATGAGTAGTATGATCTTGCTAGCCTGTTATGGCATTTCTCTGCCTCACAAATGCTACTTTTGGTGAGCTTGTTTTCTAGCCCAGTTGGATAGTAATTTTTTCCTGTATCTGGTTATAGTCTTCATAACAATAATTGCAGCCAATACTTAACATATTGCTTCAGTATTTGCAAAATGCTTTACAGAAAACTAATTTGATTTTCAAAATAACCCTGGAAGGTAGGTTTCTTATTTATCCCCACCTTACAGAAGGAAACTGAGCTTAGATCATGCAATTAATTAGTAAGATGTTAGATTTGAACTCAGAATTTTATGACTCCAGATCTCTTCTGCTACATGATAACTGATATAGTATAAATTAGAAAACAGTGGTTCTTTTAGATTTGGAGATTTTGAGAAAATTGTAGTCCAGATTGTGAAAATATCCTGAATATTCAGACCCTTGATGCTTACATACAATTTGAAAAGTGGGTATGATAGAATTGTGAAGGACAAATACTGAAGCTTCAAAGTTTGTCTACATGTTGACAAGATTGGATTCATTGGAAAAGACCCGGATGTTGGGAAGGATTGAAAGCAAAAAGAGAAAAGGATAAAAGAGGATAAAATAAATAGTATCATGGAAACAATCAACATGAGCTTTGATAGACATTGTGTGAGATAGTGGGGGATAGAAGGACCTGGTATGCTCTGATCTATTTGCTAGGAGAGAGGAGTTTAGGGGCAAGAAGTAAGTCCTGCATTTTCCATCTCCTATCCTTTGTTTTCTTGGCAATGTATTTTGAGGATGATTATTGTGCTGCTTTTTCTTTTTTCTTTGTTCCAATATTCTTTGAGGCCTATTTTCTGGATCCACTTAATTTTGTAAAGAGGTAACCATCCAGCCTTCTCATTGTCAGAGTCTAGTTTGATAATCAGTCTTTGATCTTTGATAAACATTAAGTACCTGTTGTGTACCAGGAAGTGTGCTAATCACTAGAGAAAGGCAAACATAAAAAAAGGCTTTCAAAAAACCCACAGTCTAATGGGGGAGACAGTATATAAAAAGCTGTGTACAAACAATTTATATACACACCAAATTGGAAGTTAATAAGAGAAAGGCTTCTTTTAGAAGATGGCATTTTAACTGGGATTTACCAGAAACAAGATGGAAAAAGAGAACGTTTCAAGGCCTGGAGAAGATCAGGGAAAATACCTGAAGAAAAGAAATTGAGTGTCTTGTTTGAGGAACAGCAAGGCAGAGCTAGTGTGACTAGATTGTAGAGTATGTTGATTATGGGGTGGGAAGTGTAAGGTGTAAGCCTGGAAAGGTGGAAATGGGAGGGTTATGAATAGCTTGAAAGATCAAACAGACTTTTATCCTTTTTTATTATATGCAGGTGGTGATAGGGGATTTTATTGAGTAGGGGGATTGACCTAGTTAGACCTGTAGTCTGGGAAGATCCCTTTGTCAGCTGAATAGGCTGGAGTAGGCAGACTTGTGTCAGGGAGATCCATTAGCAGACTATGGTAAGGCCTGCCAAATCTTGTTATTCGGCAGTGTTTCATACCACTACAATTAGGCAGCATGTATAGTGGAAAGTATGCTTAATTTAGTCAGATGACCAAGGTCCAGATCAAAACTCTGCTGCCTACTAGCTGAGTTAAGTACCCTGAGGCAAGTCAGCTAACCTTTCTGGGACCACCACAAGATTTGGGCTAGATCTCTGAAGTCTCTTTCTGTTTTAAATCTTAAGATTTTATGTTCTTTCACATCTGTCCTTTTCTCTCATATTTCATGGTTATTACTTAAGTTCAAGTTTTTAATCACTTCTTGATTGGAGCACATGTAATAGCCTCCTAATTGGTTTCTCAGTTTCTAATCCCTTAAATCCATTCTTCATAGAGCTGCCAAAGCAATCTTGCTAAGACCTTAGGATCATGTATCTCCTCTGTAGCAAAACCATCTGTGACTTGCTGTACCTTGTGATTAAACACCTTAGTTTGGCTTTTAAAATGAAAAGATTGGATTCATTGGAAAAGACCCTAAAAAGAAAGTGTTTTGCAAAAAAATCTAAATGTCAGTAGTTGTAGTTGAAAGGTCTATTCTTTTAATTCTTAGCACCAATAATAATACTTTGTATGTAATAAATATTTGAATTGATTTATATTTTATTAGGCCAGATATAAGAAAGCTGGTTTTTCCTATTTTGAGGTAGCGCTTTTTGGGTTTTTCTTAGTATAATTTAGAACTTGGTGCACTATCATCATCTTCATTCAACTGATTGAAATTTAAGTATATTATAAAAATTTTCCTAAATGAGGTGAAAACTTGATTATTGCCATGTATGCATATAACTCTATTTCCTGATGTTGGAGAGGTTGAGGCTGATGAGTCACTTGAGTTTGGGAGTTTGTAGGTTAGTAGTTCATACCAAGTAAAGTGCCAAAGTGGTGAGCTCCTAGGACTGGAGAATGACTAAATTGCTTATGGAGGCCGAACCTAGTCAGCTCTGAAAAATGAGCATGTTAAATTCTGTACCAATCAGTGTTAGATTAGGACCCATGAGTGGCCACTTCTAGGTCACAGTATAATGGGAGAGTCAGTAGATAGCGATAGACCCAATCTCAAAGTAATCCCAAAACAAAACAAAAATATCCAAACAACCAAAAAAAAAAACCCCAAAACTTGTTACACATTTCCCCCTTCAGTTATCTGTAAATCAGACGTAATGTTTTATTATGGCCAGATCTTAGAAACATTACCATTTGTTTTTCATTTTAAATGATGTTGGCTAAGTTTATTAATCAAATAGGATAGCTTTATAAGTATGTAACATCAAATATTGAATCTGAATTAATTTTTAAAAAATATGTCTTATTTTATGCTTGGTGTATTTTAATGATACTGTTTATAACATTTATGAATATCTTTTTTCTTTCTAGTCAGAAGAAATGCATGAGTAAATTATTAGAATATAGCGCAGATGTCAACATTTGTAATAATGAAGGACTGACTGCTGTAAGTGTTTTAAATTTTGTCAAAGTGGCTTTAAAAAAGTAAAATTTAACTTGACACATGAGTTTTGAAACAATTATTTTTTCTTTTTGTTTAAACATCTTTGCAATAATTGAATGGATCACAAATGTTTGGAAACGTTTTTCTTTTAGATATATTTATTTTGGAGAAACCATGAACCTACCAATTTCCTTTTTTTGTTTGCTTGCTTGTTTCTTTTTGGTTTCTGTTTTAATTCTGTCATCATCTAGTTCCTTTCCTTAGATTCTGACACTACTCTTCACAGTCTTTCAACAATGCATTCTTTATTGGCACCTGAGAGTTTACACTATGGGTGCAGTTTTTTCCCCTCTTGTTTCTCACTGTGCTCAGGAGTAGAATGTTTTCCTTTATTCCTTATCCTTGCCCTTGAAAATTTAAGTCAGTGTGACACTGTGTGTGCCTCTCTCCGTGAAAATCCTGCTTTGATGTCTTGTGTAATAGAAGGGAGCTTGGGCACTTGAAAGTTGTGCCAATGGATAAGCCTTGGCAGGAACTGCAGAGCTAGCAAGTTTCTGAATGTGGGTCTAGTGATGGTCAAAGACCAACTTAAGTTTAGAAAAGCTTATAATTATTTTGACTGCATGACTGTGAACTTTTCCATCACAGTATTGCTCTCTGAGGGAATAGATGTAAATGTTGAGAGTATTTCTCTTAGTTATTTGTGTATGGATTGTCCCTGCCCCCATAGTGGGGTTATGGTAAGGTTCTTTTTTTGCTGTTGTTTGCCAATTCTTCTGGCCTACTTTGAGGTTAGGACTGGGCTCTGCCACACTTGCAGAGGGAAGGTTTGACCTGGTTCTGTGGGCTGATTTCTTGAGGTATTGGGTGTTAGTTAAGTTATTCAGGGATAGACTGGACACCGGCAAGATTTTGGTGCTCCTAAATTATCTTATCTAGGACATAATCTAATTGACTGTTCCCATTCTGAGCTCTGTAAACTCCTGACTTGGCTTGAGGTCCACGCAAAAGTAGACTGTTGCCTCTCTACCAGCCAGGCTTGGAGAAGTAGAATTGTGGCTCCACTTTGATCTGGGCTTTCTCCTCTAGTTATTCTTCTACATAATAGACTAGACATTGGAAGTAAGATCCTGCTTTGGGTCTGAAGTCTGAGCCAGCTTCCTCCTTTTTCTGTAGCAGTGCTCAGGCCTCCTCCTGGGTCTCCTGATATCACCTGGATCTGTTTATCAGGATTGGGTAGGAGATGACCAAGATAGTTGATACCTGCCCCTGGCACAGGACTGTGGTATGAGGCTGGCAGAACCAGCTACTTCTCCTCTAGTGAACAGCCTTTTCCTGGACTGGAGTGTCACTTCTCTGCTCTACTACCACTCTCCTCCCCCCTTAGTCCTCAGAACCTCTTGTCTGTTTGCTTATGCTGAGCTGCCCTGTATAAAGGACTCACTGTGACCTTTTATGGATTTCTTTATTAGGTTTTGGTCTGGTGCATTTCCTAAATTTGTTATTAGGAGATTGTCCATAAAAACTCCTAGGCATCATTTTCTAAGTTTGAAGAGCTTGCAATCTTCTTTAGTATAGGGAATTTCAATAATGGTGAAATCATAGATCCTTAAAATATATAAACTGTATGGAATTGTGATTATTTTAGAGTGAAATTCCTATAATCTATTCCATACAATTTATATATTTCAAGGATCTATAATTTCACCACTATTGAGACTCCCTATACTAAAGAAACTCCATTTCCCTAGCAAAGCCTTGGAAAGTTATGATTGCTGTTATTCATAATTGGAAGGATCAAAATTTGAAAGGATATAAAAAAGCATATCTTGATATTTAGAAACATTTTATAATACTCAGTTACTTTTTCTCAATTTTGCTTTTTATCTGTTGAGGATAACAGCTTCAGCTGTCAAACAAGCTATTTTTATATTTATTTCCATGACTTGTATATGTTACTTTCCTATTAATACATTGCTTGATTTTTTCCTTTTTCCTTTTTTTTTTTTGCTGGTGAGGGTAAGGTTGGGATATGAAGGGCAGTGAAGAGAGGATGAATGCTCTATACTGATAATATCTAATACCAAGGCTTATTAGACTTGGAAAAAAATGTAGCACCTTTTCTTCTCTAAATCAGAATTAACTTTTGGAAAATGTAATTACTTTCTGAAAACTCCTGGGCATCTAAGAAGGAAGATATCTTGTACTTGCCCTGTCATTTTGTATTATGAAAAGATGAATTCTGAAAAATAACTTTGGGCTTGCCCAAATTTTATTGGAAATTTTAATTGTTTAAAAACTAAGAAAAAGCATTTAAACCATTTAAACCTAAAATGTCACTAGTGTGTATGCTCGATTTGTAATTGAAAAATTAGATTATTTATGTTAAAGTTCTAATGTAAACAATTCTTGTAAAAGTATTAACTGGCACAAATTATTCTACAGATTCACTGGTTGGCTGTAAATGGAAGAACAGAACTACTCCATGATCTTGTGCAGCATGTCAGTAACGTGGATGTTGAAGATGCAATGGGACAGACAGCATTGCATGTTGCATGCCAGAATGGTCATAAGACAGTAGGTTAAATTTAGTTGAAATTTAATGTATTTTGTAAATTTTTGAAAACTTTGAATTTATGAAAAAGTTTTCAGTAGGAATATTTGTGAACTTTGTTTTGAAAGGTCTTGCTTTTAAAGTATTTTCTTCTAGATTGTTGATTTGTTTTGGTGGAAGGAGAAGAAATTAGTGTTTTTTTTAATACTTTAGTATATTATGTAATTTCTTGCATATTATAATCTCTTTACACATTTTCCATGAGTATTCTGACTGAAAAAATATATCACTTGATAGTCAACATTTTGGTGATGAACATTTTCAAGCTTAGAAACTTTCTTAGTTTGATAGGACATACTAGCATCTGTGCTTTGATGATCTAACCTTCAGGAGTCCAAGATTATCTCTGAGGAGGCATTCCAAGAAAGTGAGAGTATGGTGTATAAGGTGTGGCATCAGAACTCTGATCAGAACTCTGAGTTTGGTAGGCAAAAATTGCTTTTCTGGTGTCCTAATTTAGTTCATTAAGTGGGAAAAAAATATTTCTTTGGATTCTAATGTTTACTTAGATTTTATTCCTTTTAATGTCTAGAAATTAGTTTAGTGTATTTAAGGAATAATTAATAGTTATTGTTTCTTCAAAGATTACCATCTTTAAGGTCATGAAAACACTTTTTTTAAAAAAACTTAACACCAGAAATATTCTGACACATCTGATTCCATTCTTCAGTTTTAAAAAAAGTGAAATTATACATGACTTTCAGGAATTCTTTTCTTAAATTATAATAGTTTTGGATGTGATCCCTGTTGATAGTAACCTAAAGGAAAAGGCTCCCTGAATTTTCAAGTTTAAAGACTTCTATTTATATCATGAGAGATAATTAACTAATGAAAAAAACTGTTATTTCAATTGTTCAACAACCTTGCCTTCTCTCTGCTTCCATAAAGTTTAGATAGGAGATATGTTGTAGTAGTTGATATAAATTACTTTCAGTTAGCATAGAAGATAGTAGACCATTAAGAAAGTCTGATAGAGTGCATTAAAAAAATGTGAAATAAAGTAAAAAATTGAGGATTACATGGCATAAATACAATGTATTCCATATAGTTTACAACCTAAAGCAGGTGAGGTAAAACAGTGAAGAATACTTTGCAGTTGAGAACTTCTGTCTTTGAAGAATAGTTTTCTATGAAAATATATAGATATTCTGATTTTATTATGATGATGTTTGCTAGCTGAAATTTTGCAGATATAATATAGCTGGAAGAGAAAAAAATAGTGACTTTCCTAACAGCTTTACAGTTTTATATTTCTACAGTTGTTTGCATTAGGGAATAAGATTGCTGCTAAATCTCCATTTTAGTCACTGAAATGCCACAGGGCTTTTTGATGATTATACAGAAGAAGGAAATATATAGTGATGGAGTGTTTCTGAATCATTGGTGATTGCCATTAATTATAGTATCAGAATGTCTGAAGGACCCTTGAAAAGTCATTTAACCAATTTCTTTGTCTTTTGGTAGAATTATATTTTTCTCAGTAGAATTGTGCTAATTCTAATTATGTCTTCGAATTGGTCATTTTCTATGTTGTATTAGAATCTCATTGGACAGGAATCTTGTTTTGAGTTCAACTGAATTATCTACTGGAGATTTGATAAGTTTTGTAAGAATAGGAACTGTTGGGGGTGGCTAGGTGGCACAGTGAATAGAGCACCAGCTCTGGAGTCAGGAGTACCTGAGTTCAAATGCGGCCTCAGATACTTAATAATTACCTAGCTGTGTGGCCTCGGGCAAACAGCTTAACCCCATTGCCTTGTCAAAAAAAAAAAAAGAACAGCTACTGTCAGTTATTATTTTTATAAGTAATTCTGAATCATTCCTTAATTTACTAATGAGATGCTCTGGAAGACTTTATTGTGTATTAATGATTTAGATGGATGTGGAATTAGGAAGGCTTTTATAACAGTGTATTAGAATTGAATGTGACTTTCTTTGTCCCTCTATTGCAAGGTAGTTTCTTTGATTATATCCTTTAAAGGCAACTAGGTGGCACATTATATAAAGTGCTAGGCCTGGAGTCAAGGCTTAACTTCCTGAGTTCTTATCTGATCCCAGACTCTTGCTAGCTGGGTGATCCTGGACAGGTTGCAATCCTAACCCTAACCCTCAGTTTTCTCAGCTGTAAAATGAGCTAGTGAAGGAAAGGACAAATCACTCCACTATGTTTGCCAAGAAAATCCCAGTTGAGGTCAAGAAGAATGAGATGTGATTGTAAAACATCTGAAAAAGCTTATATATGAGGGCATGTATAGTGTTTTTTAATATTCAAAATTATTATTAAAATAAAAAGTTTGAAATTTTATTCCTTTTATAAATATGAACTGTAAAAATCTTCAGGGGAAATAAACCATCAAGCTCTAAAAAATTAATATAGGGAGATGGGAAACAGAAATCTTCTGTGAAGTTTTACTTTTAACCTCTATAGATTGAATTTCAGGAACATATAAGAAGAAAGTTTGAGTAAATGGCCATGAGAAAGAGAGGAAACACCATTTCCAAATATTGGGCAGCTCTGTAACATTCCTTTCTGCTGCTACATTGTTAATTGCCTCATTGATGATGAGAAATGCTTTAAGGATGATGAGGTTACTTGTTTAGTTAATTTGCTAATTTTATTATGAGTTTGCATAGAGGGTTAAATTTAAATCCAGTTTGCAGAGCATAGATCTAATTCTCCAAGAATAACCAAGATGAAAAACTCATTTTACTTCTTTGCCTAGCTGCTGATCCCAAGCTATGTAGCATGGGCATTCAAATTTTCTTTATTGATTCTTATACTATCGTCTTAATGTATATAATGTTTTAGGATTTTTGAAGGTTGTCTTTTTCTTCTTGAGAGGCAATGTGACACTGTGTAGAGAACCAATATCAAAAAGAACTGGTTTCTTCTTGGACTGTGTGTCTTTTGCTTTGTATTACCAGAATTATAATATAGCTTTAGGATATAGAATAAGGGTACAGTATAATCTAGAGAACATTGAAATCCTTGGTTCCTCTTGACTTAGAAGGGACCGTAAAAGTTACACTTGGTTCATTCATTGACTAAATATTTAGACTTGGGATAGCGACATATTTTTCTCTATCCCAAACTTACCCTTATGATGTATGCAGAATTCTAGCAATCCAGTTGATGAAAGTACTCTGAATTTTGAGGTGGAAAAAGGCAATGCATGTATATGAGAATATGGTTTTTGTTGCTGTGGGATGTTACTTTTCCAGCATTGGAAGGATACGGAGCAATTTGCATATTCTTTGTGATGATTGAATTTTGACCTACTGTAGCAGTTTAAATCTGCAAATTAGATATTCCCTGACTATCTAAAATGCCAAATTTGAAATGAATCTTCTATAGTTTTTATTCCTGCTGTCATCATTTGTTTTAAATGAGGTGAATTGTTATTGCATATGAGTGCTTTCTTAGCTTTCTGGGACAACTTGGAGCCATAAATTTAGGGCATTATATTGTTAAATGATCTATCCTAAACTTAAGTACTGTGAGAACATTTAGCTAGAAATTAATTCAAAATTAAATTTAAAGAAAATACCATACTCTTGAGTAATTTGATATCTTAAATTTATGTATCTTAGTGTAAATTTAATATGAAAAGGCAATTGGAATCTTGTTAGAGTAGATTTAAGTTCATAAAATTTAAACAATTGTTAATTTGACAGTGGCATTATACATTGATATTTTTTTTGAGAGAATTATTACTGACTGCGTTTCTCATTGAAATTGCAGGCTTGTAAGGAACAAATAAGGTTATTCCACTACATTCAGTCAGCTATAATGGTATCCATAAACATCCTCCAAACTTTTCATCCAGAGACTTACAGGGCAGTCATGTACACTTATTTGAATGCTTTTTCCAAAGCATTACTTGGATTCAGCTTTGAGGCATAAAGGTAGGTTTGATTAAAATATTTCAGAATTTATTTTTAGGTTTAGAGAAAGTTCAGTTTTTCTGATTTTAGAGTTTTGTGTGTTAGCTGATCTGCAGTTATGGCAGCTTTTCCAATTACTGTTATTTACCAGGACAAGTGAATACTGCTATCAATTGCTGAATAGTAATAATTAAAAAAAAGTTTTAGGTAGTGTTAGCCATTTGAAGTTGCTTATGGAGCAACCATATATGTCTATGTATGTGTACATAGACATATATGGTTGCTTATAGAGAATGTGCAAGCATTCTTTTAGCAGATGCTCTACACTGTTATGTTGTGTATTATTTTGCTTAAATTATTAGACTATAATTTCCAGGGTGGCAGAAACTTCATTCTGTTTAACTTTGTATATCCTTTATTGCCTTAAATAGTGCCTTATATATTAGGCACACAATAAAAACTTGGTTGATTTGAAGTAATGTATTTTTCCTTTTGAGTTGTTTGTAATCATTTGCTAAAAGGAGTTTAATTTTAATCATTATTGTTTTAACATGCCCATTAACTTTTTTTTTTCAGTTTTGTCATTGAATTTGGATGTATAAAGGCTAGTCTTTGACTTCAATTAAATGATTTTGGAGATTGACTCAAAAAAAATATGAGTTACTATCTTACAAAAGCATGCTGAAAAGACATGAATTCTTGTTGATGCATGCAGCTGGTTGTGTCTTCCAAAGCAAATCTTGAAATCCAGTTGGGCAACCTTCTTCATTTTTCTTCTTCAGATCCCCCCCCCCCCTTTTTGTTTTACAAGTTACCTACTTTTTAAGATTGTAGGAGGAAGATTTATTGAGCAGAATGAGCAGCCCTACCTGCTACTTGGAGGACCCTGAAATAAAGTTAAAACATTTCTGGTAATATTGAAACTGGGAAAATGTTTTTAAAAATAAGGAATTATATAGTACTTAGTTTTTAATGTTCTTTAGCAATTTAATTTTTTCCATCTTTGAACATAAAAATGTGTTTTGTGTCAGCTCACACAAGATTATTTTTATTATTATAATCAAAAGTATTTTTGAGTGCTAATTACAAATTTATTAATTCATCTTTTGCAGTATTCTTGATATAAATGCTGCTACAAGCTTTTGGTCTTTGATATTTAAGTATATTTTCATCTTATCAATTTGAGGTGCAGGCAAAAACTTAGAGAATAAAAAGAACATTTTAATAAAACAGACCTATTTATCGTCATGTTAAATAGAACACAGAAAACAGTCACTTTCAAAAAAAGGATATAATATGCAAAACTCTCATTGAAGGAAACTTACTGTTGTGTTAAACTTTATAAAAACTGATTTCTTTGTGTAGGCTGTCCACCATGACTGGAAAGCACTCATTCCTTATCTCTAATTTTTAGAATTCCTAGTTTCCTTAAAAACTCTTCTGAAAGTATTACTGCCTGCTTATGTCTTTTTCTGATCCTCCAGTTTCTAGTGCTTTCCCTCTCAACGATAAAATGTTAATATGTATTATATAATCTTTTTGAGGGCAGCTTCTTTGATTTTGGTGCTTGTTGGATTTAATTTTGAATGAGCTGTGGTATGATTACCAACTTATTAAAGTGAAAATTAAAAGCAAAAACTTTGAGAGGAAAAGATAAGACATGCAATTGAAACATCTTGACCTATGCCGCCTGTAAGTTGTGATGAAAAGTGATAAATGTATTGAAGAAAGGATATAGACAGATAAACTCAGGCTATAATAATTTCATATAAAAGGTTGTTAGTATTATTTGCCAGAACAAGGAGATCAAGATCGCCAAAAGTTTGTTAAACAACAAACACTTCATTTCCAAGTAGGGGAAACAGATAGTGGGTCAAAGGCAACACTGGTTTAGAACATAAATTCACTTTTTAAGTATTAATGGGGGAGGATAATAGAAAATGATGAGCAGAATTGCCTCATTAAATAGAGGAACAGTGGATAGTAAAGACTTTCAAGAAAGTTCAGAATGAGGCTCAACTATAAGCAAAGTAATTTTGAGACTATTTAAGGGTAAAAATGGAAGGAGAACAACAGAAATTACATGGAAAAGGTTGCCAAGGAATTTAATGAGAAACTCTGCAACATCGAGGACAACAGCTATCACAAATTGGACTCAACACCACAGTCCCAAATATGGTTATACAGAGAATAAAAATAACACTAAAGAGTAAATATAGGAAAAGCATCTGGATTAGACCAAGTGTAAAGAAAGGAGAGCATTTTGAAGCTGATACAATTGTGTGTATTTTGAGGGATTTATTCACAGGTATCAAATATAGGGGAAGAACCCTGGGGAAAAAGTCTTTAAAAAGTATCTTTAAAAAGTAACTCAAATTATTAACAATTTTATATACATATACCTGCTCTATCATCTACGTGCAGTTTTTGCACACATCATCTATACATATATATTGAAGATATTCTTTATTAGAGTAATCAAAGAGAATGGACAGGCTTTCCCAAGTAATGTTCCACAGAAATCACATCTTTACTGTTTACAGCTGTCTGAAAGATTGTGCTTATTGTTGATCTGAAAAAGAAAAAAAAGCATCCTTTGATTGTTGGGCAAAATGCTTTAATACTGTTTTCCATTTATATATCTGAATTATTCAGTAGTTTTGGAAAAATATAATAGAGAGAAGCTTGTAAAACAACCTTCTGATACCTGAGAATTGACAAAAGATAGAAAGTCATAATCTTGCAAAAGATGCTTGTATCTATCAGAGGAGAACCAGTTCATAGTTCAAGTTGAAGAGAGAATTTTCTCTGGATGGTAATATCTTTTAGGCTTTCTTTTGTGGAAAATAGTGCTGGTTAGAGCAAAACCTGGAACACTGTAGAATCTCTCTCTTTTTTAAAAAAGTTATTTATTTATTTTGAATTTTGCAATTTTTCCCTTAATCTTACTTGCCTCCCCCTCACCCCCCATCGAAGGGAAGTCTGTTAGTCTTTTTTTTTAATCTTTTTTTAATTTATTTTTTATTCTCATTTTGTACAAATGTTTTTCTTTACATTAATAAAATATACTTGTTTACAAGTAAACAAAATACCCCTCCCCTCATGAATATAGATAGACTTGCTTGGGCAAAAAAGTAAAGGGGGGAGAAAAATAATTAAAATTAAAAAAAATAGTAATAATTGTAGGTATGGCCAGGTGGTGCAAAGGACGAAGCACCAGCCCTGGAGCCACGAGCACCCGAGTCCATATCCAGCCTCGTAAACCCAATAATCACCCAGCCATGTGACATGCAAGCCACCTGATCCCCACTGCCCTGCAAAAACCAAAAAGAAGAAAAGGAAAAAAAAAAGAAAGACCCAAAATAAAATAAAATAGTAATAATAGTAGCAGTGGCTGGGTGGCAGACAGAGCATTGGCCCTTGAGCCAGGAGCACCTGGGTCCGAATCCAGCCCCAGACACCCAATGATCACCCTGCTGTGTGGCCCAAGGCAGGCCACCCAGCCCCACTTGCCCTGCACCCTCCCCCAAATAATAACAAAAAATGTGTTTCAGTCTTTGTTCCAACACCATCAACTCTGTCGTGAGTGGATCACATTCTTTATGATAAGTCCATCACAAAAGTTACTTCCATATTTTTCCAATGTTGCCATTGCTGCTCGCAACTCCTCCTTTCTTATTTCTCCACTACCATGTACTATGTTCTCTCTCTCCCTTCACTCTGACTCTGCTGTAGGGTCGCTGAGTGGGACAGCAGACAGATCCCTGGTCCTGGGGCCAAGAAGCCCTGAGCCCCCATACCACCCCTTAGGCCCAGCATCCACCTGGCCCTGTGGTCCTGGGCAGGCCTTCCAATCCCAGCCCCTTGCAAGAAGTAAAAAAAGAAAATGTTATATCTGACCACTCTCCCCCCATGTTCCATCCTCTCCTCCTTTATTCACATCCCCACCCCTTCCCCCTGCTCACCTCTCCTTCTTACTCCAGATGTCTATACCCCATTGAGTATATTTACTGTTTCCTCTCCTAGCCATCTCTGATGAGAGCAAAGGTTCCCTCATTCCCCCTTGCCTCCCCCCTTCCATATCATTGCAATAGCTCATTGTAATAAAAAAAATCTTATTATGTGAAATATCTTGGACTATTCCCCCTCTCCTTTTTCTTTCTCCCATTCCATTTCCCTTTTTTTCTTATTGACTCCATTTTTACACCATATTTTATCTTCGAATTCAGCTTTCTCCTGTGCTTCAACTATAAAAGCTCCCTCTACCTGCTCTATTAACTGAGATGGTTCATATGAATATTATCAGTATCATTTTTCTATACATGCAGTTCATCCTCATTAAGTCCCTCATATTTCCCCCCTCTCCTCCAATCTCCATGCTTCACCTGAGTCCTGTACCTGAAGATCAAACCTTCTGTTCAGCTCTGGCCATTCCAAAAGGAACCTTTGAAATTCCCCTGGTTCATTGAAAGTCCATCTTTTTCCCTGGAAGAGGACATTCAGCCTTGCTGGGTAGTTCATTCTTGGCTGCATTCTAAGCTCTTTTTCCTTCCGGTATATTGTTTTCCAAGCCCTATGAGCTTCCAATGTAGTTGCTGCTAAGTCCTGTGTGATCCTGACTGCAGCTCCACGATATTTGAACTGTGTCCTTCTGGCTGCTTGTAATATTTTCTCTTTGACATGGGAGTTCTGGAACTTGGCTATAATATTCCTAGGGGTTGGTTTTTTGGGATCTCTTTCTCAGGGGGATTGGTGGATTCTCTCCATTTCTATTTTGCCCTCTGCTTCTCGAATATCAGGGCAATTTTCCTGTAGTAATTCTTTGAAAATGATGTCAAGGCTCTTTTTCCTGATCATGACTTTCAGGTATTCCAATAATTTTCAAATTATCTTTCCTAAGTCTGTTTTCCATATCAGTTGTTTTTTCAGTGAGATATTTCACATTTTCTTCTAATTTTTCATTTTTTTGGTTTTGAAGTATTGATTCCTGATTTCTGGTAAAGTCATCAATCTCCCTGAATTCTATTCTTTGTCTGAAGGATTTATTCTCCTCAGAGAGTTTTCTTATCTCTTTTTTACATCTGGCCAATTTTGCTTTTTAAAGCATTCTTCTCAATAACTTTTTGAACTGTTTTATCCATTTGACTTAAGCTGTTTTTTAGCATGCTATTTTCTTCAGCATTTTTTTGAATTTCCTTGACTAAGCTGCTGACTTCATTTTCATGTTTTTCCTGCATCTCTCTCCTTTCTTTTCCCAGTTTTTCTTCCAATTCCCTCATTTGATTTTCAAAGTCTTTTTTGAGCTCTATCATAGCCTGAGCCCACTTTCTGTTTTTCTTGGAGTCTTTAGATGTAGGAGCTTGTGCTTCCTCATCTTCAGACTGAGTATTTTGATCCTTCTTGGGCTCATTTGCAAAATATTTCTCAGTGGTCTTCCTCTTGTTTCTTTGTTTGTTCATTTTCCCAGCCTAAGCCTGTTTTTTGGGGGGTGCTTCCTGAGCTTTTGGGACACTGCCACAAGGGTCTCAGTGTGTGAGGTTCTGCCCTCCCTCCTGGTCTGTGAATGACCATAAGTGCCCCCCTCTGCCACGGGGCTGAGGTGGGGGGAGCCCTAGACTGGGATCAGGATCTGAATGTAGTCAGAGCTCCAGAGTCCTGTTCCAGGGGCAGAGGACAGAGCTCTGCAGTCTCTGTCTCTTCACTCCCCTCCCTCAGCTCAATGGGCTCATGCCCTGGGGGCTCCTGCTTACTGGCTCCACCTGCTTCTGTTTCAGGGTCTAGGCTGTGGAAAGACCAAGCTGCTTGCTTTGTGCCCTGAGGGCTGGGCTCCACATGCTTACTCTGGCAGAGGTCGGTTTTGTGTCGTCCCCCCCCCCCCCCCCCCCCCCCCGTTCCCCCACTTTGTGCCGGTGCTCCCCAGGGTGCAGCTCCGGAGACTCCTCCGCTGCTGTGAACCGCGGCTCCCAGTGCCCTGGTGCTGCCTCTGGGAGGCTGAAGTTCTTTGGCTCTGGCGGGCCACCCCTCTGGCGGGCTGCCTCTCCGATCCCGGGGAGCAGAGTCCCCCTGCTCTTCTCCAGGTTACCTTGAGTAGGAGAACTGCCTCACTGGGTCCCTTTGTGGGTTCTGTCTCTCGAAAGTTTAGTTAGAGTCCTTAGTTTATGAGTTTTTATCAGAGAGCTCCTCAGACTCCATCCCTTCATGTCGCCATCTTGGCTCCAGTCTATTAGTCTTTACATTGTTTCCATGGTATACATTGATCTAAGTTGAATATGATGAGAGAAATCATATCCTTAAGGAAGAAAAATAAAGTATAAGAGATAGCAAAATTATATAATAAGGAAACTATTTTCTTTTAAATTAAAGGTGATAGTCTTTGGTCTTTGTTCAAACTCTACAATTCTTTCTCTGGATATAGATGGCATTCTCCATCGCAGATATACCCCCCAATTTTGCCTGATTGTTGCACTGATGGAATGAGCAAGTCCATTAAGGTTGATTATCACCCCCATGTTGCTGTTAGGGTGTACAATGTTCTTGTGGTTCTGCTTTTCTCACTCAGCATCAGTTCATGCAGATCCTTCCAGGCTTCCCTGAATTCCTGTCCCTCCTGGTTTCTAATAGAACAATAGTGTTCCATCACATACTTATACCACATTTATTAAGCCATTCCCCAATTGATGGACATCCCCTTGATTTCCAATTCTTTGCCACCACAAACAGGGCTGCTATGAATATTTTTGTACAAGTGTTGTTTTTACCCTTTTTTATGATCTCTTTGGGATATAGACCCAGTAGTGGTATTGCTGGATCAAAGAGTATGTACATTTTTGTTGCCCTTTGGGCATAATTCCAAATTGCTCTCTAGAAAAGTTGAATGAGTTCACAGCTCCACCAACAATGTATTAGTGTCCCAGATTTCCCACATCCCTTCCAACATTGATCATTGCCCTTTCTGATCATATTGGCCAATCTGCATTGTAGAATCTCTTGAAAGAGATCTGTTACATTAGTGGGAGCTCATGAATTATAGTGTTAGTAGTAATAGTCATAGTTGTAGTGAGTACCCTCCTTCTGGGGAAATTCATTTGCCTGCATAGAGATATTTGAGAGAAGATGAGCCATAAAGAAAGAGCAAGTACTTCTAAAAGGGACAGGGACAGTAAGCAAAAGATAGGAAGGTAGGTAGCTTTTTCCCAGCAATGATTTGTCAGTACTTGGAATTGTTTTGTTGCTTTTGTCATTGTTCCTGGTTGTCTTTGTGCTTCATTATGACTGATCCTGTTTCATTGTGGGCCTGAATTAACCTTTCAATATTTGACATACTCACACCAACAACCACAGCAGAATATCTTACTAGCAACGTGATCCTGGACAACAAGTCAATTAACCTTTTTGCCTCACCTTCCTCAATTGTAAAATGGGAATCATGATACTACCTACCTCCCATGGTTACTGTGAGGATCCATGAAATATTATTTGTAAAATGCTTAGCACAATGCCTGGCATACAGTGGGTTCTTAGTACATATTTATTCCCTACCCCTTTTCCCTTTTTTTTTTCAGTTAACAAGCATATTTCTCTTGTCTATTTTTGTCTCTTCCCCTCCCCCTTCTTCAGAAAAAAGAACAAGTTGCAAATATGCATTGCGAAATAAACTCCCATATCCAAAAATATCTTATTGTGCATATTTAGACCATCACCATTCTGTCAGAATCTTTTTCTTTACATTGTAGTCTGTGTGTATTTTTTCCTTGTTCACTCAGATCATTTATTTTGACCCATTATTTTAAATTCTTTATTTCTTAAAGCAAAATACCAATCCATTAAATTCAGAGAAGCCCTATTTGTTTAGCTATTCCACACATGATGAGACTCATTAAAAAAAAAATTCTTGTTTTTCCAGAGATCCATTATTTCATTGGTGTTACTCTTTCTATGATAATGAATTGTACCTTTTTTGTTCCTTAAGGTAGACCATCTTCATGAATTGCTGGTGCTAAAAGAATTAGTCAATCTGGTGGCCAGAATTCTGGTGATGGTATTCAGCAACCAGATTGCCCCTCATCAAAACTTTTCCAATTGAAAGGACTTGTCAGAGCTGACTCTATTGGTGTACCTTTTCTTCTAAACAAATAAATTATTAATATCTTTATTTTTATACTGTTTTCCATCATCTCTCTCTGAGAGCTGTCATTTGGAAAGACAAAAAATAAGTTTACAAAAAAAATGTAAAGAAGTTTACAGAGTCCCCCACCTATCATTTCATGATAATTAAGTTTTGATTTATTTTCTGTTTATATTGTTGTAGTCATAGTATTTAATGTTTTTCTGGTTTTTTGCTTATTTTACTTTATAATTCATATAGGTTGTCATTGCTTATATTCCATTATATTCACATAATTTGTTTAGTCATTTCTCAGATCATTGGACATCTGCTTTGTTTCTAGTTCTTTGCTAAATATTTTGATGTCTGTGTGGCTTTTTTTTAATCACTGACTTTTTTTGGAATAGAGGAATAGATTCTCTGGATCAATGGGTATGTAAGTATGTATGTATATATGTTTTATTCAGTTTCTTAGTATCCAAATTGCTTTGCAGAATGTCTGAATTAATTCACAGCTATATTATTAGTGCATCAGTGTACCCATCTTTCTATAAACTTGATTTTATTAGTTACTCCCATCTTTTGTTTTTTTGTCAAATTATTGAATATGAGGTGATAACTCTTAAGAGTTTTGATTTGCATTTCTCTTAGTTGATTTGGAGGATTCTTTATATGATTTGAAATTCTTTTGAGAATTGTTCATACCCTTTATCACTTACCTATTGAAGGGATGGGGTTGAGTTTTGGCTTTAAATATTTTTGTTGAGTGTCTATATATTTTGGGTTTTTATACCCTTAGAAATATTTATAAAAAAAGATTTCCCCCCCAATTTATCATTTTGCCTCTTATCCTAGTAGCTGATAAAATTTGGTTCATCTTAATACTTTTCTTTATTAGTATAATTGAAAATATTTTATTTTAACTTTTGTGATCACTCCTCTTTATTTCTTTAGAATTTAACTCTTAGTGATTTACATACCTATTTTTGACAAGGTCTGAATAGTTTTAATTAACTGAATTTAATGTGATTTGATATTTTTAATGCTACTTTGCCCTTCGTTGGTATAGCCTTTTAGCATATTTTGAAATAGAACTTCATTAGGGAATGAATTTGTCATTATTCCTCTAATAATGATTCCTTTGATTCACACTCAAATGTAATTCTTCCAAAAGTGTGATATTTTTAGGTTTGCCACTATCACTCAGGAAGACTAGTATTTTTAAAAGATGGGATTTTGCATCAGGAAACAGATTGACTTTTTGAAAAGTGTTGAGTATGTTCCCAAGTATAATTAGTCACCTTTTTTCTTCCAGTCATTTCTGTAGCTCATTGCTATTTGCATATATACTCAATATATGTACTGATGTGCATAGGATTTATCTTGATCATCTAACTTGATGTCTCAATGGTTATCCAGTTCTCTTTTATCCTGGAAAATGGACATTTTTCATTCATATGATTTGTGATTTACATTGATTAGAAAATGTGAGCAAAGACAAAGTATGACCTAATCTTCTCAAATTAGATTGATATGTATTTTTAAATTTTAGGAACAGCCAGGTTCCAACTACTATCTATTTTCAAAAACTTTTTGGTTGCTATTATTTTCCTTTTCAGCATTTGGAGATAGTGGGGAAATAAACTAATTATTTCCTATTTTCCACATAGATGCTCACTATTTCTTTTAAGTCAATATTAGAGTGTCAGAGTCATATCTATCAACATTGGATAGGTCAGCAAAATTATGCCTACAATAGAAAATAGAACCTTCAGTTCCAAGATGAGTGAGGAGCTACTAAAAGAGTGGTTAACTGCCCTTAATGAATTCAGATCATTAATCTCAGAAGAACTATATCCCAGGTTTTTGAAAAAACTGGTAAATAGGATTGCTGAAATGATTTTTGAAAGATCATGACAAACTAAAGAGGTTCTGTAGTATTGAAGAAATGTAGATTTCCCAGGCAGAGTTTTCAAAAGAGGGATGTGGTCTTTAAAAGGTTCAACTTTGATTGTGGAAAAGCTTTACTATGTATTACTAAAGAAACAAATAGAAAATTAAAGAAGTGATTTTTGGAAATGACAAGCATGGTTTCACTATAAGACTCTCTTGCTATTCTAACCTAATTTACTTTGTTTGCAGGCTTAACTAGATGGGTAAGTAAGGGTACTGCTTTTGTAGATTTGTACAGTCTACAAATCACATGCTAGATTCTAGCAAAACATGTGACAGTCTGCTATTCCTGTAGATGAGGTGGAGACTTATGGACTAGATAAGAGTATGGTTATATAAGTTCAGAAGGGGTTGGATAACTGAACCCAAGGGTAGTCATCAATTTCTTTCTGTCAGTTTAGCAGTCAGTCTTTTGGAGCACACCACTGGTTTGTTTTTGGCTATTTGTTCTTCAGTCTATATTTTAAAAATATTTGATCTTATTTTATTAATGGTTTTTGTTTTTATATTTCCTTTATTTCTGAACATATACTTCCCTGTCCCTATTTTTCCTATTGAGAAAACCATCTCTTACAACAAAAATTTCATAAGAAAAAAAGCAAATCAGAAAAACTTATTAATTTGTTTATATTAACAGTGTATTCACTATTCCATATCTGTAGTCTACACTTGCAGTAAAGGGAAAACATTGTACTTTCTCAGTTTTTTTCTAGAGTTGAGCTTGTTCATTATGATTATAACCTCATTTTTTTCCATTTATTTTATAATCATATATATTTTTATATTAGTTTTGTTTACTGCATCAGTTCTTAGAAGTCTTCCCATGTTTCTCTTAATTCATTATGTTCATCAATATATGTACTATAGTAAAATCATATTTATATTCATGTACCTCAACATGTACTTAGTTGATGAGCGTCTATCTGTTGATGATATGAAGATATAAATGGTGTGCTTCTAAATTTTTCAAATGGCAGAAAGTGAAGAATATAGCTGCCTCACAGAGTAGTAGTGAGGATCAAGTTAATTAACATGTAAAATGCTCTGAAAACTTTAAAGTGGCACATAAATGCTAGCCATTTTTGTTAGTATTATTCTTGTTATCATAACTAAAGTAGTATAGCATAATGGAATCATGGAGTATTGAAGAGGTGTTATAGAATTGAAGAAATGTAAATCTACCAGGCAGATTTTTCACAGAAGTGGAATGTTATCTGTTACAAGTTCAGCTTTGATTTTGGCAAAGTTTTGATATGCATTGCTACAGAAACAATTAGAAAATTAAATGATGCTTGGAAATGACAAGCATGGTTTCAACAGAGAGATTGAAAAAACTCGAAAGTTTTGCCAATTCTGAGATAAAATGTAAAGAGAATAAAAATAATATATTATTTAAAGTCATGTCATAAGTTGTAATTCAATATTTTAATGAGATGTAGTAAAATAACAATTTCTGTAGAAAAAGTTCTGAGGTTTTAAATGAACTTTACAAACAGTTTTATTGACACTAATATGTCCACCAGAAAAGGTAATGTGTTCTTCTTTGGTTACTTTAAGAGAAACCTAATGTCTAACTCAAGAGGGCCCTATTTTCCTCTACCTTGATCAATTCTGGGTACCACATTAAAGAATAGGCTGAAGAGGGTGATGAGGAAGATAATGATGGATTTCAGGATTATGCTATTGATGAGTCAATTTGAGCAGTGTTCATTCTGGAGAAAAGGAGGGAAATCTGAAACTGGATATAGGGAAAAACTTTGAAATAATCAGAATTATAAAAAAAAAATGGCAAGGGTTGCTTAATGCCTAAAAGTGCTTGAGTCATAGTAGGTACTTAATAAATACCATGAATTCAGGCCTTCTCTCTTACTAAAAGCTTTTAGGTACAGGCTGGATGACTACTTGTTGGGGACATTGTAGATGACCTCTGGGATCCTTTCCAGTCAGGATCCTTATGTTGCCTTGGGGCATCTGTGTTGTTGGAATCATGTTCCTACTTCCTTCCATCATGTATGGACCAAGACTGACTTACCTATTATAGAATTCTTTACTAGAGTGAATTATGTTTTAACGAGGCTTTGGCAGATAACTATTATGAGAAATTTTTAAAATTTATAAAAACAAATTTTAAGTTTTAGGAATTTTTCTGAATATGAATGAGATCTTGCTTGTATATATTACATTTGATTTTATAAATTGAAACTTGAAACTGATATACTTTCTTCTTTTCTTTATCTTGATTTTGACTCATTTTTCTTTCAGACAGTGCAGTGCTTGCTAGACAGTGGTGCTGATATTAATAGACCAAATGTGTCTGGAGCTACCCCATTGTATTTTGCTTGCAGGTATGGTATTTTATTTTTTAAAAAATGATTTTCCAAGTATAATATATGCCAGTAAGGAAAAGCATGGGACTTAAAATTTCAAATCAAGTAAATTTTCTTTTATGGAAAGTACTGTGTACTTTCTGTGCATTATATACCTTTTAATAGAGACCCTGGTCTTGTTATTCGCATTCTTGACTGAACAGGAGTATAATATTGTCATTTTTTTAATCTCCTGCAAAATAATTTAATGAAATCATCCCTGTTTTCTGGGAATTAGTTTTCTCTTCCTTTTTTTTGTTCCACCACAACTTTGGTAAATTAAACAATTGTATATAATAATCTGAAATCTTGGATTTTTCTCAAAGGTTACTTCTACAGACAACATTTTATTACAATTAATAATCATTACTGCAGTTGTAATCCTGTTTATCTTATGTCCTTTGTTGAAATTTAAGATATTTTCTTCTTTCCATGCATATAACTAAGTATAAAATATACTATAATAGAAAGAATACTCACTGAATTGGGAACCAGAAAACCTGAGTTGTGACTCTGACTTTTATTTTATCTACCTTATGTGACCTCAGGCAAATTATTTGGCTTTCTGGCCCTATTTCCTTAGGTTTCATTCCTTAGTTACTTCTGTAAAATGAAGAGAGTTGAATCAGATATTCTCTGTTTTTGCTTTACATAAGTTAGAAATAGAATGAAAGTGAGAAGTGACTGGTAGAAGCCACACAATAGCACTCTGGAGAGCAATCACATAGTCCTTTTAGGGAAAATGTCTGTCTGCTTTAGGGGTTTGTCTCTGACACTTTTCTTCCCCTTTAGAGTTACTTTGGACATACCTTTGTGGTTTGATCTTTCATATTCGAATGACTCTTCTCCCATGGGTGGGGAATTTTCCTTTACCAGTGTAGGTCACAATTTTTGAAGATCCTCTCATATATCCTGTCTGATTCTTGCCTGTGTTTTTCCTTAAGCTCTCTTGGGAAGGTGCATTGAAGAGTTTTTGCTGAGTCTTTTAAGTATTTTGTGACTACTGGTACACTGCTCTGGCTGTCTTATTCTTTATTCTCTCTACCTGATTGACTGATGATCTCTTCTATTTGAACATACCTGTCTTTTATGCCAGTTCTCTTAAGCAAGATAATGATAATTGCTGTAGCCTACCCATTATTTATCTTTACATTTGTCACTCTCTTAAAGGTCTGTTTTTTGGGGGGGACTTAAAATCCTTGTCTAATTTTGTCTGACTCTAGTCTGACTTTTCTCCAACTGTCTCACCAAAAATGACTAATCATGATTGGGAAACCCAAGATTCTAGAATGATCTTGTTTATGTTATTTTTATTTTTTCTACTCTGTTTACTATTAGATTTGAGATTTTGCCTGTCAGTAGAGGAGCCCACTTTTCTCTTTTCTTTGAATTTATTGGAATCTAATATCTATAAAGTAATTTTGGTTAGATCAAATCAATTTCTCCTGGTATAAGGTTAAGAGTTTTAGTGTCTGTTTCTTCTAAGCCACAGTCTTGTCAGAAACTAGCATGGCACATTTTCTTTCCTAGAATTTTAAATACATAGAGTTTTGTTCCTGGTTTTAATTTACCTCACTGTTTTGGATCATTTTATACTTTGTTTCTTTGAACTCAGAGCTAATTCTAACAGGAATGAATTTCTGGAAAGTATTTTATATATGTTATGGTATTTTATATCCCTTTAGAAATAAATTATTGTGATATCACATTGTCAAGCATTGGGCAATATTCTTGGGAACTGTTTTGACTCCAGTATAATTTTGATCAGATCTTTCATTGCCTTTCTTAATGCTTTTTTTCCCTTGTCTTTAAGTTTAGCACAAATGAACTTTAGAAATTTCGAGGAAATGATTTTGGAATAAATCTGAAGTTAGAATTATACTTAGGGGGTGGCTAGGTTGCATAGTGGATAAAGCACTGGCCCTGGAGTCAGGAGTGCCTGGGTTCAAATCCGGTCTCAGACACTTAATAATTACCTAGCTGTGTGGCCTTGGGCAAGCCACTTAACCCCGTTTGCCTTGCAAAAACTTAAAAAAAGAATTATACTTGAAGAATTAAGTCCATCATTCCAGAAGGGAGATAAAAATCAAACAACAATTTCATTTGTTATCAATCCTTTTAATAATGTCAAAGGTGCTAGAATTCCCGTCAGCCTGCATATATTTTCTTTGATAAGGGAATGGGAAATGTGTGGAAAATGAATCAGTTAAATCTGCAAATAGATTATAGAGTTGTAAAATGATAGAACTGGACTGAAAATCAGTTGAAATTGAGAGGTAATTCAAGAATGTTTTGCTTGATATAGAATTACAGGTTTTCCCAAGGGTGTCACTAGTAATAATCTAGGAAGTTTATTGAAGTAAACAGTACTTTGTATTTTTTATTGACCATCTAAACTCTTACCATTTAAAAAAATATTTAAAAAAAATTTATTTAAGGCAATTACCAAGTGTATAAGCTTGGATTTGAACTCAGGTCCTCCTAATTTCAGGGCTGGTGCTCTATCTACTGGGCCACTTAGCCGACCTCAAACTCTTACTTTTTTTTTTTTTTTTTTTTTTAGGTTTTTGCAAGGCAAACGGGGTTAAGTGGCTTGCCCAAGGCCACACAGCTAGGTAATTATTAAGTATCTTAGACCGGATTTGAACCCAGGTACTCCTGACTCCAGGGCCGGTGCTTTATCCACTGCACCGCCTAGCTGTCTCTACCCTTACCTTTTTAAAAATTATTTTTAATTTCCAGTTTACTGCTTATTTTCTGTGATATTGAATGTTTGCATAATAACCTTGTTAATTAATATATACTTATAGCTATCCCCAAGCATAATGTTGCTAAAGGATCTGAGGATCATCACTTTTTCATTTATGAGTTGAGGATGTTTGTGAGGTCAGGAAAGTGAACTTATTTGTTTAGGGTCCCCCAGTTAGAATAGCAGGATTACATTTCCTAATCTAAATCCATTTCACTTTCCATTATACAAACCTGCTTTATCACGCTTTTTCTATTGTCTTCATGCTCAGAATCTTAGACCCTATTTGGAGTTATTTTATTAAAAGTTGTTCTTTTAAGAATTAGTTGCTATCCGGTAGGCTTTAACTTTTCTTGTTCATTAAGCCATATCCAGTTCTTTATGACCCATTGGACCAAGTTGTCCATGGGGTTTTTTGGGCAGAGATACTGGAATTGTTAGTCATTTCTATCTCCACCATACTGTTTTCCTAATGCTGAATCCTGTAATTAGTGCCACTGTTAAGTGGAGTGGTAGAAATTATATTTTTGTTTCTACTTCAATTTGTTTCACAGTGACCTTTCATCTCATAACACTGTATCCTTTATGAACTCTGTGTGCTTTCTATTGTTTCTATTCATTATATTCATTGATAACTGACTCATATTCTGTTCTCTGAAGTTAGAACCATTCCATTGATAAGTAAAGTACCTATAACTGTCAAACAGAAAGATATCTATTTAGTGCAAAGCAGCTCCTGAGACAGAAAAGGAATTTAGTAAGCCAGACAATCCCTTCCAAGACTGAAGGACTCAAAATTCCAACCAGAAAGTACTTTTTGCTTGTTTCTGGATTTACTACTTGAACAAAAGATAGTTGAAAAAAAAAATCACTGAATAACTTGTAAGGTACCTTTAAAAAAACCACAACATTATATGCGCTACCTTAAAAAACTCCAGCATCTGTATGTGCTTCGACTCAGTTGATAGATTTAAATTACTTTGACTTGGAAAGGATAATCTATACATTGAATGAGTGTTAGAAACATTTTATTCTCCAAAATCTTTAGCATGCATTCTGATGCTCAAACTTAGGAAGCTATTACTCTTTTTTTAATTGTCTCTTTTTTCCCTTCCAAACTCTTCTGACCCTAATCACCATCTTTGTTGTTTCATCTACTCACCTACAAACCATATTCATATTTGGCTTAATGATCATTTTCTACCATTCTCATCTCCTGTGATCATCTTTGTGCACTTCAGCACTTACATTGATGTCCCATGCCATTTCCCCCCCTCAAAAACAAAAGGAAACAAGAAGGAAACAAATAAAAAAACCCAAAACACAGTATCTTGATTTTTTTTCAAGTTTCTCAGCTAAAACTCCCTTATTTTCCATATTCAGTCATGGTGACATATTAGAACTTGCTGTTTCTCAAAATTGCATTACATCTAACTTATTTCCCCATGTATAAGAAAGACTCTCTCTCCCAGGTATAAAAGATATGCCTTAATTTTTGGACCCAGTTTTTGAAAAAAAAATTACATAAAGTTATTGAACTCAAGTTTTATTCATCATATAATTCACGCAACTCCTCATCATTGTTAAAACTCCCATCATTAGCTTGTCCTCATCTGTGTTTGATGACAAATCACTGTCTTAGGATAGCCTCTGCCTGCTATCCTGCTTGTGCTCTGGTCTGTGGTTGACCACAAGCACTCCTTGGGCAAGTCTGGTGATAGATGCATGCTTAATCCATTTCATTTCATGAACCTGAAGCACCAATTGTGTCCTTGGAAATCAGTCACTTCTTTTTCATCAGCAATTCTTCTTGTCTCATTTTGAACCATCTTTGTGGACACAGGAATTCCAATGGCCCCTTACTCTTCAATCAATCCATCTCTTCAATTCCCTTTCTAAATCAAGTACATTTTGCTGATTTACCTCTCATGGCCTTCTTTTGCCCTGGTGTTTTCAGTAGGATTTCTTCTTCCTCTAGCCAGGAATTGGATTGTTTTCTCAGTTGGAGGGAGGACCAAACTGACATTCAGTAGCACAATGTTCATTCACTTTTGCAAACTGGATCCTTTTGAACTTGAATTCAGCATTGTATGACAATCTTTTCTGAGCCATTTCTGAGCCATCTTATGGCAAAATGTAACCTAATATACTGCTAACAAATGCGTGCATTTGCAATGAGTGCAAGGACAATTAGTGGGAAATGCAAGTAAAAAAAATCTACAATATGTGCAAAAATAAGTGTGAAAAAGTGGGAAATGCAAGTGAAAAAATCTAAGAAAAATAAGATGCTCCCAGTTTTTAGACCCCAAATTTTTCAAAAAAGGGTGTTTCTTGCACATGAGGAAATAGGGTAATATCTGGAACTTTGAAATTTTACCTCTTTTATCCTAGACACAACTTTTTCTTTTATTATGACTTTCAGTCCCTTAATGCATTCTGCCCTTTTACCCTCCTTACTCTAGCTTCACTCATTTCCATGCTTGCCTTGACTCCATGGTTAACCACTTGACGATTACACTAACTTTTATCTTCAAATGCCTTGCCTCTTTGACCTTACATTTTTACATTACATCCTGTAATTCATTATCCTTGGGAAATTTATACCATCTGTTTTCTCTGTTCCTACTCTAGGGTTGTAGAGCATTTTTGGAGAAAAATCATTAAATTAAATGAATTAACTTCACCTACAACAAATTTGTTACAAAACCATAACTGACTTCCTTGCTGCTAGAAAACATTTCATCCATATTGTTTCCTTCTCTCATTTCCCCAAATATTTTGAAAGTGTACTTCATTGAGAAGATTTAGGCCAATGATATGTTTTTTAGCAGTTTCCTTCATTGTTTAAGATTTAGCAGCTTTGTCACCTACTTTCTCTTTTTTTTCCCCAAGTAACAGAAGAATATAATTGGTTTCCTTTGTTTTCCTATGTATTTTATTTTATATATTTGAAAACATTATCAGAAGGGGGTCCATAGACTTCACCAGACTGCCAGAGTTTTCCCTGATAGAAAAAAAAAAAGATTAAGAACCCCTGACCCAAAGATCTTTTTTCTTCACGAATTTGCATGTCATCCTTGCACAGGAGCCATGCTAATCTTCTTTGTATCATTCCAATTTTAGTATATATGCTGCCAAAGTGAGCATCAAAGATTTTTTTTCTTAAAATCAGTGGTTTTTAATGTCTATTTTTTATGGTCTTCATATAACAATAACTTCTTATCACAGTCTCAGAAAGGTGGTGGTAGCCACTCCCAGGTTAGTACTGTACCAGCAGAAGGCACAGCAGAGATCATCTGGTTCCAGTTTTATTAGGAGAAAAATGAACTAGATTTAAGTTTACTTTTTCACCTTTTCTTCTGATCTTTCACAAAAGTGATGAGGGAGAAAGTGAAGTAAATAATGAAGGAAATTAGTTTCTTATACTGAGCCAGGGACTGTGACTAACAGAGAAAGATAGAGGAGGAAGTGAATCCTGAGCTGAGTATGTTTAGTGTTGTGGGAGGCTAAAAGTTAACTGGTGGTCTTGACAGAGTAAGGGTGTTTAAAAGCAATGAAAAGAGTTTGCAAATCTGAGCTTGGGACACAGTGACAGAAACAAATTCAAAATATTCACTTCCAACTAGTAGAAACAGCATTCCTTTACAATGATTGTTTTATAAACTGTTTAAATAAGCAGGAGAAATAGAAATTTTCTTTGGGAGATATGTTTGATGAAGGGAAGACTTATTTAGAGTAGAATGAAATTCATTTCAACAACTATTTTTAAAGTGCTTAGCACTACCTGTGTTAGGGTAGTTATGAAATTTAGATAAGTAAAAGTATAACAGGGACATGGAACATGCACAAATAAATAATAATAATAAGTACATTAAGGTATAAAACAAAGTATCAAGGCAGAAGCAGGATGTAGTACCTGAGAAAGAAAAAATAGAAAATGTCAAAGCATAGAATCCCAGAGTTGAAAGGGACCTCTGAGGCCATTTATATCTGAAACCAACTTATACTTGAACAATAATCTCTTCATCATCATATCCAAAGTGATTATATAGCTTTTATTTGAATACCACTAGTTTGGGAAAGAGCATCAATATTAGATTGGGGGGAAAAGCAGGAGGTCGCCACAGGAATAGTGGGAACTCTCCAAACCTATAGTCAAGACACATTCTTAGCTACCCATGGCAACTCAGTAAGCATTAATTGCCTTCTATGTGCCAGACACTGTGATAAGTGGTGGGGAGCCAAAAAAAGGCAAGGACAGTCCCTGCCTTCAAAAGAGCTTCCAAACCAACAGGAGAGATATCCAGCTATCTACAGTATAAAGAAGAAATTAACAGAAGGAGGCATTAGAATTAAGAGGAATAATTTGGACAGGCGTTTTTAAAAAAATGGGATTCTATGTGATTGAAGGAAGCCTGGAGATGGAGATGAAGGAGAAAATTACAGGAGGATGGATATGTGGAAAATGATCTGAGCTGAGAAATGGAGTATCCTATTTATGGAACAGAAGGGAGGAGATTATTTGTAGGGAGAAGGAAGAAGGAGGAGATAAGAGGACCCAGGACACAGATCTGTGACACCTGCAAGATTAGAGGGCATGGCCTGAATGAGGATTCAGCAAAAGAGGCTGAGAAGTCAAATAGTATAAAGAATAGCTCAAAAGAATAAATTTTAGCATTGGTTCTATGTTTTATACAGTCATGGCCAGAGAGACACAGCACAGATTCTTCTTTTACGAGGAGCAAAATATCTGTCAGATAAAAATGGAGTCACCCCTCTGGATTTGTGTGTACAGGTATGATTTTCTTTATTATTTTTTCACATTTCATAATAGAATGTGAGGCTGTTCACTGTTCCTTTACATGAGAGGTCTAAAGATTTTTATTGTGTGAAGTAGATACATTTTAAAAGGAATTTCACTTTTAAGTTTATTTTTAAATATTGGTTTTGTAGGGTGGCTATGGAGAGACTTGTGAAGTGTTAATTCAGTATCACCCTAGACTTTTCCAGACAATTATTCAAATGACACAGAATGAAGATCTTCGAGAAAATATGGTAACTGAATTTTAGAAAAATAATATGTACAGGTACATACTTAGTAAAATTTACATGTAAGATTTATAAATATCTTTCATGGCTTAACTGCTATGAAGTTCAAGTATCCAATAACTTGTGTTGTGCTTACTGCCAGTTTTAGACAAGTTTGAATTAGATTTTAGCCAGTGAATTCAATGTTTTAGGTTTAGTCCTCTGTGTCTTTGGTCTTTCCATATGATAACTATAATTTGCACGCTTGTTTCAAGTTCTCTAAGTTTGTTTTTGCTGTCAGGCTTTGTAATTTCTTCCTATGTTATAAGCATGCTTTGATAGTAAACTGCAAAACTTAAGATTGAGGTAATTTCATAAAGTGCCTGAGGGTGTTCTCAGACTAGGTGCTGCTGTCTTATTCTGAATGGTGAGGGCACTAGGCAGAGAGATTACCATTAGCTTTACTGTGGGACTCTGGGCTGAAGAATTATCAAAGAGTAAAAAAACTTAGTCCTTGAACTTCTGAATCTGGAAAAGATAAATTCACTGTGGAAAATTTCATTTCAAAAACTGTTTTCTAGCCTAGCTTTTAAAAGAGTAGCTGACTGATTGCCAGAGAAATTGTATGTATTATTGTAATCTTAATTACATTTTTGAAATTTCTAAAACATTCAGTTGCGACAAGTTTTGGAGCATTTGTCTCAGCAGAGTGAAAACCAATACCTAAAGATTCTGACAAGTCTTGCGGAAGTTGCTACCACAAATGGTCATAAACTACTTAGGTAAGAATTTGAAAATGCAAACAAGTCAAAAGAAACCTTTACCTCTTGGATTAATCTGTTTTAGGACCTTTTTCCTAAGAAACATTTAATGTTTCTGGATACCATCTCTTGATAATGATATTACAAGATACTAACAAAATATTAGTGCTTAGCAAAGTCAGAATTAATAGGACAAACACTGAAACTAATCTTATTTTATTTAAAAGGGTATTTTAAAATTTCTCATTGAGTATATTTGCACATAATTTCATAACATTTCATAAAACATTTAGCTAGACTTGTTAATGGAATGTTATCTCATACCAAGAAAATGTGAGAAATAGTATAGAAATGTGTATTGCAAATATGAGGAAAAATTATAACTGAGAATTTTCAGTTCTCTGTTAATTTTCTATGCCTGAACTGTATACCCTTATGTCTATTCTTTGAGAGTACTGTTTTCAAGACCTCATGAGCTCAGTGACTTATCACCAACAGACAGTTAATTCTTTCCTTCACAGTATGGACCTATAGGAAAAGCTTCGTCAACAGACACTACATTGTCATGCTTGAAGCAAGAAAACTTGAAGAGTTGTTTATGACTTGTCTCTTTTTTTTGTCCATGGTAATTTCAGCTTTGTTCAGTTCATCAACAAACACTTATTAGTGCCTGACATCTAAAAGAAACTGTTGGGAATTGGACATAAAAATGCATCACAGTCATTGCTTTCAGAATTCTTAGAATACACTGGGTAAAAAAGACCAAAATTTACCCAATTAACCATGGTACATGGAGGAATGAGATAAAAGCAGAAGTAGGGAGGAGTTCAGAACAAATTTCTGTGAGAAACTTGAAGAGGGTGAGATGATTTTCACCTGCATGTTCAAGGTAGACTTCATTGTGGAAGTGGCATTGAAATGAACTTTGAAGGAAGGAAGAGCTTTTAGTTAATGGAGATGGAAGAGTGTTCATCTCAGGTATAATGGACAGTATGAGCAAAGACACAGAAAAAAGGAGAGGGAAGGATGAAAGTGGGAGACAGAATAATCCAGTTTTGGACTGAATCATAAAAGTTCATGATAAAGAACTATATAAAATTGAATTTTCAAGATGAGGTGGAGCCAGATTGTTGAAAACCTTGAATTCCAGGTATTTGCAGGTAAATGATGAGAATATCTAGGAGTAATATAGAATCATAGGATCTTGGAATTTAAAAGGACTGATGTATTTATATAATCCAAAATATGTGACTATCCTATTTAACAATGTTGTCCAACTCAAATCGAATTAGGAGGCCACTAAACTGTTTATAAGACTTCTTGGGCTTTGTATATTGGCTGAGTTTTAAAATTTAATATCTATGTTTATTGTATTTTTATTAATTTTCTTAAATATTTCCCTATTACATTTTAATCTTTTTAGAGCAGCACTTAGGAATATTATGGACTGCATGCAGCCCAGGCTGCATGTTTGACATCTCTGCCTGTTTGACAAATAATTATCCACTTTCTCCTTGATTACATCCAATTTTAGGTAATTTGATACCTTATAAAATAATCCATATCACCTTTGGAGAGCTTTAGTTATTAATAAGCTTTGACTTAAATTGATCTGAAATCTGCCTTTATTTCTAGTTTTGCCCTTTAGAATAAAGTCAAAAAAATTATCAAATACTTGAAAGATTTCCTGAAATTTCTTCAGGCTAAATGTTTCTAGTTATGTAATTCAAATTTTTCGTAGTTTTGAGTTTTGTCATTCTGGTGAGGTTTCCTCTTCAATGAATAGAAAAATTTTAAAATAAGCTTGGAAAGGTAGGTATATAGAAAGTATATTGTGTCAGTTCCAAGATGGCCAGTTAAATATTTTTATTTTTAATTTTTTTGTAGATCATGAAGAATCACTTAAAATTTTTGAGTAGAGGAATGAGAACTATGTTTGAGTTTATTTTGGGAGCCAGATGAAGAATGAATTGAAGAGTGGTAGAACTGGAAGCAAAAAGACCAGTTAGTGAGGCTATTATACTCTAAATGAGATGATTCCTTAAATTTACATTTCTTCTATTCATGTAGATCCTGGTCAACACTTACTTATATTTTTGTTAATCATTGCATTCTCTTCTTCTCAGTGCTGTCATCTTTTCCTTTTATTGAAATTAAAACCCTGTTCCAAAGCTTTTATTCATGCTTTTATTCTAGAACTAGAGTCTTTATTTGCTGCAGTCTTTGCAGCATTTCTTCTTTACTAAATTTCCTCACATTTCTTCTTCTTTGTCATTAATCAGCAAGCACTGTGCTATGCTCAGGCACGCAAAAAAAGGCAAAAGACAGTTCCTATCCTTCAGGAGATTAGAACTTAGTAGGGGATGGTGGGACAGGATGTAAACAACATTGTATAACAGGATGTATTCAGGATAAATTGGAGATTAGCTAAGGGGAATTGGGAAAGGCATCTTGTAATGGATGGAATTTTTAGCTAGGGCTTGAAGGAAGAGAGGTATGGAGTGTCTGTAAGGACCAGCCAGTTGTCTAGGGTCACTGAATTGTAGACTGTAGGGGTAAGGAAGGGCTTTAAAAGTCAAGTGAAATTTTATATTTGATCTTTGATGTGATATGGAGCCATTTATTCAGTGGCGGGACTGGGGAGGGGGCCTGACATAGTCAGACCTGGACTATAGAAAGATCATTCTGACAGCTGAGAGGAGATACCCCCTGGAATGGGTAGAGACTTGAGGTTGTTCCAGTAATCACCCTAAGGTGATTAAAAGATCAGAGCAGACAAGGGTAAATAGAGGAGAAATGTTAAAATGGTAGAAATGACAGGATTTGTCAGCTGGTTGGGTTGTGGGAAGTAGAGTGAGGAGGTAAGGGTAACATTTAGGTTGTGAACCTGGGAGCCGTAGGAGGAAAAGAGAGTAAGTGTTTAGAGAATGCCAACAAGTGTCTGGCACTGTACTAAACCCCTTTAACAAATATCATCTCAGTTAATTCTCAGAACAACAGTATGAAATAGTTGATCTTTTATCTCCATTTTATAATTAAAGAAACTGAGGCATACAGCGATTAACTGACTAGCCCAAGGTTATACACACCAAGGCCCCCAGCTGTCTGGTTGTACTCTTGAAACTAAGAGAGACATTTTGAAAAGAAGAGGATTTAGGGGAAGAGAAAATGAGTTCAGTTTTGACATGTTTACTTTATAATATCTATGGCACATTGAGTTTGAGCAGATATTAGAGGTTAGGGCATGGTAAATATATTTGAGAATCATTAGCATAGAGTTTGATGATTAAAGTCATAGAAACTGATGAGATTTCCAAGTGAAATAGCATAGAGGAAGATGGAAACAGGGCTTAAGACAGAGCCCTGGTGGATACACATTGTAAGAAAGTGAGGCATTGACGATGTTTTAACAGAACAGACAAAGAGTGGTCAAGTAGGTTGGAGTAACTTGAACAGTGTCATGGAAACCTAGATTAGAGAGAAGAAAATTATCTAGAACATGATTGATAGGGTCAAAGGCTATAGGAATTGATAAGGATTGATAAAAGGCTATTAGATTTGACAATTAAGAGATTAGTAGTAATTTTGGAAGGAGCAGTTTTAGTTGAATGTTAGATGAGAAATCAGACTGTATAGAGTTAAGAAAGTATAAAGAAAGGAAGTGGAGGCACCTATTGTAGATGACCTCAGGAAATATTTTTACCAGAAAGGAGAAGAGGGATGTAGGACAATACCTGTGAGGATGGCTAGGTCCAGGCAGGGTTTTTTGAAGATGGAGTAGACTGGTAGAAATTGGAGCTAAATGAGAGAAGTGAGAATAATAGAGGGATGGAATGGGATCACTTATGCATGGAGAGGATTTTGCTTTAACAAGGAAATAGGGATGAAACTACAGTTAGAAACAGAAGGCATCTTGAGTAATATGTGATACTTGGTTCACTGTTTACCAAATAATTTCCTTCCATTTAGACCTTATTCTTTATCAGAAAGACCAGTCCTTTCAGATAGCTTCTAAAATCTCCTGTGTACCTGTTGATAATTAGATTAGTGTACTATTTTCCTTGTCTGTTCTGTAGGTTTATAACTTGTCTATCTGATTCTCCACAATAAATAATCTTCTTGCACATAATAAAAATATATCTATACTTTTTTTGTTCTGTCTTTGTCATTTGGTTCATCTTTCCTTTTTATGTTTATCCATTTTTGCTTGTAAATTTCTTTAGGGAGATGAGAGAACCCCTAGAGATTGAATTATATAGGAATGGCTCTTTCCCTGAAGTATTCTTGCCTCTTCTGGCTACCTATAATTATTGTCTTTATGATTCATTAATAATTATGTACTTAATTATGCACTTTAATAATTAATTATATTTTATTTCATTTTCTGCATGCTTATGTTTTTGTCTCCTTAGCTAAATTGAAAGCTCCTTAAGGGCAACTCAATTAAAAATTTAAAGGAATTCTTTGTTGGTAGAGAGATTAAGCATGTCATTAAAATCAGATCCCTGATATATCGTACTATGGTATGAAGAAGCAGTGATATATCTGGACAAGCAAATGTTTTCTTATTTGGCACCCAGCAAACTAGATGATCTAGCAACTCAGTTGGGAATCTTATACAGAGTGTCAGAAGACATGGAAATATAGCAAAAAAGATGATTTTATTGAAGAGGTTAAAGTAACTTGGGAATTACCTGACTCAGCTTCTGTTATAATTATATTCTGAGAAAAGTATTTATACTTCCTAGGAGATGGCAGTTTTTCATTCTACCTTTAGGCAAAGAGCCAAGATAAGATAGTTGCTATTAGTGATTTATATGTCAGTGACACTGCTTTTAGGGTGTGTCATCAGGAATAATTCAGTTTGAGTCCATTTCCTGTAACTTTTAGAGCGCTATATATATGTATATATGTGTGTGTGTCTATATATATAGTATTTTAGTGAACCTTATTTTGTTCCCTTCATTCTTGCAGATAGTGTTCATGAATTTCTTGACCCTCAAAGATGAATCATCTTTGGTTAACCTTCTGGTGATAAGCCTTTTCAGACTTAAGTAAGATGCTCCTTTAGACAGGAGTTCCAAATTCTGTGACTGGGACCTTACTTGAAGTCTTTCTATGTTGGTGAAAGGTTGATTGTCACTGGTATAGTTTTAAGAATTGAGGTTTCTCTCTTTATGAAAATGCAGTGTTGGAGAAGGACTATACAATGATTAGTGCAATTATAATTGATAATGCACAGTGAGCATTATGAGGGCACTGAAAATCCTACAATGCTATCTGAATTGTCAAAAATATTGCAGATTAAATAGTATCTCATGGGTTGACTTAAGAACCTAATTTCCATGTATTTATTTGTTTATAAACAACTCACAAGAAAGCAAACTTTTTAAGATTAAAGTATATTTAGGTACTTAAACCATTCTTTAAGAGCAAATGTTTAAAGAATAAAATATGTAATATTCATTTGATATTTTCAAAAACTTTTTTGAACATTGATAATTTTTCTCCTAGTAAATTGAATAATTTGGTGTCAATTAGAACACTTAATTTCTTCATTATGTTGAGAGGTGAGGAAGATTTAGATTAAATGAAATGGGTAATCAGGCCATAAGATAAATGAAAATCTTTAAAAATAAATCTGAAACTACAGATTTATTTTATTGTGTCTAATGTGTTCCATATTACTTTTCCTTTCAGCCTGTCTAGCAATTATGAAGCACAAATGAAGAGTCTCTTAAGGATTGTGAGGATGTTTTGTCATGTCTTTCGAATTGGCCCATCCTCTCCCAATAATGGAATTGATATGGGCTACAATGGGAATAAAACTCCAAGAAGTCAGGTGTTCAAGGTCAGAAAAGTATATGACGTTGTTAGGAAGATAGACGTTAAAGAGATGAATTTCACAAAGCATGCATTCTTTAATCAGAACCCTCATGAACAGGACGTAAGTTTGGTTCATACCCATATCTTTTTAAGTTAGGTATGTTTTTTCCTTTCACCTTTAACTATTCATCATTCAGACTTAATTGGTGAACTTTCTTCTTTCTTAAGAATTAAAATTTTTAAATATCTTTCTAAATATAGTATAATTATTTCAGTTATGTTTTACTATTAGATTGAAATGTTTTTATTGAAATTTAGAGTATTAAAAAGAAAATTAAGGATGTTTTCTTTGTATACTTTTATGCTTTACATTTCTTATTAGGGAGAGGAAAGAAAATATATTTTCAATTTGATATTTCTATATTAAAATATATTTTCTATAATGTATCCCAATCAATTATTTAATGCATATATTACACATTTAACACTCTCCAATTTGGTTTTGATTTAGTATTACTTGCTAGAATAACTTCAGTGAAAAATTGTTGAGTTATTTTCCTAAAACATTTTGTATTACATTAGCTTCTCATATACTGGTACTTACATAGGTGGAATCTTTGGCAGAAAGATTCTATGCAAAAAAATTTAAGGTAGTATTTATATTACCCCTTCAGTGCAAACCTTAAATTGTCACTTAGGCAGTAACAGAACAAATAATGGCTTTGAAATAATGTTGTTATTGCCTCTGTTTTGGCTTTCTATTTCTGTTTTCAAGTTTTGCTTATATAAGGCAAATATATGACTATTGTATATATACAAGATTTTGAAGGAAATATACAAGAATATTGTCTATATACAAGGATTTGAAGGAAGAAATTTATTTCAAATGACCTAGTAACATTCATCCATGTATCTTTCAGTCTCTATCTACAAATTATCTTTAAAAATACATTTATACATACATATATACATATACACATGTATATGTTTTTTAAAAAGATAATTTGTTTAAAGATTTTTTTAGGACATAAATATGTTTTAGTGTGATGAATGCTTAAGGGATTAATTCTTAAATTCTTTACTTTTATATTAAGATTTCAAAATATGCTTAGTAAAATAATTATGTCTCACAGAATTTGTTATTCACAAAAATAGCATGCTGTATTTATATAGTTCTTTTTTATATTGGGAACATTTAGACATGTATTAGGAATATCTAGTATACTAGCATTTTAAATTTATAGAAATTAGGTCCTTTCATACTTAGGATAAATGTAATGGCTTTTAGGAGGCTTTTTTGCTTTTTTTTTTTCTTCTTGTTTTGGTTTTACTGTGGCTTTACTGTGCCCTCTCCTGGAAGAAGGTGGTCAAACATTTCTTAATTCAAGTTTTCATATCACATTCTTATTCTGAAAAGAAAGTAGTGGTTAGTAGTGACAATTTGATTTCCTTGTCATGTTGAAAGTCAAATTCCTGATTCAAAGATTTTTGTTAAAATTTGTTATAAATATAACTTAACAGTTTTATTCCATGATGTCACATATGATTACATATGACCCATCTTTTAAACAAAGTGCCTGGCACATAGTAGAGGCTGAATAAATGTTTATTAATTGATTTTCTTGACTGATTGATTTTTTTTCTTAGTTCCCTGGAGAAAGGACTGGATTATTATTCTTATGCTTGTCTTAGTAGTCTTCAGTTTTGCCTTGTTAATAAAGTATTTTTCTGATATTTCATTAAAACCTAATTTTGTCACGTTATTAATACTTTTATCAGAAGATTGCATACTTACTAAGTAGGCTTTATATATGTATTTGCCCTTTAGGTCCAGTTTTTCTATTTATGATACCAGTACAGGTAGAAATGTAGGTCAGCCATTTTCTTCTCTTTAACTCCCCCCCCCCCATGAGCTTTAAAATTTTTTTGCAACTCCTTAATTTCTCTCTATACCATTTGTTACTGTGCATACTGTACTTTTGTTTATGTATCAGTTTTTTGCACTATGCATAATTGTTCTTGCTTCTGAATATGGTCTCTATCTTAAATTTTAGACTTTCCTGCTGACAAAACTATCTTTCAGGCTTTCACACTTCTGTTTATTTTTAATATGAACAGTTGTTAAGGTAAATAGCAAGTTTTAAAGGGCTGATTGCCCTTCTATGCTTTTAATCTTGTCTTTCAGCAAATCTTCAAAGGGCAGCAAATTGGGCCCTTTTTCATGTGGGTTGGAAGTGGAGGCTAAGAGATGGTACTGTAGCTTGCTGAGTGGAGTGGATTTCTCATGGCATTGGATTGAAAATCCATACATGTTTTTAGGAGACATTTCTAAATGCTACATTTTTTTTTTGTTTGTTTTCCGTGACTTAAAAAAGGATCCCTTAAATTTAATGTCATTAAACATTTGTTTACCCAGTGTCTTAGAATACATTGCAGTGGTGATCTGTGATAGGAAAAAGGAGTTAGCAGAATAAAAGAAAGTTTGAGATTAGATTTTTCAGGTAATGATGTATCCTTTCTGTACATTTTAAAATAGAGTTGTTTCCTATTTATGGGATTGTTACTAAAACAGAAATTTATAGGCATATTTTTTTAAAAAATATTTTCTTACCATGGACTTGTCACCAGAATTAAAGTATGTGATATTATCTGACTGAGAATATTTAGGGTCTCAGTGAATCTTCAGAAGATCATATTAATAACACTGAATAATAGTGATTATGAACTTTTATTGTTCTGCCAAATCACTTTGATACTCTGCCATTTAAGCTTGGTAAAGGCCTCCTTCAGTTTGCAGCAATCTTTTGCAGTTTGCAATAAACTTATTAAAGTATTAGAAACAAATCCACAATAAAGTTGTGGGACTGCTGATAACATTTCCAATCATTGGTTTATAGCATTTTTTTTAAGAAAGATTTTATTTATTTTGAATTTTATAATCCCCCCCCCCTTTGCTTCCCACCCCCCACAGAAAGCAGTCTGTTAGGCTTTGTATTGTTTCCATGGTATGCATTGATCTAAGTTGAGTGTGATGAGAGAGAAATAATATCCTTAAGGAAGAAACATAAAGTATAAGAGATAGCAGAATTACATAATAAGATAACTTTTTTGGTAATATTCTTTTTGAACTATTTATTGCTTGAAATAACATTTTGCCCAGATATTTTTTTAGAAATGGGTTATGCCTATATTTTGCCACTAATTTTGAAAAGTGATTTAATCCACTTTTATATCTTTAAGGATCTGTAATTTCTTTCATTGTTCTGGTTACTAACTCCCTTTTTATAATCTCTATACAATCACAAAGTATGTGATCACAAAACTCATCAACCTCTGGCCAACCTGGTGATTTGAAACTGGCTAAGCCATTTCTTAGTTAATAGATAATGAATTGATTGTTGGGTCGAGACTATAGCTTTCTAGGGCCTATACTGCACTGACATAACTATCACAGATTCTGAGTCACCACCTCCACATTGTAGTTGTGGAAGACTTAGAGATAACTTTTATCATAGAGGTAGCCTATTTAATACATGCATGTTGATGATCTTTTTAGCTCCTTCAGTTAGTGCTTTGTTATCTAGTTGGTGTGTAATAATTCTTGTTGAGTAAATAGACAACTGTTTTGATAGGTTTGTTGAGCCCAGTTTGTGTGATCAATAAATGTTTTTGCTTGAGATCTGTATGAAAACAGACTAGGGATATGACGAAGGGGGAATTATACTCAAGTTGTGACTTGAAAGATTTAAGTTACAAGTGAAGATTACCTCTCCTGGGTCTTAGTTTCCCCAATCTGTAAAGTGAAGAAGTTGAATTAATTGATTTTTAAGATAATTTTCATTATAAATCTTATGATTCTATGGAATTCCTTATAGGATAACTGAGAATGGTTGTGAAGTCTTTTTTCTCTGTCTGGGATCCTGAAAGTCTGAACCTGCCTGTAGATAGTCCTAGGTGACCCCCTATCCCCCCACTGTGTCTAATTTTGTTATCCTATAATTATACAGAATTCTCAAACATTATTTTCAATGTTTCTGACACTTAAATAATGATATTTTCTATTTTCAATATTAAAATGTTTGTAAATTTATATATATTTTTCTCTTCCCACGTCCCTTTCTGTACTGTAAAAATACAACAAAAAAGAAAAGCATAACCCTAGTAACAAATATGCAATGTCAAGAAAATCAAATAAGACTTATCGAGTTTCTTCAAAACTGTGTCTTTCTTCATTACATATTACAATAGTATTCTTTTGCAACCCTATGCCCTAATTTATTCAGCTAATAATTCAGTTAATAATTGATGAGCATTCCCTTAGTTTCCAGTTTTGGGTCATTCCCAAAAGAGCTGTTTTCTTTGGGCTTTCATGTTAATAGTGATATTGTTGGACCAAGTTTGGTATATGCATAGCTTAGTTACCTTTGGGGAAGATTCCAAAATACTTTCCAGAATGGCTGTACTAATTTAGCTGCACCAGCAGCCTCCTTCCACTTCCAACCCTTAGAGAATTTTTCATTTTCCTTTCTTTTGTCAACTTTACTAATCTGATAGATAGGAGGTAGAACCTCAGTTGTTTTATGTTTTTCTGATTATTAGTAACTTGGAGCATTTTTTCATGTGACTTTAGATAGTTTGGATTTCTTCCCTTGGAAACTATCTGTTTATATCTTTTGAACTGAGGAATGGTTCTTTGAAAAGTGATATCCAGAATAGTATAGAAATAAGGCAACAATTCAATACAACAAATGTTTATTAAGCTCATACTTTGTTCAAGGCATTGCAGTAGGCACTAAGAATATTAAAGACAGCTCTTATTTTTATAAGTTTCTAGGAAGATAATGTAAGATGTTGAATATAATAGGGCAAAGAAGACAACTAGGGGTAGGGAAAGATTATCGCATCGGTTAAAGTTTTTTTTCCCTTATGGAGTTTGAGGGATGGATTTTCCCACAAGCCTTTTTTTAATGGTGGTTTATTATTTTTCAATTTACAAATGACTGTTTTAGGGATGCAGTAATTCTTGGGACTGGTTTTTACTATGTAATCCATATTTTTGTCTTATCCTTACAAAATTGTCTTAATTTGAAGAGTTCTTTATGAGAATGACACAATTAAGTTAATGGCATATTAAATCAAGAAAGTCAATTTTTTAGAATCTTTTAGAAATGTAAATTTATATTTTGAAATGATTAAAAAGCATGATGTCAATTGACATTGAACAAGTTGATAATTCCATACAGTAATAAATTCCCTAGGGTGACTTTAATAATATAAATAGTGAAAATAGTATGCATTCAGATTCCATATTCTTTTCTCAGGATGTGGATAGAATTTTCCATCATGAATTAAACAAATTTAATAATGTTTATAATATTTTAGAGGTAGAGTGCATTTTACATATCCATCTATACTACAAATCCCTTATTGTACAGATTAAAGAACCTAGGTTTCAGAGTGGGGAAATTTCTTGCTGAGGCTGGCAAATAACAGAGCTGAGGGAAGCAATCTTTTGACTTTGAATACAGTGTTCTTTTGTTTCATATTTGTGTTACTACATTGAATACCTTTTTAAAAAAAGTGATTATATGATGAATAATCAAAATTATTCCTGAATTTTTATTTTTCCCATCTTTAAATTTTCTTGTATTTTTACATAAATTAATTTTTCTTCCTTTCATTGTAAATAAAGTTATTTTATTTAAAACTGTTATTTCCTGTAATTATCACCTCAATTTGAAAAAGTAAACTGGCATGATTTTTTAAAAATAATTATTTGGAAATTATTCTGCTATTTAAAGAATTAATTTGTTAATAAGTTGATGAACTTTTAAAAAAATTAACAATTGTTTTAAAATTTTCATTTTTTTCATAGCCTTTGGAGTTGCTGTGGCACTCATTAGATGAATGGCTTGTGCTAATAGCCACAGAGCTGATGAAAAATAAAAAGGACTCGACCAACATCACATCTATTTTATTGAAGCAGAAGGGACCAGATCAGCAAGATGCTACTTCCCTTCCTCCATTTGGCAATCCAGGAACTGGGAGCAGAGAAAATCTATCCATTGACACAGGGGAATCTAAACCAGATAATGTTGCAGGAAAGCAGGAAGCTAGTGGGGATTGTCAGGATGTTATCTCCATGACAGCCAACAGGCTAAGTGCTGTCATTCAGGCTTTTTATATGTGTTGCTCTTGTCAGATGCCTCCAGGGTAAGAAGCTTTTTGCTTATTACTTTCATTTTTACTAATACAATTCTAAAATCTTTATAATAATTTTAGTAATAAGACATTACATTCGTTAAGTTTTTGGAGAGGTCTTAAACACATCTTGTTTTTAGAAGGCAGTGCTTTTTTTCTCTACTTTTTTTTTTTTTGCAAGGCAAATGGGGTTAAGTGGCTTGCCCAAGGCCACACAGCTAGGTAATTATTAAGTGTCTGAGACAGGATTTGAACCCAGGTACTCCTGACTCCAGGGCTGGTGCTTTATCCACTGCGCCACCTAACCGCCCCATGGTCTACTTTTTTTTTTTTTTTTTTTAGGTTTTTGCAAGGCAAATGGGGTTAAGTGGCTTGCCCAGGGCCATACAGCTAGCTAATTATTAAGTGTCTGAGACCGGATTTGAACCCAGGTACTCCTGACTCCAAGGCTGGTGCTTTATACACTATGCCACCTAACTACCCCTTGTGGTCTCTACTTTTAAAGAAACATTAAGTTCTTCATTATAAAATTTCAAGAATTAGAAATGTAGGGGAAGGAAAAGTAAATTTAAATATCTATTTACTTTATAAATATGAACCCAATATTATGCAGCAATGTTGAAGTATTTGAAAATTTTTTTTTGCTTTTTGGTTTTTTTTTTTTTTTTTTTTGCAAGGCAATGGGATTAAGTGACTTGCCCAAGATCCCAATCTAGGTAATTAAGTGTCTGAGGCCAAATTTGAACTCAGGCCCTTCTGACTCTAGGGCTGGTACTCTATCCCCTGCTCCTTAAGTTTAAAATTTTTTAAAAGCAAAAAGTGACTTGTTTATATAACCATTCTTTAAGAATTTTGTTTGTATTTCTCTTTTAGAGGTTTTTTGTATACTCTCATTTTTCTAAAACTCAAGAAAATCGACTTTTGATCCCTTTTCAATCTGTCTTCTGCATTGTTTCCAAAGTGATTTTCCTTAAATTTGTATTTGAGAATGGGACTGCTGTTTATCAACTTTGGTGACTCCTTATTAATTTTAGAATCAAATATAAATTCTTCTGTTTATCTTTTAAACTTTTTCTGAACCTGACGCTTTCTAGCTTCACTGGATATACACCAATCTCTTTCCCTGCTATTTCCAATCAAGTTGGAATTTCTCTGTTCCTCTCACAAACAATACTGTCTTCTATCTCTTTGCCTTGACCTTTCTTTCCCTTAACTAGAGTGCATTTTCTCTATAGTTCCTCAAGTGTTCTCTCTCCTTTAAGACAAAGTTCAAGTACCACATTCTATTTCAAGCCTATCTTGCCCCCCCCCATAATAAGGCTAATTGTCCTAAACTACCTCATATTTAACTACTTTGTATTATTTTTATTCTCTTTATTTGGTATATGATATATGTACTTGTTTATCTATATAAGTTGATTTCAAATTAGGGGTATTCTAGTGCCTACTCTGGTGGTCTGTGGCACCTAGCAGTTGTTCAATAAATACATATTAATCGACTAAGATCCTAGTGTTAAGATTATAATATTATATTATTTCATTAAGTTGTAGCTCTTTTGTGTCCCGAGCTTAATGAATTTTGTTTCCTTTTCCTATAGAATGACTTCACCCCGTTTTATAGAATTTGTATGCAAACATGATGAAGTTCTTAAATGCTTTGTTAATAGGTAAGGCTTTTAGATCTATCCTAATGTTTAACTTAATATAAATAAAATGTTTTGTTATATCTTTTGTATGAAACTTCAAGATGGATATGTTTTAATTTATGACTTTGTGTACACATTTTGCCATGAATTTACATCTTACTAGATTGTTTATTTCTGCTAAGTAAAATATTTTTTTCCCCCTCAGAAATCCCAAAATAATTTTTGATCATTTTCACTTCCTCCTTGAGTGTCCTGAGCTGATGTCAAGATTCATGCATATCATAAAAGCACAGGTAGAGTCTTCTCTGTCTTTGAGGTTTATCTCTAATGAAAGCAAAAACTGTTTTCAAATTTGAATTTTGAACACATATTCTGTTTTTAACCAGATTGTCTAATGGGAGGTCCATCAACTTGATACTTCTGCTTCTGTCTTAGAGGAACTTGTTTACTTATTTGTGAAGTAGAATATAGAAGTTTTTCTCATTTACTTATTATAAGAAGGATGTGGAAGCTTGTTGGTGGAGTTTTGGGGGGAGGGTAGTAAGCACCAAAGTATAAAAGTATACTATTAAATAGTAATATTTGCTATTGGTGTTTTATATTCTTTCTTTCAGTTCCTTAAAATGTCAAATTAGAATAACAACATTTTTATTTGTTCCATCATTGTCATCAAGATAAATTTGAGTATCATTTTTGTGAGGTAAAAAGGGAAAGATTCAGACTGACTCCTGACCTCCACTAAAAACTTAAAATCTAGTTGGAAACTTTAAATCTAGTTGGAACTTTAAATAAACATTTATTAATCACTTTCTTTGTATGGGGGGCCATGTGCAAGTCTCATAGGATAAAAGATTAATGTAACATGAAATATTTAAGGACTTTACAGTCTATTGGTTTATTTAGAATAGTATAAAGTTAAATGAGGGATGGACTTAGCCTTCAAATAGTTCTAAGTAGAGTGAATAGGTCATCTGTGAGTTTTAATACAGAAAAGCAACTGATAATTTGTGGGTGCGGCCCAGAGACATTTTGTTGTTAGTAGCCTTTAAAGTTGAATACAAATCATGTGGAAGGACTTTTGACTCCAAGCTAAGCTCTCAGGGTCAGTTAGAATAAAACTTTATAATCAATATCTAGGAATAAGGCTCAATTAGATAGTGGCGGATAAGTTAATGATTAGTGAGCGTTGTATTGATTTGTATTTAGGCATTTCTTTTAAAAGCTTCTCTATAAGTATTGCCTTTAAGTAGAAACTCTTATTGTTTTATGATTAATTGGTTGTACTTTAGAATTCAGATGAAATACCATTTGAATTGCATATAGTAGACCCAAACCACCCACTAGCATATGGTAATATATAGACCCTATACTGTAGAAAAATTAGCTACACATCAAATAAATTTTCAAAAATTAACTCTGATTAAAATTTTTTTTAAAAAATTTTTATTGATAGTATTTTCACATCACATTAATTTCCACATTCAGACAATTAGGTGGTGTGATCTTGGGCAAATTGCTTAACCCTGATTGCCTTCCCTCCAGGGCTATCTCTAGCGACCGTGATTCATATCCAGCTACCAGATAACTCTGGAAGAGAAAGTGAGATTGGTGACTTAGCACAGTACCCCCTCCCTCAAATCCAGTTCATGTGCTTGTCATGGCATCATGCCTGATGTCATGGTCTTCTTCAAGAATGAAGGACAAATATTATTAATTCCTGGATGTATTCTCCTTCCCTTGATTCAGTGAGCCATTCTTTGTAATGAAGATTTTTTAAAGGGGGGGTAAAAAGAGATTCTGCAAAAATCAATGAGCCCATTGACTGTTTAGCAATATGTTCAATATATATGCCATACCCAAAGTCATCTACATCTGCAGTGATAGGTGCCTTTTATCCCCTTTTTTCTATGACCATAATTATTTATTTTTTATTTTTTATTTTTTTTTTATCTTTTTGTAAGGCAAACGGGGTTAAGTGTCTTGCCCAAGGCCATGCAGCTAGGCAATTATTAAGTGTCTGAGTCCGGATTTGAATCCAGGTACTCCTGACTCCAGGGCTGGTGCTTTATCCACTATGCCACCTAGCCGTCCCTCTGTGACCATAATTATACAACAGTTTTTTTTCCTTTTACTTTGTGTTCCATTGTTTTCCTGACTCTGTTTACTTCACATTCTTGTACCTTAAAAAAAAATAGGTCCTCAAGCAATTTAAATTTTATTCTAGACACTAAAATCTCATTGTAATGGAGTGTGGTGTAGAGAATTTTGGAGGAGGAATCATTTCTGACTTGATTGATCAGAGTAGACTGTCTAGGGAGAGGTGCTGTGCAATTTGGGCCTTGTAAAATGAGTAAGATTTTTGAAATAGAGGATTATTTTGGTTAGAGAGCTCTGATTGACTTTTGCTTCTAAAAGTTAATATATTTGAGACCTCACTGATTTCTTTTTCTCTTTGTCATCTTTCTTCAAGTTTTCTTATTTCTGTTAAAACATTGTTATCATCCATTTTTCCAGGCAATAAGTCTTATTTTCTTTGACTCTTGACCTTCCTCTTCACCTCCTGGGGCTAATTTGTTATCAAATCCTATTGATTTTTCCTTCAAGATGTTTTAGATTCAGTCATCTTCATTGTCACTACCTAGTGAAATGTACTTTATTACCTCATGTTTATTACTGTAATTTCCTTATTCCTGAAGTTGGATTTTTTTGTTTTTAGAGGAAGTGGGAGGAAGAGGATTTTTTTATTTCTCCATTCCTGCCCTTCCTATGTATTTTTCCTAGTCACTTAGCACTGACTTTGTGCCAACTGTTATAAATGCTAGAGATACAAACAGAAATAAAAACAAAGTTTCTTCCCTTAAAGAGTGAATAGTCTATTGGAGGAAGACAAAAGGAAGTTAAAAAGGGAGAAGGGAAGTTGGGATGAAAATGTATTGGGGGCATAAAGTTACCTACCATAGGAGCATGATGCAGTTTATTGCATCCAAATGCAGTTTATTGCTTGCCAGAATTATGTCACCTGAATGATAAAAACCAAACCAAAATCGTTTCTTCTTTTTTGAATTTAACAAAACTAGTCCTCTTCTGTACTTTAAGTTCATAGTGCCCATTGTAAGCAAGAATGCTTTGTTTCTGTCTTTTTTTTTTTAGATTTTTGCGAGGCAAACGGGGTTAAGTGGCTTGCCCAAGGCCACACAGCTAGTTAATTATTAAGTGTCTGAGACCGCATTTGAACCTAAGTACTCCTGACTCCAGGGCCGGTGCTTTATCCACTACGCCACCTAGCTGCCCTATTTCTGTCCTTCTTCATGTTAATTCTTTCAAAGTGGAATTCTCTCTTTTCATTCATACAAAACCTTGATTTTATTTTAATACTTAATAGACAGCAAAAAGCATTTGAAAGAATAGAAGTGAGAACTTGGGTTTAGGCTTCATTTCTGTCATGACCTTTATGACTTTGTCCCTCAGTTTTCTTAGCTGAGAAATTGGACCAGAGAATTTCTAGATCTCCTTTTAGCTTTAAGAATATATGAATCTGGGGCGGCTAGCATAGTGGATAAAGCACCGGCCCTGGAGTCAGGAGTATCTGGCTTCAAATGCGGTCTCAGACACTTAATAATTACCTAGCTGTGTGGCCTTGGGCAAGCCACTTAACCCTATTTGCCTTGCAAAAACCTAAATATATATATATATATATGAATCTTTAAAGTCATCTCTTTTATGATAAATTTCAACTGTTTTGACCTCCACTTACTTTCCCAACTCAAAATTCCTGTCTAATCTATTGATTAGATATCACATACTTTAAACACCTAAATATCTACTCCTTTGTGTTGTTACCTGATTGTTTCATATTATATTTATGTCCTAAGCTGGATTATAGATTGCTTGAGTACAGAGATTTTACTCTCTGCTTTCTTTTTTTCATCTCCTACAGTCCTTGCCAAATATAAGTTCTGAGTAAATATTTTCTAATGGATTACAAAAGTTCATTATTACCATTTTGTTTACTTTGTAATTAATTATAATATCTACATTTGTCTTCAGATATTTTATTAGCTAAAGAGCTTTTTGAAAGAGGAAAAGGTACCAAATTCTACTTAATTGCCAATAAAAAGACCATCTTTCATTCTAAAAATGAACAAAATATAGGGCCAAAAAAAAGCTACATATGGGACTTTTAATTAAAAATGAAATGAAGCATAATGTGATGTTTTCTGAGCATGGGAATTAATTTTTGAAAACCTTATTGAGCTTGAAAAGACACTAATTTGTATAGATGTGTTCAATTCTATGTCTGAAATTAAATGTCTGAGCATAAATTTCTAAATTATCAAGGGTATCCTATTGAAAATGTTAGTAAGTTCTGGAAAATATGTATGCTGTTCATAGTTCTGCTTTTATTTTGTGAGCAGTTGCTGAAATGTTTGAACATTATTAGCTAATTACTCATAAGAGTCTCAGAATGGTACTTTGTAATCAGAGTATTTTGCATAATACTTAAAGCAAAGATGATAATTATATAATTGTAATGTTTAACATCTCTTTTTTTTTTGGTAGCCTTTTAAAGATCGTTGTGAGTGGTTCTATGAACATTTGCATTCAGGGCAATCAGATTCAGACATGGTACACAGACCAGTGAATGAAAATGATATCCTACTTGTTCACAGAGGTATATTTTACAAAGAAATTAATGCATATGAGATTCACAAAAATTTTTTTGATAATTGGAATTGAGATAAACTAATCAGTGCTACATATGTAGATTCTATTTTTAGGAGTAGCTGTGAAGTTGTTTCTAAAGCAAATTGTGCAAAGCTAAAACAGGGGATTGCTGTGCGTTTCCATGGAGAAGAAGGCATGGTGGGTATAAAAATAAGTGAAATGTACATCACTATGTAAAAAAGATTGAAATAGAATTCAATAGAATGTGAGAGTAAATGGAAATATATTTATTAAAATGTTTTCTTCATTTAAAAATATTGCAACATATTTAAAAATTATGTACATAAGCATTCTTTTTCCATTATTGATTACTTTTATTCTTTCAATCCTAGGGTCAAGGGGTTGTACGGGAGTGGTTTGATATTTTATCTAATGAGATAATTAACCCTGATTATGCACTGTTCACTCAATCAGCTGATGGTAAGTGTATAATTTCTTTTATCTTGACAGTTACTAATAGCTTACATTTGCATAATATGTTAATGTATTCAGAGTATAGTATTTATTTACAAAGTCTCATTTGTTAAAATTGTCAAGTCAGATATTTTCATCATAGATAAGGAAACTTAAGCTTTGTGTGGTAACTTGCCTGAAGAAAGAGCAGAGCAAAGACTAGAATTCAATTTTTTTGAACCAAAATCTAGTGTTATTTTTATTATAACAATGTTGAATATTCAGGACCATAATAGCTATATATGTATTTATAAAATGAACCTTTCTCCCTCTTTTCCATGTTTATGATCATAATTACACTTGTTTTTTAAAACTAAAAAAGACAACTTATTTTTGTCATCTAATTTTACAGGAGCTTATTACTCTTTGACACTTAATGCATTGAAATTGTTTCAAGATCAGAATTATTTAATTTCTTGTGTAACTTCTTGAAGTTAAATGATTTTCAATCAATAAACCAACTCATCTTTATTAAATATCTACTATGTGTAAAGTGCTGGCAATACAAAGAGAGGCAAAAAAAGCCAGGTCCTTGCTGTCAGAGAGCTCTTAGTTTAATGGGGGACACAATTTTCAAACTGGGCAAGCAAGATATGTATAGAATAAATTGTAGGTAATTTCAGAAGGAAAGGAAATAGGATTGAAGGTTAAATTTTAACTGGATCTTGAAGGAAGCTAGAAAGTGGAGATGAGAAAGAAGAGAGCGGCAGCCAGTGAAAAATATCTGGAATTGAGAAATTGAATGTTTTGAGCAAGGAATATCACGAAGGACCAGTGTCACAGGGTTGTAGAATACATGGGAAGGGAGTAAGGTGTGAGAAGATTGCAAAGGTAGGAGAGATCTGTGTTATGAAGCATTTTAAAAGTTAAATAGTATTTTATATTTGATTCTGGAGATAATAAGGAACCACTGGAATTGATCAAATGGCAGGTTGGAGGTGTAAGGGGAAGGAAAGTGCCATGGTCAAACCTGTACTTTAGGAAGATCATTTTGATAACATAGCCAATTTTAGATTGGAATGTGTAGAGATTTGAGGTAGAAAGGCCAACCAAAAGACTACTGCAGTTATTCAGATAAGAGTTGTACAATTGAGTTTGACACCTTAGGTTGTAAGCCTGGATGACTGAGAGTAGAGGTGGTACTCTGGATAGCATTAAGAACATTAGGAAGAAGGGAGGGAGGGTTTTGGAGGAAAGATATTGAGTTCCATTTTAGACATGTTGATTTAAAATGCCTAAAATCCAATCAAGACACTTAGCTGCAGTGTGTAGTTCATGAGAACTTCAGGGTTTGAGAAACATAACAGAGAATCCTTTCCATAGAGATGAAAATTAAAAGCATGGAAACTGATGAGATCATCAAGTGAAATAGAATAAAGGAAGAAGAAGAAAAGAAGGCCCAGGGGAGGTCTAGGGAGGTATCCATGGTTGGTAGATGTGACTTTGATAAAAATCTAGCAAAGGAATTTAAGAAGGACCTGTCAGACAGGTAGAAGGATAGAGCAGGGTCAAAGAAACCTAGAAAGAAGACAGCATCAAGAATGTTGGTGTCAAAGGTTGCAGAAAGGTGAAAAAAGAATAAGGATTGAGAAAAGAGAATTGGATTTATCAATTAAGATATCACTGGTAACTTTATATAGAACAGTTTCAATATATCTATATATAAATATTTTTATATATAGTAATATAGTGATATAGTCAGGATTGCAAAGGCTTAAGGCTAATGACAACCATCTTATTGATATCTGAATTTTACTTGAAACTACTAACCTTTACATTCTTCCTTATTGCCAGTACATTGGACATAGTGTTTTCATTAATTACTACCACAGAGAAATTAGAAATGGTGGATGTACAAGATATTTACTGTCAGATTCTATGTGATTTAAACTGAATGCAAAAATTTCTCAAAATGTAAACACTTTTACAAATTTTATCTCTTCTTGAAGTTTATTTCACTTCTTCTAATTTTGTAAGCATAGTGAGCAAGTGAAGTAGAAGGGGAAAGATTTTTTAAAATATTTATTTTTAAGTTAAAGGTCTTTAGCATTAGGTTTTATATTATACTGTCACCCTACTGCTTGTTAGCAACATTGTGATTTTTGCTTTAACGTTCAGCTTGTAAGTCTGTGTCTTCTTCAGTCCATCCTCTTAAATTTATAGGTTTACAGAGGGAGGATAGAAGTCATCTATTTGATGTCATCTATTCTAAACCTCTCCTTTTACAGATGGGGAAATGGAAGCTCTGGGAGGTGAGATTACTTGTCCGAAATCATACAGAGTATAAATGGTAGAGCTGGCATTTGAGCCCACTTTCCTATAATGCCAATTCCATTATCCTTTCTGTTCTACACAGTTGCCCACAAAATCTTCCGTAGGCATATCTGACCATTTTCTCTTGTGTTCAGAAAGTATACATTAGCTCCCTATTTCTGTTAGCATAAATACAAGCTTAGTTGAAAATTTAAAGTTCTTCATAAAGTTCTGACTTATATTTCGCAGCTTATAGCACTTTACTACTTCTTAGTAGGTTCTGAGTTCTCCCCAAGATTGCTTCCCAGAATCTGGTGCAGCATTTGTTCCTGGAATGGAATATTCTTCCTCCTTACCTGTACTACTTAGAATCTTTAATTTCCTTCACTGTTTAATTTGTGTCATCTCTTAGGCCTTTCCTGATTGACCTTGTTAGTGCTTCCTTTCTTTTTGCATATTTATTTTTTACTAAGTTGTATTTCTTTAATAATGAATTTTTTAAAATTTGTCTTTGCATTTCCAGCACCTAACATTCACTTAGTGTTTAATAAATTCAAATTGAGTTTAGTTAAGTATTTTGTGATAAGAAAGGATTTTTATGATGAGTAGTCTTGTTGATTTTTTTTTTGACATGTACCACTAGGTACAAAGTTTGTTTTCATTGTTTCAAGATGGTTTTGGTACTTGGAAGTTTTTATTTGTTTTTAGTTCATATTTTTATATCTCTTTATTTCTTGCCTATTAATTCTTGCCTATTTACTAAAGACTTACATACTTTTCTATTTATCTAAATTGCATTGTTTTTTCTTCATCGTATATAGAATGGACTCTTACTCTTCTAGACATTTTCTTTTCTTTAGTCAAAGTTGAATGGAAATTTTATTTCCTATACAACTGTTTCCCTTGATAAATAGAAGTGAATTAATGATTTTTTTCCTATCCCCCTTTCCATTGAATAATTTACATATTCTACAGACATGATTACTTTTGAAACTTTTATACAACATTAATATTTATTAACTCAAGTTTGTCCAAAATATAGTCAATTTATATTACAGCACTTTATGGGATATTATGTCAGCAATGAAATAATGTTGTTATGGAATGTAAACTACCCTGGGGCAGGGATCTCTCCCTTTAACCATTTTGCATGTTGATTATTTGAATATGCTGTTTATATTTTATAAATTTGATCCTGATGTGTTCTATATATCTAATCTTTTGATAATTAAAACTGTTATGTTTTCACTCTATTATACTACCTTTCTTAAAATGTGGATTCTCTATTAACTCCTCCCTCAAAATGGAGGATAAATCTTTTTTTTTTAATTTAAAAAGGAACAACTTTCCAGCCTAATAGCAACTCATATGTCAATCCTGATCACTTGAACTATTTCCGGTTTGCTGGACAGATCTTGGGTTTAGCTTTGAACCACAGACAGCTGGTCAACATTTACTTTACAAGATCATTCTACAAGCACATTCTTGGTATGATTCTACTATCAATCCATTAATGCCTTCCTTAGACAATGTTTTTCCTTAACTTTTGGGAAACTGTTATTTTGTATTGTTTTGGACACTAAATAGAGTTGGTGGCTTTCCCTAATACTTGTCTTATTCCTTCTAAATTTTCCCTTAACCACAGTCATAAATCCCACCAGTCTTTTAGCAGCATCGTTAGGTAACAGGAAGGTGATAGAACAGCACAACAGGATAGAATAATTGAAGAGTACAATGCAAGTTGTGTTGGAAAGCCTGATTTCAGTTGAGAATCTTTTGATACTTAAAGTGTAAAATTTTTAACTTCATGTACCATTTCAACAATCACTTATTAAGCATCTTCTGTACACAAGGCTCTGGGCCATACTAGATCCTGTAGATGCAAAGAAAGCCGTGTAAGAAGCCCTTGTTTGAGGAGCTTAAACTCAAAAACTGACACAAGGGATACTGTACAGAAAAGACTTGGGTTATATACCAGGAGAAATTTGAAAAGGGAAGGATCATTTTTATTTAACTGGACTGAATCAGATTGTAGTGACAGGGTAGAAATCTGAGTTAGAACTTAGAGGAAAAAATTCTACAGAGATTAAGGATGACAGGGTCTGGAGAAGATAGCATGGGCATAGGAAAGGGCAGGCTGAGAGCAGAAGAGAAGCTGGTAGAACATAGACAGCATGCCCCTGATGTTGTGAGGTAGGTGGCATAGGAGAGCCCACACTGTGGAAGTCTGAGAGTGGTCATTCAGAGTATATGTTCTCCTAAGATATGGGAAACTAGTCAGCTTTGGAGGGGCCCCACGTCATCTTGGTGTGCTAGGCTGGCTGATGTCATTTCTCTTTCAGATCTCTCCCTGCCCTCCCTTTCAGGCGCAGCTCGCCTGTCCTGGCTGTTTAACACCCAGCTGTCCTTTGCCCTCCTCTGATATCACTCTGTTCCTGCTCTCCCCAGGTCCAGAGCATGCCTTCCTCAGTCCTCCGTGCTTTCCTTTCCAGAGTCACCTCCTTTTCACTGTACCTCCCTCAACAGAATGTAAGCTTATCAAGGACTGAGACCAGTTGAGAACTGTCTTTGTATCCCCTGCATCAGGCACAGTGCCTGGCATACAGCAAGTGATTCATAAATACTTTTAGAGAGAAACAGAGTGGGGACCTGTGGATTGAACTAGGAAACACCTGGAGTCCAAAAGGCCAGTCAGGATGCTCTTATAGCAGGATAAAGTAGCAACTACTGCTTTGTATCAGATTTTACAGATATTATCTCATTTGATCCTCACAGCAGCTGCCATTATCTCTAGTTTAGTTTACTCAGGAAACAAAGGAAGACTCAGTAAATTGTCCAAAAACAGAGCTAATGAGTGTCTGAGACTGGATTTGAATCCAGGTGTTCCAGTCTTTCAAGAGGCCCAGCACTCTATCCATAGTTTCACTTTGTTGCCCCAGCTAGATTTATTTAAATATTGTGATGCTAGAGATAGTCCAGATGTAGAAATAATAGGATCTGATAGCTCATTAGATGTGCTGGGTGGGAGGTATTAGATGTGAGGTGCTACTTGGGAGGTTATTAGGTGTGAGGAGCAGGGAGGAATCAAAGATAATTTTTAAGATTATGAGACTGCTGATGATCTATAAACAGAAACAAAGAAGTTAGAGAAAAACACATGAAGGGAGTGAAGACAATGAGTACAATTTTTAGATATGTTGAGTTTGAGGACATCTGGTACTGTAGTTCTGAGAAGAATTCCAAATTTGATAGTCTTGTGGATAGAAGCTATAACTGAAGAGGGGAAGGTGAAAGATGGAACTTTAGATAGAAAACACTAACATGGAGGGGACACAAAACGTCTGAGTAGACAGTAAAAGAATATATGAACATTATATTGGAGCCCAATATTTTAGCTACATGGAAATTTTTTTTTTTTGTAAGGCAGTGGGGTTAAGTGGCTTGCCCATGGCCACACAGCTAGGTAATTATTAAGTATCTGAGTCTGGATTTGAACTCAGGTACTCCTGACTCCAGGGCCAGTGCTCTATATCCACTCTATGTCCACCTAGCCATCCTCTACCTGGAGATTTTGAATCCATCTTTGACTTGTCTTCATTTGCTGACCTTGATGGAAGCTACTTTTCTTATTAAAATAAAACTTATATTAAATTCTTCCAGATAAGTTGAAGTAGCCTAGAATATTTTGATATTTAGATTATTGTTTTCCTTGTGTCCAGCTCTGAAAAAAACTGAATTCTTAAAATTCCACTGACCATATCAGGAACATTTTATTTTTTACTTTAATATCGAACTTTTAAAAAAATGATTCATTGTCTAGACTGAAGGACTGTTTTTTAAAGTCCAGAGATAACTTAGTTCTTCTATATTCTTTTGTAATTTTTGTTCATCTAAATTCTTTTTAAAATTTTTTCCTTTACATTCTTTTGTAATTTTTCATGTTATTTTTGTAGCTTAGTTGTCTTGTAGCAGATTAAATTTTTATCTTGATTGTACTTTATTTTTTTAATTACATGTCATTTTTGTAGAATTTTCCCCCTCCCTCACCTCCATTCCCCTCATCAAGTCAGTTCTTTAATATAGCTTTTACATACTCAATCATATTAAACATTTTCATATGAATCATATTGTATAGGAAGAATAAACATAAAAGGGGAAACCACAAGAAAGAAGAAAAAGACAAATTTTAAAATATGAAAATATTATGCTTTGATCTGCATTCATGCTCCACCACAAATCTTTTAAAATTCTTTGGTTGCTGTGTTGCTGAGAAGAGCTAAGTCTTTCATAGTTGATCATAACATAATGTTGCTATTAATGTATACAATGTTCTCCTAATTCTTCACACAGCATCGGTTCATGGTAAGTGTTTTCAGGTTTTTTCTGAAATCTTTTGGCTTATCAATTCTTAAAGCACAATAGTATCCATTATATTCATACATCACAACCTTGCTCAGCCATTTCCCAATTAATTCACATCCCCTCAGTTTCCTTTTGCCATCAGCAGGTTAATTTTTAAGGAAGTGGATTGATCCCAGGTGGGAAAATTGGAATACTAATGAATTTATTAGTGGAGTTGTGAATTGATCCAACCATTCTGGAGAGCAATTTTGGAATTATGCTTAAAATGTTTTAAAACTGCAAATTCTTTGATCCAGCAGTACCACTTCCAGGTCTGTATCCCAAAGAGATCATCAAAATGGGGGGAAAATAAAAAAAATATTGATAGCAGTGCTTTTTTTTTTAGTGGCAAAGAATTGGAAGTTGAGGGGTTACCTATCATTTGGGAATGGCTAAATAAGTGATGATATATGAATGTTAGGAAGAATATTTTTGTTCTGTATGAAATCATGAGTGGGTGAATTTTAGAAAAGCCAGGAAAGACTTGTATGAATTGATGTTGAATGAAATGAGGAGAACCAGGAGATCATTGTACACATTAAAAGTAATATTGTGTGCTGATATCAAGTATGATGGACTTAGCTCGTCTCATCACTTCAGTGATCAAGGACAGTTCTAAATGTCTTGTGATGGAAAATTCCATCCACATTCAGATTAAAAAAACCTGTTTAGAGTCTTAATGCAGGTCATAGTATTTTAATTGTTTTGTTTTTTTCTTATGGTTTTTTCACTTTAGTTCTGATTCTTCTTTCACAAAAAGATTAATATAGAAAATGTTAGACATGATTGTACATATATTGTCTTATCAGAAAAAAGTGGATCCCAATTCATACATAAAAAAGAGGATTTGACTAAAATGCTGAACACAGAATGTTGTGAGTCTAAGGTTTGTTTTATAAAAATGAAAGATTTTTTTAATTGAAAACAGAAATATGATTTTAATTGCCAAAAGTTTTTTTTGTATTAATATGTTTTAGAAGATAGGTAATTGACTATGCCTAATAGAATGGTCACTTAAAAATCTTATATAGATCATTAACAAAGTTATTTATGACAGGATGAGAGACATCATAAAGAGCTAACTTCAAAGCAGGGAAGACATGGAGTGAAATGCCACCTCTGATACATACCTACTATGTGATTAGGACAAAGTCATCTTTCAGTGTGCTAGGAAATTTTCTAAGACTTTTAAGTTGCAGAGGTGTCAACTTGCATTGATAGTGGGAATTTCCTCGCTTGTGAATACTCTATATCAGTGAAATCAGGTCCCCTTTGTTTTTGAATGTTTCTTCATGCATTCTTCTCTGGTAAAGAAGCAGGAAAGCAGGTGCATTTAAACATAATATTTCATTAGATTCTTTCCAATTATAGGAATAATATTAAATTATCTTATGAATTTAGTTTTATTTTTCAGTTTTATCATAGAGCAGTAGAGGGCAATGTTCTACCATTAAACTGACAGAAAAGCAGAAGGATTTCAGCATCTAACAGTTGCCTATGTGTGTGTTTTTCAGGTGTTCCTGTAAACTACCAGGATGTGGCATCAATAGATCCAGAATATGCAAAAAATTTGCAATGGATCCTCGATAATGATATTAGTGATCTGGGTCTTGAATTAACCTTTTCTGTTGAGACAGATGTGTTTGGAGCAATGGAAGAAGTGCCTTTGAAACCTGGGGGTGCAAGCATTCTTGTGACACAAGACAACAAAGTGAGTATTGTAATTTTCATCGTAGTCATTATTAGCTTCATAATTTTGCTAGTCACTTGTTCAGAAAATGTTACTCGATTTGATAATTTTATTCAGTATTTTTATGGAATCCATTTCTGTACTTTGAATTCTTACAGAAGGTTTCAGTACTGTTCGATACTATTATTCAATCATATATTGAGAAGGGATCCCATTGTTTTTCTTTTTTGGAAGGTAAAGTAGCCAAAAATATAATTTTGGCCATTCTTTTTAGTGAAGGTTAATGTTTCCCTAAATCACTATTTATCTTCGCTGTAAAAATTATTCTAATGATATTAGAAGAAAAAAAAACTTAAAGATCAAATTTACCTTAACAAAAAAGTATTATGTGATTTAACACACACACACACACACACACACACACACACACACAAACAATGTAAAAGTTATTTTAAAAATAGATCAAATTAGACATTGCATGGAATAAGTCATAGGACAGTGCATTTATCAGTATGAAATAGATATATAAGACAATCATTTTTACATCACCTTTTAAAATCTACTGTCCTCAAATTTATGAGCAGTTTTGTGGTCCAAAAGTTTATTTAGCTAGTTTTCTTAGAAGTGCTCAGTCCATATTTCCCCAAAGAATCATTGTTATAAATTATGTTACAAGTCATTGTTACAAACAATTATAACAACTGTTACAAGTTTTTAGATTAGGTCCTCAAAAAAATCTATTTCGTTTTTAATTAATGTAACAGTATGTCTCAGATTTTTTAGGGGCAGTCCTGGTTTATGGAAGGAAAATGTACTTGATGAAATTTAAAGAATAAAAAAGAATTCATAGGTTTGTAACATCTTAGAGGTAGAAGGAGACTTTTAGCAATCATGTGTATATGTAACCCCTCTCATTTTAAAGACCCTTCTTTTTTTTTGGTAACAGTTGTCCTAGGCTGAAATGCTGAGTACTTCTGCAATGCAAAGAAATCAAAATCTGCCCTCCTGGAGCTGGCTTGACCCTTGGAGTTTAGAGAGCTGCTTCATCCGATCTTTGATTACTTGTTCTTCCTGTACAAGACTTTCTACCATTTTATGCAGTTAACAGAGCAGAATAGGGTTTCTATAGGTAGTGATTTTACTCATTTAGAAGATATTTATTCAGTATCTGTAGAACTCTCTGGGAGGCTTCAGGGAGATAAGAGTTTTGATGATGAACTTAATCAAGTGAGTGAAAGCTGGAATTTCATCATTGGTAGTTCCTTAAACCAAGTCTAGTAAATAAAATAATAATCACTTGCCATTTATATTATGCTTTAAGGTTTGCAAAATACTTTGAGCCCCACAGCAGTCCTGTGAGGTATATGGTACAAGTATTACTATCCTCATGTCACAGATGAATAAAATGAAACTTAAGCACTAGAGGGAGAATTTAAACCAGAGTCTGGGGTATGGGGTTATTTGTGGAGTCAGTAAATAATAATTTTGCCTTGAGTATAGAATGCATAGATGGGAGGGTAACATAAAAGTAATCTGGTAAAGTAGGGTGGTCAAGAGATTTTGGAGTGCCTTGAATGACTAATAAAAGAATTTGAATTTTATAAATTAAGCTGAAGGGAACATCTGAAGGCATCCTGCAAACTCTAGCCTAAGTAGAATTCTCATCAGGCTGCACTAGAAAGTAAAAAAGCTACTAACTATTTTGACTGACTCTTTGTTTAAAGTCTTTATATAGGTTGAATGGCTTAGTCTCATAGATTTAGAATTGGGAGTTACAGGTTTTCAGAGTTAGTAGGAAACTTAGACCATTTAGCAAAACCATACCTTCTACAAGTGGTGGCCATCATCCATTTGTTGCTTGAAGATTTCTAGTAAAAGAGAATCCTGTGCTTCCTGAGGTTTATGTTGATTTACTTTAGACGTTCTTATGGAGTTCTGTATAGCATTTCTTTAGCTCATCCTCTGTAGCAGATATTGACATATAAGCTGTAATTTTCATGGGGTTTTTTTGGGCAGATGTTTACCTTGAAAGTTACACTGTAAGATGGCCAAGTTTATCCCATAAATTGATGTTGCTTGATGTACTTGGACACATGATAAAATCCACTATTGTCATCTTTTTTATTTACCTCTACAAGGAAAACCCATTAACCATACTTTCATTTAGCTGAGACTACCTTTGATTTTATGGATTCATTTATAGCAAAACTGTCAAGCTTGATAAGTTGCATTTATCCTAGTAGTGGTTTCATTTGTTGTACCCTGAGTAAGAATCTTATATTTAGAAAAATAATAGCTAAGTTAATTTTATAGTTTAAAAATTGTTTCCCCCTTTTTTTCCACTCAGCCTGCACTGCCACAGGAATAGAAGGGATCGCATAGGACTGAGGACTGGTATCTGGTTTTCTTTGTTATGTGGATTGTCATCACCAAATGACTTGCTTGTTGGGTGTATTGTATCTCTGTACTTAGCAAGTCTGATTTTCCCTGGGAGGGACTTGATCAAGTGAGATAATGAATAAAGAATATTTTGAAAAACTACAAACACTGTAAATCTTAGATGATGGTGATGATGATGGTGATTTGAAACCTTTCTAGCTTGGTGTAACTTGACTGAGCTTCTGCTCCACCTTGAAAGCCTTCAAGATTTTAGATGATCTCCATGCTATAATGGGATTTAGAAAGGAAATATACTAAGACATTTACTCTTTAATTTCAAGAAATTGAGATGATACTTTTATAGTTGGTTATAGTTAAGTAGTATGTAGTTAAATTCTTTTTTAGTTTTTGCAAGGCAATGGGGTTAAGTGGCTTGCCCAAGGCAAGCTAGGTAATTATTAAGTGTCTGAGGCTGGATTTGAACTCAGGTACTCCTGATTCCAGGGCCAGTGCTCTATCCACTGCGCCACCTAGCTGCCCCATAGTTAAATTCTGAACTAAAAATTTAATTTTTTGAAAAAAATGAATTCACTTTTAAAAATATTTTCAAAATTAGTAAACTCTGACTTCTTAGATTACATACACAAAAGGAATAATATTTTTATTTGATACTATTTTTACAATACTATTTTTTATCTGCCACAAATCTCTTCTCACTCATCTGTCCTCCATTAAGTCTCCAAAATGGTTTTAAAGCTCAGATTTGACCATGTCATCCCATTAAACTTTGGCTCCTGTTAACTCCAGGATGAAATAAAAAATCGCGTTTGACATTCAGTGTTCCTTCATATTCAAACTTCCTGCCCCATTCTCCTTTCATCTCCTCCAATCTTAGAATTACAGCCTCCTTCTTTTTGAACCATTGATACAAAACACTCACCTCCAATATTTGAAATTTCCCTCTCTTCATCTTGCTGCCTAGTTTCTCTTGATTTTCTTTGATTCCCAACTAAAAATACCATTTCTTATGGGAAGCCTGATGTCTAAATCTCTTTTAATTCTAGTGCTTTCCCTCTGCTAATTATTTCCTGTTTATTCTATAGAGAACTTATTATATATTGTTAGTTTCCTATCTCCCCCATTAGACTGGGAACTCCTTGATAGCAGAGGACTGTCTTTTGCCTTCCTTTGTTTCCTCATTGCTTAGCACACAGTCCCTCACAAATAGAAGGCATTCAATAAATGGTGATTGACCTTCAATCCTGATTATGTTCCTCTTTTCTTTTTCCCACCCAGTGACTCATCCCTTTTTTAAAAGAAGAAAAAAAAAAGGTCAGCATAAACAAATAATACAGTGGAGCCTGACAGCATATACTACCCTACCTCTGCAGTGAATGGGTGTGGAATGATACATATATTCTTTAGAAGGAAACGTTAATTTTCAGTTTTAAATCTCATCAGTCATCAATGAGTTTCATACAATTAACATATAGAAAATAACCAGCTCTTTGAATCTTAAATGGGGTTTGATTAAAATTTGAGACCATTCAGACCAAATCACAGCTTTAACATTAGCATCATTGTAAATGAGTTTTATTAAAGTAAATATCAAATTTCTTAAACAGATCTAGTAAAAAAAACAGATAATTTTATGACTTTTTTGTCCTTATTTGGAGAATAAGCTTGGTATGGTGAAAAAAGTACTGGGCTTAGAATTAGAAGGACTAGGTTTAAATTCTGATTTTGCCATTTATTTATTAACTGGATGGCTTTTCTATAGGCAAAAGCACTTAACCACTGAACATTTTAGTTTTTCCTCACCTATAAAATATAAAATGGTTAACTATCCTATTTTATAAGGTTGAATTATTGTATAACTATTGTTTTTATTTATAAGCTCAGAATCATATGTTTTTATGTATCTATTTTTCTGAAAGGATAATATGCTCATAGATACATTTTAAGAACATTTATAGCTAGCTGAAAATCGATGTTTATTAACATAATTGTCTTTAAAAACTATTATGTAGGGGAGTTATGAATGTCATTCTAGCTCTTTTTTGCTCAATTGTCAGTATTTACTTAATATTGTGACATGTAATTCCTCATAGTTATTAGGTGACTGTTATACTAATTAATAATTGTTTGGTGGAGTCATTTATTTTCTTGAAAGATGGGACTTTTTCAAATGATAAAAATATATTAGATAAAACATATAAAATAAAATTTATTATAAATATAATTTAGGGAAAGACATGTTTTTAAAAAGTGTACTGAATATAAAGCTATTGCATAAAGTATTTATATTTGATTTTCAATATTCTTGATTTATAAAGTCTAGTAATCCATAGGATTAAAATTTGAAAATACCTAAAAGGTTAATATTTGATCATTTGCCATTTCTTTAATTCAGTTTTTACTATTAATTATCATTCTAATCCTATATCATCAAACTATAATTTTATGAATAATTGCAAGGTAATTTTAAAATAAAAAAAGGAACTTTACATAAATTGGAATGTCACTTGTAGCAAGGACCATCTTTTATCTCAGCTGTAAACATATGTATGTATGCATGTATATGAAACAAATATTTCATTAGGAGAATTTGTTCATTCAGTTTTCATTTGTGTTTGACTCTTCATGATTCCATTTGGTATTTTTTTTTACAAAGATATTGAAGTAATTTGTCATTTCCTTCTTTGGTTCATTTTACAGATGTGAAAACTGAGGCAAATGGGGTTAAATAACTTGCCCAGGGTCACATAATTAGTCAATGTCTAAAACTATATTTGCATTCAGGAAGATGAGTCTTCCTGACTCTAGGCTCAGTACTCTACCCCCTCTGCCACCAACCTCCCGATTTAGGAGAATACCAGTACAAATAATTTTAATCATTAAAATCCAAGTGACATTTATCATTTGATAATACTTCTCTAAGTTAATGTTTCTGTGAGGTCTGGAGCACATAGTTCAAGACATTTTTGTTGTAGTAGTACAAGATGACTTTATTTTGATAGGAGGTGACCCAAGGTTCTTAGAGGTCTAATCAGTGCAATTGCACATTCTGACAACTATTTCCATCTAGACTGTCTTTAAATATGGGTTCAGTCCTAAACCTCTGCAAGAAGGATGGTTTTTGCAAATTTTAAAAGATCCATTACCAAAATAGTGACCCTCAGATAATCCATTTTTGGGGAAACTCTAACAGAACTGGAAGACCATCTTGTAAGTTTTTCCTTGTGATATGAATTTTTTTTTCAAGGCAAATGGGGTTAAGTGGCTTGCCCAAGGCCACACAGCTAGGTAATTATTAAGTGTCTGAGACCTTATTTGAACCCATTTACTCCTGACTCCAGGGCTGGTGCTTTATCCACTATGCCACCTAGCTGCCCCTTGTAATGTGAAATTTTAACTGTTTTGCAGTAAAATTTGAAGTAAATTCTTGCCTAAAATTTCTCTGTGTATATGTGTATGTTAGTGTATGTGTATGTATAGAGATAGGTAGCTAATTAGAAAATATGACAAGATAAAACTCATTACAAATATAGTCAATCAAAACAAATTTCCACATTGACCATATTCAAAATATGTTTTTGTTTTATTCTGCAATTCCTTATCCTTCACTTCTCAATGTAGGTATGGGTGTCATCTTTTGTCATTAGTATTTTGTTAGCCTGATTGATCATTATGCTGATGTGTTCAGCACTGTAATATTCTCTCACATTCATAATACAGTAACTTGTTCATCTGTTCCCCAGTTTATGGGCACTCCCTCATATTCTCATTGCCCCCTCAAAAAGATCTATGAATAATTTTGTAGTTCCTTAGAACTTGTTTTACTTAGAACTCATCCTTCCTTTAATCTATTCTTCCTCTAATTCTTCCTTCCACCTTTTCCCATATCCTTTTTTCATGTTGAACAAAATGGAATTTTGTATTTAACTGTGTGTCTGTGTGTCTTTGTTCTTTTGGCCACTTAAGATGAGAATGAGGTTCAAGAATCATCCACTTCCTTCCCTTCCCTTTTTCCTCATTGGCATAAATAACTTCTTTGTGCGCCCTGATTTTGTGAGATAATTTCCTCTTAACTTTCCTTTCTCTTCCTTCTCCAGCATACTTTCTTTTTCCCCTTTCCAATCTTTTCTTAAAAGCATTAAGACAAAAGATAACTACTTTTGACTAATTGGACTCTTATGAACCCTGTTGATAATGGGGTCAGAGGGGACACATGTATTGTTTCCCCATATTTGAATGTTTTATAAACAGATTATCCTTGTTTTCTCTTTTAGCATATAACTCTTTGCTTCTGTGTTTGAACTTCAAAATTTCTCTGTAACTCTGGTCTTTTTTCATCAAGAATGTTTTTAAAAGACTTTTGTTTTACCAAAGTCAATATTTTTCTCTCTGTGGTTATTTCATGTTTGCCTTCTAGAATATCATATTCAAGTTCTTGGAATACTAAATCATGTATGTTATTGATTTTTGTTTCTCAGTATACAAATTCAATCTTTCTGGCTGTTTTTCATTATTATTTCTCTGACCTGAAAAACTCTGAAATTTGACCATGATATTCCTGGAGTTTTCAATTTGGGGTTTCTTTTAGAAAGTGACTGGTGAATTCTTTAGAAGAGATCTGGGCAGTTTTCTTTTAAGATTTCTTGAAGACAGATTGTTTAGACTCTCTTTTGTTTTGGTGTTATAGTCCAGTGATTTTATTTTTTGTTCTTGATATCTTTTCCAGGTCAGTTGTTTTCTGCAGTTTTTTGATTTTGTTTTAATATTTTTTGTTGCCTCATGATGTTATTAGTTTCTGTTTAGTCCATTCAAATTTTTGAGGTTTGTTGCTCTGACAAGGTTTTTTTGCCAAACTCTTATTTCCCTTTCCATTTATTTTCCTGTTGAGTTCAAAGGGATAGAATTGTACACTATCCTTTGATCTTGGTTTTCTGTCTTGATTATTCGTTTCTAGACTAGGTTAGATACTATATTTGAAATCCTTTTGTGAGTTTAGGGTCTTGGTCACATGTTGCTACTACTAATTTCCTGGTGGTGGTGGTAGTTGTGGTGGTGGTGGTGGTGGTGATGATGATGATATTTTTGTCCTTCCTTCTCTAAGACTATCAGGGAACAGAAGCCATGACAAGCACATGAATTTGAGTGAGTGGCATGCTCTGCTGAGACTCCAGACTCACTTTCTCCTCCAGAATCATTGGGTCCAGTGTCCAGATAGGAATTAGGATGATTGGAGAAGACATTCAGGGTTAAGTGACTTGCCCAAGGTCACACAGCTAGTAAGGGTCAAGTGTTTGAGGTCGGGTTTGAACTCCATTCTTCCTGACTCCAAGATCAGTCCCACTGTGCCACCTTAACTGCCCTCAGAATTAGGATATTGGTGAGGGAGCATCATATACAATTTTGGATTCAAGGAGAAAGCACAGGGAAATGAATCTGTGGAATGGGGTGTCTGGTTCAAATTTTAGAGTAAAACTCCCAAACATTAAAACCAGTCTTGAGAAAGACTGAAAATGCTCTTGTGTTTTTATTTGGATTTTAGAGTTGGTTTGTTTCAGAGACAGAAAGAGAGCAGGGGAGAATCTTGCTCTCTTTGAATGACCTCAGGAATGGATTTGTTAGTTCAAGATAGAGCTAATGCTGATCTTTGAACCATTCAGAGTTCTCCATTGGATGACTGGCAGCATCCCTTTGGTTATTTAGAGACATAATTACTTTACTCAGGTTTTTATTTCATGGGGTATGCTTTTTTAAGCCAGTTGGTAAAGGTAACAATTTCCATTCTCCTCCCTCCCTACCTTTCTTTTCCTCCTTTCCTCCCTTCCTTTTTTCCTTCTTTCTTCCTGTCTAAGATAGACTTTAAGAGGAAATGTTTCCATTCTTTTTATTTCTAACCTTTTAGTATCAAATGAAAATTTAATTTTTATTCTTATGTAGTATTTTATGTTAGAATACATTCACTCCTATAAGTTTTCTCACAATATAGAGTTGAATGCATATAAGAACTGTTTAATTATAGAATTAAAATTTGGACAAGAAGGTTCAGAATTACTTTATATTTTCTGTGATCATTTTTTCATGGATAAAACAAGTCCATAAAGTGATTCAAATATCTGGACAGGTGAGAGGTAAGAATAATCAGGATTTGAGTTAGACTCTTGTGTGAATGAAAAGGTATTGAAGAGATTTTATGGAAACAGAAAGAAAAAGATTTGGCAATTGATTGGCTTTGTAGGTTGAATGAGAGTGAGGCATTATTGAATAGTAATTGAAAGTGAGAGTGACTAGGTGGTGCCCTAGATAATAAATGATTCATGGATCAGAAAAACCTGAGTTCAAAACTAACTTCAGACATTTATTATCCCCTGACTCATGGCAAGTCACTTAACCCTTTTTGCCTCAGTTTCCTCATATGCAGAATAAGCTGGAGAAGGGAATAGCAAACCATTTCAGTATCTTTGCCAAGGAAACCCCTCAAAGGGTCAAGAAGAATCAGACGTGACTGAAAATGACTAAATAACAATAACTGAAAATAAGACAGAAACCATTCTTGGACCAAAAAAATAAGTTGTTCTTTTTTTTTAAAAAAAGACTTCAGAATGTGTAAAGTTAATTTGAATGGATAGCAACGACTATATTATGTTCTAATGCTATAAAATATTAGCTAGAAATGAAACTACTTAGAAATAAATTTTGTTTAGTGCAAGTCAAGTTGAAGAATAAACCTTTAGGACAGGTCTCAGTGGGATTATTTTCATTTCAGTTTTTCTTCTTTGCCCAGAAATCATCAGTAAATAACTAGTAGCAAATGATTATTCTTTCTTGTGACTAGAATTGAATAAACTTTGATATTTCTAAGTAGTTTGTTATAGGGAGAGTAGCACAGGTAGTAGCTGGCATCTGATAAATTTATCTGTAAAGAGATAGACTGGTTCCATTTCTGTGCCAGGGGAATAAGTAGTCCATTTGCAGTATTGAGAGTGCTTTGATGGCTGTAAGTCACCCTCAATTCTAAATGTTTCAGAAAAACTATAGCCAGGAAGCAGCTAGATATCAGTTCCTGACTTATGGTGTGTGACATTTCTCTTGAAACAGAATAACAAGTGTTCTGTTCCTTCAAAAAAAAGATAAATAAAGGGATATTGGGTAAGTGTGTTTTTTGGTGAGTGTGTGAGCTCTAGGAATATGAATTCCATGGAGGATAAGAATCTATCAAATGATAATTACTATGAACATTTAGAGTTTGGTGATTCTGATTTTTATTTAGAAAATATAAAGTTAATAAGATATGGCTAAATATTTTTTCAGCAGTTCTCAGAATATTTTTATTCATATTGATGCCAAAATACATCTTGATAATGAGTTGAATCACCAAGACATTATTTTTCAATATAAACATCCATTTTATAATGCATTATTGTTTTTTAAAATGAGTAATTTGAACTATAAGCATTTTGCTTATACTTAGATGAGATTTTTCATTATATCATTTACTTGAATCAATTTATTTGAATTTATATCAGTTTGGACAGGTTTTACCTTTTGAACCAAGGGGATATCTTTTATATTGTTACTGATTTTTTAAACCACATTAAGGTTTTTATTTGTTTGTCATATTTTTAATTACAGGCAGAATATGTCCAGCTTGTTACTGAGCTCCGAATGACAAGAGCCATTCAGCCCCAGATCAATGCTTTCTTACAGGGCTTCCACATGTTCATTCCACCTTCCCTTATACAACTTTTTGATGAATATGAATTGGTAAGTAATTACTAACAAGACTGAACTTCTGTTTGATGTTATTATTCAGAAATTAGATTTGTACTTTTGGAGGTATATGCATCTATACACACATATATTAGATATATTGTACTTGCGTGTTGCAAGTCAAGTATGAACATTTAATGCCATTGTAGGATTGTGTTTTTGTTTTTTTAAGTTTCTTCCTCTAATCATTCAAGAAGGTTGAAATAGTATGTATGCATTTAAAAATTAATAATCAAATTCTTTTAACAATTGGTAGATTAGAGTTGAAATAGTGAAATTTAATATACATTAAATATAAAATCATACTCGGTTTAAAGAAATCAGCTTTATAAGACAGGAGTTTTAACTATATATAGAAGGGTAAGATGTACTTAGGAGTTTTAATGAATTGATTGAAGGTTTAATATTAGTCTAAATTTGGTGTAATTTCTAAAAAATATAATGTAGTCTTGAGTTGCAGTAATTAAGATGGTGTATCCAGGGCTAGGGAGGCTGTAATAATTTTTGTATTCTGTTCTAGATTTGTAGTATTATATTTAATTTGGGGTATAACAGTTTAATAAGGATGTTGTTAAGTTTTAATAGGTATCCAAAGGACAAAGAAGATGATGAAGGATCTTGGACATATGATGATCAGTTGAGGGAAGACATTTAATTTAGAATAATCTGGTTCTGCTTGGCCTTATTTGGCAGAATTAGGAGCAATTGTTGGAAATCTTCCTAACACTTAGAGCTATCCAAAAATGGAATGTATTACTTTGGAAAGTAGTAGACTCCCTCCTTACTAAAGGTACTCAGGAAAGTCACTAGTCAGCTAAGATGTAGAGTTATATTTGATTCTTTGGCATCTGAGGTTCCTTTTCATGTCATCCTATCTTACTCCTTGACTTCTCTTTCCTTTTCTTCTAAGGCATGTAGATCATAAATTCTGCAAAATTAGATACCATGCCCAATTATCCTCTATAATATAATTTTTCCAAATACAAACTTCTCACAAGTAATTTTCTTTTCACCTTATTAATGTCTATATTCCATTGTTATTCATAATATAAACTTTTTCTTAGATATCAGTCTTTTAGAGTAAGAGTCCTTAAGAGTTCAATTTTTTAGAATGAATTAAATTAATTTTTATAATAAAAGTGAAATAATATCTATTGAAAAAAGAATATGCTCTGCAATATATTCCTTCCAGAAATGATTTTTATTAATTTTAGATTATTCTAAATCTAAGCTTTTTTTCAATTTAGATTTGTCCAAACTGACAGTTTTCTCTCTTATCTTTGAATATCTCTTTAAGTGGATTTAAAGTATTTCTTAAGTATTATTTAGCAAAATATATTTCACAGTCAAGATTAAGGGTCTAGAATTGTTATAGTTCAGTAGCAGCTTGTGGTGTAAGACAAAAATGGTCACTTAACTTTTTAATATTTTTAAAAATTTTAAATATTTTATTTGTTTATTTTTCCAATTATATGCAATGGTAATTTTCAGCAATCATTTTTTTTTTTGCAAGGATGAGGGGTTTTTTTTAGTTTCTCCCTCCCTCCAATCCCTCCCCCAGCCTCTGACAGAAAGCAGTCTAATATAGGCTTTATATGTATAATTATACTAAACATAGATCCAGATTAATCTTGTTGTACAAGAAGTATCAAATCCAAATGGGAGAAAAGAGCATTAGAGAGAATAAACAGGGGCGGCTAGGTGGCGCAGTGGATAAAGCACCAGCCCTGGAGTCAGGAGTACCTGGGTTCAAATTCGGTCTCAGACACTTAATAATTACCTAACTGTGTGGCCTTGGGCAAGTCACTTAACTCCATTTGCCTTGCAAAAACCTAACCCCCCCCCCAAAAAAGAGAGAATAAACAACAATGACATGATACACAAGACAATTGTGACATTAAACAAAAATAGTCACTTAATTTTAAACATACATTGAAGCAACTCAATTTCCTAAAATCATAGAGAAGTTATCCTTTGAATATTCTCCTCAGGGATTCTCCTTTTCAGTTGGTCAGTACTACTTTGATTTTCATCAGTTGTAGTAATCAAGTAGACCAGAGGTGTCAAACACTGTGCCTTGATGCTGCTCACAATACTTGTGAATTTAGCCAGTACCAAATTAAAATGTAATCAGGAAATATTTAACAAAATAAATAAAAATACTATAAAAATAGAGATTATATTTTAAAACCAAGTCAACATGGGACCCACAGAAATCTTTCTATACAAATTAATTGTCTCCAGACTCTATTTGAGTTTGAGACCATTGAAAATATTGTCATAATCTCTTCAGGCATCTTGGGGTCCAGTCATCTTTCTAATTACTTCAAGAAAAGAGTCCTTCCTGGACTGATCAGAGAAAGGGTAGTAAGAATTATTTTGGAATTGATCATCAAGAAAGAAAAGGCTTCTCTTCTTTCAGTCTACCCCATAGTCTTCAGTCTAAGATAATTTTCAAATGGGTTCTTAATATTTCTAAAAATTAGAAACAGGTCAGTCTGCTTCTACAAAACTTGAAGCTGCTATTAATATTAACTAGCATCATAACTACATGGGATCAACAGCCAAATGAAAAGTTTCAACACAGTTAATAATGTCCCTAGTACAGGTCCCTGATGATAGGGTCAAATGCAGTGGCCTTCTTAGCACATTAAAAAAAAAATCAGTATAACAGTTCTTTTCCCTCAGCCTCCTTATGTGTAAATCATTAAGCTATTGAAACAGTTGATCTTGCTCAACAGTTAGCTAAAAAAAAAGTAAATAATAGATTTTAATAAAAATCAAGGTCCCATGAAGATTAAGTCAGTTTTTTGAAATTTGAATTAAGGGAAAAGAACTAAATTTTAAAACTTTCTAAATCTTTTAATGAAAAAGAGAAACCTCTCTTTTCTTCTCCTTTCTGGAATATGTGAGAAGACTACATGTCTGAAAAATTGTTCTTAGAACTCTAGGGCATTATAAAATCCTCTAAATCTAGTACTCACTGATCTCTGTGACACTTTTTAGGCTAGAGGATTTGCCTCATAATTTTCGTGAAAAGAAAACAGTCTTAGGGAATGAAACAGTTTAAGGAGGAGTCAATGTAAAATACATCCCAAGTGAAATTCTCAATTAGCACAAATTTTGTTTTTCTGTTATAGTTCAACCTGAATTGTAAACAGATATTAGAGAAACAGTGCTGAACTGGTGACATGTGATTACATTGTTACAGACAGATTTAGTATTCTGGGGAAAGAGGACTCAATTTGGAGTCAGAGAATCCAAGTGGATGTCAGCCACTTAATGCATATATGACCTTAGTTATGTTACGTGGCTCCTTGTATCTCAAATTTCCTTGCCTGTTGTATTAAGATGATCTCTGAAAGCCCTCATGATCTAAATCTCTGATCTGAAATCTACAATCCTATGCTTTTTATTTTTTCAGAAGAAAATTAACAAAAAAGAAACATTACCAACAATTCAGATAGTTTTTTTTCTGTATTCACTATATACCTACTTTCTTCCCCAGATGGTTGAATTTTTTAGACTGCTATCCCCTTCATTATTAGAATATTTATTACTTGTATGGTTTTTTTTTTAAGATTTTACAGAGTAATCTATAGTGAAAATATAGAAGTAACAAAAGTGATAATTCAGTATACTAATGGTATTCAAATTGTCATAAATATATACTGCTTTGTGTATATTTTAGTGAAATGACAAAACTGTTCAGCCTGTTAAATATTTGATATGCATAAAAGACTTTGACCAAATTTAAGAGTAGTATTGTTTGTTGATCCCCCAAAATCAATTATGAAAAGATTTCCAATTTTGCATACAATACATTTCTAAAACAAATTTATTATTTAAATGTAATCTTTTTTTCTTCTCAAGATTAATCTGTTTTTTTTTCCTTCCCCAAGGAGTTACTGCTTTCTGGTATGCCAGAAATTGATGTTAGTGATTGGATTAAAAATACAGAATATACAAGTGGTTATGAAAGAGATGATCCTGTTGTTCAGGTAAAATCTCTTTAAATGATTGCAATGAAACTGAATTTTGCATTTTAATTCTATAAACTTTTCAGCATTATTAGATCTAAACCTATACTAATTAATTGGAGCAAAATAGTTCCTAAATTCTTATAGAAATACTACCTAAGGAACTTAGAATAATATAAATAGAATAATATAAAAATTTTCTATTACATGAAATATGAATGAAATATCTTTTCTTCTGTTAGTGGTTTTGGGAAGTTGTGGAAAGCATAACTCAAGAAGAAAGAGTGCTTTTGTTGCAGTTTGTTACTGGCAGGTAAGAAATATTTTTATAATTTTTATAATTTAGGTATTTGATTTTGGAAAGAATTTCATTTGTCTAATTTTTTCTTTGCTATATTGCATTAGGGATAAATGGCTCAGGAAGAGTTGATTTGTGTGGGGCTGCAAGGGTTCCCTGAAGAACAATTCCTGAGGTCAGAAAGACCTGAGTTCAAATCTAACTTCAAACATTTACATAATAGCTGTGACCCTGAATTAGTCACTTAAACCACCTCAGGTTCCTAATCTGTAAAATGGGGGTAATAATAATAATAATAATAATAATAATAATAATAATAATAATAATAATAATATAATGATAATGATAATGCCATCTACTTCTCAGAGTATTGTGATCACATGAGACAGTATTTTTAAAGCACTTAACACAGTATATGGCTTATAGCAGGTTCTAGATAAATGTTAATTGTTATATTCAGTACTCTGAATTTCAGATAAAATAAACCTCTTTTCCATCATTTTTATTACAAAGATAAGGCTACAGTAAGCATTTTTTTTTAAACTCACCTGACAAACTAAACAGAATCACTTCTGTTTATTGTGTTGCTGGTTTGGGTTAATGAAAGAACATCCCATGGGGGCGAGGGGGGCGGGGAAGAGAAGCTCTCCATGTACTTTGACTCCCAACATGATGCTCATAATAGGTGTTTAAATGCTTCCTTGAAGGCCAAAGTTTTTTCCTTAATCATACTGTGAATTAGAAACATAATTTTAGATGCCATATAATTTTTTTTAAAACTTATTTAAGGCAGTGGGGTTAAGTGGCTTGCCCAAGGCCACACAGCTAGTTAATTATTAAGTGACTGAGGCTGGATTTGAATTCAGGTCCTCCTGGCTCCAGCGCTGGCGCTCTATCTACAGCACCACCTAGCTGCCCCATGCCATCTAAGTTTTAAAAATCCATATGACTTTGGAACTAGCCAAATATTAACTGTTGTTCACTGGACTCACCTTCAGCCTCCCTAGTTTAGCCAACAGTATTTTTCTAGCCTTAGTAAAAGGCTAGAAAGGCTGGAAAAATCTGTTTAGCCTTTATTAGATATTCAGAAGTACTCTAGTCTAGATGGTTTGTTTACTTTTTTTTTGAAACTCAGTATTTTGTTACCTCCTTGATGTTCCCCAAATCTGTAAAGCTCTCTTTCCTTCATCTGTCAAATTCCCACTCCCATTTTAAAGTCCAACTTTAATGTTAGCTCTACTCCAGACCTATTATTGACCCACCTTCGAATATGTAATAAAACTTTGCTCCTTTGGGGTAGAGCAGTATACTTAGCAGAGAACTCAATGTATGTACTTAATAAGTATTGGTTGAATTTATTGTTATGGAATATTAAGAATCTAAGTTAGTGTTAGAAAAATACCACATCTGTAATATTAGTCCAATTTTTATTATGACAATTTGAACATTTCACATGATTATTTTTTCAGTTTTTATTTTATTGTTTCAGTTTTTTATATGTTTTTATTTAATTTTTGCTCAATTACATGTAAAAACAATTTAAAAAAGGGATGGTAACAGTATACCAAGATCATTTTCTCCCACTATTCAAGGATCCCTCTGAAAAAATGGATTATATTGAGTGTAGGCTTTGAATATCTTGATTTCAAAGGGAAGGGTAATAAGGGAATGAATGATCAAGATAGGGGCTTTCTTGCCCTGGCACTATATTCTTTTAAACAGAATCTCAAGTTACTCTATACAACATAGTTTTCTAGAATTGCAGAAGGCAGCCTGGAGTTCTATCGGAAAGAGTGGAATCTGGGGTAATGATTAGTTTTCCTCTGCTGATATAGGCACTCAAGAAACAGTTTTCAAAAAAACTCAGAGGGATTTGTATATGTTTGGAAATGATAATTATTGGTTCTCTTATGGAGGGTGAGAGGAAAGACAAGTGAGAATATATCAACAAATGCACAGTTACCTGCTTTATCAAGACTTCAGAGGAACTGTGATCTAATTGATTTGCTTAGAAATATATATATATATGCCCCACATTCATGCCTGTGAGATTTGTGTCCATGAATTACTATAAATCCCCTGAATATATGGTCCACCTAATATACTGCATTTCTTATTCAAGGTCTTTTATCTTTCTGGGAGTACTTGTGTAGAAAACAGGTTGTCCAGTTATTATTCCTTTTTTTCCATTTATTTCTGGTCTATTTGTGAGCCCTGGATACTTGTTTTGCAATACTTCTTGCATGTAAGTCATCACTGGTAATGTTTCTTACTTAGACTTACTATGTAGCTTTATGAGAAAGGTCTCTGGAGGCACCAGCTTTATTTATTTATTTTTTTTGGCAAGGCGGTGGGGTTAAGTGGCTTGCCCAAGGCCTCACAGCTAGGTAATTATTAAGTGTTTGAGGTCGGATTTGAACCCAGGTACTCCTGACTCCAGGGCCAGTGCTCTATCCACTGTGCCACTTAGCTACCCCATTCACCAGCAGTATTCTTGAATGAAAACATGAGAAAAGATTTTCTGTAGCGGGATACATAAGACTCTACCTTGTCTTTTGGGTAGTGATTTAAAGACACATATTTAATCCAGTTTTAGAGCACTGAATCTGATTTAGAAAACCTTTGTTTAAATGTGTACCTAGGGCATAAATAAGACCTAGGGCAGGTCATTTCACCTCTCCAGGTCTCAGTTTTCCCTATCCATAAGATTTGAGGGTTGCAGAAGGTGATCTTGAAGCATCTTTCTAGCTTTCAATCATATGATCCTAGAGCAGAATGATTTTGTTGTTGTTTTAACAAGGCTTTTCCTTGTATATATTAACATTGTGGAATTCTAAGTTTTAAATAAGGAGATAACTTGATGTTCAGAATCTTCTGATTTACTGTTATCAAACAAGTTATAAAACAGAACTTGACTTTTGTCTTAGAAGATATCCTGAGAAGATTCTAAACAAATAGAATTCTTCATTGACAAAAAAAAAGACTTTTCAAATGCTACTATTCATATATTTTTGTTGTTCTAAAGTTCTCAGTTGTGTTTGACTCTGTGATCCCATTGGATTTTCTTGGCAAAAAGCTGCTAATAGTTAAGTGAAATTGAATCAGTTGTTTGTACCTTTTATAGTTTGTGCTGTACTTCATTCTAGTGTTAAAGAACACAGTATGAAAAACTCAGAAGGAATTGTGTAATAAAGTCTCCAATTTCCCTCATGACTCTTATAAAAGGGAATGCCCCCTGCCCACATAGATAGACCTTGTGAATTTAAATATAAAATTTAGGTCTTCGTGTCTCATTTAATTGGGTATACTCAAAAGTATTTGAGGTCTTAGCGATTTGAATGTTCTCTTTATTGGTAGAAATCCTAACCTGTCTAGATCTGACTAGTGGTTGACTCTTTTGTCCATTATCCCATTAAGTTTTGCAACAAGGTGTCTGGTTCACTCAATGTAGTGGTGGTCATTATCATTTTTTTCCGGGGAAAAAAAAGATAACAATAATGAAAACAAACATTGTGTAATATTGATTTTTAAAATTTCTCTTGAAATTACTGCTTAATAATTATACTGTTTTTTAGTTCCAGGGTCCCACATGGTGGCTTTGCTAATATAATGGGTGGAAGTGGATTGCAAAATTTTACAATAGCTGCCGTGCCCTACACTCCAAATTTGCTACCAACGTCAAGTACATGGTATGTTAAACAACCTCAGAGTATTTGCAAACAAAGCATTATGTCAATATGAATTATTATTATTTAAATATTCATCTTTCATTGTGAGTTACTTTTGCATCATCCTTTGGAGATTTGAAGGATTGAGTTTAGAATCTTCCACTGACGTTGGCTGTGTGACCCTGGACAAGGTGCTGAACCTCTCCTAGATCATAAGTTTCAGAGTAAATCCAATTCTACTTTATTTAGAGGATTTTCCACTTTTGGAGTTATCTTCCCTTTACCAGTGAAATTAATGTTTTAATTCCCAAGAAAGGTCCAACTTTCTTTATGTAAATTTTTAAGTTAATTTCTTTTTAATATCAGAGGTGTGAATTATGTTAATACATTAAAAGGAAAACATGACAACTGAATTATGCACTTTTCAAAACAATTTGAGAGTCTGTGGGCAGTGGAGAATAGAAAGCTGGCCTTTCAAATGAGGAAATGTTCAAATCTTGCTTCTCCAAGTACCAGGCAACTAAATTGCAGAGAAGGTGCATTGGTAAAGGGAGTTTCCTTTATCAGTGAATTCACAGATTCTATTTAGATCTCTATTTAGTGCACATCTCTCCAATTGTGGTAGGAGGAGTGTTAAGATGAACCACTCCTTGATATGTAATAGAATAGAATATATTTGCTCACCAAGAGTCACTGCGATAGTTAATTTGCAGAGAGTCTTCAAACCAAGTTGTTCTGTGACTTTTTTATTTTAAATAAAAAAGAACTTACTCTTCTACAATCTATCTGAATGCTAAGGAGTACTGCAATGCAGCAGTGAAGCTTTGTTTCCTTTATAAATATATCTTCAAGGGTTTTCAATTTGAATGCAAATTTGAAAGGACAGTTTCATGTTAATTATCTAGTACTGTTTTCAGTGCCAGGAAAAAAAAATCTGAAATTTCATATTCAATAGCGGTGTGGGTGTTTTTTTGTTTTTTCTTTTTAGCATCAACATGCTCAAGTTACCTGAATACCCAAGCAAGGAAATCCTTAAGGACAGGCTGCTTGTGGCATTGCACTGTGGAAGCTATGGTTACACGATGGCATAATGAAGTCTAGAAAACTCATCTGACTACTGAGGTGCGATTCAGAGTGGCAGAAGTCATTTAGGAAACCATCAACAGAGAAGCAGCCTAAATTCAGCCCAGGGACAGGGCTGATGTTTAAAATTCATAAAGGATCTTTTTTTTGTGATATAATTATAGAAGATTTTAAATTACAATAGATTTCATTTGTAAATATAGTTACATGTATATAGCTTTGTATTTGTATACTATATACATGTATAAGTGCATACATGTATATAATTTTGTATTTGAAATAGTTCCTTTCCATATTCATGTTGCCTTAATCTGCACCAAATGTATTAACTCTAAATCCTGTTGTACATTCCACTTCTGCATTTTGATTATTAGACTTCAGAAGATGGTTTGTTTATTTTTGGTTTTTTTCCATTTTTGTTCTCAACTTGAATCATATATAGATTATCTCAGTCTTGTATATTTTGTTGCATGCAAAGTGCCATTTATTTTTTTGAGAAAAAAAATATAAAATGGGTTGAATTTGATTGTATATAAAGCCACAAATATGTATTTTCTCACATTGTATCTATATTGCGATGTTTTTTAAGCTTTTTAATATTTTAATATATAAAGTTAAGACCAATGTCATTGATAAATAGGTGACAAAATGGCATCAGATTTACATATTAAAGTTTACACTATATTGAACCAGTTATTTGTGTCTTAATTGGTAAATTTACCACTTGTATATATCATTTATATGCATGCACTTAAATACATATATGTTCTCAGATCTCTTATTACTGGATTTATCTTTCCAGTTGTATTTGAGATAAAATTTAAATGTAATATTTTGGCATAATTATTTTAACCAGTCAGTTTTGTTTGTATGAGTTCTGAGGACATGCCTATGGAATGATTTAGCCAGGCATATAATAATTTAAAATGTATTTTTATTTTTGCATAAAGGATCTTTTTAAATTAACATGCTCAACATATTTATTTCACTATTTTCTGCAAAATTAAAATATATAAACTTTTACATTTTTAAATACCTTGATCCATTTGATTTTCAAAAACACATCTAAACAGGTTTAATGTACTTTTTTTAGGTTTTTGCAAGGCAAATGGGGTTAAGTGGCTTGCCCAAGGCCACACAGCTAGGTAATTATTGTCTGAGACTGGATTTGAATTCAGGTACTCCTGACTCCAGGGTCAGTGCTTTATCCACTACGCCACCTAGCCGCCCAGTTTTAATGTATTTTAAGAAAAAAAATTAAAAGAAAATGGTGACAGAACCTGTTTTTGTGCAGGGTTTAATTAAGGAAATATTCTGGTGCTGTTTAGATCTTTAATCTTTTACTTCTGGAAGTTAGTAACAATAATATTCCATGACTTTTAGTGTATTGCAGCTTTTACTTAAAAGAACTTTCAAACATCAGAGGAATGATTTTGCCACCTATGAAGAAATGAAATATTTTTTGATACCTATCTTAGTGATATTATTTAAGTGTTTACTAGAAAAAAAATAAAATACTGGGGTAAAAATAAATTGGAAACCTTTCCAATTTTAAAGTCACCTTGAACTACATTTTTCCTGTAGATTTTTTAAGTTCATTTTAAATTGAGAAAAATGTTTTCAGTACCAAACTTCACAGTAAATATTGAGCATTACTTTTAAAATGTCTATAGTATGAAAAATTTTAAAAACTAGGTTTTATTTGCTTTATTTTAAATCCTATAAACGCTCCGGGTTTTACTTTTAGCAGTTTAATTTCAGAATTAATTTGATTTCTGGATTTCCAAATGTTATTTTATTATAAAAAACAAAAACCCAAAGGTTACATTTCTTAGATTTTAAAAGTACAAAATCATTTATGATATTAATGAATTAGTTTTTTAAAATGTATTGCTTTTGCTTTAAAAAATCCCATATTTATACATATATACATATATATATGTGTGTATATATATATATATATATATATATATATATATATATATATATATATATAAAAGCTAAGCCAAAAATCTCATGGTTCTAAAAACCATCCAATATCAGATTAATATTTTGAGTTTAATATGCTTACTATGTTCTACACATTGTGCTAGTCATTAAAAAATGGGAATAACTATAGTACTTTTGGATTTTATTCTTATGTTTTTAAATTTTTATCTATACATTGGAAAATCTTATTTTCAGAAGGAAAAACTCCTTTAAAGTAGAGGTTGAAAGTGTTCTTTAAAGTTATTGACTTTGTGCATTATTTCTAGTTTATAGATAGATGGATATGTTGAATGCAACTTTTTCCATCAAAAAGGACAGTCACTTTAGTGTGTTGGAGACTTGGAAGGAATAAGTTTTTTCCAGTGAAGTTTAATGCTGTAGCAGAAAAAAAGAATTAATTTCATGAAGCTGAATGCTAGTGTTTTAGGAAGAAAAGCACAACAGTATGTTTTTTTTTTAATGGAAAGATGATTTGAGTTAAATTCCTAAGATCAAGAAATGCCTAGAAACTTTAGAAATGGAATGTCATAGGACTTGTTTAGTCAGTTGTAATTTGGCAAATTTGGGATAGTGTACTATAATTACAGATTGACATTTTGTAGGTTGAGGAGAGGGGATTGTTTGACTAGTTTGTCTTGCTATGGGACAAAATAAAATGAGATGATAGGTAGCCATGGCTCAACCCTGGAGAACTGGCAAATAATGAATGATAGGGAACAGGTTGGAGAACCTGTTCACATTGTGATTGGGGGGGGGGGTTCTCATAGACCATGAATAAAGACTACAACTACTTCTGGCAGTTCTGGGGGGACCAAGGCCAGAGGACCAGTGGTGGGACACTGAGGGAAGGATTAACAGAGGTAGGCTATATAATAGAGGCACCCTGAGAGACCCACCATCAGATCTAGTATATATTGTGGCTTACCGGCCAAAAAGTAGTTACTTGTAACTGTTTGTCCTGGCTTAAGTGCTATTGCACTTTGACTGGGATTTTCTAGCCTTTTGGTTTCCTTGACTAGGAAGAGCAGACCTGGTTGGACTGAATTTGGAAAATTCAATAGCACCTCATTGATCCTTAGCTTGTAAAAACCCATGTTTTCAACCTCAGTATTCTCCAATCATTCTGCATAACTCTCCACAATCTACAGAGGACAAAATTACAGGAGACCCAAAAGGCAATAGAATGACCTAAGATGTAACATGCTAACAGCATGTATGCATCAGGAAAATAGAATAAGAAATGATAAGGGCTCAATCAGCAAGATAGTTGTGTAGGTTTTGAATTGGGGGATAAAAGAAAATACTTAAGCTGCTCTGATAACCATGAAATATTAAGAGCTAGAAGAAAGAACTCAGCTCTTTGGGTATATCCTTAAGGAAAAGGTTTATGAACACGAAGGTGATGTGAAGTTGGCTTAAAATCTGCCATATTGGACGGAATAACTCTGGCTCATGAAACCACAGTTCTCATCTCTCTTAAAATCTTGAAATACTGATCTGATGGCTTAAATTTCCATTTCCATTTTGTCATACTTATGCATGTTTTCAATCCCTCGCTATTTCTGTCATATTAAATCTTTTGCTTTCCTTTTCTTTTCATTGTCTTGCTGTTACTGAGATCTGGCCTCCACCTGACAGCCATCCTGACCTACCTTTTTTCTTTTTGAGTTACTGGTCAAGGTGGGGAAGTTTGGAATTCTCCCAGTTTCACATCAGCCCTTCTAGATTTGCTCTCTACTACACATGAACTTCTTGTTTCATTCAAATCATTTCAATCAAAATTCTAGGAATTGTCTATTGAGCTTCAGCTCACAATCTTTTTTTTTTCCTCTACTATCCTTATACTAGGGGATTTCAACATATATAGATACTCTCAAATATTTTAATTTCTTAATTCCTTAATTTAGTCCTTTCATATTACTGTTCTTCCACTATCAGTCATAATGTTTTTCTGCCCTGTACATGAACTCTGAAATTCCTTTCTGATTACTGTCTGTTGATATTGCATCTCTCCTTTTGCCTTGCAACCCCAAATTCTGTTTTTCATCCACTCTGTGACTTTCAATCATTACCTACAAAGCTATATGCTCTTTCCTTCATTTTGACACTTCATGAACTCTATACTTTCTTCTTGAGTCCTTTGGCTCCTTATTTTCACACCAATATTAGCTTTCCAAGTCTCAGTCTTGAATTTTCTCAACCCTCCACTGCCTTTGCACCTACATAACTCTTACTGAACAAACTGGAGAAAATTGTGAAATGTATGACCCAGTCTATCACAAATTTGTATTTCTGAACAAATTTATGTTAATGTTATGAATAACTTCCAACTGGCCCCTCACTTCTTCAAGCTTTCACCTCCAAAGTAACTCTCCTACTTTTCATTCACCTTTCTCACATAATGAAGTTGCTCTTGTCAAGGCAAATCACTTTACATGCACATAAGATCCTGTTGCATTCTGGATTGGCCAACGGATTGTTTCCTTTTTTATCCCCACTATCTCATTTAACTTTCAATCCCTTCCTGACCACCAACTTTCCCTACTGCCTATAAATATTCCCTTTTATACACCCTCCTCAAAAAACTCACTTGATCCCTACTATCTATTAACACATTACCTTCATCTTATGACTACTCCTTGAATTTAATTTTTAAGTATTTTTATATACAAGGACTTCTCTGAACTAATAGGACTTACAAGAAACCACATTAAATGAGTGGACAAATGATAGGAACTGAATTTGCAATTTTATTGATGTTGAGAACTCCTAAGTGAGGTAATTCTTTCACAAGGAGAGAAGGTAGAGATCAGCAGCTTCACTGTAGCTTCTAGTCTAAGACTTGTATAGGGTCTTTCAGCTTGATTGTGTCAAGAGGCAGGAAGGGGACACTAATAAGGGGATGAGGGAATCAGGAAAAGCCTCCTATAGAAGGTGACCCTTGAGGTGAGCTATGAAAGGATCTATGACAAGCTTTATGGAAATCTTCTAAAACCAATTCATTTTAAATTCCTAATGGAAAGAAATGCTATATCTGAGAGGTTAATAAAAATAAAGATGTGATTTTTTTTTTTCCCCCAACCAAGTCAACATTCCCAGAAATCTATCCCTGCACCCTAGTTTAGGAATTCTTGAGCTAGGGATTATAGAGGCAGCAGTGAATAAGAACACATTCTAGGCATGATGTAACCTAAATTTTTATGTGGTTACCTTATTTATGATTTTATATGTAGTAAGGTTTAGAAATGACCACGTGATCAAGGAAGGATGTCATAATTACAGTAAAGAAGACAATTTTAGTAGAGCACCTGCAGTGTATTAAAAGCCATGTAAGATGAGCCTGTTGAGAAACTATAACTGAATATAGCTTATAGTTTAGAGTGATTAATTGTATTATATCTGTTCTCTCCCACTGTCACAACAAGTCAGAATGGGTATTTTATCATTTACAAAGGAAAAGAACAGATGCCTTGTCAGATCATAGATCATGGAGTACTCATTAACTTTTATTATATCTATAAAATGCCCAATCCTAAGCATACTTTATGTTTGGAAATGCAAAACCATAAACTGACAGAACTTGAAGACTTCTACTGCACATTGGGTGAGTGACCCAAGGTCAAAACTTCTACTGTACCTTGGGTGAGTGATACAAGGTCAGAGGTGTTAAGTGACAAGAAGGACTCCTTAGTAAGGGTTTGGGAGTCAGTGTCATGCTTAACAAGATGAGTATCTCAAGTCAGTTCAACAGGTATTCCTTTTAGGTTAACAGAGCTTGGTTACAAAGGAAACATAAGACAATGTCATTGCTCTAAAGAAGTTTACAGTTGGAAGAGGTTTTGGCTGTGGGGTGTACAATTGATTAATAGTTCAAGGTGTGTTATGGTTGAGTGCCAGAATGAGTATTATGTATCAATGGTATAACAATTCATTTAACAAACATTTGAAAGACTACTTATAAATGAAAGATATTACTTGATGGATGCTCAAAAGACTTATACAAAGATAAATAACTGATCAAGAACCTTAAAATAAATTATTGGGCGATAACCTGTATCTATATTATAATATAAAATTAAAAGATAAGAACAAGGTACTATAAATTTCAGAGGACAAAGATATCACTTGTGATTTGTGGGATCAGAAATACTGAATCTCAAGAGCTGGAAGTGACCCCAGAGGCCATTGTGTTTAAACTAAAGCTGAAAAAGAATCTTCTACAAGGGGCCATCCTTAGGACCCACTATCTACTGGGGCTACCTCCTTCACTTCTGATTAACTTTCATTATTAAGACATTTTTCTTTGTAATAGAGCTCAAATTTTTCTCTTATTTTTGCCCACTGTTTTCAGTTCAGCTCTCCGAGGTGAATAATACTTTCAATACATCACCCATAACTCTTCAGATATTTGAAAATAACTATCATGTTCCCTCCCTCTAACAAAGTTTCATGAAAGAATTGGTATCTGAGATGGATCTTGAAGGGTGGTTAAGGATTTAAATGCGCAAAGATGAAGGGGAGGGAGAGACATTTGTAGACAAGAGAAAATCATGGAGACAAAAAAATGGGTATAGACTATGAGGGAAAATGGTGTGAAATAAACATTTCATTTAGACTCTGAAGTGCTTTTCAGTTTATTTGGCGGTTAAAGCTACCTGATGATTTGGGATAATAGAGTGACTTGATCAAATATATTCCTGTGCTGTATAGAAGACATCAAAGTCAGGTAGACTAGTTAGAAAATGATATTAATTCTGAATAAGGGTCTGAATTACTAAAGCATTTTTCAGTGGGATGGATAAAGCCACTGCAGAGTTGAATAGTTGCTGTAATGTAGTGTGTGAACTGAGGGAAGAGTTAAGTGACTTAAGTTATAAGTGAATAGTCAGATAAATCCAAGGGTGCAAGAATGAATGGTAGTGTCATTGATAGAATTAGGTAATTCCTGAAAAGGAGCAAAATTAGGAGGAAATAGGAAGTTAGTTTTGAATATGTGAAGTTGACGTGCCAACAACTTTTAAATAAATCAATTGGGTGGACATTTGAGTATGGAACTCAAGACATCAGGGTTGTAGATAACATATTTGAGTACTATCCATAAAGAAGTGTTAACTTAGAGAATCACAAAATTTTAACATTAGCAGAAATTTCTGCTATAACAAATAATTATTGAGGCTTTAATTAATGACTCCTATAGTGGGGATATTCATTGTCTCTGAGGAAGCCTATTCCATGGATAGTTTTAATCATGAAGTAGTTTTATTTTTTTAAAAACTTCATTTCTAATTTAGTACTCCTAGTTCTACCCCTAGGTCAAGTCATTAAGTATAATTCTTCTAGATGGTGGCCCAACAAATATTTGAAGACTTCTTTCTCATGCTCAAGGATTTTCCTCTTATTGCTAAATATCTCCAGTTCCATCAATTGAATTTTATAGAGTTGAGGGTTCAAGGCACTTTATTGATCTTTTTTTCTCCAAATGCTTTCTGGAGCATTGGAAATAGTGGGGTGAATGAGTTCACTAAAGGAGAGAGAATAGAAAGAGCAGATAAGGTCAAGGAAGGAATGTCTATGGAGAAATGTCTACAAGAGAAGAGTTTTAAAATATAAGAAAACTAAGCTTGTGTGGAGGTAGAGTGTTATCGTGAAACTAGGATATTGCTGGGACCTGGGGAGATGTCAGTTAATTCCCTTCCCCTCCATAACACCAACTGGGATTGTTATAAATAAGGAAGTTGTAGAGTAGATCTGGGACAGTTTGGTTTAATATTGCCCCAAAGTATATTGATCTGGGACCCAGCTGTGCACCCTTGGGCAAAAAGTGTATAATGTTGTTTTTAGGCTTTTAGCAAGAAACTCATGGGACTCCAGGGAACCTCCTTCCTGACCGCTTTTAACTGTCTTACCAGGATTTTATATTTGTTGTTTATCTTCCCAAAGTGCATTTTAACTGCCGTGAGAACTGTTTTTACTTGGGGCTATTGTAAGATGATTTTTAGTAATAGAACTATTTGTTTGAACCCCGAGGCTCTGAGCTTGATTGTACCAGATATGGAATAGACACCTGGACAAGAAGGAAAAAAGCAAATGGAGAGGGAAGTTTTGTTATTCTCTCATTCATTGATTCGTGTTCAACTCTTTGTGACTATAACTCATCAGACCCTTCTATCTTGCCCTGTGTCTCCAAGTTTGCCCAATTTCATGTTCATCATTTTCATGATACTATCTATCCATTTTATTCTCACCATCTTTTACCTCTACCTTTGAGCTTTCCAACGTCCTGTCTTTTCATTATGTGGTCAGAGTATTTAATTTTCAGCTTCAGTATTTGACCTTCCAGTGAATAAACCCGAATAAGTATTGATTTAAACTCATAAAAGAAGCCTTGATTGTTTAATAGATTAAATTTCTGGTGAACCCAAGAGAATATGACATGAAGAGCCCAAGTAGAAGAGAAAGACTGGGCCAGAAGACTTCTTTTGAGATATGGATGAAGCAGGTAGTAGATATATAGAAGTTTTAAGCTAACTCCTGAGGTCACTGCAAGTCACTTTATAGAAGTTGCTTTGAGACACTTATTGCACTGAGACACATTGTCAGCTATGTCGATCGAGGGCTTTCTGAGCTCTATGCCATGCTAAAAATATCATGAAAAGAGCTCTAAAACTGGTAAAATGTTCTTCTCAAGCTTGAATCCCAACCTACACAATTGCTGTGTGAACATAGACAAGTCACTTAATTTCTCTGAGTCTTAAGTTTCTATCTGTAAAATGGAAGTAATCAGACTTGTACCATGTCTTAAAAGGCAATTATGAGAAAAGAACTTGGTAAAAGATGCAATGTATAAATTGAGCTTCTGTCATGACTTGGCTGAAACTTAAGTCTTAGTTTCACTCATAACTACCCACTCAATCCTTTGAGCTAGCTGTGAGATCAATTTCTTTTTTCTTTTTTTTGGTATTTCTGTATTAATGACCTTTACAAATAATTTCTCTTTGATCTCTCTGTCACTTTGGTCACTTTCAACTGCCTCCAATTTGAAATTTGACTTCTTCCCACATGTGAGTTCAGCATCTGTCAAAATCATGCAGAAATGGGCAAACTCTTTTCATGGGTCTAGCTGCTAAAGCCAACTGTTTCTCCCTCTGATATTTAGTGACCAGCTATAACATAGATGGGAAGGGGTAGAATCAGCCTCAGTCTTGTCAGTAAATAGAATTGGTGAGAGCAATTCAAGACTCAAAAAGAGTACAGGATTAGGATTTGAGGATAAATTTGGGACATGCCATAGGGAGTCTCAAAGATTATCACATGGTACTGAGGCACAAGTAGGTATATATATATATATATATATATATATATACATATACATATATATATATACATATATAATGGAAAAAAGACTTTTTTCAACAGTTCTTAAAAATGCCAAAAAGTTAGGGTGGCTAGGTGGTGCAGTGTATAGAGCACGCACTGGCCCTGGCCAGCACTGGCCTAGTTCAAATCTGACCTCAGAAACTTAATAATTACCTAGCTGTGTGGCCTTGGGCAAGCCACTTAACCCCATTGCCTAGCAAAAACCTAAAAAAAAAATGCCAAAAAGTATATAATTGGAAAACAAATAAAATATTTATATAATTTTTAAAAGTTCCAAAAAAAAGTTTGATGGGAGTTACAAAAAAAAGAAGAAAAAATTGGGGGGAGAGGGAATGAGAGGAGGAATGTTGGTTCAGGGGAGAATAGTGGAATATCAAGCAAGTGAAAGATTCTAGGATGATATGGTTTATGGTTGAAATGGTTATCTGTGGGCACAGGCTGGAGAGAGAGAGAGAGAAAAGAAAGCAGAATAGAGAGTGAGGTTGTAAGAGGAATACAATGAAGCCCAAAGACATAAGGATGCAAACCTAGATCAGTAGGAGGAAAAGGTGGGAGGAAATTGTAATTAGAACAAAGAATCCCAAGTCAAGATGTGGGGATGGAGCAGTAATGAATGATGTGAGGATTAAGTTGTAACCATGTTGGCATTTCAATGGAGTGGATCTGAGATAGAGATTATTTGAATTGTTGAATTGTGAGTCTATAGTACTTGAGAGAGCACTAGTAGAAATATTGTTACTGTAGATGGTAGTCAGAGATGAGTTGGAGAAGAAAGACTTGGAAAAAACTAGAAGTTGAAATTACTTTTTCTTTATTATCTTTTCCAATTATATATAGTTTTCAACATTCATTTTTTGTAAAGTTTTCACCTTCATACTCCCCCCAGCAAGTAATCTGATATGGATTATACATGCACAATCATATTAAACATATTTCCATATTAGTCAGGCGATGAAAGAAGAATCAGAACAAAAGGAAAAACTCATAAGAAAGAAAAAACAAAAAAAATTTAAAAAAGTAAAAATAGTATGCATTGATCTACCTTCAGACTCCCTAGTTCTTTCTCTAGATGTGCATGGAATTTTCCATCACAAGTCTTTTGGAATTGTTTTTGATCATTGTATTATTGAGAAGAACTAAGTCCATCATAATTGATTATCACAGAATGTTGCTGTTATTCATGCAAGACTACAGGTTTTCTGCTCATCATTTCTTATAGAACAATAATACTTCATTACATTCATATACACATCTTGTTTGGCCATTTCTCAATAGTTGAACAACCCCTTAATTTCCAATTCTTTGTCACCACAAAAAGAGGGTTTTATAATTATTTTTTGTACATGTGGGTCTTTCCTTTTTTATGATCTTATGTTGATATTGCTGGATCAAAGAGTATGTACAGTTTGATAGCTCTTTGGGTATAACTCCAAATTGCTTTCCAGGAAAATTGAATCAGTTCACAACTTCATGAATGGTGCATTAGTGTCCCAATCTCCCTACATCCAACATTTATCATTTTCCTATTCTGTCATATTTGCCAGTCTGATAGGTGTAAGGTGGTATCTCAGAGTTGTTTTAATTTGCATTTCTCTAATTAATAATGATTCAGAGTATTTTTTCATATGACTATAGATAAGAAGATGAAATTATTGAGGAAGGAAGTAGAATAACATGGAAATTAGTAATTTATTATGTCTAAGATCTTTAGAGAGGAGTCTAGTCTAATTTTGTTAAAAGAATAAGAGGTTATTGTGTATCAGGGTAATGAACTATAAACAACAATAAAGAACCAGGAGTATGAATATCAGCTTCTTTGAAAGAAGGGAATGGATGAAGGGACAGCTTCCATTAGATAGAATTGGCAATTCTGTGGTGTTCTCAGGGCATGACTAGGTTGAATTTAATGCCAAGATGTGGAATGGGAAATTGAATAAAATGTAAAAGTTGAATAAGAGTTTGTTTATATTAGAATTAGAATTATGAAGACCAGGATAAAAGTCACTGGTAGATGACAGAAAAGGTACATTAGAATTGGAGTGAGGTAGGTCTGAGCTAAAAGAAACAAATCTAGTGGGAAGATGACATAGTAGGAAAAATGGGATGGGACAGAAGAATAAGCAATGTCTTCATTCCCTAACCATTTAATAAATGCTTCCTAAATTGATCTATTTATATTACTTATTTAGAGAGAAATAGGTAATGAAAATATTTTAATAAAAAGTATCTATCTATTCCTCAAACACTGTTCTAAGCATTGCTTTAAAAGTACAAAAATGAAGGCAATCCCTGCTTTCAAGGAATTTATGTTTTGATGGTGGAAACAATACACACATATACATATACATGTATATTCATACACACACACTGTTTTCAGTAGAATGGAATATTTTGGAAATGATTGAGATTAAAATAAGATGTTCATTATCACATAATACTTTGGTATCTGGAAAAGAAAGATGCTATTTTTTAGGTAATTACATGGTACAGGAAAACAAATCATGTATCTTGATTTTGTTTTTTATATTGGCTAAATTTTTCTTTTTCTCCATTTTACAATAAATTTGGGAAGCAATGTGGCATAATAGTTAAAAGACTAGCCTTATTTTCAGGACTATCTGGGTTCAAGTCTGTTGAAACCTGATCAAGTCACGCATCCATACAATACCCATAGCAATTCTCTATTACCCTGAGTTGTTTGTTGTTGAATCATTTTCAGTTCTGTGTGACTCTTCATGGCTTCATTTGGCGTTATCTTTGCAAACATACTGGAGTGGTTTGTCTTTTCCTTCTCTAGCTTATTTTACAAAAGAGAAAACTGAGGTAAAAAAAGTTAAATGACTTTCCCAGGGTCACATAGTCTGAGGCCATATTTAAACTCTGGAAAATGAGTTTTCGATGCCAGGCCAGGTACTCTTTCCACTGGGCCATCCAGCTGCCCCCCTCCCAATATTGTAAGTTACTGACAAGTTAACTGATTGGCATTAATGAAAAGATTCTCTTTTCCAGTTCCTCCAGACAGATGAACTCACAGGCCTAGATAAAAATGAAACTTTAGGTTTGTGACAAGCTAAGGAGTTGAGTTGAATTTTGTTCAGAAAATAGACTCTGGGTATTGATTTTATTCTTAAGTCTCTGAAAATGGGGTTCTTCCCTATGGGCACTAAAAACACTTTAGCAAGTACATTACAAATAGATTTTCTTAAAATTGGATGGGACAGTGAACTTTGGTGTGTATTTTTAGCCTGATCATTTGTTCTGTTTTTAGAAGTGACCAAGAGTTTTTTTTTTAGATTTTTTTTTTTGCAGTGACCAAGAGTTTTAAAGAAGTTCCATTGGCAAATGAATTAAACATGCCCGTGGGGTTATAAGTTTGAAAACTGAGATCATTTTAGACAGTTTATGCCCACAGCTTTTGAGAGAAATCCAAAATTTATTACGTTCTCCCTCTTAATTTTGTTTTTTTCTCTCCCAGAAAATTACCTTAGCACTTATTTCACCATTATTATTGTAACTTCCATTATTGGTGAGCCAACTTCATTCCATTCAGATTGAAGAGCACTTATTGAATGTCTATTATGTGCCTAGCTCTTATAAGAGCTCTGAAGGCTACAGGGGAAGCATATAACTCAGGTATTCCTGAGTTAAAGAAGGTACTTTAAAATATTAAGTCAATAGATAAGAAGAGGCAGCACAATATATTGTCTAGAGCTCAGGGAGTAGAACTCTTGCTACTCCTAGATGAATTTTTTCTCAATTTCCCCCAATTCCTAATGATCTCCCCCTCTCCAAATACTTTATATTTGATTTGTATATACTTAGCTGTGCACAGATAATTTTCCCCTAAAAGAGTGTAGTGTAAGTTCCTTGAAGGCAGGGGCTATTTAGTTTTTGTCTTTTTATATCTAGTGTACCTGATACATGAGCATTCAGTAAATGGTTGTCTAACAGTTGTCAACTGAATGAATGAATGAATGAATGAATGATTAATTAATACATATACAAAAGAGACTACAGTTGTGCATGTAAACTACATGCAGTTCTATATACTTGCCTTCTTAAGTGTTTGTGACATACTATGGAGCTGCCTAGAAGGCAGGGGGATTCACCAAGATTGTTAAGATTCTCATGGGAGTGATTCATTCTACTGATTGCCTTTGACATATCGTTTTGCTTAGATTAAAAAGCAATTGCTACTGTCTAGTCAAATTTAAACATTAGCAAGAAGATGCTGAACTCTAACACTGTCCAGTCTATAAAAATACCTTAATGGGAAAATTACATTGGGTATGACTGAAAGAAAACTACAATGGAAAGCTTCAGGTGTTTTTGTAATGGTTGTAGTGAGAAGAAACACCAAACAAACATGACCAAACACACAATATGATTCTTAATGAAATATACAAAGTACAGTTCTTTTACTTGAAGCTTCACTTGAGTTTGATCTACAAAAATGTCTATAAAATATTTTTACCATAAATTTAATAAACACCAAAATTGAGATAATTTCCAGATATAAAGTAGAATTCCAAAAGAGGATTGTACAAGTCTCAATAAACCCACAAAAATCATCAGAATTTCTATGTATTGCCAACAAAGTCTAGCAGCAAGAGATATGGGCAAGAGAAATTTAGAAATTCCTTCTAAAATAATTGTAGACAATATAAATTACTTGGGATTCTAATGAGATAGTTTCCAGATATAAAGTAGAACCCTAAAAGAGGATAGTATATAAAATAACAAGTCTCAATACAGAATTTCTATAGAATACCAACTAAAGCCAGCAGCAAGAGATAGAAAGAGAAATTCCTTTTAAAATAACTATAGACAATATAAAATACTTGGGAGTCTATTTGCCAAGAAAAATCTAGAAATTATGTGAACACAGTTACAAAACACTTCACACAAATAAAATCAGATCTAGGAGGGCAGCTAGGTGGCACAGTGGATAGAGCACCGGCCTTGGAGTCAGGAGGATCTGAGTTTAAATTTGGCCTCAGACAATAATTGCCTAGCTTTGTGACCTTGGGAAAGTCACTTAACCCTATTGCTTTAAATAAAAAAATAAATAAAATGAAATCAGATCTAAACAAATGGGAAAATATTAATTGTTCATGGGTAGGCTGAACCAATCCAATATAAATAAAGGTTCTACCTAAATTAATTTACTAGTTATATCAATCAAACTACCAACATTTATTTTATAGAGCTAGAAAAAATTTCTAACAAAATTCATCTGGAAGAACAAAATAAAGAAGATCAAGGAAATTAATGAAAGCAAATGTGAAGAATTGTAGCCTCACCATACCAGATCTCAAGTCATATTATAAAGCAGTAATCATTAAAACTATCTAGTACTAACTAAGAAATGTAGTATGGATGAGTGGAATAGATTAGGTTAGCAAAAGATACAGTAGTAAATGAACATAGTAATCTAGTGTTTGATAAACCAAAAGACCCAGCTTTTGGGATAAGTGCTCACTATTTAACACAAATTGTAGAGAAAACTGTGGAATAGTATGGCAGAAACAAGGTACAGGCCAACATCTTACACTATATACAAAAATAAGGTCAATATGGGTACATGATTTACACATAAAGGCAGGACAACAATCAAATTAGGAGAGCAAGGAATAGTTTGCCAGATTTATAGAGAAGGTAAGAATTAAAATATTTGATAATAAAATGCATAATTTTGAAAATATTTTATAATATTAAAAATAAAAATATAATGAAATAAATGAACATTTTGATAATATTTGAATATATTAAAAAGATTTTGCACAAACAAGACTAATACAACCAAGCTTAGAAAGAAAGCAGAAAACTGGGAAATAATTTTTATAGCAAGTGTTTCTGATAAAGGTCTTATTCTTAAAAGATATAGAGAACAATGTCAAATTTATAAGGATACAAGCCAGTCCCCTATTGATAAATAGTTAAAGGTTATGAAAAGTCAGTTTTCAGGAAGAAATCATATAAAATATACTCTAAATTATTATTGAATGAAAATAGAGAAATGCAAATTAAAACAACTCTGAAGTACCACCTCATACCTTTAAGTAGACTAATATGATAGAAAAGGGAAATGACAAATGCTGGAGGGGATGTGGAAAAATTGTAACATGAATTCACTGCTGGTGGAATTATGAACCAGTTCTACCATTCTGGAGAGCAGTTCTGGAAGATTACCCAAAGACTTATAAAATTGTGCATAACCTTTAATACAGCAGCACTGCAACTATATATCCCCAAAAGATCAAAGAAAGGGTAAAAGATCTATTAAAATATATGTATATATATATATATATATGACAAAGAACTGGAAATTGAAAGGATTCCTATCACTTGGGCAATGGTTGAACAAGTTGTGGTATGTGATTATGAATACGACTATGTTATGAGAAATGATGAGCAAGCAGATTTCAGAAAAACCTAGAGAGACTTATGTGTGTTAATTCAAAATAAAGTGAGCAGAACCAGGACGACATTGTGCATGGTAAAAGCAATACTGTACAATGATCAATTTGAATGACTTAGCTATTTTCAGTATACAATGATTCAAGACAATTCCAAAGGACTCACCTTGAAAAATGCGGATTATCCTCCTCCAGAGAAGGAACTGAAGGAGTCTGAATGAAGATTGAAGAATATTATTTTTCACTAACCCTTTTATCTTCTTTAATAATATGACTAATATGGCAATAGAATTTGAATGCTTACTCACTCAAGTAGTGGGGATATGAAGGAAACAGGGAGAAAATTAAAAACAATTAAAAAAATGAATGTTCAAAATTGTGATTGGGCAAATATTATTTAAAAACTATTTCATACCACTTATTTCTCTTTTTATAAAGTACATAATTTAAATTCAGCCTTCCATTTTAAATTTGTTCTGCCTGCTTGTGCTTCCTTCTGAATTTCCTTCTGTTCTCCTCTATTCTCTTTTGAAAATATTTTAATAGTCTTCCCTTTATCTTTTCTTTTTTTTTTGAGGGATTATCAATACTATTTTCCCCTCTCCCAGCCAATTCCCTCAATTAAAAAATAGAAAAAATAAATCCTTTGTAAAAAATAAGGAAACAAAACTTCACAGTTGCTATATATATATGCATATATATGTATATAGTTGTAGACCCATATGTTTTGTCTTTTGAAATATTGTATTACAAGATCTTAATCTCCTTTATAGTGCCAGGTCTTGTCTGATTATGAGTGTGGTTCTTTGATACAAACTTTTTCTTTTTAACTGCTTCTCACAATTTTTTTTTTATAATGAAGCTATAGATTTTGGCTGATATCATTGGACTTTTCCTTTTGAGACTTTTTTTAGAAAGTAAGTGATGAATTCTATTTCTACTTTGTCTTCTGATGTGAACAGATATTGAAAGTTTTAATTTATGATGATGTATTATTTAGTATTGAAGATTTTTTCTTATGATGAGTTTTGATGATTGTTAAATTACCTTCCTTGATTGAGTTTTCCTGGGATAGTTTAAAACTATCATATATGGTACATCTTCTACAATTTTTTTCAATCATTTGATTTTGTTCTTGCTAGCTTAGTTACTCATTTCTCTTTAGTCTATTCCAACAGTCAGGGTGTTCATTATTTGGATAAAGTTTAGCACTTTCTCTTTTAAGCTCTTTATTTTTTTCATTCTTTTCTCCTGAACTTTTATTTCATTATTTTTTTTTTTTGCTTCCTCTCTTGTAGGTATTCTTGGAGTTCTTTGGAAAAAAATCTACTCACACTTTTTATTTTTTATTAAATTTTTTTTGCAAGGCAAACGGGGTTAAGTGACTTGCCCAAGGCCACACAGCTAGGTAATTATTAAGTGTCTGAGACCAGATTTGAACCCAGGTACTCCTGACTCCAGGGCTGGTGCTTTATCCACTATGCCACCTAGCTGCCCCTCACACTCTTTTTAAAATGTTATATTTATATTTTCATTCTCAACATCTTGTTGTTTGAAATTGAAAGTAGGAGGAACTGTGAGAAATTGTCACTTCATGGCAAAGCAAGACTTAAAATGTTGTACTCTCATTTCCTTTAAAATTAAAGGAACAAATTAAAAAAACTTCAAACCTAAGAAACATCAAAGAATCAAACTTAAGAAGTGTGAACATTTTCATAGTAAAAAATTTCTTTTTAAGTCAACAGTCATTTATTAAACACTTGCTATGTCCCTAGCATTCTAGGATACAAATAGAGGCAAAATATACATACAGTCCCTTCATTCAAGCTTAAATTTTAATGGGAGGATGGCAATATGAATAAAAGGAAGGTGAAAGGTGTGCATAGGGGAGATATTTATATTAAGGTGTGGTGGAGAAAGAAATCTGAGGTTTCAGAAGTAAGGACCCAAAGAAGAATGAAGAAGTAAACATGTTTGGAGTAAAAGACCTGGGACCCTTTCCTTAAAACTGGAAGTTCTGGGAGAAAATGGCCAATTGGAGGAAGGGACTGTAAGGAGTAGGATAAAAGATTTTTCAGTCTGCATTCAGACTCCTTTCAGTTCCTTTTCTGGAGGTAGATAGCATTTTTTCATGTTACAATTCATAATTTTTTCTTTGTGAGTTCTTTGGAATTGTCTTGGATCATTGTATTTGTACTGTAGCAAAAGCAGCTTAAAGGGTGAGAATACTACAGAGAGGCAGGAGTAGGACCTGTCCTCCTAAGTGTATAATAACTTTAACAGGTAACTTTTAAAACTGTCCTACTTGTCTATGTTTCCTTCTGGTTTTCTTTCCGTTCTCTTTTGTGCCTCCTTTCCTCTCCCTACTCTAATCTCTTGCAAATTGTTTTTCAAAATGCTTGGACAAATTTATTGTTCCACTAATAATGCATTGGAGTCTTCATTTTTCTACTGTTCTTCCGGTAATTATAATTTAACTTTTATTGTTGTTGTTGTTGTACTGGATAGAGCACTGACCTTGCAATCAATAAGCTATGATTTCATATTCTGCCCCAAACACCTATTAGTTTTGTGGTCCTGGACTAGTTACTTAATCTCTTGGTCTGTTTCCTTATCTATAGAATGAGAATATAACTAATACCTACCTTTCTCATAAGGATAAAGAGAAAATATTTATAAAATGTTTTGCAAATCTTAAAGTCCTATATGAATTTTAGTTGTTATTATTATTTATTATTAATATCAAAATATTAAGTTTTACTAAGAGATATTTGCTTTGCAGATATAGGAAGAACAAAAGTGAGTATTTCTTTAATTCTTCTTGGTTTTTTTTTTTTGCAAGATAGTGGGGTTAAGTGACTTGCCCAGGATCACACAATTAGGTAATTATTAAGTGTCTGAATTCGGATTTGAACTCAGGTCCTTCTGACTCTAGGGCCATTGCTCTATCCATTGCACCACCTAGCTGCCCCATGTCATAATTCTTCTTAAATAATTTCATACTCTTTGAGTATATGTATTTGTGTGTGTGTGTGTGTGTGTGTGTGTGTGTGTGTGTGTGTATGGCTCATTACTTCCTATCAAGGATACATCCAAAGTTGGCATTGCTGTCGGTTGCTGCTGGGCTAAATCTCAGACTCTTGCTTCCCCAGGCATTGATGCTGTACTGGCTGCAATGCCTGACCTAGATTCTTGGACAACTGGATCCCTGTTGCCTTGCTCCTGGATAGGATTGAAGACTCCATTTCTTACATTAAAAAATGGAAAAGAATGAACAAAAAAGACCAAGGCGGTAGGTCCATTTCTCTGGGGTCATATGACTCTGTGATGATGACCCATCCTTATTGTATCATCTAAGGTATAGGAGTCACTTCACTATTCTAGAATAAAATGAAGTGGAAAGATATGTCTCCTTCAGGTCTTAAAAAATAAAAACAAAAGCAATCAATTTTATTTTTTTCAATTAACCAACATGTGCCTTCTGTCCCATTCACCTTCATTTTCTAATTAAAAAAGAAAACAACATTCTTTGTAATAAATATGTGCAGTCAAAAGCAAAAGCAAAAAAAAAATTCATACTGGTGACTCAGGTATTTCTGAATATGTTGATAACTGGCTATACAAGCAGATGCCAAAAGGCTCAAGCCAACTCTGAATGGAACCAGAAACAGATTGTCTATACATGATTCAGTCATGATTTTTCCAAAAGCATCTCATTAGTGTTCTCCATGTAAATGAAACCATCTTAGTAAAATATTGGAGTTTGTACCTGGGCCAGAACCTTTATTATACTTGTTCATTAATTGATTGGACCATGTTTTTCCTTCTCATTTTTTTCTTCTTTGAATCTTTTAACATCTTTTCTGTTTTGGAGCACTGTTCATCCCTGAATTTTCTGTATTGTTCTTGAACTTTACTCCTTTGTTCTATCTGGTTTCTGGGGTGTATGGGTTGTCTTCAGGGAGGACTAGCACCTTTGAGTTGAGATCTTAGTGAGGCATTTTCAAGGCTGCTCATACACTCTCACTTGTGACTCCAAGAAGTTGTAGCAAAAACATATGGGGTATGACCGTACCCCACTAAAACCTACTTAGCAGATGGTCTAAACTAGGTTGAGAGTAACTGACAGGCTTCAAATCCATCTGTAGTTAGGGGGATATCTACCCTAAGCCCATGAAGTCTTTCCCTTAGTGGAATAAGTAGATGAGAACAGTTTGTTCCAATAGTCGGGATGATAGCTGAAGTTGTGAAATATCATCCACTGCATCATGGGCTATCACCAATTGTCTTGAGGAGTCATCAAGACAACACCGTCTGATGTCATTTATCCTCTTTGAAAATAAAGGACAAACAACAGCATAAGATTTAACTGCACAGTTTCCACTTTGGGGAAATTTTAGTTCAACAATAATTTTGTTGATTTACCAAAATAACTTGTGAGCCAGAATAATTTTAGTACAAAGAAATTCCAAAAAAATCTATAGGAAAAAATCAAATGAATGAAAAATACACATTATCTTGACTATAATATGCAGTTGTATAGACAATTGTAGAGCTGTTATCTTAAAGTCTTAAACATTTTTTTTTTCCTAAAACGTCCATTTTATTTATATAGAGCCAGGTACACTTTAGTGGGAATATGGGTCTTTTCTCAAATCAGAGTCATTGATGAATATGTTGGTTTTTACCAAATATCCTGGTCAGCGTATAGTTGATTAGGGAGACTAATAGAGTGTTAATCCCTTTCAGCTAGAGCAACAAGGTGTGTATTAATCTCTGATTCTGTCAGAATCCTGAATTTAGGATTTTCAACTGTAACTATGTGGACTTCTAATTCTGAATGATAGATCAGTAGACAGGCAAGTTCTTGCTGTTTCTAGTGTCTATTTAAATGTCCAGTCAAATTTTTTCTTCACTTTCTTTTCAAGAAAACTGGTTGACTGTTTGACTCCAGCTTCAGTGGCCTTAAATCCACAGTAGTAGCCTGCAGGTTCGCATTAAGGGCGCTGTTCTTCATCAATACCAATCAACAGCCAAGGGACCTCATTTCAGCATTCTGTGCATAGATCTCAGAAATAACTGCAATCCTTTTACACAACATATCCACAGGAATCTCATAGCCATATTTGTATTTCCAATTTGCAGCCTCATAGTGAGCTCTTTGCACCTGGGACCTGCTAGCTACTGACATTCTTGCCATCCCAAAGCCAATGTTTTCAGTTATTCTGAAAGTGAGTCACTGTGTTTGAATCCAATAACTTGTCCAGTACTTTCTACTATGTAACAATTACTGCACAGTCTTTCCCTCGTATAGCTACTGATGTAAGGCCACCCTGATTAATAGCTTTAAAAGCATATTCTCTTAATAATATGAAAGATTGGAGCGGCTGGGTGGCGTAGTGGATAAGGTACTGGCCTTGGAGTCAGGAGTACCTGGGTTCAAATCCGGTCTCAGACACTTAATAATTACCTAGCTGTGTGGCCTTGGGCAAGCCACTTTACCCCATTTGCCTTACAAAAAAACCCCCTACAAAAATAATATGAAAGATTTAAGAAAGAAGACTAAATTTTATATAATTTTAATTTGGTTCTGAACCTTTCTATTACACTTCTCATTTAACAGTCTACATTATTAGTTATCTTTGGGTCTCATTTTCTCTACCAAACTATTAAATTCTATGAGCCAAGGTATTTTGTCTCATCTAAATTTAACTTATTTCTCAGTACCTAGCATAGTGCTCTGCATGTAGTAGGCATTTAATGTTTGTTGACTGTGTAGTGACGCTCTCAATTCTGTTCAGGTTGTATCTCTTCCTCAGGGATCTAGGAGTACTTTTGAGTTACTGGGCTGTGTCTTCTCTAATGATATTGTCTAGTGCTCCCATTCTGGTGTGTTTTCTTTTGCTGCCATTGTTCACGACCAATGATTAATGCCTCAGTTCCATTTAACCAAAGAAAAACAATTAGCTTTTATAATGTGATTTTTACTTTAAAGATAGAGTAAGAAAAAAAAAGTGCAAATTTCCTCACAATACCTGTGTGTGTGTGGTGGGGGGACGACACACATTCTCCCCTATGAGATCAGTCTGAGGAGTGTGGACACAGATTCAACTGTTTAACTTAACATTTACCACACCAACTTCCAAATGTAGCACAAGTAGGGCTTCTGTTCCTTTCCATTTATCTCCTAGTAAATCTGGTCATGGACTCTGCCTCCTGAAATCTGGTCTCACTCTCCTGACATTTCAAACCTCACAAAGTCATAGTTATCTCCAATTTCTTTCACATAAAACAAGAAAAAACCAACATAAAGAGACAATGAAGAGGGCCCCATAATCAAGGGTCACATGTTGAACTCAGAGCATGCTCTTTATGTTATTGTTTCTCTCATAGAACACAGCCAGGTAGGAAAAGGACTGGCCAATAAAGTGCTTTTTTTGAATGCACTCCTTTCTACCTTTATGGTCAGTCAAAAAAACCTCCTCTTCACCCCATGCTTAGGGGACCAGAACTAGCTATAAAATATCTTTTTATGTTCAAGTTCATATGGAGTTTACAGCAGCAGAGCATACACTCATAAGGATGAAGCTAGTTGACCAGTTCCCTATTAAAAATGAATTGACTGTGTCTTTTAAAAGTGAGAATCTCAGATTCCATGGACTAGAAGAGTCTCTTATGACTGGAAGGACCTTGATGGGATCTACAAATTCTCAAATTCCATACGTTATATCAGGGAATGTGGAGTGGGCATGACTTACAGGATCTCCATGAAGCCATTACTTCTGAAGGGAGAGAGAACATGAAATGAATCTGTATTTCCTAGGTTATGGGACAAAGAAAGAGGGTAGTACTTGCTTAACCTAGTTTTAACTCCATCTTCACTTTTGAACCATTGCATGCCAAAGTTCCTACTCCATATACTAATTTCTACTTTAAAACATTTCTGTTTTACTGGAGGTTATATAATCTGTCCATATAAAAGTCAATTCTATTCATAATTTCTTGAAGTAAGGATTGTGAATACCCTCCATTTTTTGTTTCTATGGCCTATTGTTTTCTTTGCTATCAGTGATGAATACATTTCCCAACATTTAATGATGAGATTATTGCCCATTTTCAGTATCACGTGGGTAACTATACCAGGCAAGCTGGGATTAAAAAAGCTATCTTGATACGCATAGACATTGCTTTCTATCCAATTTTACTTTGTCCAGAAACTCATAGGTTTTACTTTTACTTTTTACTTTTACTTTTGCTGAGACTATTCCTATAAGCAGTTGGGATGCAACTACATATTAATTTGTTCAGTCATTGATATGATTTCCTTTAGTAAGGATCACTCTTGTATTAGTGCCAATAATTATGCCTTTTTTTCTATGTAATGTTTTTGTTTTTTCTCTACTATTCTTGGCAACTCCCTTCTTTCAAAATGACCTCAAAACTTACCACTGATGGAAAGCACCTCTTGATAGATTTCATTTCATTATTATCTCTTCTTTACCTCAGTCCCTAGTTTTGCACTATAGTAATCTATGCTTTATGCCACACAAGGTATTGTTTAAACCTTTTAAGTATGTGATATACTCTATTCATATTATATACAGGCACATAGATGTGAACATAAATATAATATATGTATATTATTTATATACACACATATGGTATATCCCTAACTTGAATGTGTGCTCTGGAGGTCAAGGACCCAGTTTTGTGCTTTTTGGGATGCTTTGAGAGTTATTGAGTCACTGACATGTTAGGCTGAAGGAACCTTGAAAGGTTGCAGATCTTGTTACTTCTTCAGGCTGACTTTTGCAGGAAGAAAGTTCATTAGCTTCAGCCTATTACCTTTTAATGGAAGTGTTGGTATTTAAATCCAGATGGGGATGAGAAATTCATGTCAGTCAGCCTCCTCTTCCCCTACTGCTTTTCAGCTTGATTAGCCAGCCATTTATAAAGCCAGGTCTTTGAATACACTTTATGTTTGCTCTGGGAGATGCTTTGCTACTCAGTCAGAGATTCTCGGGATTGGGAGGGGCAATAGGGTTATTGATAAATTAAAAACAATTATTTGCCCTTATATTCAGTACAAGCATAATGGATTGATGTTTTTTAGAATTAGGAAATTGATGATGATGTTTGTCCTTCATTCTCTAAGAAGACTTTGACATCAAGGGAGGTGATGCCATGACAAACACATGAATTGGATTTTGAGTGAGGGGGATGCTGTGCTAAGTCACTTTCTCCTCCAGAGTCATCTGGGTCCAGTAGCCAGCTAAGAAGGATGTTTGGAGATGGCCCTGGATGTGAGGCAATCAGGGTTACATGACTTGTCCAGGGTCACACAGCTAAATAAGTATCAAATGTCTTAGGTCACATTTGAACTCCTGTCCTCCTGATTCCAAGGACAGTGCTGTACCCACTGTGCCACCTAGTTGCCCCCAGAATTAGGATATTAATGAGACAGCATCACATACAATTTTGAATTCAAGGAGAAAGAACAAGGAAATGAACCTATGTGGAATAGAGTGTCTGTTTCATATTTTAATAGTAAAGCTCCTAAACATTAAAACCAAGCTTAAGAAAGATTGAAAATACTCTTGTGTTTTTATTTGGATTAGGGATTTGGTTTGTTTGAGAGAGAGAGAGAGAGAGAGAGAGAGAGAGAGAGAGAGAGAGAGAGAGAGAGAGAGAATCTTCTATCTTGCTCTCCTTGAATGACCTCATGAATGGATTTGTTAGCTCAAAATAGAGCTAATGCTGATCTTTGAACCATTCAGAGCTCTCCACTGGATATCTGGTAGCATCCTTAAGGTGATTTAGAGACATAATTACTTTATTCAGGTTTTATTTCATAGGGCATGCTTTTTAGCCAGTTGTTGGAGGCAACAATTTCTATTCTCCTCCTTCCCTATCTCTTTCTTTCCTTCCTTCCTCCCTTTTTCTTTTTTCCTCCCCTTTTCTGTTCTTTCTTTCTTCTCTCTCTCTCTCTCTCTCTCTCTCTCTCTCTCTCTCTCTCTCTCTTTCTTCCTAATTTCTCTTCCTTCCTTTTCTCTTTCTCTTTCTCCCCTTCTTTTTATTTTCCTTCCCTCCCACTTCCTTTTTCCCCCCTCTTACTATCCTCACTGAAAAAGAAAATCAAAGCAGGAATTATTTTTAAAAGTTGAAAATAATTCCTAAACTGATCTAAAGTAGACTGCTTGGAAGAATAATAATAATCATAATCATGGGCAATACTTGTGAATGGCACATGTTAGTCTTTTTTCTAAAAGATTTGAACATGTTAATTATTTGGTCTCCATTGATTTCATATCAATATCTAGCAACTCAGATAAGTTGCTTTTTTCTTATAAGGATTACTTGAGGTTAATTTTTTATATCAATAGGGAAATGAATGATTCCTGAGAAAATTAAACACTTCATATTAAACTTCATGCTTATGAAATTAATATGAATTTCAACACTATGGTAAATGGATTCATTTGAAACTTTGGAATGTTCTAACTTGGCACTTGGAAACACAAATTAATTCCACATGGAACTTCACTAAACCTCTGGGCAACAACTAAATATATCACAAATGTCTGAAATGTATATAGCACTAGATTAGATGGCTGGTCTTCCCAATAAAAAAACAAGTCCAGAGGCTAGACATCTGGCATTGTCATTTATGCAGAAGTCAATGTCAAAACACAGGCATGGACAGGAGTAATTATCTTGATTCTCATTTGCTGACATTTATCCCAGGAGCATTTACTTTTCTGCTCTGATGTCAAAATTATGTTCAAATGGAAAATTTAATGAAAGGATCTTATAGTTTTCTGAATCTAACATTCATTCACTGCTCACTCTTGTAAAATGTTGCTTATGAACTGTATTTAAGATACTACTTGCTCATACTAGTCTGCTTCAGCCTCCAGAAGGGGAGGTAAGGAGGAGTTGAATCTTATGGATCATAAGTATAACTGAAAAGAAAGAAATGAACAGCAGAGCACAGAAAATTATATATCAAAATTTTCCAGAATTACTGAATATTAAAAAAAACTCATTGAAAGAATTCCCAGAGTACAAAACACAAAAAACAAATAAAAACTCCAACTATACTTCAGATTCTAAAATGCCTTGTAGTTAACTTAGTATATTTCTATTCCACTGACAAAAATTGAATTCTTCAAGTGTTTAGGTAAAGAGCCTTCAAATATAAACACTGAAAATTGAAATAGCACAAGATTATTCTGTACTCACTGAAAACTGCAGATGGGAATGAAATCATATATTCTGAAGATCAAAGGAGTTTATAATGCAAAATTATATACTTTGAAAAAACTATCTAATCCTCAATAAAAAAAATTGTTCAATAAAAAATATTCAATAAAAGGCACTAGAGACATTATTTTAAAATCCTCTAAGATCAAGAAACACAAATATAAGTGAATACAATTATCAAGGAAAGAATGAATAATAAAATAAATCACCTATCTCTAGAGATTATTTTTAAGAGGAAGTCTGACACATAGATATTTTTTAAAAAGAGTTTCCATTAAAATAAAAGCATTTTTTCCCTAAAAAGTTCCAAGGAAAAAAAGATGAACTTGGAATTTAAGGAAAAAAGGAGAAGTGATGTTGAAGCAAGCCTAAAACATCATGGACTAAACTGTATAACTCCCCTACAGATAAATTGCTATATATTTTAGAAGAAAATTGCAGAATGGGAAGGTTCATAAATGAAGAGGGGCAGGGGAAGGGCAGAAGGGAATGTGCAACATACACTTATCAAATCTATAGTTGAACAAAGGTTCACTATAACTTCAATAGCCTCTCAACAAGAAGAGGAACTACAGGAGAATAAGAAAGGAAGAAGAAAAAGAAACATGGGGAATAAAAGGGAGAGGTCTTAACTCAATCATGGGATGGGGTTTCACCCATGAAGGAAGAAGTTTATGTACATAATTAAGATTATGATATCACAATATGCCTGATCTGGGGGAGTTATTGAATGGGCAGGTCATTTCCTTTGAGAGTGTTCTTCTTTGGACAACATTCAGCCTCTGGAGAAGGGAAATCAGCTCCTGGAGGCATCTGGCAACCTAGGAGCTACTTAGAGACTAAACACAGAGATAAGATTGCAAACAAGGAGGAGAATAATCATGAATAAGGTAGGGCATATAATTGAAATACAATTTGGGACAGAAAGACATTTCTACCATGTATTATATTTCTAATTTCATCACTTCCCTCATAAATTGATACTAAGATACTTCAACAGAAAAAAGAAATGATGGGAGTAATATGCATTTGCAAAGACAATGACATAGAAATGCGATAAAAGAAGAAACTGAAAAAATATTACTTTAGAAGTTTTAATTCCATGAGAATCAAAATAGATTTTAAAAGGAATAAATATATAATGATCAGCAGTGTTTTAATCTGAACAAGAAAAGATAGAGAACTGCCAAAAATAGAAGAGAAAAATAAATAAAAGGCATTATATAGGAAAGAAAGGCATTATTATTGGCACTAATAAAAGAATGATCCTTAATAAAGGAAATCATATCAATGGCTAAACAAATTAATATGTGGTTGCATCTCAACTGCTTAGTGGAGTGCCCATAGGAATAGTCTCAGCAAAAGTAAAAAGACCAGATAAAAATGGAAGAAAATGAGCAAGGAGAGCAAAATAAAGAAATTCTTCCAAATAAAAGGAGAAGAAAAAAGACTTAGTAAATAAAAATTGTTGAATGGGAGAAAAGAGGTGAGGTATTTTGAATTAACCAATGAATTGAGAAGGGGAAAAATAGGGGAAGAATTAAATAACTTAACAAATAACAAAAACCCAGAAGTCAATAAATTAAAACTTCAATAGCAGGAAAACTAAATAGAGAGGTGGAGTAAAGATACAAGAGAGCCTGAGGAAATAGTGTTGTTTCAAAGTAAGGTAAAACTAATTTTAGAGATGACTTAAAAGAGGAAGGATGAGAACAAAAAAGTTCCAATAAAAACTACTAAGGGCACAAATGGAGGAAAATGCTTTAAATGTGAATGAATTAAACATTACAATAAAATTTTGCAAATTGATTAAGAAAGCAAAACTCTACAATCACTTTCTTACAAGAAAAAATAATAAAAATTAAATGCGACTAAATTCATAAAAGAAGATTAACTGAATTACTAAAAAGAATACTAAAAGAATAAGAGTAGGAGACTTTGATGTTCCTCTCAAAACTGAACAAATTTGACAGAAAGTTAAACTAAAAGGGAAATATAGAATTGAAAATTTTATTGGAGAATTTAGAACTAAGCAATTTATGGTGACTTCCTAATGGACCCATTCAAGAATATTTTTCATCAATACAAAAAATTTTTATAAAAATGATCATGTATTGGGGTACAGAAAGATTACAAGTAAGTATAAAAATTTAGAAATATTACATCCATCATTTGCAGATCACAAAATAATGAAAATATTTCTTAATTCAGAGAACACAAAGCAAAGACAGAACTAAATGAAAATTTAATATTGAAATTCTGGAGGGAACTTTTGAGCGGGTGAAGAACATATTCTAGGAACAATGATTATTTGAAAGATAATGGTAATAATGAGACAACACACCAAAATTTCTAGGCTGTCTGCAGGGGGAAAATATATTCCTAAAACATACATTTATAAAATTGGATAAGAGTGTATTGTATTAGTGTATTGAGCATGCATTTAAAAAATTAGAAAACCAACAAAAATACAATCTCAGAACAAGAATAATCATAATCATACTAAGAACAAAAAATCCTGTCATATGATTATCTCATTTTATGCAAAAAAGATCTTTGATAAAGTGCAACATTCAGATATATTATTATAGTCATAGAAGAGTTTTCAAAATATGACAAAAGACTTGTATCAAAATACAAAAAGAATTATACTAAGAATATAAAAGAATTATATGCAGTGGGCATAGTATAGCTGTTTCCCCAATAAATTCAAAAGTAAATCAAGAATGACTGCTTTCCTCATAATTATTTGACATAGTTATATAAATGTTGAAAATAGCAATACATTAAGAGAAATAAATGAAAGGCATACAGACCAAGAAGAGACCAGATTGTTTCTATCTGTTAATGACATGATAGCTTATTTAGAAAATCCTAGGCAATCAGCCAAGAAACACCTTGAGAACATTTCTATATGCTACAATAAATACACAAAAATCAACAGCATTTCTATATAAGAAGAACAAAATTGGGGAGTCAATAAAACAAATTTCCATTCAAAATAACCATAAAACAAATAAAATATTTGGGGTTTTGTCTACCAAAGTATACTAAATATTTGTATTGATTTAGTTTCAAAAAATGTTTTTCTTTCAAATAAATTTATTTATTTTTCCAACTACATGTAAAGATAATCTTTTGACAATCATCTTTTGTAAAGTTTTGAGTTTCACATTTTTCCCTACTTCCTTCTCCCCTTTGCAGAGAGTAATTTAATTTAGGTTTTTAAATATATATATATATATATTAAACATATTTACATATTAATCATGTTGTGAAAGAAGAACAAAACAGGAAAAAAACGCTAGAGGGGTAAAAACCTTAGAACATAAAACAAATTTTAAAAATTGGAAATAGTGAGCTTTGGTCTACATTCAGACTCCATAGTTCCTTCTCTGGATGTGGATGATATTTTCCATCACAAGTCCTTTAAAATTGTCTTTGATTATTGTATGACTGAGAGGAGCAATTTCATCATAGTTGATCATCACACAATATTGCTGTTACCATATTCTTCTGGTTCTGCTCACTTCACTCAGCATCAGTTCATGCAAGTCTTTTCAGGTTCAAAAAATGTTTCTCAAAGAAATAAAGTACAATTTAATTTACTGGAGGAATATTCAGTGCTCATAGCTTGACCAAGCCAATATCATAAAAACGACAATTGAACAAAGAATTAATGCTTTATCAAACTGTCACAGAATGATTTTCTAGAAAAAATAAAAACAAAATAATATGTGGTGGAAGAAATGATGAAATATAGGGGTTCTCAAACTTTTTGGTCCCATGATCCCTTTACAATCTCAAGGACTTTGGAGGCTTTCTTTCATAAAGAACTTTTGTTTAAGAGGATTTTGTCTATTGATATTTACAATGTTACATATATATACATATTCATAATATAAGTTAAAACATTAGTATTATTATTATAAAAATAATTTTGACTTCATGGACTGTTTGAAAGGGTCTTGACTGCTCCCAAGCTTTCTTCTTCTTTTTTTTTTTTTAGGTTTTTGCAAGGCAATGGGGTTAAGTGGTTTGCCCGAAGGTCACATAGCTAGGCAATTATTAAGTGTCTGAGGCCAGATTTGAACTCAGCTACTCCTGACTCCAGGGCTGGTGCTCTATCCACAGCACTACTTAGCCACCCCTACTCCCAAGCTTTCTTAAGGGATTGCTTAGGGAGGTAAGGCCATAGACTAGAAGGAAAATGAAGCTGATGTGAAAACAAATGAACAATAATATTTTAAAAAAGGAATTGCCACATAGTAAGGAAGTTTAAAAAAAAAAAAAGGTCAGGAAGATGATCTAAGGTTGACCACTTCCTTTCTTTCCAATCCTTTTACATTTTACCTGCCTCTTCATATGCTATGATCTGGGGACACAGGACTCCTTGCTACCTTTAACCTTTTCATTCTCTCTCCTCTAGGTTAGATTTCTCCCTCCTCATCACCTTCTCCTGACTTCCCCTGCTTCCTTCAAGTTTCACTCAAATTTACTTTCTGCAGCAGACCTTTCCAAATTCATCTCCATTCCAGTACCTTCCTTCTGAAATTATGTCTAATTTACCCTATAAATATCTTGTTTGGGCATAGCTACTTATACGTTATCTACCCCTTTAGCATGTGGGATTCCAGAGGGTAGGAACTGTTTTTTACTTTCATTGTATTCCAAGTCCTTAGCATAGTGCCTGGAACATAGCCAATATTTAACAAATGCTTGTTGATTTGATTGCCTGTTTTTCATAGCTCAAAGGTTCTAATAATACTACAATATAACTGTGCCAGTTCAGTTCTCCCAAGGCTGCAGGTGCATGTTTATGTCTAGCACTTTGCGAAGAGAGAGGCCAAATAGGGGATAGCTATCCATTTTTGCTATTTTATACATCATTTGTTTTATAATCTCTTATTTCCCCAATTTCATAATTTCCATTTTGCTCTTCTCAGTGTGCTAATTGGTTAGGAGATTTTAGAACAGGTTCATGGATCCAGAGTTGGAAAGGGACATCACAGTCCATCTAGTCCCTACCTTTGAGGTGCTTATAAGGATAATATTAATTAATATGTGCTCTTGGTGACAATGAGATTATTTGCTGTACTATATCATTAAAAGTTTCATTTTAAATGTCATCTTGTAGAAGTTACCTCCAGTCAAACTTTAGAGTTTTTTCTCCAGATATCTGCTATCAAAGAGAATCTAGGCAGATTGGTAGAGAATGTAGGTAATATAAAGTTATTGGCATCCAAAGTGAAACTCAATAAAGTGTTATTGAAATACCTGCATTTATTGTTTCCCCCGGAAATCAGTCCATCAACCAATCAATAAGCATTTATTAATTGTCTACTAAGTCCTAGGAAAACTACAATAAAAGCAGAACAGCTTTTGCTCTCCAGGAGCACTCCCTCCTCCTACCTCAAAAGTAATAATCCTCCTGAGACCCACTGTTACTGGAATGAATTTCTTGAGCCTAATTGTCTTGGCATCATATCTTTACAGATTCAGAATTGGATGGGAGCTCATAAGTATAACACCTTCATTTTATAGATAAGGAAGGTAAGGCTCAGACAGAGGTTAACTGACTTCTTTGAGGTCACACAGGTGGTAAGCTTTCAACTCTGGTACTGTCATTTGCTTTCTGCTCCTAAAATGAAGCATCTTTGTTCTATTCTAATCAATTTATTGCCAAGACATTTCCTTACTGTAAATTTATCTCGACACAAGCTCCCGTAAACAGTATCCATTTCCATTACAAGTAGAGCAACCAGGTCTGGACATCTTGTAGAGTAAGCATATGCACTAAAAATCAATGTGTGTTTTATTAGTGCCAAGAGACTCATTAGATTGATTTTTTTTTACCTTTATAGGCAATTGCTATAAAAAGGTAAATTAAAAAGTTAACCATCTGCTGCCTCACTTTTCATTTAAAATCTTTTATTTGATTACTCTTTCCCAGGTAATCAATGCCTCCTATTTTGCTGCCATGCCAACTCTGGAACGAAAATGGTTTTAATTTATAGCTTTTATTTATCTTCCAGCATTGTCAGAGTCACAATCTTTATGCATCCTATTAGTTGTCTGGAAAATATTTCTTACTACATTGAAACAGAACAAAATTCAATTTAGAAATATAATTTCCTGCCACTGAGACACTTGATAACAGGGGGTGGGAGATTAATGGAGCCCTGTGACAGAAACTTGATTTAAAGCAGGAGATTAATACTGCTTTATCAGCCTATGCTGCAAGTGAATTGGCTCAAAAAAAATCTGTTTGAAGTTGCTGAGTTGTCTGCTTGTCTGGGGAAAAAGGTCTCTGGACATTTATTTTATTATTGCTAAGCACTTGCTGCATGCTTGTCTCTGACAACACAGGAATGAACTTTCACACAACACCAGACTTGTTCACTTTACAGTAGTAACATGTTTCTTATTATTCCTTTTCATCCCACAGGAAACTGGAATTCTTTGGAGGTCAGCTACTGAGTTAAGGGGATTATTCTCAGTAAATCATATCCAAATTAACAAATAGAATTACGCTGACACTCCAGTTTGGTGGACTTGGACTAAAATGTATAAAGGACATTTTTAATTGCATGGCTTCTGTCCCTAACCTTGCTGTAAATCCCTCCCTCCCCTACTCCTTATCAGCCAAAGAGGCCATTCATTTTTATTTTTGCCTCACCTCTAAGAGCTTGAATCTCCCAGAAGAATTTAAAACAGTCCAGGAGATTACCTTGGTGGGTTGAAATGCCCATCAGATATGTTCTGAAATATAAAATATGGAGCTTGGTGGCCTAATAGGATGAGCTTGAAAGTAAGTCTGGCCAAAGTTTGATTTCTGTTATCAGGAACCTTGAACAGCAGAGATAATGCCAAGGGAATTTGAACTAACTTTGTTTTGAAGTTGCTTTGGGGAGCACATACATTTTTCAGCTTAGTTGTTAGCTAGTAAATTCTCTCTAGGAAAAAAAAATATCAGTATCTGGGTAAGTATGCTTCACATCAATGGTCATCTTTTTTTCAGAGGCCTGAATTTTATGTGGAAGGTTTCTGGAAGAATAGGCTTAGTTGCTTTAATGTTGAGGGTAAGACAAAATATATTTGACTTGCATAACTCCTATTTTTCTCAATAAGTGATTTCCTACAAAGTTAAATATGTCACATTGGCAGTGTGGTTCAGTGGAAATGGTACTGGAATTTGGAGTCAAAGGACCTTGATTAGAATCCTGGTTCAGCAACATTAAGGCAAATTAGAAACTGAACCTCAGTTTCCTCATCTGTGAAATCAGTCTGATTATTTGACTGCTCTTCCAGATATAAATCTATGATGCTTTGAAATGAAACCTGGATTGTGTATCAGTAGGATTGTGGAGAGGGCTTGGGCTGAACAACAAAGAGGTCTGGGCTCTAGTCATGAGTCTTTCAGTAACAACTAATTCTCATACATTCATTTTTCATGTAAAAACACTTAATGAACACTGACAATGTTCAAGGCATTGTGTGAGCTGTTTGGTGGACAAAGAAATATTTACATATACTCTAGAAGAGTTAGGAAGATTCCATATACACAAAAGAGTGCACCACAAGTTAAAATGTGAACATTCATTTACATAGTTTTGCCACCCCAAAAAGAGCTATAAATATTTTTGTATCTAAAGGACATTTTTCTTGATATCTTTTAGATATGGACCTAGCAGTAAGGTGATTAATTTAGGGTTCAGAATAAGATACATGTATTTTTATAGACAGCCACTGAGGGAATTTGTTTTGTTTGGCTATGCACAGTTGCATGTATGTGCTTGTGATGTATATGAGCAAGACGTATTTTTGTATTAGCTGTGTGGCAAAAGTCCTTAAGAGAGGACTAGAGTGGCCTTGTATCACTTCTTCTGACTAACATGTTGGTGCTTGCTTTGTGTAAGTTCTTCAAACAATAATCTTATAGGCAAGTATATGTTTGGCATTTAAATAGTCTAGCCAGCCTTTCCGAGTTGCACTCTCTTCAGTGGAGTTTGAATGCGAGGCCGTTAGTTCAAGAAACTACCTCAGTCTCTGGTGCCCTATCCTGCTTGCGATTTTTCAGAATCTTCTTGAGACAATTCAAATGGAAGTCATTCAGTTTCCTGGCATGGTCCTGGTAGGTCATCCAGGTTTCATAGGCATACAGCAATTGAGGTCAGTACAGTGCCTCTGAAGGCCTTTAATTTGTTTGCATATGCATTGACAAGTGACCTTTCAGTATGACTTGCCCTCATCAGAAAGGTACTGTACTTTGAGCAAAATAGAACTGAAGTAGCTCAAAAGAAATGCAAGATATGCAAATTTAATGAATCCACTCTGGATGTTCATATGAACTATTTGTGCCTGGCCTGCTCATTCAAAGATCATAGTGGTTCGATCAGCCACAATAGGACCCAACATAACTTGATTGTAGCACAGCAAAATGACAACCATATGTTGCAAATAAAACACAATGTAAAACAATAAAAATGGAGAGTAAAAAATACTTCAATTTGTGTTCAGAATTCATCAATTCTCTCTCTAAAGGTAGATAATATTTTTCATCATGGGTCCTTTAGAATGTCTTGATCAGAGAAGTAATCATTCACAGTTGATCATTCTTAAAATATTCCCATTACCCATTATAAATAAAATTAATGCAGCCAAAATTAAAAAACAAAATAGAGAACTGGGGGAGATTTTTAGCAAGTTTTTCTGGTAAAGTTCTCATTTCCTAAACTAATGCAGCCTTCTGGTTCTGCTCACTTCATACTTCAATTTGCATAAGTTTATATAAGTCTTCCTAGATTTTTCTCAAATGATTTTTATTATTTCTTATAGTAAAATAGCATTCTAACACAATCATATACCACACATTGTTCAACTATTCCCCAATTGATGGGCATCCTCTCAATTTCCAATTCTTGATTACCACAAAAAGAACTGCTATAAATAGTTTTATACAAATGGGTTCTTTTCCTTTTACTATGACCTTTTTGGAATGCAGACCTCAGAGTGATATTGCTCATGCAAAGGGTATGCACAGTTTGATAGACCTATGGGCTAAATTCCAAAATGTTTCTCGGAATGGCTGTACTAGTTGACAAGTTCAGCAACAGAACATTAATGTTTTAAGTTTTCCACATCCCCTCCAGCATTTGTTAGTGTACTTTTCTATTATGTTACCCAATCTGCTAGGTGTCAGGTAGTCTCTGAAAGTTATTTTAATTTCCATTTAATTTCCTATCCATTTCCATTTCTCTAATCAGTAGTAATTTAAAGCATCATGTGATTATTGATAGTTTTGATTTCTTCTTTCAAAAATTGTCTGTTCATATCCTTTGATCATTTATCAACTGGGGAATGGCTTCTTTTATTTATAAATTTTTTCTTCATATATTTAAGCAGACCTATCAGAGAAACTTGCCAAAAATCTCCCCTAGCTTTCTGTTTTCTTTTTAATTTTGGCTGCATTAGTTTTATTTATGAAAAAGGTTTTTTTTTAATTTCACTTAATCAAAATATTCTATTTTACATTCTGTAATGCTCTCTATCTCTTGTTTGGTTATAAACTCTTTTCTTATCTATAGATTTGATAGGTACATTTTTCCATGTTCCCCTATTTTACTTGAGATTACCTTTTATGTTGGCCTTTTTATCCATTTTGATTTATCTTGGTATAAGTGGGAGATGTTGGTCCATACTTAGTTTCTGTCAAAAGACTGACAGTTATCCCAGCAACTTTTTTCAAACATTTAGTTCTTACCCCTAAAACTTGAATCTTTGGATTTAACAAAAAGTAAATTACAATCGTCATTTACAGCAACCTATTGTTTACCTAATCTATTCCACTGACCCACCATTCTATTTCTTAATATCAAATTGTTTTGATGATTATTACTTTGTAATATGATTTGAAATCTTTCTTAACATTTTTGTTGATTCCTTTGATATTCTTCTTAACTTCTATTTATTTGTTTATTTGTTTGTTTATTCATTCATTCATTCATTCATTCATTCATTTGTTTATTTTGTAAGGCAGAGGGGTTAAGTGACTTGCCCAAGGTCACACAGCTAGGTAAGTGTCTGAGGCTGGATTTGAACTCAGGTCCTCCTGGTTCTCCTTTGATATTCATGACCTTTTGTTCTTCTTGATAAATTTTGTTACTTTTTCTCTAGCTCTATAAAATAATTTTTTGGCAGTTTAATTGGAATGGTACTGAATAGGTAAATTAACTTAGAATTCTCATAGTTATTATATTGACTCAACATGCCCATGAACAATTAATTTTTCTCCAGATTTTTAGATCTGTTTTTGCTTATGTGAGAAATGTTTTATAATTGTGTAGACATAATTATTGAGGTTTTCTTGGCAGGTAGACTCCCAAGTATTTTATTTTGTCTATTATAATTTTAAATAAAATTTCTGTTTCTATCTTTTGCTTTTGGATTTTGGTGGTAGCATATAAAAATGTCAATTATTTAAGTGGATTCATTTTATATCCTGCAGCTTAGCCGAAGTTGTTGATTGTTTCAATTAATTTTTTAATTGATTCCCTAGGGTTCTCTAAGTATACCATCACATCATTTGCAAATGGGTAGTTTTGTTTCATTTAATTCCTATAATTTCTTTTTCTTGTTCTATTGTTATAGCTAGTATTTCTAATATAATATTGGATAATAATGATGATGATGGACATCCTTGCTTCAGTCTTGATCTTATTGAGAAGACTTCAAGGTTATCCCCATTATAGAAAAGTGCTTGCTCTTAATTTTAGATAGATATCATTTAATATTTTAAGAAAGGTTCCAATGCTTAGGATGAAAAATGCTATCAGAGCTGTTGGTGTCTGAAAACAGACTGAAGAGTACTTTTTTTTTCCCACTTTAATTTTCTTGAGGTTTCTCTTTTTGAAGGGGATGGGGGAGAGTTATGTTTACTTTTGCATCACATCTATTGTGGTAATGTTTTTCATATCTACACATTTTCAAATTTAAGTGACTTGCCCAAGGTCACATAGCTAAGCAAATATTAAGTGTCTGAGGTCTTATCTGAACTTAGGTCTTATTTACACCAGGGCCAGTGCTCTAGCTTCTGTGCCACCTAGCTGCCCCATGTGCATATACTTCTAACCTACCCCAAGTTACTTGCTTTCTCAGTGAGGAGGAGTGAGGTAGAAGGAAGGGAGAGAATTTGGAATGCAAGGTTTTTAAAGTAAATATTGAAACTTACTTTTGCAGGTAGCTGGGGAAAAAATTAAAAATAAAATAGAAATAAAATAAATTTTAAAAAGAAAGGCTCCATTGATTCCTATGATTTTTAGTTTTTAATAAAAATGGGTGCTTATCTTGTCAAATGCTTTTTTTTGCATTTTTTGATATAACAATATGCTAGACTAAATGCTTTGTCCATGATCACACAGTAGATGTCACTCTCTTGATGTGACATCAAACTCCTATGTGTTTAACCACAATTTCTATGCAGATAACTCCCAAATATGCATATTGAGTCCTCATTTCTCTCCTGAACTCCAGCCACAGAAACTTTCTAGAGCTGGAAAGAACCTCAGTAGCCATCTCCTTCAAACCATATTGGAAATCAACCCCTTTTATATCATACCTGACAAGTGATCAAACAGTATTTTCTTGAAGAATTCTATTGAGAAGTTATCCATTATCCCCTGAGACAGTCCACCCTACTTTAGGACCACTCTGGAAGGATTTTTTTTCTGACATTGAACCTAATTTTTGTAGGTTCCATGCACTTATGGTTCTGCCCTTTGGAACCAATCAGAATTCAAATGCCTTGAATACTTCTCTAAAACTAGTTCTCTAAAAATTGAGATTACAGCTCATTCACCAATATGGTTGCTTTTCTCTGGATATACTACTTCTTGTTAGTGTCATTTTAAAATATTTGGTTCTCAGCATTGAACAAAATACTCCAGATGTAGTCTGACTATAGCAGAGCACAGTTGAACAATTGCCTCATTCCTGAAGGCTATGTCTTTTTTAATGCAAGTCAAAACTTCACTTTGTTTTTTGCTCTAACATCTCAATGATAAGGCATATTGAGCTTTCAGTTTATAAAAACTCCAAGATCTTTCTCAAAGAGTTTACTAACCATACCTTCCCAAACCTGGACATAAGCTGATTTTCCTCCAAGAGTAAGATTTTTACATATATCTTAATTGAATTTCATCTTTTCAGATTTGCCCAATATTCTAATCTGTTAGGATCTTTTTGAATGTGAATCTGTTAATTCAGAGTATTAACTATGCTTTGCCATTTCCCATTCACAGATTTAATAAGCATGCTATCAATGCCTTTATCCAAATCACTAATATAAATGTAATCATTTTTAGCATTTTGATCAGCAAATGGTCAAACATAGGTCCCTGAAGTGCTTCACTGGAGACCTCATGCCATGGTATTTTTTTTTTAGGTTTTTGCAAGGCAAATGGGGCTAAGTGGCTTGCCCAAGGTCACACAGCTAGATAATTGTTAAGTGTCTGAGGTTGGATTTGAACTCAGGTACTCCTGACTCCAGGGCCGGTGCTTAACTAGCCACTCCAACCTCTTTCCATGTTGACAGTAACCTATTAACAAATATTCTTTTGAGTTTAGTCATCCAATTAGTTCCATATCCATCTAATTATATAATCTTGTCCACTTTTTTTCTTATTGTTTTCTTATTGTCTTATTGATAAAATCTAGGAAAACTAGATCCTTATTATTTTCCTGATTTACAGTGGTATGTAATTAACTAGAACAAAATAAAATGATTTGCTTAAAACAGTAAATCTTATAACTTTTTACATTAAAAGACTTTAAACATACATCATCTCTGTATCTCTTTATCAGAAAAATACACAATGACTCTAGTACTAGCACAGCTAACCTGGCACATAACATGTGCTTAATAAATATTTATCAATTGATTGATTATTACATTATATATTCAATGTGTCTTTGATGAATAGTCTGTTTTTACAAGCAAGACTTGCCTTGGTTATAACCCATAGGTTTTCAATATGGTTTAAATTATGTGTATTTCCAGACCACTGAAGCATATTTGTCTCTATCTCTTGGATAACTATCTTAAACTTTCATCATATGTGGCATAGTGCAAAGTTATATTGCAGTATTCCATCTCTATTTGGAAATTCTACAATTCTGGAAGAATTCTAATCCTCAATATATGAATATATCGATCAGAGTTCATTATTCCCTCAAAGAGGACAAGACTTCCAGAGTCACTAAAAGTAAAAATTTCATCAAAAACATCTGATGAAGAGGCTCAGACTATAAATGCTTTTTTGGACTTCTTAAAAAAGACATTCTTTTTTTTAAGGGTTTTTTTTTGCAAGGCAAATGGGGTTTAGTGGCTTGGCCAAGGCCACACAGCTAGGTAATTATTAAGTGTCTGAGACTGGATTTGAACCCAGGTACTCCTGACTCCAAGGCTGGTGCTTTATCTACTATGCCACCTAGCCACCCCAAAAAGGACATTCTTAAGTAAAAATGTTTTTTTCCCAATCTTTTGTATTGCAGACCATACTGTTTTGCTCATGACAAGCTATTTTTTTTCTTTATAACAAGTTAGGAGCTTTTTTTACATTAGTATTCACTTTTCCTTCCAACTTCAGAAGTCTATATGGTTGAAAGAAGAATCAATAATAATCTCTCCAGATATCAGGACCCTCTAAGCATCTTTGCTAATTTTCTGGGTATAGAGAATGCCTAATGACAATTCATTTGTATGAAGCAAAAGTCTACTTAACTGTTTATGAAAAAAACAATCGATGAGCTAAGTCTGCATCAGTGTTCTCAGTCTACAATTTTTCATTTACATATTAGAGACTGTAAAACTTTATAGTCAACACAAGTAAAATACTCCTTCAGTATTTTGTGCTTGAAATATTCATTTGCTTATGGGAAATTAGAGACATTTGAATTTAATAACTGGGTAAATATTAATATTAGAACTATTTCATAATTCCAAGATAATTATACTTACTAATCATGCTTTAGAAAAAGAAGTTGAGAATTTTGTTACTAATCATAAGATAAAATGAGACCAATCATAGAAAAGTCCTAGCTGATGAACCAGGAAGGTAAGAGAAGTAAAAGAAGAGATTGCAAAACTGTTTTAAAGCAGAATGATACCTCTGTGTAGTGTTGCTATTTTCCAGGCAAATTTGGTTGGTTAATAAGAGGTTGAAGTTTTCTCACTACTACTACCTGCTTTACTCCTACCTTCATGAGAGGAAAAAGGAGGGGAGAAGAAATGCTTTGATTTCTATTGTTATCTGCTTCTGGGAATGAGAAGAACAAAGGATAACAGAAAAGAGCACAAAAGAAGGGACAATAGAAGAGGTTCCTCTTTTTTTCCTATTTTAATTTATTTAAAAAATATTGTTTATTACCTGACTTTAAATAATTCATTTAACAACTATTGATTTTGTTCTGATTTAACAAATACCAAATCAAAAGGGCATTTCCACATAAAAAGAACAGAACATTTGGGTTGTACATGATACCACTGATTTCTATTTTTTTGTACAGCTATTTTTCTTTTGAAATATATTTGATGTGTAATTTTATAAGTCATCATGCCTATCTGTAATTCTTTATTGGCTCCCTTTTGTTTTTGCTGTTTCTTTTTGTTGTTGCTGCTGATGAGAAGAGTAGAAGAATTGTGTAAAGAAGCAGAGATGAAGAAGCTTTAGCAAATAAGAGAATAAAAGTCATTGTCTTTTCATGAAAGAATATAACACTATTTCAGTTGAAGGCATAAACTAAGGCTGAAGGTAGAAGTGATGGATACTATAGTTGCTGTTGAGGAGAAGCTCAGTTGAGGAAAGAAACAACTTAGAATGAGAGAGAAGCAGTACCGATAGATTGACTTGTCTACCTAAGATATATTCAGTGATGTTTTAGTATTGGATAGTGTGGTTTGGTTCAGTCTAGGAATGTAATGTATCATTTGTTTTCATCAGGGAGCTTGTTCTTGATAGTTCTAGAGAAATCAGGAAGCTCTTGAAATCTAGTTCTAGAGTTGCGGGTTACCTGCGTTTCATGTATTTCCTTTTTACATGTCGTACTATCCTGGGACTTTTAAGTGTTTACCCTCTTTTCCAAAATTACACTAATTTGGGAGAGTATGATTAAAGTTTATAGATGGAATGTTGTGTAAATATCATATGTTTGCTTTGTATCTTCTGTAAAAAAATTGGTTAATATTATTTGAGCTAAGGTGATTTATTAAGGAGAAATACACAAGTGTGTTCAAGAGCAATATTAATCATAATGATAATAATAATACTTACTCACAAGGGTTATTTCTGCATCCTGAGTGTAGTGATTTGTGGCAGAATCTTCTCTCTGAGGAACACACTAATTTGCCAATATACAGGCAAGGATGGAGAATTATAAGCCACAGAGAAAGGGTGCCCCAAAAGGTAAAGGGAGTAACAAGCAAAAGGGGTGTTACATGAGGATTCATTATGCTTTTTCTCTAGCAATAGTCAGTTCTTAGCATTGCTTCATCCATCCATCATCTCTCTGTTGTTTCTGACTACACTTTTCTTTGTACACTGGCATGACTGCTCCTGTTTCATTGTGACCTTGAAGTATCCTTGAAGTATTTCTCATTTCCATGCCAACACTCACTGAAATATATCTTACTATGTGATCTTGGGTAAATCTCTTAACCTGTTTGTCCCAGTTTCCTCAACTATAAAATGGAGCTTATAATAGTGCCTGTCTTGCAGGGTTGTGAGAACCAAATGAAGTAGTGTTTGTTAAAGTAGTTACCATAGTACCAGACACATAGTCACCAAGAAAGTGCTTATTCCCTTCTCCCTTTCTTGGTCTTGTTGGTCCAGGGCAGCCATGTCTAAGTATTATCATGACTTTAATAGATAAAGAACCCTAATTTTATTCAGATGCTTTCAGCTACTTCCTCAGAATTACTTTGATCCTGTGACTTTTGGGGGGATGTGTGTGTGTGTGTGTGGGGATATTGTATATTGTTTATTGTATATTGTAGTCTGTGACTTACCTACAAGACACAACTAACGCTGAGAAAACCCATTGTCTGGGCTACTAACACACTACATTTTTAGGCTAAAGCAGGATCAAGTTGACTAAATTTTCTGAAGGAATGGAAAGTATTGTTTGTAGTCATTTAACAACATGTTTTATAGATCAAAAATGGAGTCCTTGGCCCCAGTGCCAAGATATTAATTGATCCTCACCCATCTGCACATTCCTTCTCTCCTGGTGCCGGGCCATAAGGAACTTCAGCAAATATGGCCCTTTGACCTCCCAAATTCATGAAATTGCATCCATTCCTGCTTTTTCTCTTCTGCACTTCCTTTTCTAAATGGACATTCTTTGGGGATACAGTATAAATTGTGCCATGTCTGCCACAGACATTGCCACTCAGATTAATTTTAATTCTAACCATCCCAAGAAAACCTCGCTTGCCTGGGAAGTGATAATAAAACTAACTGGAAACAACTGACCCTCTGTGTGCTTCTGTGAGGACAAATGGAGTAAACATAGTAAGCCCGCCCTCAGGCCTGAAGAGCTTAATACATAGAGGCTAGAGAAAACAGGTCTTCTCTTTTGGTTTGCATTAGGGGAATTTATCACCAAAAAGAATGTTTAATTTTTCTTAATCTTGATAATTGTACTTGTGATTATTTCCTTTCATTATTTTTTTTTCCTTTTGCATTCTCTCTTGATTAGACTGAGTTCAAGTCTTTTTAAGGTCAGGCCAACATATTTGAAATTTATTGCCATTTACTAAAGGAGTATTGTGGAAAGGAACCAGATGTGGCGTCAGACAAGCTGAGTTTAGATTTTCCCTCAACCACTTATCAGCTGTGTGACTTGGGTCAAAACCCATCACTCTCTCTGACCTTCATTTTCTTCATCTGGAAAAATTAGACTAATACTTGTATTACTTACATCATGGAGAGATTATGGGGCTCAAATAATGACAGCAGCTGATACATGTACATATATATTTACACATATGCATATGAATATACATATGAATTATCTAGGTGTATAAATATATTTATATATGTGTGTATATATTTTATGTATATGTACATATGACATTTCTTTACATTTTCAGTGCTCTGTACATACTGTTTTTTTACATGAGTCTCCCAATGACACAGATAAGGTAAATACAAATCATTCCCATTTAAGAGGTGCAGAATGAGGCTCAGAAAGGTCAGTTATATAAAATGTCATAGGAAAGCACCATTTTGGGGGAGGGGAGGAAAGGAGATGTTCAAATCCGTGATTTCATTTTTTGGAAAACTGATACTTGAAGCTTCCCTATTTATGCAGATTGGTAACACATGTGACCTATAGTTTTAGTTGCTTAGGAGCCTTGAAACATTAAATAGCTTGTCTATGGTGTCACATCATCATCAGTATGTCAGAGGCAGGTTTTGAACTCAGATCGTTCTGACACCAGCACTCTAGTCACTCACTACCTTGCTTTTCCTCATAAGGCAGTCAGGTGGTGCAGTAGATAGAGTAATAGGTCTAGAATCAGACCTGACTTCAAACCTGTCCTCAGGTCCTTAGGAACTGTGTGACCCTGGGCAAGGCACTTAACCTCCTTTTGTCTCAGTTTTATCATTTCTGAAATGGGGAATGATAGCAGCTACCTCCCAGGGTTGTTGTGTCAAATGCAAAGAAAAATTTGAAGCTATTAGCACAAAACCCTGTATAGAGTAGGCACTACTTGTCATTGTTATACAGGAATATGATTTAAATTTAAAAAAGCAGTACTGCTATATATTCTGCCTTGTTCTTCTTCAAAACATCCTTAGAGTTGTTAATCTCCAGGAAAGTGTTTAAACTATTAAATATAATTATTCATCATGAGAAAAGTATATTTCCTATGAGAAAAAAAGGATGTTAAGTGATTCGCCCAGGGTCACACAAATAATAAGCTTCTGAGACCACATTTCAACTCAGGTCATCCTGACTCCAGGGTTGATGCTCTATGCACGCACGTACCCAATTTTCCCTTGAAATTTTTATTTATATTAACCTTTGTTCTCTTTGTGCACATTTTTGCATGTCAAGGAAGCAGAGAAGAAAACAAGGATTTATTTATTTATTTATTTGTGTTTTTTTTTTTTTTTTTTTTTTTTGTAAGGCAATGGAGATAAATGACTTGCCAAAGTGCTAGGGAATTATTAAGTGTCTGAGGTCAAATTTGAACTCAGGTCCTCCTCACTTCAAGTCCAGTGCTCTATCCACTGTGCCTATTGCACCACCTAGCTACCCCCAAAACAAAGATTTATTAAGTGTTTCCTATGTGTTACACACCTCACTTCACAAATATTATTTGATCTTCACAACAACCCTAGAAGGTAAATGCTATTGTTTAGTTTATAGTTGAGAAAACTGAGGCAGCTAGAGGTTAGGAGATTTACCCAAGACCCCACAGCAAGTGAGAGTCTGAGGCTGGATTTGAACTCAGTTCTTGACTTCAAACCCAGTACTCTGTCCCCTGTGCCATCTGACTAGTTGTCTATAAATATATTAAAACCTTTTTGTAAGCAACATTAAAACATTCTGGTTATTAGGATACCACTTAATATAATGAAGTGCCATTCAAGATATATGTGTATATATATATATATGTGTATATATATTTGCAAGGCAATGGGGTTAAGTGGCTTGCCCAAGGCCATACAACTAGGTAATTATTAAGTGTCTGAGGCCGCATTTGAACTCAGGTACTCCTGACTCCAAGGCCGGTGCTTTATCCATTATGCCACCTAGCAGCCCCTATATTTTTTAAAGAACATATTTTAGATGGCAATGTATATGTGATATATTTGGTACTTCTGGTTGGTCAGAACATTCAATTTCCCTGAATACCTCATTTTTTGAGAGGTGAGACAGAGGGAGAGAGTCAAGTATGGCAAATTATTATTTATAGAGGGAATGTTTAGAGTTCAAGATCATAGAGATGATTCAGGCATGGGTGATGATAAAGTCTTCAGCACAACTATTCCTGTGAGAACCCCAGGCAGACTGGACAGACAGGTCAAAGACAGGGAGGAGGTTGATAAAATTTGGAGATCAGGATACCCAAGGGAACATCAATATAAATATTGATATATCCAAATATTAAGGTAAGGATTAAGGTGAATAGGAAGATTGTGGATCAGGTAATGAATCTGAAAAGTAAAGAATAACTTGAGGATGATAGAAGATAACTTTAAGTATCTAGACAGAGGGTGAATATCAAAGGAGTAGTGATTGTTCAATGATGACACAGAAAAGTAAGGAAAATGCTGATATTTCCTCCTGCTCCACTGAGACAGATCATGAGAGAAGAAGCCACCAGTACTGGAGAGAATGGACAGGGGAAAAGTGTCTCCCAGAAAAAAACATTTTCTGAAAATGCAAGAAAATGGAAAGCATGTGAGAGGAAGAGTTCTAAGAGCTGATTAATAATAAAATTGGGATTCCAGAGAAAATAGAAGGGGGAGGCTAGAAGAGTTTAGGACTGAGAATTCTTCACTGAAATTAATATCTAGATTCTATAAGACTTGTAGAGACCTGGTGGTGATAGAAGAGGAAGCAGGGAAAAACAGTTTAAACCTAGGCATATGGTGTTTGTGAATTATAGGAATTAGGGGATCCAGAGATGGGAGATTGTTAGGGACACAAAGAAGTACCAATTTGTCAAGAACTTGGCTGAATAGGAGTAGGCAGGATTTTTACTTATATAGGGGTTTTTGTGTTTTGGGGTTTTGGGGGGTTTTTGACTCTGATTGGGACTGGAGGTCTTTTTAAGCTTTGTTGTACAGATCTAAACATTAAGTCCATTCTGAAGCATTGAAAACCTCGGGTAAGAGCATGAGCCAGAGAATAATCTGTGAGAAGCTCTGCAAATTGATCCTGCTCCATGTAAAACCAGAACTGGGATTTCCCACCTTGGGTTACATGAGGAGGAGGAGGATTTGAGCAATCCTGTGAACCATTTCTACAATCTTAGTGTGGGAACATGAAGAAGGGTTGGAGTCAGCTATAGAAAATAGTCATTATGGAATCACAAAAACATTTGAATATGAATGATTGATAGGGAAGTTATGCATGAGAAGGAAAAAGTGTTCTAAATCTCTATTATGTTAAGGTAAAAAATTGATTTAAATGAAAATTGGGGAGGATCTTTTGAGTGTTCTTTTGGAGATAATTTATTTTTCTGTTGCTTTGAACCTGGTTTTCATATGAACCCTAAAATATACCTTGTCACCAGATGGATTTTGCCTAATATCATGGAGCAGTTAATCAGTATTACTATGTCTCCATTGGAACACATAGGAAGGCAAAAAAAAAAGTCTCCCTCAAAGAGCATATATATATAATCTAATGGAGGAGAAAACATGCTAAAATTGTTGAATACACAAGCACAGAATAAATTTGGAAGCAATCTCAGAGTAAAAATATATGTATTTCAACCCTCTATCAGTTTGCACTTACGTTATCATGCCATTCAACTTTTCTTGGCCTCAGTTTCCATAATTGTAAAGTGAGAAAGACTCTGAGTCCCTTCCAGATCTAAGTCTCTGATATCTGATCCAAAATGTGACACAATAATGAGATCTAATTTCAATTAGATAAAGGGATATGCTGTTTTCCACCAGTACATCTATTTTAGATACTTTCTTTTTTGCCTTGTATTGTCATTAGCACACCCTAGATATGGCCAGTGACCCTTTGAAAAAAATAGGGACCTTATTCCTGCACAGTCTGTTGAGTTGATTTCCAAGGGCAGATGGTAAGTGTCACCAGGATGAATGAAATGCTTTTTTTTTTTTTATGAGTTTTCTGTAGACTGCTGTGTTCTGTACCGGAGATGGCTAAGTAAACCAGAACTGACAGGTAATAAACATATAGCTAAGGACAAAGCAACAGAAATCAATGACTTGTAAGCTTCACATAAGAGAAGATAGAATGTTTTCAGTTCCTTCCGAGTGATGAACTCAATCTAAGCTCTAAGCAGGAAAGCTTTATTGGGGAGGGGGTGTGTGTAAAATTGCACGAAGAAAATGGAAAAAAGGTGTCTGGGAAGGTTAGTTTGAGAACTGTCTGCAAAAACAAAATTAGCTCTGAAAGGTGCAAAAATAAGACCAAATGAAGCTAAAACCATCCACCCTTGCCAAGTGTAAAATAAAAGGTGAGGAAATCTTTCTTCAACAATGGTGAGAGAGGCAACAGTTTAGTTTTTACCTGGCTGGGTCTTCTGTTAAGTTATATTTTGTTGTTCATCTGAAAGTGAGGTCAGGAACACACAAATACAAATGTATTTTCTATGGTCAGAGGTGAAAATACCCAAGCAGATGCGTGTGAATGTGTCCCTGGAGAAAGTAGAGTTGGATTTGGAGTCAGTTAACCTTGATTTGAATCTTGTCTTGGCTATTTACAACCTGTATGACCTTGGACAAATCACTAAACCTCTATGGGCTTCATTTTTCTTATAAGAAGGGGATTGGGTTAGATGACCTTCAAGGTTCCTTCCATCCCTTTGATCCTATGAAGACTTATTTGTTTATTTGTTGCTCATGACATTCAAGAGAACTCTTGGGGACAAAATTAAATAATTGCATTTCTATAATTTCTGTGACAGGAGAGGAAGCCTAGAGGAATGGAAAAGAACAATTCATTAAGGAGACCTGGACTGTAGTCTGGATTTTAGCTGCTGAAGCTAATCAAGTATGGACAATACACTACAACTTCCTGGGATTCAATTTCTTTTTCTGTAAAATTAAAGACCATTACTCAATCACAGAAACTCTGGGTTGAAACATAACTTTGAAACTTATCTGATCCAACTAATACCTGTGTAAGAATCCTCCTCTGCAGCTCAGCAAATGTTCATTTGACCTTTGCTTAAGACAAGACCCCATTTATTCTTTCCAAACCATCCCATTTATTCTTGTCCAAAAGCTACTCTCAATTTGTATGTGTTTTGGATATTTTCACTCTGAGGACTATAAGTCGACCATGGCAATTGGGGCTTTATAGAAGGTGCCAAAATTTAGAGGACTAACAGCATTTTTACTCTTTCAGCAGGTAGGAACAATTGATATTAATATCTAGTTAATAAGAAAAATTAGATAAAATAAAAAGCTACCAAATGATACAATTTACCTGACATGTAGACCTCCCTGGGTCTGCCTGCTCTTCCCTACTATCCACATTGGCAGTTTCATAGTCACTCAGTGTTTCTCTTTCCTATAACATAGTGGAAGATCAGTATATCTTCTTCATCAATTCCAAAATCCATTCTCCACCCTTGCTCAAAGTGAATATATCTGAAAAAGTTGATCTGCAAGGGTTTTTTTAAAGTTTTTGAAAGGCAATGGGGTTAAGTGACTTGCCCAAGGTCACACAGCTAGGCAATTATTAAGTATCTGAGGCCACATTTGAACTCAGGTACTCCTGACTCCAGGGCTGGTGCTCTATCTACTACGCCACCTAGCTGCCCCTGCAAGGTTGTTTTGTGTAGACTGTCTTGGGTACTAGAATTCCTAGTTCTGTCTCTTTGCACTTTCTGTAGTTTTTAAAAAAATATTTTTTATTATGAGCTTAGTAATCAACAAAACAAGAGGATTATAGAAAGAAAAAGCTTCTATAAACACATGCATATAATTTGATAAGGATTAGATCAACATTTTATATGATATATCACTGAATTTCTTCCAAAGAGCTCAAAGTTTATTCTAATGAATCTTTACTACATTTTTTTGAAATAGGGAAAGAAATAATTTTTCTCTGTCTATTTTATGGATGAAAAAATTGAATCTTTAGCAAATTGGAGGAGGTAACAGGACTTTGTTTAACACCTACTATTTGATAGGCAGGTGTAGCTAGATCTGAAGTAAGAAGACTCATCTCCCTGAGTTCAAATATGGACTTAGACACTTACTATGTGACTATTGACAGTGAATGACAGTGATTGACACCTAGTAGGACTTGTTAACTTTATTTGTGATGCTTCCTCATATCCCCTCTTACTTTTTTGTTTTTGGCTCTAAAAAGTACATTTTCCAGAGTTCTGGGGTCATCAGTGTTCTCTGTTATATCCTACATTTTAAAGAGTCAGATGTCCTTAATGGGTCTCAAAGAGCATGGCTAGTGGGCACTTTCTTTCTGGCTCTGTGTATGTTGCTAACAGGCCTGAGATTTTTGAGGAGAGATTTAATAAGCTTGTAATACTAACTGAAGGACCATAAGAGAAGGAGTCTTTAGCACAATTTTGCACTTAATGAGTTGCAGCCACAATGTCGGTAAAGGAGAAGCAAACTGACAAACCAAGCTACAATTCTCTTTCCTCCTCTTGGAATCAGAAAGCAGGAGGAAATTTCTCAGACTCTGAGCCATTTGCTAAACAGAAAAAAAAATTCCTAGATAAAAATCTATGTTTTGCTTGGGTGGCTGGCGTGCTAGTATTTTTGTGACAGAAAATAAACAGCAAAGCAATGTGTAAAATATTACAGAGAGAAAAAAAATGTGGGATGAATCATGTGAATTATGAAAGAAAAGGTGCCAATAAATTTTACTTGAGATACCCAAGGATGAAATTTTACAGCTGCATAAGAGAAACTTCCAAATTGGAGTCCTATTAAAAAGACAGAGAATCAATATCTGAATATTACAAAACTAGAAATAAATATTTTTATCCTGAAGTTGTAGCCTTTTATTAGTCTAATGTCTAGATAACCAATAATATGATATAATGGATAGATTGTGTGACCTGCAATCAGGAAGAATGACAATGCAAATGCTTCATAGTTGTGTGACCTTTGGCAATCACTTAATCCTTATCAACCTCTTGAATTTCTCTTTGCAAAATGGAAATAACAATACCTGGTTACTTATGTTACATGTCAGAATTAAAAGAAATAATATATGTAAAGTGGTTAAAGAACCTTAACTCACTATTTAAATTCATCTACTCTCATTAAACTCAACCAAATTTTAGTAGGTACCTATGTACAAAGCATGGAATAAGATGATAGCTATACAAAGCATCTCCCTGACCCAAATTTAATTCTTAACTCCTTGGCTAACTATCTAAGCTATCTCAGTCTCAATTTCTTTATTGGTAAAATGAAGATAACAATAGTTTTTGTGAACTTTCAAATTACATAGGATTGTTGACTATTATAATGATGATTGCTATGGTAATATCATTATTACTATAAAAGTTTGCAATGAATTTTATTTTAAAATTACATTTTATTCCATTTTCAGTTCTGCATTCTCAATCGGAAAACATTTATTAAGTAAATACTAAGCATTAGGTACTGTGCTGAGCACTGGGGGATGACAAAAGAGGCAAAAGATAGTTCCTGATATGAAGGAGTTCATGTTGAATGGAGAAGACCAAAAGCAAATATGTGCAATTAGTATATATGAGCTATATATACACATACATATATCTACCTACCTACAAACACACACAAACACACACATATACATATTATGTATATATATATATATATATATATATATATATATATATATATACATAATACATAGGAAATTATTAAAGGAGGGAAGGCATTAGAATTGAGGATTTGGGAAAGGGTTCCTGTGGAGAAAGATTTTAGTTGGGATTTGAAGGAAGGTATAATAGTTGTGAGTGCTTAGTAGATTTCATTGATTTATTGAACTCGGTTTTGAAGCTTAAACCAGTGTTTGTGATTTTTACTTTGCTATTCTAATTATGTCTCTTTTTAATCTCATAGCTTCTGTGGAAGTTGAAGTAGAAAAATGTTAAATAATTAACACAGTGCAACTGGTTCCTCTGGCTCGTGAGGAGCTATCCCCATATGGGATATCTCAAGTGGGTGCACATCTGAAGGGGCTGGGAAGGTTCTTTGCTAGGAAGAATGAGGTAGCTACTTCTTTTCCCCTTTGGAGTTCCTCAGATCCAACAAAATGATCATATAGGATGCTCTCACCTAGAGGGATATGTGGTAAGGGGGGTGGAAGGTGAACTTCACCTTTGACTGTGAAGGATGGAGGCACACAACCCTTTACAATCAGAGGTGAGGCTCAGCTCTGTTTCACCTTCTGCTCTCTCATCCCCTGTCCCTGGGTCACTTATTGAATACATTTTTAAAGGAAGTGAGGAGTCACACTTAATTTGTATTTTTGTACCTTGGTTAAAACAGTCATTGGATCCAAAATTTGAATATTATGGTATTTTGTGTTCTACTGGAGGAAAAGCAGATGAAATTCAAGCTATAATTGTCTCTTTTTTTGCAAGGCAATGGAGTTAATTACAGCTAGGTAATTATTAAATGTCTGAGTTCAGATTTGAACCTGGGTGTTCCTGACTCCAGGACTGGTGCTCTATACACTGCACCACCTAGCTGCCCATAGAATAGTCTTTTATAGGAGGAAAGCTCTTGGAAGTCATTTAGACTTATTCAGCTCTTTTATTTTTAATAATTGCATGGGTATTTATTAATTTAAATCTCTTCTCTCATGTTGGACTGGCTTGATAACCTACCTGTGCAAATACTGGCAGGTTGAGATGACTCCCCAAAGGGACAGTCATGCTTCCATAATTCTCTCTCAGATGATTAGTGGTAACCCACAAGTTTAGCTTCTGAGCCCTTATCTACCCTCTTACCTTACTCTAATATGTTTCCTATTTAAACAAATTAGCCTAGGTGATACTGCCAAATCTTAACCATGAAACATTTACTAATAAAGAAGGGAAAAGCAAAAATAATCATAACAGGCAAACATATTATCAATTGAAATAAATTTCATATTGTTCATGAGCAAAATAAAATTTGTCTCATTCTGAATTCTGATTCTTTCACCTTTTTATCAGGAGTGAGTAGCTTGATTCATCATTAATACTTTGGTATCTTTGTTAATCGCTATGCTGATAAGAGTCTAGAACAATAACTTTCTATCATATTCATATCTATACCATAACTTGTATATCCATTTTTGAGGTACCCCCTCAGATTTCCATTCTTTGCCACTTCAAAAAGTTTATCTGTAGAATTTGTTTTGTTTACAATTAATCCCTTTCTATCAAAGCAATCTATAATCATATGAAAAATTGCTCTAAATCATTACTTATTACAGAAATGCAAATTAAAGCATCTCTGAGATACCACCTCACATCTCTCAGACTGGCCAGTATGACCAGAAAGGACAATGATCAATATTGGAAGGTATGTGGGAAATCTGGGACACTAATGCATTGTTGGTGGAGCTGTGAACTCATCCAATCTTTCTGGAGAGAAATTTGGGATTATGCCCAAAGGGCAACAAAAATGTGCATACCTTTGACCCAGCAATACCACTACTGGGTATATACCCTGAAGAGATTATGAAAAAGGGTAAAAACATCACTTATACAAAAAATATTTATAGCAGCCCTCTTTGAGATGGCAAAAAATTGGAAATTAAGTGAATGTCCTTCAATTGGGGAATGGCTGAATAAGCTGTGGCATATGTATATCATGGAACACTATTATTCTATTAGAAACCAGGAGGGATAAAAATTCAGGGAAGCTTGAAAGATTTGCATGAACTGATACTGAGAGAGATGAGAAGAACCAGAAAAACACTGTACACCCTAATAGCAACATGGGGGTGATGATCAATCTTGATGGACTCACTCATTCCATCAGTGCAACAACCAGGGATAATTTTGGGCTATCTGCAATGGAGAATGACATCCGTATCCAGAGAAAGAATTATGGACTTTGAACAAAGACTGAAGACTATTATCATCAAATTAGGAAAAAAAAACTGTTGTGTTATTATGTAATTTTACTATCTCATACTTTATTTTTCTTCCTTAAGGATATGATTTCTCTGTCATCACATTCAACTGAGATCAATGTATACCACAGAAACAATGTAAAGAATGCCTTCTGTGGGGGGGGGTGAGGGAAGCAAGAATGGGGGAAAATTGTAAAACTCAAAATAAATAAAATCTTTCTTAAAAAACAAAAACAAAACAATCCCTTCCTTAATCTAACCTCCTTTTTTATTTCCCTGTTTTCCCTTCTACCCTTTCCCTGCTATTTCCCTATTGGGCAAAATATAAAAAATATAATTCTGTACTATTTCTATCCTCCCCGCTCTCCATCCTCCCCCCGAAAGGAAAGAGTCTTTCCTCCAATTCAGATGAGAGTGAAATTTAAGTTTCAGTCACTTTTCTTTGTATAGCTATTATGGGAGATAATTAGTACAAAATTAAGTACAAGATGTAACTACTTCCAGGCTTTATCTAATTAAACTCTTTCTCTGAGCCTTGATGATGATAGAGGTCAGAGGGGGAAAATGTATCATCTCCCTATATTTGAAATGTAAGCAGGTTATCCTTATTTAGTCTTTTGTCATTATTTATTTATATTTATCTTTTTTATCTTTCTCTTCATGCCTGTGTTTGAATTTCAAAGTTTCTCTGCAGCTTTGATCTTTTCATCTAGAATACTTAGAAGTTCTTTATATTATTAAAGGTTCATTTTTTGCCCCTTTAGCATTACATTCAGGGTTTCTGGGTAAGTTAGTCTTGGTTCCAAGCCCCTATCTTTTGCCTTCTATATCACATTCCAGCTCATTTTTTATCTTGACTATGACTCCTTGATACTTGAATTCTTTATTTCTGTCTGCTTGCAGTATTTTTTCTTTGACTTTGAAGTTTTAGATTTTGGCAGTAATATTCCTGGGAGTTTTCATTTTGGAATTTCTTTTGTTTTTGTTTTCGCAAGACAATGGGGTTAAGTGACTTCCCCAAGGCCACACAGCTAAGTAAGTATTAAGTATCTGAAGCTGAATTTGAAGTCAGGTCCTCCTAAATCCAGGGTCAATGTTCTATCTACTGAACCACATAGCTGCCCCTGGGATTTTATTTTTTTTTTAGGAGGTGAGTGATATATTCTTTATGTTCTTTCCATTTTCATTTTGCCCTCTCATTGTAAATGATCTGGGCAATTCCCCTCTGTGATTCCTTGAAATAATGTCTTGGTTCTTTGTGTAGGCTCTTTTCTGGTCATGTCTTTGTAGTCCAATGATTTGTAACTTATTGTTCCTACTTGTTATTTTTGCTGTGAATTATATTTTATTCTATTTTGACTCATATTCCTTATTGTCTTATGAAATCATTAAATATTTCCAATTTCTCTTGTTTTGCTAACATTTCTGTTGCCATTATCCTTTTCTAATAAATTTTTGCTTTGGCAAGTTTTGTAACTCTTATTCCAAACTGCCAATTCTTTTTTCAGTTCTTTCCTTTGTAACTTTCATTTCTCTCGCAGTTTTCCCTCAAGCACTTTGATTTAATTGTAAAAATATTTTAATTCCTTTTGTTTTTTTTAAATTTCTTTTCTCATCTCTTTTTGGGAATTCCAGTGTGTATTTTTCTCTGAAGCTTTGCTTTTAAATATTTTGCAATCAATCTTTTCTTCATGTCTTGAGCACCTTTGCCACCATAATAGCTCATATTGGTAAGGTGTTTTTGTTCATTTGCTCATTCTTTCAGCCTACTTCCTGAGTTCAGATTTGATGTTAGGACTAAACTTTGAACATTTTTAGAGGGAAGAATTGGATTGGTCTTGTTTCTGATTTCCTGGGATTTTGAGTGTTATGTTATTCCATGGCCTCAAAGACAGATTGGAGACCTGTAAGTCTTCATTGTTACCCAAATGGTATGATTTAGGGCAACTTTTGTTTATTTCTCTTCTGACCTCAGTTCTACAGATTCCTGACCTGAATTTGATTCTAAAAATTAATTACTGCTGGAATTAATCACCTATCAGCCAATTGGAAAGCTCTCTTGGTTTAGAGTAGCCGAATTGTAAGCTCCTCTTGATCCTACTTTGATTATTCCTCTGTTGGCTAAGATAGATTCTGGAAGTGAGACTTTGCTTTACACAAAAGTTATACTATTACTGCTGCTGGCTTCTGAAAATTTTCCATTCTCTATTCCTAATCTAGAGCCTTCCTACAATTGCAGTGACCTCCTGTTAGTCTGCTGGTACTATGTATAAGACTGGAACATTCTCTTGCCTTATTCAATAGTCTCTGTGTTGATGCTGGAGGAGACATACTTCAAAGTAGTATCTGCTTGTATGAAGTGACTCACCTTTGTATTAAGGTGAGAAATCAAAATTTATATATTTGTGAGATCTAAGAAAGATAAGATACAATTATCCCATCGCTGCCAACAAAGTCTGTTTATCAGGTTTTCCAGCTATGATCTCTGAAGCCCACACAATACTCCTATGTAAATGAACTGTTGAGAAACAAGAAATTTGACCATCTGCCTTCAATAAGCCCTTTTTTTCTTTTTGAAAAGTTGCTGTCTTTCAGATCTTATCCTAGTCAAGTATTATTCTCTGAAACTTCCTTTCTAACAGTTTTGTCACACAAACGTGCCTTTTTTCTTTCCTGATACATTTTAAAATGTCCAAATAAGAAAGGGGCACCACACATTAATGTAAGCCAAACAAATCATCTTTACCAAGTCTTCATATAACAATCATACAGAGGAATCAGGGCCTCACTGCCTTTGAGTTCCACTCTGTTCTGTTATTATCTGGGGTAATCATTGTCCTCATAACTAATCAGGGTGAACTTTGTCCTAGCTGGAGTGTCCAACTCCCCTAAAAAAGTTTCTTCTTTATATCTTGTCCTTTCAATTCCTCTTCAGCCTCTTATCTATATGTCATTATTTTGTCTATGTTTTTATGTCTCTATAAAATCTGGAAAATCTTTGCCTTGTGTCATGTTTACTATTTGTAAATTTTGCTACCTTGAAAGATTTCTAAAAAAGGAAATAAAGCTGCAGTGAAAGAGTTTAGAAAGGGAAAAATGAATGAAGTTTCATACTTGAAGCATTGTCCCAAAAAGCTGGAATAACTTCCACTTAAAGTTTTCAGAAAAGATCAGTTTATAAGGAAAAAAAGGACACTGCAATATGCCTTTGTTGTTCTTGCTATTTCAGCTCTGATCATGTTGTAAATTCAGAGATAAAGTCAGATAATCAAAGAAAGGGAAATTCCTGGTTTATAGAAGTGCTAAAAGCATCTTAGTCAAACCTGACAGTCAGTCATGTAGTCACAGGGTATCAAAAACCAGACTGGGGAAAGTGCCTGTTCAGAAAGAAAATAGCAGAATGAGGAAACTGAGTCGAGAGAATAATACCTTGAGCCACACCAATGTCATCTTCTCAACCTTTCTAGGACAGACATCCATCTGTTGCAGTTCTTAGACTGCAGCACAGGCCATTTTCCACTATTGACTTCATGACAATTCAGACAATTATCCTTATAATTAAAACTCAAAATAATATCAAATTAGAGTCTCAAGAGTTTTTACCTCAAATATTTTCACTAGCCACATCTTAGGGATTGGATATTACTCATTTCTCTTGTTTTACTAACACTTCCATTTCTGTTATCCTTTTCATATAAATTAAAACTAACTACATTCTGTTGTTTCTGCAAATACCTTATAATTGATTTATATTGATGTATTGAAATTACATCTTTGTAGTTGTTTTAATTCAAATCTTGACCATGTAATTTTCTTTGACAAAGAAATAGAAAAATTCCATTTTCATTGAATGGGTTGGAATTAATTTTTTTCAATAAGAATTGATGATGTGAGAAGAACAAGAGATAGCTGGTGGGTAGCCTGTTTCCCTTGTATCAGAATAGAATCAAGAGAATGTAAGCAAGGTCCCCTGCACACTGGTATACTCCTTACGGTAAACTATTTCAGTATATGGACAAAAGGCACATAGAAAGAGTAGAAATGGATAGTTGTTACCCAAACCATTGAATCAAACATCTATCTCAATGAAATTACATATCTATTACAGTTGAACTGAATAGGATGATATCATTCTGCCTTTGGTGGATTCTAGAAGTTAATAGAGCTTATGATCCTGGTTTATTACCAGATGTCTTGATTTTTGTCTTGTCATTGCAGTTTGATGACTGGAGGAAAAAGTGAGGCTGATGACTCTGTACAACTCTGCTTCACTGAAGTCCAATTCACATGGAAGTCCAGACATCACCCTCATGATGTCTTTGAGTATAAAGGATAAACAAGAACAACAATCTATGAGTAGTTGCCTTTTGGGGACTCAACTTAGTTTGAATTGGGACAAAAGTGCTATTTCTTCTTGTTCTTGTTTTGTTATTTCTTCTTTTTCTCCCATCTCAGACTGATTGTTTTATGGTGACAAACTAGGTTATGTTTTTATCCCTTTTAAAAATAGATCTTTCTATACTTCCCTATGTTCATAAAATAATATCATGTACCACAGTATGTTTAGCCATTTCCCAATTATGGATCTCTGCTTTGTTTCTAATTCTTTTCTATCTCAAAAAGGGCTTAGAATTATGTTCATATATGTGGGGAATATCTTCTTAACATGACTTCCTTGAGTTAGTGAATGCATTAATGGTCTCTAAGCCCTTTTATCCCAATTCTCACCTAGCCCTTAGTCAATGAATGGCAGTTAGGATGGGCAGCTAGGTGGCATAGAAGAGAAAACACTGGCCCTGGAGTCAGGTGGACCTGAATTCAAATTAGACACTAATAATTACCTAGCTGTGTAACCTTGGGCAAGTTACTTAAACCTATTGCCTTAAATAAATAAAATTTAAAAAAAGACCAAGGTCACCTACTGCATCTTGGGCCCTAGTAAGTCACATTGACTCTTCCCACCGGACTCTTCTGGTTCTGGAGGAGAGAGTGAGCCTGAAGACTCCATGCAGCTATGCCTCACTTAAATTCAGTTCTTGGGCAAGTCAAATGTCATCCTCGTGATGTCCTTGGTCCTCATGGAGAATAAGGGACAAATGACAACAATCTGTGTGAGGTTAACTAATGTTATTCACAATTGTTTATGAAATTGTCTTATCAAGTCACAGAAGAAAATTCAAGAGGAGGATAAATAAAAATTATTCAAATTATGACAAGTTCATTGAGATAGCCCATTAGCAGGCACTGAAAATAAAGAATGATTTGGACATAGAACTTACTTTCAATAATACTAGGCTACTCCATGCTTCTTAAGATACCTTTTAAAGGTCATTGTTCTCCCAATGATTCTGTGGGGTCTCTATTGGTGAAAGGCAAAATGTGCACTCCTCAAGCAATGAAAGCCATGAATAATGTGAGTTTTCTTAGTAAAAATCTCTATCAGTGGAAGCCATGAATAGTGTAAACTTAGATTAGTGTAAGCTACTGACCAGGGTATGACCTGGGCATGGCCATATATGTCCAGTCTATAACATTGCTTATCCAAACAGCACTGATATGGAGCCCCAGGTGTCTGGAACCCAAGGCCAGTGCTGAGTAGAGTAAACCCTAAGTTATCAATCAATTTCTACTAATGTACCTCTTAACTTCTTCCTTTGTCTGATTTATATAATTACTGTGGGGTTTTTAGGAGTCTTTGTGGGGGTACAAATATGTTGTCTGGCACCTAGCCTCATGAAATACATTTATTAAGGACATTGTTTCAAGACAGCTTCGCTCAATCTCTGGATTGGTTCACAAATGGGGATCATGGGTAGCCATCTCACAGGTGGTGGGGTCAGACTTTATCAAGTCCAGATAATCAGAAGCAAGCTGTTGTCCCATGATCTTCCACAGATCATTAGCCCGATGAGTATCCAGTATGAGTACTTAGTATTTCACCATGAGACCTGAAAAGAGCTACAATTATCAGGTTCTTGCTACAGGTATTAGCAACTCATGTAAGGATAACATTGGGAGAAGTTCAAATTAAAGAACAGCTCTTTTTTTCTTAGAAAATAACTAACCCAATCACTTAAGCTCCTTTAACAGCCTCTAGTTTGAACTTTATTTTCATCTAGAATGTATTTTGTCTAAACTCTTTTGAACTCTCAGTCACTCATGTCCCTGTGTGGGCAAACTTTGAATGGATGATGACCCAGAGTCAGGAGAGGGACAAATGGAAAGGATCTTTCAAATAGTTGATTATTTGAAATATGCTTCAACCATGACCACCATGCCTTTTGAGTTAGCTTCTAAGTTGATTCTTTGAAGACTGCATCTTAGAACAATTCTCATTCTAAGATTTGTAACTATACAATATTACTGGAAGGATATTTGTTTTTAAAAAAATTGTGTGTATTGTGTGTGTGTGTGTGTGTGTGTGTGTCTGTGTATAACTAAGGAATGTTAAGAGACTGAATATTTCCCCCCAATAGAGTTAAACCCTCTTTTTCTTATTTGTTTCTTGGCCCAATTCTTATTCATCTGTAATACCTGTCCTAGCTATATGTATTGCTTAATGTCCCAAATGTCAATGGAAATTATGCTTATGGATGTGGAGACTGCTGAATCTCTCTCTCTCTCTCCTTAACAGAACTCAGATCAGAAGATTAAAAACTAACCTGCTTAGATTAATGTCTTTAACAGATTCCAGAAATGACAATGAGAATTTATATGACAGGCTTTTAAAGTGTTCAGCATAGTAACTATTTGACCCACAAGTATGAGCCTCATAAGAAAGTAAAAACTCCAAGATAAGTTTAATATTTTATTGAAAAATAAATCTTTGACAACTCATATATCTGGAAATTTTATGATGTGCTAGTCAAGATTAGGAGTGGAAGTAGAGTTGGAAACTCCCTATGGTTGTCACATATGAAAGTAGGGCAAGTGGGGAACTTCACTCTATGTGGAGGAAAATATGGAATTGCCTTCATTTTATGGACCTTGGAGAACAGAAGCAAGGCAGAAGAAGTGGGATAAAATTGAGAAGCAGGAGTCCATGGTTTTTTCATTCCCCTAAGTAGGGACCATTTTCATCAGGATTAAGGAAGATAAACTATAGGACTAAGTATGAGACCACCTCTGCAGTTCTCACATGTAGATTACCTTTACTAAAGTTTTCCCTACTACTCTCATTCTAAAACTGAAAAGTGAGTATTAATTTTAAAAATGAACAATAGGTTATATAATATAAAATCCATTAAGTTGTAAGCTCCTTGAGGGCAGAAACTTTTGAATCCTTGGTACTTAAAAGTGTCTGAGACAGTTATTCAGTCATTTTCAGCCTTGTCCAACTCATTGTGACTCAACTTGAGGATTTTTTTAAAAAACAAAGATACTAGAGTGATTTTTGCCATTTCCTTCTCCAGCTAGTTTTACAGATGAGGAAACTAAGGCAAACAGGGTTAAGTGACTTGCCTAGAGTTGCACAGCTAAGAAGTGTCTGAGGTCAGATTTGAATTCAGGAAGATGAGTCTCTTCAACTCTGGGCCCTGTAGAAGATACTTAAAAATTTTTTTTATCAGTTGATTGAAATACTCAAGATAAACTTATTTCAGCAAACCAACAAGTAATTACTGAATGTTTTCTATGAACCAGACATTATACTAAACACTGTGGAAAAAAGGAAAGCAAAAAAAAATCCCTGCCCTTCTTTGAAGAAGCTCGAAGTCTAATCGTGGAGACAACATGCTAACAGCCCTACACAAAAAAAGATATATTCACAATAAATTAGGAATAATTTCATAGGGCCAACACTAGTATTAGGGGAAGCTTATAAAAAAGGCTTCTTACAGAAGTTGAGTTTTAGCTGAGACTTGAAGGAAGTCAGGGAAGCCAGCAGCAGAGATGAGGCAGCAGGCATCTTGAAAATAGACATGGAGAGGGAATGTCTCATGCAAGGAACAGCAAGGAGTTATTCAGTTTTAAATCTCTGACAACTCAATTGTCTTACATTTTACTCCCTTCCACATATCCAGCATTACTGGTTAACAGAGTATGTGGAAGGGAGTAAAATGTAAGATGATTGGAAAGGTATGAAGGAGTCAGGCCATGAAAGGTTTTAAAAGGAAAATAGAATTTTCTATTTAGCCTTGGAGGTAATAGGGAATCACTGGAGTTTATTGATATGGCTAGATTTCTTTAAGAAGATCACTTTGGTAATTGAATGAAAGGTTGATGGGACACTAATTAATCAAAAGGATGTTTCAGTAGTTTCAGTTGTGATGTGATGAAGTGCCAATTGAAGAATCAGTGGATAGGATGGAAGAAATAACACAAGGTGAATTGTATTGGATAATAATTATGTTTAAAGAATTACAAATCATGCTTTAGGGGTGGCTAGGTGGCACAGTGGATAGAACACTGGCCCTGAAATCAAGAGGACCTGAGTTCAAATTCGACCTCAGACATTTAGTAATTACCTAGCTGTGTGACCTTGGGCAAGCCACTTAACCCCACTGCCTTGCAAAAAGTAATGCTTTAAGTCAGAAGCACAAATACAACACATACACACACAGTCAAAGGAAGAGATAACGGAACAAGAAGATAAATTGAAAAATGATATATGAGGTATAAAATAATGAAAGGAAGTACTTATAAAAGAACAAATAAAGGAGAACAAAGACCAAAACCCAAGATATAACATTTGAAATAAAAAAGCAATTAATGACTTTGTCAGTTCAGGAAAATAGAGAATAGAGCAAGAAACACAAATATTATATTTTTAGGATTTCCTAAGATATTTTAAAAGTTAAACATTCTTTTCAAAGGTCTAATTATAAAAACTATATTCAGAGAGGCAGGTTTAGACAATGTATCATAAGAATAGAAAATAAACAGGACTCTAGCATGTAGAAATCCCTTCTTTGATTTACCAAAGCATACAATAGTAAAATGACTACAAAATTCCCAAGTATTTGAAAAAAATAAAGAAATTACATTAAAAAAATCTGATTAGATTAGCATTGAGTTTTTGAAAAAATAAAGGAAATTATTTAAAGCTGAACAAAAATGTCTTAAAAAGCAGGATTAAATACCCAAACTAAACCTTCTGTAAACAAAAGAAATTAAAAGACAATTAAAAGTTGAAAGAATTTTTTATCAACAAAAAATATAAGAGAATCAGACAAGGAGTAGGGAAAGAAGAAATTTAAGTGGACCGAATGATAGACAATCAAATAATATGTTTCATACAGGTTACTATATATAAAATACACAACTACTACCATAAAGATCGAATATTTTTAATATAATTGTTAATACCAAATAATACCAAATATAATGTTACCTGACACTTCCTAAATGGCCATGTCAGTAGCATACCTAATAAGATAGGTTGAGCTGAGTCAGACTTTAAGTTCCAACCTGAGAGCTTGCCTTGTGGGAAACCTGGCTCTCTAGTTGGATCTAGACCCTTGATACCCTTGCTCCCTTCCATTGGAAATCATGGCATGAAGAATAAAACAACCAGAATAAATAGCTCCCCTAGCTCAGGTTGCTGAAGATAATTGGGATTTCATGGTTAGACTTTGCTACCTTATGACAAGGCCTTACTTGTGAGCCAGCCTTGCCACCTACTGCTGCCTTTTCTACCTTTCCTCTTAAGGTTATAAAAGACTTTTCCAAAGTTCTCTAGTTTGGGAAATCCATTAGAAAAAAACCAAAATAGTTACTTGAAACAAAAAAATTTTTTTCCCAATTAAAAGAAAAAAAATTGCAAAATGAATCAAACTCCAAAGTCTATTAATAATGCTACCTAAACATAGCTAATACAACACACACACACACACACACACACACACACACACACACACAAACAGACACAGAGAGAAACACATATATTTGTTAAGGCAATGGGGTTAAGTGACTTGCCTGAGGTCACACAGCTAGGTAATTATTAAATGTCTGAGGCCAGATTTAAACTCAGGTACTTCTTACTCCAGGGCCAGTGCTCTATCCACTGTGCCAACTAGTTGCCCCCAACATAGGTATATTTAAAACAGCAAAAATAATAAATTCTATATTTTCAGACACATATACAATACTATCAGAAAAATAGCATTAATGAGCAAAAATTATAAAACTACAGAAACAAATAAAAAAATTAACAAATGATAATGAATAGTATAGAGACTCTTGGAGTCAGAAAGAATCTGTCTGTGAAGCACTTAATGATTATGTGACCATTGGTGAGTCATTCTAATTTTCAGTGCTCTAAATAATTCTTGAAGACTATTTATTGGAAAGAAAGTGCTGACCTGAGTTTCTCACTCAGGGATTCTCAGTCCCAGTGAAACTAGAGGTCTTTTACCTATTTATACTCTAAACAATGACTGTGTTTTAAGAAGGAATATGAAAAATGTTAAAAGAATATTTAACAATAAAAATAAAAAGAATAATAATGTAAAATATAAAAATCTATAGAATTCAGTCAAAGCAATTTTCTGAAGTGAATTTATCTTTTTGAGGCCTACATTAATAGGAGAAAAGGAAGAAATAAAGGAAACAAACACTAATTAAGGGCTTCCTATTTGCTGTTTGTTGTGATAGCATGTTCTCAGTGACAATCTATTCCCTTTACCTTTATAGAGATGGACAATGGAGGCATCCTTGAATTCTTGGGGGATAACCTCTTTATGCCATATAACCTGGAAAATTTCAGTCAGTTTTTAGATGAGCAATGGACCCTCCACCATGTAGATCTCAGCTGGAATAGAATCAGCACCAGGTGCTTTGCCACTTGAAAGGAGCCTAATGGCATTCAAAAATCTCTTTTTCAGTTGGAACTTCAGCTAGGGACTGATTGACTTCAACTTGAGGAAAATGGTCAATGGCTTCTGCAATGATTGATGATGGTCTGTTAAGAACATAATGGAAGTGTTTAGTCCATCACTCTAAGATCATGTCCCTATCATTACTCAGTATGGATCCATCAGTAGTGAGTGGTTGAGATGCTCCATTGTCTTTGACCCATAAAAAGCCTTCAGGGCATCATGAAAGCATTTTTGTTTGTTACTGGCTACATAAAATTGAATTTCATCTGCCTTCTTACTGAGCCAAGAGTCTTGTAGCTCTCTAAGCTTCACTTGGACTATACTTTTGATGGAATTAAATGCTGCCTTCTTAGAAATGGATGAACTATCCTACTGGTAAACCCTGTGGAGTTCTCATTTTTCATTTAGCAGCTTCTGTATTTCCCCATCAGCTTCATCAAACCAGTCTTGCTTGTTCTGGCTCAGATGAGCAAATGAAATGCTGTACACCAGATCTCTGAAAGCTGCCTACTCCTTTTCTGTTTCACTGTTGCCAACAGTGTGTTGGTTCAGTTTTCCCTCCAAGTTAGCAACACTATTCCTGCTCAGAGAGACACTGTAATCTCTTGACATTAATTCTTCTAGTATTCATTTTGCCTTGGGACTGCTGCTTTGGTTGAATATGAATATTTAGCTTAGAGAGGATGAGTTTGTGATCAGCCCAGCACTCTATGCCTGTCTTTTTCTTTTCCTTACAATCATAGAATGTAATAGATGCCAATGTTTGCTACAAATGTGCATCCAGGAAGTTTTATTCTGTTTAGGTATTAAATGGAAGACAGTGTTTGTGATGAGGTCGTGAGATACACAAGTCTTCAATAGAAGGTGACCATTGCTGTTGCTGTTTCCAACTCCATTTCTCTCAAGGACTCTTTGCCATGTCTGATAATCTGAGCCTACCCCAGAATTAAAGTCACCCAGAATTATAATCTTGTTCTCTTTCACTATATTGATGATGAGCATCTTCAGGTTTTCATAAAATCTTTCTTTAAATTCATGAGTGTTTGTCATGATGGGAGCATTGGCACTGATGATGCTGGCCTGACATTTTCCTAGAAGTAGCAATCTCATTGTCATGAGCCTGTCATTCATTCCTTTTAAAAGACATTCAAGAATGTTGAAAAGAGACCTTCTCAACAGACTGATCCTTCACCTGGAAGTTTGTCACCTTCTTGAAAGCCAATGTGACTTTAGAAAGGGTAGAGGAACAGTTGATAGGGTGTTTACTGCCTAACAACTCTAGGAAAAATGCCAGGAACAGAACAGAGGCCTGTATAGATCTGACCAAGGCCTTTGATACTGTCAGTTGCAAGAGTTTATGGAAAACTGTCAAAATTTGATGGTACAGAGAAGTTCATCATTATTGTACATCAGTTTCATGATAGCATGTTGTCCAAGTTCTGGTTAGTGGACAATGCCCTCCAGATTTCCCAGTCACCAATAGAATGGAACAAGGATGTGTCCTTGCTCCCATACTTTTTAGTACTCTATTCACTGTGCCACCTAGCTGCCCTGGCAGTGTCCTTTCTAATGTGGTACATATTGACAGTGAGGTTGATACTCACATTGCCAGAGCTAGCTCAGTATTTGGGAGGCTCTGCAATAAAGTATGAAAGAGAAGAGGTATTAGACCAACTACCAAATTGAAGGTCTACAGAGCCATTGGGCTGGCCTCATTGTTATATACCTGTGAATCCTGGACAGTCTACCAGCTCCCTATCAGGAAATTGAATCCCTTCCATTTACATTATCTTAAGAAGATTCTGAAAATCACCTGGCAGGAGAAGATACAAAACACTGAGGTCCTTTCTCGACCTAAAAACTGCCTAGCATTCCAACATTACTACAGAGAATGCAACTACGATGGGCTGGAAATGTGATTAGAATGCCAGATGTAGGCTTGCTAAAAAAAAAAAAAACAAAAAACTATTTTATGGAGAACTCACACAGGGCAAGTGCACACATAGGGTCCAAAGTAGTGATACTGAGACACTCTGAAGGTCTTACTGAAGAACTTTAGAATTGATTGTACAGCTTGGGAGACACTGGTACAGGACCATCCAGCATGGCATGCCCTCATCAGTGAGGATGCCGCACTCTATGAGGAAGAAAGTATGGAAGCAGCTCAAAGGAAACATGACATCTGTAAGTTTAGAGTACCCACTCTAGGTGTTCACATGGACTGTTTGATTTGTGCCCAACTTGAGGCAGAGCATTCTGAGCTCATATTGATCTGATCAGCCACAGTCAGACACACTATAATTTGTTTTAAACATAGTGGTGTCATTTTGATCTTCTTTGATAATAAAGGGCAAGAACCAAGCATATATTTTCAAGAAGTTTAAATTCTGCTCAAAGAAGACAAAACACAGAGCAGCTGAAAAATGAGTAGAAAGGGGGAATTACTTTCAAATTCAGAAAGTCAGTTCTGGATTCAGAGACTAATGAAGGCAAATTGGCTTAGGACCCCCTCACAAAATGGAGGCCAGAAACACTCACAAATGGGAAAAACAGATAGGCCTTGTAGAGGGATGTTCTGTGTGGCAAGTTACAGGGTTGATAGTAATATGTTCCTGGATGAGGAGGCTCATCCACTGAGAAAACTTCTAGGATAAAATAGCAGTATGATTTTGAACTCCAAAAAATCAGGAATAGTGCTAAGAAGGGGAAAAAAGGAAATTTTGGAGGGAGCTGTTTTCAGTTGAGTGATGAAATTGCAAATCAAATTGGAAAGGGTTGAAAAGTGAGCATAAGGAGGAAGGCAAAGGCATGATGTTTAGACAGCTTTTTCTAGGGGCATAGTTGGAGAAATGGAGAGATATAAGATGGATATATAAGAAAATAGATAAGACTGAAGATTAGAAAGGGGTGGGTAACCTATTGAACAAAATAGGGGATAATCTGTTGGAGAATATGGGAAAGGCTAGAATCAAGGGTAATGACAGAGGCCTTGACTTTGGTAAGAAGGGTCATTTCTTCATCAGAAACAATTGTAGGACAGAATGGAGAATGACATCAAGGGCTTGTGAGATATAAAGAAGAATAAAAGAGGGTGTTCATGACAGATAGACTTAATTTTCTCAGTGAACTGAGTCTATGTCCTTAGCTGTGAGGGCATAATGGCCTAAGGAGAGCAAAGGAGATTTAGATTATCTGCCATGGAGAATGGAATAAAGAATACATTGAAGGCCCATTAAAATTAGATAATATAAATTTGTAGTTTTAATCACACAAATGCAAAAACATCAAGAACATTATTATAGAATACCACTTTACACAGTCATATTCTATCACATTATAGAATTTAAATGAAATGATGATTATCTAAAAAAGTTATTCAAATTGATACAGTTAGAAATCAATTTTTCAACAAACCAATTTTGTTGAAAGAAATTAGGCAAATCATCAAAGGATTATCTTGGAAAAAATCTACATGGCCTATAGTAATAATAACTGGTGATTTTTTTTCATTTTTTTTTATGAGAAGGAACAGTTAAGTGGTGCAGTGGATAGAGCACCAGCCCTGGAATCAGGAGGATCTGAATTCAAATCCAGCTTCAGACACTTAATAATTACCTAGTTGTCTTGCAAAACCCAAAAAACAAAAACTATGAGAAAAAAATAATACCATGTTATATAGATTATTGGTAAATCTACAAATCTGGTGTGTTAAACGAAAAATCTAAGAGACATAAATTCTGGGTAATTAACAATCATTTTTAATAATTATAGATAGTGAATAATGAATAAAATGTGGTCAGTGACATTGTTGGCAACCAAAGAGGAACACTGGGACCCCTTTCCCCCTCAATACTTTTACATCATTGGAAGAGTAGGTGTTCACAACAGACAGAAATCAACTCTGATTGATTAATTATGAGAACATGAATATCACAGTGAGAGATGAGCCTATTCCAATGTGGGACTGGGAATCATATCGCTCATGAATAAAGAGAGACTCTTCTCAAACCTCAGGGAAAGAAGCTGTCCTCCACCTAGTCAATGAACAAAGAACAATGGAAGGGGTAAGGATTTTACCTAGATAAGCTGTTCTGGGTGTGGGGGGATTCTTTGGGGAAGGCCAGAAATGACCTTGAGAGGATGGACTTTGAATGAGGAAATAAGAAAAAAATCTAGATTTTCCTGATATTAATTGGTTATTAATATGAGAGAAATAATCATTTTTCCAATGGAGTTGATTTTACAATCTGGTATTTACAAATTTTAAAATGACTTTGATCTGGATTACTGCAATAAATTCCTAATTGAAATATAGGGGTCCCTGACTGGGATTTCTGTCTCCCATTTTCTCCCCTTTCCAAGCCTCCACTCAGGCAAATATCATGATCTGACCATGGAATTTCTCTACTAGAGAAACTCTGATAACATCCTCTTACCTTTAGAAAAAATACCAATATCTTTGATCTGGCTTTTGTCTTTAACCTGTGTGGCCAGAGTCAAACAAAGCAAGTTAGATACAGCAAAGTCAAGAATCAAACAGAAGTTTAATTTCTAGGTGAGGAAAAGGGTTTACAAGCAAGGACCAATGCTCCAGTGAGGAGGGATCTGAGGCAGTTTGGGGGTGGGGAATCTCAATACTTATACCAATGGCTACACAGTGAGTTGTAGCCCTATGTGCAATAGGAACAATATGATGAGCTTGATCCATAGCAGGCTTCCTTCATGTCTGGAACGTGGATTCAGCAGGTGCTTGCCCAAGCTCAGAGAACACCTGGCTCTGTTGACAGAGAGTGAGCACAAAGGATTGTTGTTATGCCAAGCTCAGGGTACAGCTTGTTTGCTGATCTTTGGCCCTGGAAAACACGATGTCTCCTAATATCTTGACATATATTACTCACTTTCTTGCATGCTGCATTCTAAGTACTGTAACTTGTAACACAAAGTATACTAGAATCAGTTCTAATCAGCTGCAGAGAACTGATTGTTATAATTTTAGTATCTGCATTAATATCTTGGAAAACAACAAACCCTACAAATTGGGCTTGATTTCTTGTTTGATTTCTTGTCTAGACTTAAGAAATAATGGAGAAAATTTTAGTAAGGTAGATTAAACTTAAAAATATATTGTAAGTTCATTTCTTCCCAGAGAACCAGTTGTAAACATTTTCTGGCACATCACTGCCTACCAATATTCCATTTTCCATCTTTACACCTTTACACAGAATGAACTCCTTCCTTAATTCTACTCCAGAGAATTCCTATCTTCCTTCAAGTTTCAAATTAATTTTCAGTGTCTTACTGAGATATAAATGAATCCCTGCAATTACCCCTGTTTTACCTTATAAAATTACTTTGTAAATATTTTGCATATTTAGGAATTAACCTAATTAGAAATACAGAAGACTTTGATATGGTCAACTATAAAATTACAATGACAACTATAAAACTATAAGAAAAGATACAAATAATTAAGATATTCAACGTTCCTAATAGCTCAGATTAGTGAGGTAAAATGACAACCCTCCCAAAATTAATTTACATATTTTAATGTAATACTAATCAACATACTGAGAGATTTCTTCATAGAATTAGATAAAATCATAATTGAATTTATATGGAAAAACAAACAGACAAGAATATCAATAGACATGCTGAAATCAAAGACTAATGAAGGTGGCCTTGAATTTCCAGATTTTAAAATGGTCATTACTACAACTATATTGTACTCCACAAAAAGGGAAGAGAACTAGATCACTAAAAAAGAAGAGAAATTCCAGTTTACCCCAAAATATGTACCAAAAATAATGATTAATAAACTTCAGAAATTTTTGCTGATCACACACATATCTATTAAGAAAAAAAGATAAGAACAATATAATGACCTTGACTTCTGGGCTTAGTTTTGTTCCTGTGCTTTTCTACCTCCCACTCATTTGCATGGGAGATCAATTTTGGAATTGAGAATTCAGGGTCCTGAATGTGGAGAGCCCTAGGAAATTTGTTGGAAAGGGGGATTTTGATTACAATACTGTAAAGATGAATGTCTTTGAAAGCCTCAGGAACTTTGAGGACCCAATCACAGTTTCAGAGGACTTATGATGAAATATGCTATCCACTTTTAGATATAGAGGTGATGAACTCAAGAGTGGAGACTAAGACATATTTTTGTTTTGGACATGGCTAATGTGGGAATTGGGGCAGCTAGGTGTTAAAGTGCATAGAGTGCTAGTCCTGTAAACCTGAGTTCAAGTGTAGTTTTAGGTGCTTACTGTGAAGATCCTAAGCAATTGACTTAACTACTTCTTGCCAAATAAATTAGTAAATAAAAAAAAAGAAATCCCTTCCTGGATCACTGCCTTGTTGTGGCAGAGGGACTACATGGTTCAATAAAACTAAGTCTGGCAGCTCATTATTGAAAAACTCATGACAAAAAAAGAGGATGATTCACTGGAAAAGGAGAGAGCAAACCCCTCTAGTATCTTTGCCAAGAAAACCCCAAGGGAATCATGAAGAGGTGGACATGAGTGAAACAACTTAACAACAGCAACAATGCACAAAGGATGATAAAGAGATAATGATAACATTGTAAACGACTGGGAAAAGAAGGGTCTGAAATAAGTTTATTTCAGATGGTCTCAATCTTGTCTCAGTGAAGTAGGAGGTCCAGTCACTAATTCTATTTCTGGGAAATGGGGACATAGGTGGTGCAAAAGGACACAAGACAAATCCTAGAACTTCTAATATTTAATTAATTTTCAAAACCTGTCAATTCCATCTCTATAAAGACTTAGAAAGAAATTTCAAGAATTAAATAGGAATTGATTTAGAGTAGAAGAGTTGTCCAATATCAATAAGGATCAAACATAAATTTTGTCCCAGGAATTTGAATCAGTGGATTCAACTCTATTTTGCAACTTTCTACAAGTAATATTCTATGGTCTTACAGCAGGATAAAGATGTTCATTAAAATTTTTCCTGGTGAGAATTGGTATAAAATTAGGGTTCAGAAAAAGGAGGGATTCTTCACTTTTTCTATGTCATGAACTTTTATGGCTTCTGGTTAAACCTATGGACCCCATCTCTGGATGTTTTTAAATATACAATATAAAAATATATAAATTTAATAAAGAAGCAAATTAAATTGAAATAGCTATAAAAAATTCAAAAACAAGTTCATATACCTCAGTTTAAGACTTCTTGGGTCACCGCTAATGAAACATAAAATTGATGCTGGTTACAGTCCAACAAGGCAACCCAGAAGGTCTCACAAGATTCTGAACTCTACATCTTCTTTAGAATTTGAGAGCTAAGAAGTCTCAAAGAATTTGCATCAAAACTGTTTATTTTTGATGCTTTTGAGATGAATGAGCCGTGTTTAAATAGTGCTGGGATAGTGCCTGCTTTTGGCTGGCAGCTGCCACAGACTGCTACAGCTTTCATCCATAAACATTTCATTTTTATTGTATCATGTATTGCTTCAAGCAAGCACAGTCCTCAAGCAAAATTCCTAAGTCCAAATTGTGATTAACCTTGATTTTTGTTATGACTGATAAGTGGCATCTGTGTTGTGGTTGCTGCAGTTGATTTATGCATTTTCAAGTCTCGTCCTGTTCATCAAGAAGTGGATTACTTGCATTTGAAGGTGGGCAGGTGAAGAAGCCTTCTCACTTCAAAATATACATTCTAAATTGAAGCACATACTGAGGTGAAAAGCTGGTCTAATAAATTAAAGAAAACATGTAGGAAGTTGTCCTTAAAATAATCTCCAAAGGATAGAACATGAATTTGTATTCTATTTATATATTAGTATGTAAAATTCCATCTTTCATAAATACAAGAGCAAAATATCTTAATGTACATTTCATCACTGTATATTTTTCCTACAATCAAGAGGCTAGAGCTTGATAAAAAAAAATAGTGCCTAACTGAAGCTGTAACTAAGTTGTATAAACCCCAAATTCAGGGTTTTAGGAGTTTAAGGATAAAGGATGATGTCTGACCTTTATTCTCATGGAAGACCATGACATCAGGGAGGTAGGTATAGCTGACAGTTTAAAGGAGGAAGAAATATACGTTTTCTACTATGCTGAAAATATAAAGACTAAGGGGAGGGACAAAAAGTTTACTGGTGACAGGCTAAGAAAAGAAAGGTATGAGATCAGGAGTGGTTACTACTGGTACTAGAATCATAGAGTAGGCAAAGGAAGAAGCTATTTCAAAAGTTAGTTACTACTTTCTAAGTTTTCCTGTCTGGTACAAAGTCAAGGTATCTCTATTCATGTTATGGCTCTGATCTGGCTATCCTGGTCATATACCTTTTTTAAAAAGCTTTCTTCTATGCAAAACTCAAGACAAAAAGATTGGGAGGAATCATGGAACTGAGAACCATTGGGATGACATGCTAAAGTGGAATCAAACAATGAATATAGGAGTGAAGGACTGAAGAAGAGGAAAAACTGAATATATTTTATATTCTGAAATTGAGATAGCTATATCTGACCTTGAATCTTGCAGCTATACATACATATATATATATGTATTATACATACCCACATATATTTATTTTTAAAAAGCCATAGTTTTTAGTATTTATTATTATTTATAGTATTTATTAATAATAAATAGTATTTATTATTGTTATTATTATTGATGTTATTATTATTGTTACTGTTATTATTATTATTATTTATGGTTTTTTTAAACAAGGCAATGGGGTTAAGTGGCTTGCCCAAGGCTACACAGTTGGGTAATTATTAAGTTTCTGAGTCTGGATTTGAACTCAGGTACTCCTGACTCCAGGACTGGTGCCCTATCCACTGCGCCTAGTTGCCCCAAGTATTTATTATTAATAACTTATTTCAATTTAGTTAATAGAAGCATATACTTTTTTTTGGAAGGAAATGGGGGTTAAGTATCTTACCTAAGGTCACACAGCTAGGTAATTATTAAGTGTCTGAGACCAGATTTGAACTCAGGTCCTCCTGACTCCAGGGCTGATGTTCTATCCACTGTGTCATCTAGTTGCCTCAGCAAATAATTTCTAAGGAGAGTTTACTACATACTTACATATTAGATGTGACATTTTTCCTACTGTTTCTGACTGCAAAAATAGTGTGAATTGGAAAGAAAAGATATGGATTTCATAATTTTTTCCCTGTCTCCCTTCCTTTGCTTTCTCTGTAATATCTCTGAATTTAGAGTATAATGCCATACAAAGGTATATATACAGACAGACATACACACATGTGGGTGGGTGGGGAGAGAGAGAGAGAGAGAGAGAGAGAGAGAGAGAGAGAGAGAGAGAGAGAAGGAGGGATAAAGGAAATGATATTTATTCATCCAATGCCTTTCAGAAAAGTTAAGTAATTTACCAATAGACCCATGTTGTTGTTCATCTTTCACTTTTGAAGAAAAGCATTATATAGGTGACTTGAGATGAAATTGAATTTAAGGGGGGGCAGAGTTGTATAAAGTTAACCTTACTCTCTTCACCAGTCATTGAAATTCAGTGGCAAGACAAAAGTCAAGATGGCTAGTGAGAGCCCAAGATGTAGTGGATGATCTTGGCCTTTCTAAAATAAGATTGTTTCACAGACTTTAATTTACCTGAAGCGACACCCATTTAGTGACTAAGGGCGAGGTAAGAACTGAGATAAAATATGGCCTAATTTACCATTATCAATCTGTGAGGGAAGATCATCTAGCCAGAACAGAAAACAATTGCTATTTAAACTCATTCTAAGCCATCAAAATCAAAACTATGAACTATTGAAGACTGGAGACTATTATCAACAACTGGTCCATAGCTAGTAAATGGAAAAGTCAAAATTAAAACCCAGATCTTCTGATGCCCAATCCAGTGTTCTTTCCATCCATTTTTATTGTTGCCCCAATTACTGCTCAAAGAAACCTTTTCTCTTCTTTGATCTTCCCTTTGGCAACATAGATTTAAATATCTCTCTTCCCTTTTTGCTATTTTTACAATAAATTGCCAATCTTAGTTCCTTCTGAACTTTGTGCTGAAAAGTAAATTTAGGAAGAGTTATTGAGGTAAGGGGAAGCAAGAAAAGTGTGATGATCTTGATTTTAAGAGAAAGAATAGAAATTGGTCACAAGCAGTTTTGAGTGCTTTAGAGATATTAGAGTATAAGAACTTTAAAAGGGAATCTGGATTTGGTAATTAAGTTATTTGATGATTTCTTTTTTTTTCTAAATTTCTTTTTTATTCTCATTTTGTACAAATGTTTTTTTACATTAATAAAATATTCTTGTTTACAAGTAAACAAAATACCCCTCTTCCCCCATGAATATAGATAGACTTGCTTGGGCGAAAAAAGTAAAGGGGAGAGAAAAAAAATTAAAATTAAAAATAAATAATAGTTATAATTGTAGGTATGGCCAGGTGGCACAATGGACCAAGCACCAGCCCCGGAACCATGAGCACCCAAGCTCATATCCAGCCTCGTAAACCCCAAAATCACCCAGCCGTGTGACATGCAAGCTCCCTGATCCCCACTGCCCTGCAAAAACCAAAAAGAAGAAAAAAAAGACCCAAAATAAAATAAAACAGTAATAATAGTAGGGGTGGTTGGGTGGCAGACAGAGCATTGGCCCTTGAGCCAGGAGCACCTGGGTCCAAATCCCACCCCAGACACCCAAAGATCACCCTGCTATGTGGCCCCAGGCAGGCCATCGAGCCCCACTTGCCCTGCACCCTCCCCCAAATAATAATAACAAAAAATGTGCTTGAGTCTTTGTTCCAACACCAACAACTCTGTCATGGGTGGATCTCATTCTTTATGATAAGTCCATCACAAAAGTTACTTCCATATTTTTCCACCTTTGCCATTGCTAATCGCAACTCCCTCCTTTCTTATTTCTTCACTACCATGTACTCTATTTTCTCTCTCCTTTCACTCTGACTCTGCTGTAGGATAACTCTGCTGTAGGACTGGCTCAGCAGACAGATCCCTGGTCCTGGGGCCAAGAAGCCCTGAACCCCCATACCACCCCTTAGGCCCAGAATCCACCTGGCCCCATGGTCCCGGACAGGCCATCCAATCCCAGCCCCTTGCAAGAAGTAAAAAAGAAAATGTGTTATATCTGACCGCTCTCCCCCCATGGTCCATCCTCTCCTCCTTTATTCACATCCCCACCCCTTCCCCCTGCTCCCCCCTCCTTCTTACTCCAGATGTCTATACCCCATTGAGTATATTTGCTGTTTCCTCTCCTAGCCATCTCTGATGAGAGCAAAGATTCCCTCATTCCCCCTTGCCTCCCCCCTTCCATATCATTGCAATAGCTCACTGTAATAAAAAAAAAATCTTATGTGAAATATCTTGGACTATTCCCCCTCTCCTTTTTCTTTCTCCCATTCCATTTCCCTTTTTTTCTATTGACTCCATTTTTACACCATATTTTATCTTCGAATTCAGTTTTCTCCTGTGCTTTAACTATAAAAGCTCCCTCTACCTGCTCTATTAACTGAGAAGGTTCATATGAGTATTATCAGTGTCATTTTTCTATGCAGGAATACATGCAGTTCATCCTCATTAAGTCCCTCATATTTCCCCCCTCTCCTCCAATCTCCATGCTTCACCTGAGTCCTGTATCTGAAGATCAAACCTTCTGTTCAGCTCTGGCCATTCCAAAAGGAACATTTGAAATTCCCCTGGTTCATTGAAAGTCCATCTTTTTCTCTGGAAGAGGACATTCAGCCTTGCTGGGTAGTTCATTCTTGGCTGCATTCTAAGCTCTTTTGCCTTCCGGTATATTATATTCCAAGCCCTACGAGCTTCCAATGTAGTTGCTGCTAAGTCCTGTGTGATCCTGACTGCAGCTCCATGATATTTGGACTGTGTCCTTCTGGCTGCTTGTAGTATTTTCTCTTTGACTTGGGAGTTCTGGAATTTGGCTACAATATTCCTAGGGGTTGGTTTTTTGGGATCTCTTTCTCAGGGGGATCGGTGGGTTCTCTCCATTTCTATTTTGCCCTCTGCTTCTAGAATATCAGGGCAATTTTCCTGTAGTAATTCTTTGAAAATGATGTCAAGGCTCTTTTCCTGATCATGACTTTCAGGTATTCCAATAATTTTTAAATTATCTTTTCTAAGTCTGTTTTCCATATCAGTTGTTTTTTCAATGAGATATTTCACATTTTCTTCTAATTTTTCATTTTTTTGGTTTTGAAGTATTGATTCCTGATTTCTGGTAAATTCATCAATCTCCTTGAATTCTATTCTTTGTCTGAAGGATTTGTTCTCCTCAGAGAGTTTTCTTATCTCTTTTTCCATCTGGCCAATTTTGATTTTTAAAGCATTCTTCTCCTCAATAACTTTTTGAACTGTTTTATCCATTTGACCTAAGCTGGTTTTTAGCATGCTATTTTCTTCAGCATTTTTTTGGATTTCCTTGACTAAGCTGCTGACTTCATTTTCATGTTTTTCCGGCATCTCTCTCCTTTCTTTTCCCAGTTTTTCTTCCAACTCCCTCATTTGATTTTCAAAGTCTTTTTTGAGCTCTATCATAGCCTGAGCCCACTTTCTGTTTTTCTTGGAGTCTTTAGATGTAGGAGCTTGTGCTTCCTCATCTTCAGACTGAGTATTTTGATCCTTCTTGGGCTCATTTGCAAAATATTTCTCAATAGTCTTCCTTTTGTTTCTTTGCTTGCTCATTTTCCCGGCCTGGGCCTGGTTTGGGGGTACTTCCTGAGCTTTTGGGACACTCCCACAAGGGTCTTAGTGTGTGAGGCTCTGTCTCCCTCCTGGTCTGTGAATGACCATAAGCGCCCCCCTCTGCCACGGGGCTGAGGTGGGGGGGGGGCTGCTGTTCTGTGGGGGGGCCTAGACTGCGATCAGGATCTGAATGTGGTCAGAGCCCCAGAGTCCTGTTCCAGGGGCAGAGGACAGAGCTGGGTAGTCTCTCTCTTCACTCCCCTCCTTTAGCTCAATGGGCTCATGCCCTGGGGGCTCCTGCTTACCTCTCTGCCTGCTTCTGTTTCCTGGTCTGGGGGAAAGACCAAGCTGCTGGCTGTGTGCCCTGAGGGCTGGGCTCCACGTGCTCACTGTGGCATAGGTCCCCTGCTGTTCCCCCACTTTGGCCCGGTGCTCCTCGGGGTGCAGCTCAGGAGACTCCCCCGCTGCTGTGAGCTGTGACTCCCAGCTCCCTGGGGCTGCCTCCGGGAGGCTGAAGTTCTTTCGCTCTGGCGGGCCACCCCTCTGGCAGGCCGCCTCTCAGATCTCGGGGAGCAGAGCCTTTCTGCTCTTTTCCAGGTTACCTTGAGTAGGAGAACTGCCTCACTGGGTCCCTTTGTGGGTTCTGTCTCTCGAAAGTTTAGTTAGAGTCCTTAGCTGATGAGTTTTATCAGAGAGCTCCTCAGACTGGATCCCTTCTTGCTGCCATCTTGGCTCCGCCCCTTGATGATTTCTGAGAGAGGAGTTTCTGGTTGAGTTGTAAGCAGAAGAAAACTTATTGGTGAGGGTGGGGAGAGGGTGGTCATCAGGTATAGGTAACTTTTCAAGTTTATCAGTTAAAGAAGTAAATTGACAGATATATGAAAATCATCTAGATAGAGAGAAGCAAAAAAAAAGGTAGTTTGGGTTTGATGTAGTGGATACACAATTGGGGCAAAATTACTTACAATAAACCATCCTTAAAGCAAACATTTCCTGTACTTGGAAAGGTATTTTCCAGAAGAGTGGTTATACTTGGAGTTACAGTATACAATAAATACTAATAACAATAACCAATGATGATAATAATAATAATATTGGCTTGATCCATCACTTAACTTCTCTATTACAGGTAGAAATCAGTAGTCTGTTGAATCACAAGGTAGGTCACAATAGTTAAATAAGATATAGGCTAATGAAAAAAGGTCACCAAGAATAGCAACCACAAGAATTATGCCACCATATCAGCCACTAAGACTTTTCTTTTCTCCTTCTTTCTCCTTGTGAGACCTTTAAAATTATAGTTTTCCTCCTCCCTCTCTCTCTCCCCCAGACTTCTACCTGGGTTCTGTATTTTTTTTCCTTCAAGGACAGGGATTAATTTTTATACTGTAGGAAAAAAGAACAGAATCTTTTGTTTAATAATCTTTGTTCACTCCAATAGTATTTGAATCCATGGTAAATGATAATAATAAAGAAATGATGCTTGGCACTTTTCATCTCTATGATGCTAGAGATGATAAACGTTGTAATCATTTTTTTTTTGCATGACAACTTAAAGAGGCCAGTGTTTGCTGATGGACAGCTTTCTGCAGAACATAATGTGATTGTGGAAATGCTGTTTGTCTTCATGTCTTTTCATTACTATCATTTTCAGTTCAATTCCATTGCCTTTTACTAGCTTTCATTTCATTTCTCCATCCGTATAAGGGTTCAGGTATATGAGCTTTCTACTGACATCCATTTACTGAAAGGTATTCAGCCAACAGTAATGATGCTAAGAAAGTCACAGTACCCCAAGAAATATAACCTTTTATATTAAAGTCTAAAAGTGGAATATTATAGTCCACTAATTTTGGTTATGTGATTTGGGAGGTAGGTTGTAAAGTACAGTGATAAGTAACTAAAATAGTAGAATTGTTTTGGGCAGAGTTATTTCAAAACAATAATAAAGCCATTTTTGAATAAATTTCTTCCAGATGGTTTATTTGCCTTTAATTTTAAGATTTTATTGATATATTTTGTTTTTGCATTACAAACATTTCTAGATTACCTCTACAATGCGAAAGCTCTCTTGCAACAAGAACAAAAAACCTCCTTGTACAATGCTCTCCTGTTCTTCTAGATTTCTTTAATTTTGTTGATGCATTATTCTTTATCATTCCTTAAGGCCAGCAAGAGGGGAATGCCAGAATGGCAAATTTTGGTCATTTTATGAGAGGGGAAAGTTTGGTCACTGATTCAATTTCTTTCTGACTCTTATGTGAGATTCTGTCAGCATACATACTCTTTTGTTACATAACTGAATTTTTAGATTTCCAGTGAATGTTAGTCAAGAAATTTCTTAATCTAATTATAATGGGCTCTTAGTAAATTATTATTTTTTTTAATATAAGGCAATGGGGTTAAGTGACTTGCCCAAGGTCACACAGCCAGGCAATTATTGTGTCTGGGACTGGATTTGAACTCAGGCCCTTCTGACTCCAGGGCTGGTGCTATCCATTGTACCACCCAGCTGCCCTGTAAATTCTTGATAAAGGACAAATACTCAATGCTCTCATCAACAAATACTAGTTTCTTTAAGTTGTCATGAAAACAAAAAAGATTATAAGATTTGCCATCTCTAATATTAAAGAGAGTTGGAAACCAGCAAGCATCATTAATTGTTTTGTATGTAGCGCTTGACTAGGAGTTCCTCTGACCTTGGCCTGTCCATTCCCATATCTATTTAAGGCAAATCCCCTTCTTATCTTTGCCTTTTGAAATCATTTGCTCCCTTCATGAAACACCCCTGAAAGTCAGCCTTCTCAAATTTTCTTATCTGCTATCTGCCTTTTGCCTCAGGTATTGTAGCATAGTTATTTGTGTACATGTTATATCTCTCCTGTTGCACTGAATAAAGATGAGTTCAAGCCTGAAAGGTTAAGAATGTAGGTAGGTAGGAGACACAATAATCTTGCCTATAAAGTTACATTTTTTTTAAAATAGTGAAAGCTTAAATTATTGTGTGGAGGTATTGCAAAGCGCAAGGTTCAGTCCCCAAAGATCTGCAGAGCATCAGACCAGATATCTTTGTGCATTTCTATAGTAAAGCTTTCTTCAGATGAGTTTGATGACACAAAATCCCTAACTGGGAATTATATTTGGTTCCAGAAGAAATTGTTAACTCTAATACGGGAGTGTATTGGATAATAATTTAAGCCCCAGAAATGTTTCCACAAATAGAATTTAGCCTACCTAGCAGGAAATGTTCCTTTATTGTCTTCAAAAGATTTTGTGATATAAAGAAAAGGATCTCCTGTGAGAGAGCACACTTATTCTGTTCAAGTACATGAAAGAGACAGATCATAGCTTAAAGGAAAAAAATGCCAAGGAAGTTTTTTCTTCTGTCTTTTTTTTTCTAAGAGAGTACAGGGGGTGAATGCTTCTAAGTTTTAAACTGAAATAGAGTACTCTTCCTATAGAGATGATATAGCACATAGTTATTACAGAGACTGGAAGCATTGCCCAGTGGAGCAATGACCAGCAGTAACTATCAGTGAAGTGAAGTGCAGTGATGACAGTACAGAAGCATTGTCCAGAAAAGATTACAAATCTAGTAAAAACCATTCAACCAAAGACAGAATATCTATCTAGTGAGGATCTGAATCAAAAATAGGGAGAAAGGAACAAATTGACATCATCAGAAAACAGGCAGCTTTATGAGTTGGCATGTGAGTTGTCCCTGTTCATTTATGTACTTGTCACACATGTTCTCTATGCATGTTCTCTCACATAAATGTTTATATATGTATATATATATATATATATATATCTCCATTCTTTTCCCTTTTAATGTATGTGTTTGTGAATGAGTGCCCCATCTTTATGGGTAAAATGTTTGATTTCTACACCTATTACTATGCTATTTGGTTTAATACTTTTCTTTGATCTAATTTTGTCCTTTAATGGACTAGTAAAAGTGATGACATCAATGGCAGCTCAGGCACTATAGTTTTGCATGGAAACAGACTCACAGAAGACCTTCAACCTGTTGAAGCCTTCCTTACTTAGGGAAATCTGTATATGAGCTAAAGGGGCATATGTCACATTGGGATGATATCCTGGAGGGTAGAGAATGTGTTGTTCATCTTTTTTATCTCAGGTATTGAGCATGGTGTCTAACATATGGCAGATATTTTATGTGTTTATTGAAGTGAAGATATAATCCAGAAATAAGTGAAAAATGGATGAGAAGAATTGGTATTTTGGGTCTGCTTCTAAAGATTAAGGATTTGATTGTTGAAGTAGAAATAATGAGATCTTTAGGGAGGGGGGGTAAAGTGATTGTTTTTCTTACAACTCATGGTGAGTAAGGAAAAGAACATTGAATATAGTATGATTGTTATCCTAGGGCTTGGGAGATTTCAAAGATTCCAAGGAAAAAGTTCTATAAAAAGCATAAGGTACAAAAATACTATAGGAAAAGTCAGCCCAGGCTAGATTGTAATTTCTTAAAATGAACAAAAGACATAGAAAGTTGCAGTCCCATTTAGGAGGAAATGAAGGAGTTATTTGCAATGAATACTGAAATTCACAAGGAACCCATTCATCAACTTAGATTTTCAAATGGAGGTATATGAAAGATAAATAAAAAAGCAGGTAGAAGAGGATGAATAATAATAATAATAATAACAATAATAATAAACCAAACACGATGGCATGCTTTTACTAGAATTGTCTAAGACATCATAAAAAGAATGAGTTCATCAGGTGAGGAATTCCAAGAATGACAAAAAGATATTTCATTAGCCTTATTGGGGGGTGGGGGTGAGCAAGATCAAAAGAGGGATAAAGATACCATAATAGACAGCAGAGAGAAGACAGGACTAGTCATACCTTATGTTGCTTCATTTTGTTCTGCTAAAGGGAATGATCTTTGGATTTGAAAAGGCTAAATAAAAGTAACTAATAGGGAGTTGAAACCCAAGATAAATAAGCAGATAGTGAGATCACTTAACTACTTTTTCAAGTCATTTAGTGCAAATCTAAATTTCAGGATTTTAAATACCAGTAGATATGATTGATAAAGTTTCCATCTCTGCATGGAGAGGTGTTGCAGAACTAAAAAAGGACAGACACATTTCCCCATTAGGTGAAATTCTCTTGGGCTTTAAGGGTCTTTGAAGGGTCCATAGTCCATTTCTCTTTATCAATAAAGGTTATGATTTCTAAAACTGCCACTGTCCTCATCTGATTGTCTTTCTTCATCTTTGTGTTGGAGCTTCTTTTGTTTTTGGCCTCTACCATTCCAGCAATGACTACTACTGGATTTAATGGATTCTGCTACCAACTCTTTTCCCTGGAAATTAGGTCAGGTACTTAATAGAAATTCCCTGCTTTTTTTCATCCTATGAAATAGAGGCAAAAAACTCCAATTATGTTCGTAGTGCTCTCTCTGCTTAGGTTCATTATGAGCATATTTTTGTTCCTTTGGCTGTTGTTGTTTGAACATGTCTGATACTGCAACACTATTAGGTGTTTTCTTATCAAAGATACTGAAACAGTTTGTCATTTCTTTTTCTAACTCATTTTACATATGAGGAAATTGAGACAAACAAGGTTAATTGACTTTTCCCAGGGTCACACAGATAATATATGTCTGAAGTCAATTTTAGACTCAGAAAGATGAGTCTTCCTGACTCTAGGACCAGCACTCCATCCTTTTTACCACCTATCTATCTCTCATCATGAACACTATAAGAAAAATATTCAATTATTCTATGAAATGATTTACTTTTTATTGTTTTTCAGCATATGATGAAGACAACTCTGCCATCTTCTTTACATATCTCTTCATGGAGATGTGCTCTAAGACTGGTCTAAATAAAATTTTATAGGTAGACAGAAGAAATTTCTTTTACTTATGGATATCCAGGAAAGTATCATAAAGAAAAATCTCATTTAATTTATGCCATAAAGGAGAGTTAGAATCTGATTGACCCAGATGGAGCATTAAGACTTTGAGAGAGACCAGGCAGAGATGATAGTGAAGGCAATACAGCAGAATCATGAAGGAGTGAGTTGGGTATATGGAATGGTAAGTAGCTCATTTGGGTTGAAATTTTGGTCTAAGGTTAGTTGAGGAAGAAAAAAAATTGTTGACACAAAAGAGGTTTTTAGATTATTTTAATTTCAATTCTATTTCCATTTTCTTGTATGTTAGTATCATGCTCTGAGATCAATGCATCTGTTCAAGTCAGTAAATCAATTCAGTTCAGTTCAATGCCTTTGAACAGTATTTAGTAAGCACCTAAGAAGTACAACATCAAATGCTGAATAAGATACAAAGGTCAGTGAGACTGACTTCTTTACTCATGGCATTTAAAGTTTAGTAGGGACATGCCATACACACATATACAAATAATTATGAAAAAGAAAACAAAGTCCTACTCAAGTTTCAAGGAAGGAAGGATCATTTTTATTTGGGAAAATCAGACAAAGACTCATGGAAGAGAAAATATTAAGGACTTTAGGACATTAAATAGGTAGTGATGAGTTATGGAAGGAATGACATTAGCAAAGAAATGGAAGCAAGATAGTATGAGACTGTTTTTGAGAAAAGCTAGTAGATCAATTTTCATGCAGCATAAAATATGGGAGTAATCTGAAACAGTATCGCAAAGTTGAGTTGTTTCTTAATTGTAAATGCCCTTGAAAGTACTAAACCTAAAACTGGAAAAACCTTAAAAATATAGGTTAAAATAAAATGACGGAAAATATAGGTTAGACATTTTAAAATTTTATTCTCTAAGATCTTACCTCTAACCTATAGGTAATGGTCATTAAAAAAAATGACCACAGTTGAACTGGCAAAGAGTGTATCTTTTAGGCAGAAACAGAGAATAGGAAAACTATTAACCTTTTTGTGGACTGACAATGAAGGTTACACAATATCTTTGCCCCAAACTGCTCCTCAAAGACTATCATCCTTACCCAGTACTATCTGATCTCTTGTCTCTTCCTGGCAAGACAAGATTCCCAGAATCCTGATCATTGGTCTCCTGAGTTTGTAATTAGCACAGAAGGAGATACTTAGGATTCTTCTTCTTTTTTTTTTTTTTTTTTTTAGATTTTTCAAGGCAATGGGGTTAAGTGGCTTGCCCAAGGCCACACGGCTAGGTATTCAGATTCGAACCCAGGTACTCCTGACTCCAAGGCCAGTGCTCTACTCACTGCGCCACCTAGCCACCCCCGATACCTAAGTTGACAGGATAACTAATATGTGAAGTCTGAGTACTCTCTAAAGGAATCAATCTTTTTATCAGGAAAATGGTTTTGAGAATCTTATTATACTTAACTGAAGTCAGACCAAGGACTTTATACTTCAATTAGTTGATAATATGGAATTCTTAAATGTTTTCATTTGATGACCAATGCAGTGGAAAAATTAATCTGGTAAATAAATACTTTTTTGGGCCAAAATTTACAAGAAATTTTATTGATATTTTTGTTTTATGTTAATTTCTCCTTTGTATCAGTTCTCTCCTTTCTCTTAGAAGTTCATCCCTTATATTGAATGCATTACCAAAAAAAAAGAACAAGGGAAAAAACACAGGAAATCTGATAAATAAATTTATTAAATATGACATTATATACATTGTTCTACAAAACTGAGCCAATTCTTCATTCCAGGAGTCAGAGTTTTCTTCTTTCTCTTTTTAGGAGCTTACCTGGTATTCTGTAATTTTGTAGTATTCATTTTTGATGGTTATCTGGTTGTTCTTCCTATTTACATTATTTTACTCATTGTATGTATTTATTCTACAAATATAGTCATATGCATATGTCTATATCAATATATGTATACATATCTATCAATATCTATCTTTCTATCTATCTTTGACTCTCATTTTGCATCACTTCATATAAGTCCATGCTTTTCTGTATTCATCATAGCAATCATTTCTTTATAGGACAGTAATATTCCATTACATTTCATGTACCACAATTGATTTAACAATTCTCCAATTGATGGGCAACTACTTTGTTTTCAATTTTTTGTTTCCACAAAAATTGATGCAATATTGGGATAGATGAATGTAGCTGAATGTTACTGTGTTATAAAAAGGATAGATAAGATGAATGCAGAGACTTATATGAAGACTTACTCATTAGAGTGATGTAAACAGAGATAAGAAAATGAAATGCACATTGACAATAATAATGTAAATGAAAAGAATAGCCACAAATAATGGGAAGTGAATGATTCACAAAGAAGAGATATGAGAAGACAATCCCCCCTGCCCCCTCCCCCCCCCACTCTTTTGTGAAGTTTGGAGAATTACTAATATGATCACAGCACATATTTTCAGATATAATTGATATTTTTATCAGTTTTGTTGATTTATTGACTTTATCATTTGCCCTATGGAGCTGCACTTGGGTAATGTCCAACAAAACATATTTTAAATATTTTTCATTATAATGGGATGAGGAAAGAGAAGAACTGGGAGAAATTTAGACAATGTAATTTTAAAAATTTCAATTAAAATGTATTTTTAAAAGTGCTACTATAATTTTTTTTAAATCTGTGATATTCTCTTTTTTTTAGCTGTTTTATTACATAATCCCAAATTGCTTTCCAGAACGATTTTAATAAGGCACATGCTCACGATTAATGTATAAGTGCACCTATTTTTCTGCCCCTCTTACATTGACTATTGCCACTTTTTAAAAAATCTTTTTCAAGTTGCTAGCAGTAATTTAATTTAATTGGGGCTATATGGGGAAAGCAGCTAAAGCAGTTGCTGTGGAGCACTTATGACTTGACCAGACATCTGGCAGGAAAATTAATTTTAATATTGTTAATATAAAATAATAGTTTCTCTTCTCCTAAATAATCCTAGTAATGATACAATTCTAGTAATGTTCTTGAATTTCTGCTATATAGACATTGAATCTCAATTTGGTTGGGCTGGCGCCTATTCTAGGGCTCCACACTCCCACTTTGTCTTGTGAACAGAGCTAATTTGAGCTACCAAAAGTGCCCTTGCTTTCTTATTTTTTTTTTTTTAGGTGTTGCAAGGCAAGTGGGGTTAAGTGGCTTGTCCAAGGCCACACAGTTAGGTAATTATTAAGTGTATGAGGCCGGATTTGAACTCAGGTACTCCTGACTCTGGGGCCAGTGCTCTATCCACTGCACCACCTAGCTACTCCCCCTTGCTTTCTTATTAAGGTTTAGGGCAAAGAGGATCACAGGATGAGATGAATTTTCTTGCTTGTATTGTCAAGAGAGGTTGGGGTTCCATGATTAGAACTTGTTCCTCATATGAAATCTTTCTTTTTGCATCCTGAAAGAATAAAACCTTTTTATACATTTTCATGGACATCATGGACTCAGATACATGGATGACTCAGATTTGTGACCTTCTTTATCTCAATTAAAGATGTCTTTTTCCTCTACTCATGAGTTTGATTATTTCAGGACTAACACAGAAAATAAGTCAAGGTCATCCACTACATCCATGAACATCGGTTGTCTTGACTTTTATCCTGCTATTGATCCAGATGATTCACAAAGAGAATGAGGCTGATGACATTGTGCACTGGACTTCTCTAAAATCCTATTCTTGGGCAAGTCAAGACATTATCTTTTGATGTCATTGGTCCTCTTGAAAACAGAGGACAAGCAACAAACAACATACCAGGCACTATGTTAAATGTTAGAACCCAAGGGTTGCTTTGATTTGCTTTTCTCTAATTTTTGATTAGAATCATTCTTTCATATCTTGGATTGTTAAGAGTTTGCAATTCTTCCTTTGAAAACTCTTCATTTCTTTTACCTACTTAGCTATTGGGAAATGACTTTTTAGTTATATATTTCTTGTAATTTTTTGTTTATCTTGGATGTCAAATTCTTATTATAGAAATTTGATGCACTTTTGAAAGAAAAAAAGAAACTTGATGTCAAGATTTTTCTCAGCTGACCCCTTTTTATCTTATCATATCTGTCATTTTGTTTGTATTAAAGCTTGACAATGTAATGTAACTAACTCATGTTGTGTATTGCCCTTTTGGTAAGACATCACATCTATTATTGTGAAAGGAATATAATCTTCTTTTCTAAAATTATAATGAAATAATTTTTAATTCTAGCAGTATATTTGAATTTTTTGTGGAATATGGCATAAGGTTTTGATCTAATATATTTTTTTCAGGATATTTTTTAATTTTTTCCTATATTTCTTATTAAATATGAAGTTATTTGTTGAGTAATTTTAAGTTTGTGGGGTTTATCAAACACTGGATTACTAAATTCTATTATTTCAGATTCTCCCTTTTCTAATCTGATTCTGTGATGTGTTTGTTTTTTAGAGCCAGTACTGAATGATTTTGATAACTGTTTCTTTATAAAATATTTTATTTTTCCATTATATCTTTTGATATTCTAAATTATTTAATCTTCCAAATGAATTTTATCATAATTTTATCAAATTCTGTAATTTATTAGCTTATTGGCATATTATTAGAACTGAAACTTAACTTTAATAATTTTTTTTGGAACAGACCAATCATGAGTACTGAATAGTCATAGCTTTTTAAGTTATTCTTTAATTCCTTAAGAAACAATTTGTAAGTTAATTTATATAAATATTGAATATAGTTTGGTAAATCAATTTCTAAATGCTTTATGTATTATTTGTTATTTTTCAAATTTGCCTCTTGAATTTTTTGTTATTATTATATAAAAATACTAATGACTTTTGAGGATTTATTTTGTAGTCTACAACTTTGTTGAAGCTAGAATTTTTCTTTTTTTAATTAATTTTTTAATCAATGAATATCTTCATCTCTCTATCTCCCTACCATGAACTCTCTTCCCACCTTAATAAACACACACATACACACACACATTTATAAATAAAATAAAACAAAAAAGACAAGTTTTTCCATTGAATGTCTAAAAATAGGCTCATTCTGCATATTAGTCCATTTTTCCTCTATCAGAAACTGGGTAACATGTTTCATAATGAACCATCTGGAATAGTGTTGGTTTTTATATTGATCGGAATTCCTTAGTCTTTCACAACTGTTTGTATTTATGATATTATTGTTATTGTATAAACTATTTTCCTGGTTTTATTCACTTCTGAATCAATTCATAAAAGTGTTATTATTAGTCATTGTTCAGTCATATGCCAATTTATGGGTACCCTTTATTTTTTAATTCTTAGCCATAACCAAAAAAAAAGCTACTATAGTAATTTTTGTACATCTAGGGACTCTTTTATTCCTCTTTTATTCATTACTTTGGGCTATATATCTAGTGATGTTATTGCTGGATCAAAGTATATGTATAATTACATAACTTTTTCCGACCTCAGACACTTAATAATTACCTAGCTGTGTGGCCTTGGGCAAGCCACTTAACCCCATTGCCTTGCAAAAAAAAAATCTAAAAAAAATTAAATAACTTTTGTTGTATAGTTCCAAATTGCTTTCCAGAACAACTGGAGCAGTTCCCATCTCCCTCGGTGGTGTGTTAATATATGTTTTCTTATAGACATTCTGCTATTTTTCCATTTTTTGACATTACCATTTTTTGAAGAAGATCACATCAGGGAGGTGATGTCATGGCAAGCACATGAATTGGATTTGGGTGAAGGGGTCTTGTGCTAAGTCACCAAGCTCACTTTTTCCTCCAGATAAAAATCAGGACTACTGGAGATAGTCTTGGATGCCTGGGCAATCAGGATTAGGTGACTTGCCTGAGGTCACACAACTAGTAAGTAGCAAGCATCTGAAAACAAATTCCAGCTCTTGTCCTGAATCCAAGGCCAGTTGATTATTTATCTAATACTGAACCATCCCTGCATCTTTGTTATTATTCCAACTTGGTCACAATGAACTATTTTTTTTTTAAATAAGTCACCATAAAGTAAGTAAGTAAAGTCTTTCTGTCAAGATGAATTTTTTTGAATTGATGTTCGAATTTCAGCTGTAGTTCTCCTTTGATTTATCCTTCTCTCATTTAGGTATTTGGATTCTATTTGTCCCTCAAAAGGAGATTAGTATGTTTTTGAAAATAATTTATTCTTGATATTCTTTAACAATGTTATGTTTTATAGGATTCTTATGTATGTCCAAAAGGACTAGAATTTTTCTTTGGTAGTTACTTTACATTTTTATTTCCTTTTTTGTCAAGGGTAGAATATTTTATATATTTATTTTCTCTCTTAGTTTATTTTTTTATTTTTAAAGGCGTTCTCTTTCTTTTATATTCTCAGTTTGCTTAGCATATAATTCTACTCTGTAGAGTTTTTTTTATTTATTCTGGTTTTTACCTTATCCATTTATTGTTGTATTGATTTTATTTTCTGTCCTCTTTAAAAACATGTTTGTTAAGGGTTTATAACTTTTGACAAATTTTTCAAAAATCAACTTTTAGTTCTAAGTTTCATTTCCACAGCATTTTTCATTTCAAATTTATACATTTCTCCTCAAATTTTCAATATTTACTGTTTTGTGGTTATTTTATTTTTATTTTATTGGATTTTTAGTCTTTTTCAATGTGCAGATTCAGGTTATTTAATATTTATTTTTCTATTTTGTTAATACACACTTTTAGGAATATAATTTTCCCCTTGAAGATTGCTTTGGTTGCATTTCATTAATTTTAATGTACTGTTTTGTAGATATCATTGTTTTTATATAATTATTAATTGTTCCTTTGATTTTGTTTTGATCTACTCATTCTTTAAGATTTCAATATTAAGTTTCCATTTAGAATGGCATCGTTTGTGTTCCCTGAATTGATTGCTATTTTATTATGTTATGATTTATAAAAATTGCATTAAATATCTCTACCTTTTAAACACTTTTTGTAACACCTCTGTCTTAATACATAGCCAATTTTTATAATAACTTTATCTAGTAAGAGCATATTTAAAATATTTAAGTCACATTCAGAATGTGTCAGGAATAATTTAGTTATAACTTATTTAAAAATTTGTTTTAATTCTATATTTTAATTCTATATTCTATATTTTATATCTTTATTTGATATAGATTTGTATTTTTTCTATCTATACTTTCCTATATTTTTAATTTTCTTTTATGAATTTGGTTTTCATGATATTTGGAGCATATTACTCTAATATTGATATCATTGTCATTTATAGTTCCTTTCATATAAGATAATTTATTTTTACTCTATATTAATTTGGAAATTTTTGGGTTTTTTACATAATAGTATGACTGTAATATCTGCTTTTTCTTGAATTCAGTAAGTAAATTTTATTCTAACTCCTTGTTTCATTCTGCATATGCCTGTTTTTGATCTATGCTTCTTGTAAGGAAAGGGTTGTAGGATTTTGCTTTCTTGTCCTTCCTCTCTCTTTCCCTTTCTCCTTCCCTCCTTCCCTTCTTTCCTTCCTTCCCCATCTCTCCTTTCCTTTCCTTTCTTTCTTTCTTTTCTTTCTTTCTTTCTTTCTTTCTTTCTTTCTTTCTTGCTACTGTATTTGTTACTAAATATTTTAAAAATGCTAATTTCTGCATAAAGTTATTTTAAAAACTGGCTATGTATTAAGACAGATGTTACAAGAATATTAAAAAGGAAGAAATATTTAATGCAAATTTGTAAGTCATAACATAATAAAATAGTAATCAATTCAGATAACACAAACAAAAGATGCCAAGCTAAATGGAAACTTTATAATGAAATCTTAAATATAGTTAGGGAGCCATTCCCCAACTGACAAATGGTCAAAGGATATGCAAAGAAAATTTACAGATGAAGAAATCAAAGCAATCTGTAATCATATGAAAAATTACTCTAAATCATTACTTATTAGAGAAATGGAAATTAAAACATCTCTGAGGTACCATCTCACACCTCTCAGACTGGCCAATATGACCAGAAAGGACAATGATCCATGTTGGAAGGGATGTTTGGGAAATCTAGGACACTAATACATTGTTGGTGGAGCTGTGAACTCATCCAACCTTTCTGGAGAGTATTTTGGAATTATGCCCAAAAGGCAACAAAAATGTGCATACCCTTTGATCCAGCAATACCACTACTGGGTGTATACCCTGAAGAGATTATGAAAAAGGGTAAAAACATCACCTGTACAAAAAATGTTCCCAGTAGCTCTGTTTGTGGTGGCAAAGAAATGGAAACTGAGGGGAATGTCTATCAATTGGGGAATGGCTTAACAAACTGTGGTATATGTATGTCATGGAACACTATTGTTCTATTAGAAACTAGGAGGGATGGGAATTTAGGGAAGCCTGGAAGGATTTGCATGAACTGATACTGAGCAGAACCAGAACATTATACACCCTAACAGCAACATGGGAGTGATGATCATCCTTAATGGACTTGCTCACACCAACAGGGCAACAATCAGGCACAATTTTGGTATATTTGCAATGGAGAATGTCATCTGTATCCCAAGAAAGAATTGTGGAGTTTGAACAAAGACCAAAGACTCAAAAAAAAGTTCTCTTGTTATTCAATTATGCTATATCTCATACTATATGTTTCTTCCTTAAGGATTCTTCTCTCTCATCACATTCAGCTTAGATCAGTGCATACTATGGGAACAATGTAAAGACTAATAAACTGCCTTCTGTGGGGGTGGGGGGCGGGAAGCAAGATTGGGGGAAAAATTGTAAAACTCAAAATAAACAAAAACCTTTCTTAAAAAAATATAGTTGGGTGGGCAACTAGATGGTGCAGTGGATAGAGCACCAGCCCTGGAGTCAGGAGTACCTGAGTTCAAATCCAGGTTCAGACACTTACCTAGCTGTGTGGCCTTGGACAAGCCACTTAATCCCATTTGTCTTGCAAAAAATCTAAAAAAAAATATAGCTGGGAGTTTATATTTTATATTTCCCATTTGTTTCTCCAGTATACTTTTTCTCTGAATTAGAAGTTGTTTCCATTTTTCTATTACATCATTGTTTGGTCATTTCCTAGAGGCTATTTTCTGCTGAACTCCAAACCTCCTTTAATTTGGAAAATCTTACTAGTGTTTCCACTTTACTCAATTTATTTATTTCTTTTAAACTTATCTAATTATTCTCCTCTTTTTTCTTCTTTCCTATTCAGTTAAATGGTTAATTCAAAATACTCCCTCATCTCTAATACTATAACTTCTTTTATTAGTTGTTTTTTGTGTTCTATAATTTATAAGAAAGGACTTTTTAAACTTTTCTCTTCACTAATTCCCTTTTTGTCTATTTTAAACATTTATTCTTTGTTTCATTACTTTTAAGATTATTCTTCTATTCTCTTCGTGCTTCTCATGGAATTAAAATTAGCAATTAAATGTACCATGTTTGATTTCTCTTATATACAGTTTCTACGAACTTATCTGGTAGATCTTGTCTCCTGACTCCTTTTTCTGTTGTATTTTTTCTCTTAGAAGCATCCATTCCTGAAGGTTATAAAAACACAAGTTTTACCCCAGGGCAGAAATTTCCTTCTATCCTAAATCTGCCTTCTCTATAATTATGTTTTTTCTCTTTTCCTATTGAATTTTCTCTTTAAGTCCTTGCCCTCTCAAACTTCTAGTTTTTTGTCCAGGAGTTCTTCTCCTGAGGTAAAATGTTTTCCATAGAAGCACAATTCTCAAAAAAAAGTTGAAGAATCATGGACTTCCATCAAAAAAATATCTATTTTCCCCAATGGGAGTATTCTTTCGTCTCTCCTTTCACTTTTTATCTCACCTTTTAAAGTACAATCATGTTCTATAATTTAGTCCCAAAAGCTATTGAGTCACCTGGGGAAAGAAGTGTATGTCTTAGTTTATAGTGTTTTATGTCTGCTTCTCCTCCATAACTTCTTTTTCTTTAAATTCTAATTTTATCTTGGGAAGATTTATAGGAACCAATACTGAATAAAGTAAATAGAACCAGAAGAATAATTTATACAATAACAACAATTATAAAGACAAACACCTTTGAAAAATTTCAGAGCAGATCAATGCTATTACAAAACATGATTCTAGAGAATTGATGATGCAGAATGTTACCCACTTCTTGACAAAAGATACATTTAAAAAATACATAACCAATATGGAAATTTGCTTTGCTTGACTATGTATATTAATTTCAGGTGTTTTGTTTTCAGGTTTTTTCCCATTAGGGAAGAATTGGAAGGGAGAGAAAGAGATTTTTGCTAGTTGAAAAAAATTCTGCTTTCACCTTTATTTTCTTGCCTATTTTTAAAAGAAATATATTTGTGGGCCTTCTGTTTTTGCTCTTTTAAAAAAAATCTTGTGTCTTTCATATTTGAATATTTTTCATTAATAATCTCTTGAGAAGGCATAATTTATTTCCTTATTTGTTCTTTCTTTTCCCAGTTGTATTTATTTATCGTATATCTGTTGTTTGAGATGTTTGCAAATCAAAGAATCCAATGACATCTTTTTTTGAAGAAATGCTTTAAATGACTTTCTTTTGAGTGCCCATCTTTTTAAATTAATTCTCAGACTCATGTTTGTCTAATAATCATTTATTTTAGCTTTCAGTTTGAGCTCTTTTGATTTTCAGAATATATTATTCAGTATATATGTTAGTTGAATTCCTTTCCTGGATATGTGAAAGTCTTTCTTCTAGAATTGTAGAATTTGTTTTTTGCCTTTGAAATTGTTAAGTCTTGGCCTTTGAAGCACAGAGGTGTTTTTTCTTCCTCAAGGAAGTGTGTGGATTCCTCCAAATGGTTCTCTATTTTCTGAGTTCAGGAGCTCTGGGCAATTTTCTTGCATTATATATTGTATTCTAGTGTTTAAGCTTTGTTTCTTGTGATATACTTTGCACATTAATTATGATAAATAGTCTGTAGCTATCCCTGTCTTTGATATCAATGTGTTTTGTTTATATAAAATTATGTTTTCTTTTTATTGCTTTTCCTTTTTCTTCTTACAACTTGTCCTTTACTTCTGTAAATTTATATTTCTAATTAATTGTTCTACTTTTTGTTTCTTTGTAGAGACTTATCAGTTTTGATGTTTTTCTATTCCACATTATTTTTGGGAGTTGGTTATGTTATTTTTTAATCTATATTCTTTTCTCAATGCTTGGATTTCTCTTTCAAGTTGTAATGGAGCAACTTGCTATGGTTCCATGTTCTCTTTGGATCATTAAAAGCAAACTAGGTAATTTTGATTGCATTAAATTAAAAATCTTTTGCACAGACAAACTCACTGTAATCAGGATCAAAAGAAATGTAGTAAATTGGGAAATAATTTTTACAACTAATATTTCTGACAAAGGACTCCTTTCTAAAATATACAGAGAACTGAGTCAATATTTCAAAAAAAATTGTCCCCAATTGGCAAATGGTCAAAGGATATGCAAAGGCAATTTACAGTTGAGTATATCAAAGTGATCCATAGTCATGAAAAATTGCTCTAAATCATTACTTATTAGAGAAACGCAAAATTAAAGTATCTCTGAGATACCACCTCACACCTCTCAGACTCGCCAATATGATCAGAAAGGACAATAATGTTGGAAATGATGTTGGAAATCTGTTGGTGGAACTGTGAATTTATCCAACCTTTCTGGAGAGCAATTTGGGATTATGCCCAAAGGGCAACAAAAATGTGCATACCCTTTGACCCAGCAATACCACTACTGGATCTATACCCTGAAGAGATGATGAAAAAGAGTAAAAATATCACTTGTACAAAAATAAAGCCCTGTTTGTGGTGGCAAAGAATTGGAAATTAAGTGAATGTCCTTTAATTGGGGAATGGCTTAACAAACTGTGGCAGTATATGTATGTCATGGAACACTATTATTCTATTAGAAACCAGGAGGGATGGGAACTCATGGAAGCATGGAAGGATTTGGATGAACTGATGCTGAATGAGATGAGCAGAACCAGAAAAACATTTTACACCCCAACAGCAACATGGGGGTGATCAACCTTGATGGACTTGCTCATTCTATCAGTGCAACAATCAGGGACAATTCTGGGCTATCTGTAATGGAGAATGCCATCTGTATCCTGAGAAAGAATTGTGGAGTTTGCACAAACACCAAAGACTATTACCTTCAATTTAGAGGGGGAAAAAACCCATTATCTTATGTAATTTTGCTATCTCTTATACTATATTTTTGTTCCTTAAGGATATGATTTTTCTCTCATCACATTCAACTTAGATCAATGTATACCATGGAAACTATGTAAAGACTAACAGAATGCCTTCTGTGGGGGATGGGGGAAGGAAGCAAGAAGGGAAAAAATTGTAAACCTCAAAATAAATAAAATCCATGTTCTCTTTGGAATCTATGGGATTCTATGTTTCATCAAATGCTTGTTCTGATTTCTTTGTTTTACAATATTTATTTAGAGAAATTTTCAATCTTTTAGATATAATTTTGTTCACCTTGTTTTTTACTTTTAGTTTTTGTTCTTTGTCTTACCACACACACACACACACACACACACACACACATGCATATATCTGTATATATTCATTTTTTTGCAAGGCAATGGGCTTAAGTGACTTGCCCAAGGTCACACAACTAAGTAAGTATTAAGTATGTAAGGATGGATTTGAACTCAGATCCTCCTGACTCCAGGGCTGGTGCTCTATCCACTGTGCCACCTAGCTGCCCCTTCTTAAAATAATTATATAGAGAAATTTTCAGTCTTTTAGACATACTGTTGTTCACTTTCCCTTCATTTCTAAAGAGGACCACTGGTATCACAGGGTAATGTTTTGACCGGATTTAAGTGAGACAAAGCTTTTGGTAACTTCCCTGTTAATCTATCTGCTTGTGGTCTAGGATTTTAATTGAAGTTTCTACTTTATTCTTTTTTCCTTCCATTCTTCTCTTACTTTCTGACTCTTTCAAATGGTTGATTTAATCCTGCCACAGAACCTCAAAAAAAGGTCTCTGACCTTCTTTTAATGTTGGGGAATTTGCTTTTTACTGGCCTTGCCCCATTCTCCAAGTAACTTCTAGGTACTTCTAGGTCTTTAACTGATTAACAATCCAGTTTTCTCTAGGCACAGAAAAACTACCTACCTAAATCTTCAAATGTTTTGTTCAGTTGTTCAGTTTGCTGATTTTGACAATATTTACGGGGTGGGGGGTTATAGGAGTCAGAGGTGGGTTGGGGTGGAGTGGATGGATTGGTTGATATAGATAGCGTTTCTGCCTCCAGGCTGAGCTGTCACCTTAAGCAGAGGGAGAAGGTCTCTTTTGTGTGCCTCCCCTTCCTCTACATGTGATTGGGCACAGCTGATGTTAGTTGCTTGTTGAGTCCATAAATTGTACTAAGAGTAGAGCTGCAATTGCAGCAGTACAAGTATCAGTCCTGTCTAAGGAAGATTATCAGATGAGATCAACTAAATTTAAAAATATATGTAAGTGGTAGAAAAGAAACTAGCCAGGATTTCCACAGTTAGGAGGGAACTGTGATCCCAGAACTGAATCCCTATACTAGGAATGGGAGTAATGGGAAATGAAATGTATGAATTACATTCATGTCCTTCCATTATTTGATAATGAAGTGGCATAAAAAATGTCACTGTTAAAATTTATAACCAGAAAAAGGGGTAGCCAAAGTGATAGAAGCCAAATGGACAGCCCATAAGGCTGCTCTGATTACCATGAGATTTAAAAAGATCTAGAGGATCTAATGAGCAATAATTATATAGGATGAGAACACACAGATGGATTGCCATCTGCATCACTGGAGGGATAAGCAATGAGATCCCAGATCCACAGAAATGATGAAGCATGTAATTCACTGAACCCTATAGTCCTTAGTATGGGAAATAAAAAAAGGAAATGTGAAGAACAGTCCCTGACCTCAGGGAGCTCAGAGTTTCATTGAGGAGACTACTTTTATACACCTGTTCAGAAAATATATTTGAAAGACAAGATGGTATATTAGTTAGAGAGCCAGTTTCACAGACTGGAAGACCTGGGTTCAAGGTAAGAAGATGCTGATCTAAATTGGTTCAGGAAATTCATCTGAACTTATAAGAATCAAAACCTATGATCTGATGACTGCAGGTCATTAGATAGAAACAGAAAATAATTTCAGAGGAAGAAAAACTTTCAAGTATGTTACAATGATCAGAGGAAGAATTTCTAATGATTTTAAATGAGATGATTTAAAAATAGCATTTTCTCTTATTTGTTGTAAAATACAAAGAAAAACAGTTAATCTTTAACTGATTTTTTTTTCATCTTAGGTCATTCCAAAAAATTTTAAAAACAATTTAATTTCAATTGCATTAATAGAAAAAAGGTCCATAAGAATTAAAGACATTATCAAGTTAAACTTAAAAATAGTTTTCCCCTCTTTTGATAATTTTCTATGTTTGAAAAAGTTTCTTGATTGGGTTCAATTGGCTGATACTTTATTATTTGAAAGAGACTGCCATTTTCATTAAGCTGTTGGAAGGATTTTAAAGTTTACCTCAGCTGAAAACCACTCCAGATATTGCAGTTCCATGTCAGTCTTCCCCTTTCTCTTTCAGATGTAATAAAAACAGTTTATTTTTATAAATCAAAATTTTTATTTTACTATTTTTTTATTTTTTTCCTTATAGGAGTTCTATGTCTTATTCAGGCCTGCATATACCTAGTGAATCTTTTATCATTTCATTTGTGAAGCTGCTCACTTCTATGTTGCTTATGGCTAAATTTGCCTTGCTGATTTAAGTATTTAGAGTGTTAAAAAAATCTAGAGAGAATTATAAATATTAAATTTTTGCTTGAGAAGAATATATCTTAGGGAAAAATAAGAGTCTGTAAAATGGTGTTTTCTTGAAGAGGACTTTGTGAGCTACATAAAAGATCAATTTTACTGGTAGGGAAGTTTATACCTTGTAAAGAATACCTTAAGCAACTTTTTGTAATAAATATATTGTTCCAAGAAAACCTGATATAATTATGACTTACAAAAAGGGTTAACATATGTGGAATTATGACTTATGTGATGCATATTAGCAGCCTCAGGAACCTCTTTCCCTAATACTCTCAGATAACTATTTTACCTTGGTTGCACATTTCAGAATTAGAAAGTATACAGTTTCTTTGTGATAACTATTGCTCTCTCCTAACTGTTCTTTTAAAATAATATCTTACATTAATTCATTACTTTAAGGATTACAAAAACATACAGCATTTAAAGATTGTTAGGGTAGGTGCTATTATCTCCATTTTTCAGATGAGGAAATTGAGTTAGAAAGAAGAAACTTGCCAGCAGTTAAAATTCAGAGACATTACCTTGCTGACTATGGTCTATATAGTTAAAGCTATGGTTTTTCCAGTATTGAGGCATTGTCATGAATAAGAAAAGCTGAAAACAAGAATCATTATTTTTGAGTTTTGGAGCTGGAGAAGACTTTTGGGAGTTTCTTGGACATCAGGGACATCAAATCAGTCAATACTTAAAGATATTAATTCAGACTACTCATTGGAAGATTACAGGCAAAAGAAGAGGATAGAAGAGAATGAAATGGATGGATAGTATCATGGAAGCAACAAACATGAGCTTGCCTATTTGGGAGGTAGATGAGAATAAAAGAGCCTGAAATGCTATGATTCATGTGGTTATGAAGACAACAGTTCGACTGAACAACAAGGGGCAGCTAGGTAGTGCAATGGATAGAGCACAGGTCTTAGAGTCAGGAGGACAGGAGTTCAACCAGCCTCAGATGCTTACCACTTAACCAGTGGTGTGACCTGGGGCAGGTCACATAACCCTGATTGCCTCACATTTAGGACCATCTCCAGTCATCCTGATTCATCTCTGGCCACTGGACCCAGATGGCTCCAGAGGAGAAAGTGAGACTGGTCACTTAGCACAGCTTCCTCTCATTCAAATCCAATTCAAGTGCTTGTCATGTCATTACCTCCCTGATGTCATGGTCTTCTTTGAGAACAAACATTATTATTATTTATTATTATTATTGTTGTTGTTATTATTATTATAGATTATGAATCCATACTTAGGACAGGAACAGAATCATACCCAAAGCATATTTTATCAAGGTGATTGGCATAAGCCTTCCAATTTGGGGGAAGAAATCTCTATTCTGTGAACACCAGATGATTAGGCAATAACTCACAGACCTAATCAATGAGCTAGATGGTCAAAGTTCTGTCAGTTGGTAAATTGTGATTTTAACCCAAATATAGTTAGAAGACATAGGTTTGACTCCTAGCTGATACTAGCTGTGTGACCAAATCAATTCACACACTGAGCCTCAGTGTCTGCAACTATAAAATAGAAATAAAGAGAAAATATTATTTTTATGAAGAAAGTATTTTGCTTACCTAAAAGTACAATGTGAATTAATTATTATTAAAAAATTTCTGAGGTTCATATTCACAAATCAATTATTGACCATCCTTTTCCTTTTTTTCTTCAGTGAAAAGTGAATCAACTTTTTAACATTACCATATGTAGCAGACTTCTGAGGTATGTTACTCTATGGGTCAGTGAAGAGGAGCTATTAGAACTTTATTGCATGAGTCTCTGAGAAGTTTCATTTAAAAGAGATAATGTTGTTGTTTCTTCTGAGTGAAGGACACTCAGAGACTCTCAGGGGAGTAAAATGATGACTGAGTGGGAATTTGGAGCTGAATGTAGTGGCAACAAGGTTCTCAAGGTTCAGAGACTAATTATATGAATAGATTTTAATGGAATTGAATGAGGGGGTGTCAAAAAAAAGGAACGGATGTTTGATTAGGGACTACAGCCTATGTGTTGAGGCAGCAAATGGCTGACCTGAGGCTTCAGAGATTCCAATGAGAAGAATGGGTAGAACAGAGTAAAATATTGCTAACTTATTTCACTCTGGCAGATCTGAGATGGTGAAGGGTTCTAATGTCACTCTTCCCATCCCCTCCATGCCAGAGACTACAGTATTTTATGCCAAAGGATATCATTATTCTATAAAGTTATCCTTCAGATTTCTGTTAAAGTTGCTTGAATTTTTGCCCACAATAAAATTTGATATATCCTCACTGCTTTTTAATCTGTATCTCTGCAGTTGTGAATAGGTACCTGTAAATGAGAGAAGCAATGATTGCTTTAAATACATAGAACTGAAAAAAAAGAGCTAAGGTTCAAATGCTAATTCAAAAATATTAGGCTTTCTTCTGACTAGGGGCTTGACCCAAATGAGAATGAATGATATTGACATAATAATAATAATAATAATAATAATAATAATAAATAATCACAATAACAAAAAGATTAAATGATATGAATATAGACCATTAACCTTAGGCAATGTCTGAACCATGAGCAAGCAGGTTTGGTGGAAGGAGACTTGATGAGTAAGACACAAGTACTTCTAGCAAGTTCTCACCCCACATTGTTCTCTTCCAGTCAATTTAAAGGATTCCATCTGCTTCTGAGTAAGAGGTAAAGCCTTCAGAGGGGAGATAGATGGTATTTCCCTAATTAAAATAATTGAAACCCCAGAAATTGCTATAGATACAATCTTTTAAGGTTCTATGTTGCCCTTTTTGACCATTTCCCTTCCAAGACTGAATTAAAATTTTACGATTTCACTTTTATGAAAATTCTGAGAGGAGAGGGTGTCACACATTAGAACCTGCATTGGGCTCCAAACTTCACTTGGGAATCATCTTACTTGGACAGATGAGAATTTTAAACTTCAACTTGAGTCAGAGCTAATATCAAAGGAATGGTGGCAAAAATGAACTTCTTAAAAGGGCTGCACTAGGGAAGGAGTAGCTTTTAGAAATAGCTTGGTAATTTACTCCTAGACAGGTAATTTATCTAAAGCCTTAACTTGGGATAAACCATAACCCTTTCAAAACCTGTGAGGCTAAATGGATAGAGCTTGTCTATTCTAACAAGAAGAACAGAAAATGATGAAAGAAGGAAAAAAAGTAAAAAAACATTAATCACATAAAAATCAATCAAAAAAGGCTTCACATAATGGCATGAGTGTGTGATTTAGATTCAAGTCAGACAACAAAGAGAATAACTATCAAAATTTAGAAATGCAGCCTGGAAATCTTTATTGGTATGGTATCTCTGCATTCTAATTTTTTTTCCTACCATACTTAAGGTGGTTTAATTTTTCAATATTGGATGTTCTCCAGCTGACTGAAATGTGCATTGAAAACTTCCTACAACTGTACTTAAAATTGTATTTCCCCTGGGTAAATCAAACCCCGAGCATTTGTTTGTGGTTTAATGCTGCACTGGAGTGTGGAAATAGCTCAACATTTTGAATGTGTGTTCCATCATTCCATAATGATAAAAAACAAACTGCTAAGGGGAAGCCAGGCCAATACCTGTAAAGGGGTTTTGTTTATAGGGGAGAACCTGCCATGAATTTCTTTTTAATGCATCCAGTGTTATCCATTTCCCACATCTGCTCCTTCATTTATGACACCAAAGCCTTTTGACAGCTTATTGATTAGTAAATTCTTTACTTTACTTCAGACAAAGAATACTCTTGCCTGTATATGGTTCATTTTTCCTGCATGCATGGTACCTGCTTGGTATAAGACTGCTGTATTGCTATAGTAAGTTAACTATTGAAAATTCAGTTTAGAAAATATTTATTAAGCAACTGCTTCATAATTACTGTGATAGATGATCCATCTATTTGGAAACCTGTATCTCTTGGTATTCTGTGTGTGTGTGTGTGTGTGTGTGTGTGTGTGTGTGTGTGTGTGTGTGTGTATGTGTATGGTTTTCCAATATGAAAAAAGAAGCTAGAGGAGAGGCAGAACGATATAATATATATCTATATATCTATATATAGAACACTTGGAGGCACTATGACTTAAGATTCAAATCCTTTCTGTATATTTACTAGATATGTTGCCATGGACAAATCACTTACCTGTTCTGTGCCTCAATTTCTTTATGTTTAAAATGAAAGGTTTGGATTAGATGGCTTTTAAGGTCTCTTCCAGCTCTACATCTATGGTTCTCTTTCCATACCCTTTCCTTTTTCTTCATTATTGCCTCTTTCCCCATTTCAAGTACTCAGTGTCTTCTTTTTATCTAACCTCTTTTTGATTTCAAAATAGGAAAATGTGCTATAGTGTGCAATTTATTTACTGACACTTGTGATTACACTTTATTGTGCATTTGCTAGTTAATGTATTTTCTAACTCAATTCATTTGCATTTTAAATCTTTAGTCTCTCTCCCTGTGGAATGAAAGGGCTCATTTCCAATTAAAACCACTTTTAACATCACAAACAGGGAAGTAATATAATGTTTTTGGTTAGGGATTCCATGCCAAAAAGCCAAAAAAGTTAATTCTAAAGCTAAATCTGATTTAGGTTATTTTTAGAAAGAAATGAAAGAAGGAAGAAAGAAAACAAGCATTAGACATCTATTACATATCAAGCCCTGTGCTTAACATTTTATGAATATTATCTCCTTTGATTGTTCTATTGTTTTCTCTATTTTACTTGAGGAAACTGAGGCAGTAAGAGGTTAAGTGACTTACTCAGCATCACAAAAGCTAGTAAATGTCTGAGGCCAAATTTGAACTCAGTTCTTCCCAACTCCAGGTCTGGCACTCTATCTACTATGTCACTTTGTTATTTTTAGAGTGGCTGGGAATCTCTCATCTATTGGAGAGAATGTCTTTAGTGGCTGGAAGCTGAGGAGGTTGACTCTCCAATTTTTGCATCTTAAACCTACTCTACCTTTTTTTACTTGAAGACAGGCAGAATACTTCGATTCTTTCCTTACCTTCAGAGATTCCAGGATCATTGAATTTTTTTTTTGTTTTTAGAATCTAATAATAATTTTGTGTGGCATCCATTTTTTTTCTGATGTGTTGGAATATATCCCTGATGTGTTAGAATATGGGAGATTCCATCTCCTATCAATGATGACAAAATGTGTTAATAAATCATTTTTATCTTTCAGAGTTCCAGAATTTTAGATATAGCAGGAACTTCATTCTCCATCAGTTGATCAATTGATTGATCAGTTAATCAAAAGTTCTAATTAAATACTTAGCATTGGGGCTACTTTTAGACAGAAACAATCTTGTCTTTGAGGAGACTGAATTCCAATAGGGAAGACAGCACATAAATAACAAGGTAGGTGTAGCATGTATTTAAAGTAGTGGAGGAGAAGGTATGAAACTAAGGGAGACAGAAAAAGTCCTATTGCAGAGGTGAAATTTGAACCGGGACTTAAAGGATGCCAGGGGAATTAAGATGTAGAGTTCAAGAGGTTGAACTTTCCATTCTTTGACCCTTCACTCTTTCCCTCCTTCCTACTCTCCATCCAATTAGTTGTCAAGTTCTGTTCTTTCAACTTTCATAAAATTGATTATATATGAGAGATATGTGTATCTTTTCCTTGACACTGTCATCACTACTGCGCACACTTTGAAAATCTCAAATCTGTACTATTGTTGTAGCTATCTGATTAGTTTCCCATCTTCAAGTCCCTCTACATTCTAATCCATCATTAATTTAGCTATCAAATTAATCTTCCTTAAGTATGGGTCTGACTGTTCCACTCTACTCCTCAATAAACTCCAATAGATCCCTATTAACTGCAAGAGTAAATATAAGATCTTTTAAAATCTTTAATAACTCAATCACTTTCTACCTTCCTGCTCTTCATATTGCATAAAATGTAATACAGTGATGTTAACTTCTTTGCTGTCCCTTGTATGACTCCCTATCTCCTGACTCTCAAGTATTTTCATTGACTTTTCCCCTTGCTTGTAATTCTCTCCCTCCCTATTTCTTTGGCTTTCTTTAAGTATAAGCTTAAATTTTATCTTCTGTTGAGAAACTCTTCTTAAACTCGGTTCTTTTCCTCTGAGATTATCTTCAAATTATCCTGTATTGAATTTATTTGTACTTAGTTTGAGTGTTTTCTCCTCCATTAGACTACAAACTCTTTAAGGACAGGGATTATTCCCCTGCTTTTCTTTGTTTCCTCATTGTAGATGATTAATATATACTTATTGATTGAAAAATTAATAAACATGACAGTGTAGTTGGATTGTAGAATGTATATAGAGGACACCTTGTCTGAAAAAGAATATATCTATAATATCTTAAAGGTTATTCAACCATTACCTGAAGACCTCCAATGAGTGGAATTTCATTAATTTCAGAGGTAGCTAATTTTTGTACAGTTTTTAACTGCTAATAATTATTCCTTAGAATAAATTTAAAAGTGCCACCTTACAACATTCATCCATCTTTGTATTTTCCTCCTAAGATCTTAACTTAAAAAAAAAAAACCAAGGTCTCCAACTGCATCAGGGACCATAACCCTCTACTGGATTCCAATGACTGGAGGAGAGATATGAGGCTGATGCCTTTGCACAGCTCTGCCTCACTTGAATTCAATTTTCTAGTGAAATGACCTCCTGATATCATTGGTCCTCTTCAAGAATGAAGGGTGAACAGCAACCTGTGAGGGTCAACTTGAAAAAAAAAATTGAATTCACCATATGACAATCCTTTAAATTCTTGAAGATAGCTATCATGCCCTTATCCCCACACCTTCCCAAAATCTTCTCTTTTCCCAATATATTTATGTATCCTTAAGAAAGCTACTTGACTTATTTTTTGGGAGAAAACCACCACCAAAATTATAAAACTGAACCAGTAATTTGATTAGAATTATAAGGATTACAGTTCAAAGAGTAATTTAATTAGAATTATAAGGATTACAGTTTTAAAGAAGTCTGAATTAAGGGGAATAGGGTTCTAGTCTTGGTCTTTCTGTAAACTAATGTGTGAATTTGGGCATATCTTCATTTCTAGAGACCCTTTCATTTCTTCATCTGTAAAATGAAGAGGTGGGAGCTAATGATCTCTTAAAGCTCTTCTCAGTTCTATTAGTCAATTAATCTATGATTCTAATTGTCTGCTCAGATCACTGCTTAATCAAACTAATTATGCTAGTTAAAAACATTGGGGGAAAAAACCACTGAGTGAACAGAAAATGGTGGATTATATAGTCTCTGTCTCTCTGTCTCTCTGTCTCTGTCTCTGTCTCTGTCTCTCTCTCTGTCTCTCTCTGTCTCTCTGTCTCTGTCTCTGTCTCTCTCTGTCTCTCTGTCTCTGTCTCTGTCTCTGTCTCTGTCTCTGTCTCTGTCTCTCTCTCTCTCGACTTCTGTTACTCAGAAGTCCTGCAAAGTTTGGAGTAGTGGGAACTAAATCATGTGCCCCTGACTTTCTAAGGGGCACTGGATTTGAAGTCAGAGGACCTATGTTCAAGTCTCAACCCTGCTATTTAGTACCAGTGTTACTTTATGTCACTTCTGTGGACCTCAGTTTCTTCATCTTTAAAGTGAGGGTTTGGTTTAGAAGATTTCTAAGGTTTCTTACAGTTTTAAATTTGTGATGCTGGGTAATGTGATTTTTGCAACTCCTTTTCTCTTTCTCCATCTATTTCTGCTGATATTCATGAGAACAAAACTATAAGGTCATAGTTTACCACCACCTCTTGTGGTTACCTTTCTGTACTCACATTATGTTTTTCTCCTTCTACAACATGAAATCCTAAACTTTAAAAAAAATTTTGTTTTGTTTTTTTTTGCAAGGCAGTGGTGTTAAGTGGCTTGCTCAAGGCCACACAGCTAGGTAAGTATCAACTGTCTGAGGCCAGATTTGAACTCAGGTACTCCTTACTGCAGGGCTGGTGCTCTATCCACTGTGTCACCTAGTTGGCCCTTTAAAATTTTTTTAAAAAATCATGGATCACTTTGACAATCTCTCAATGAACCTGTTCTCAGAATAAGGTTTTTAAGTTTAAAAAATAAAGTATGTAGGCTTACAAGAAAATCAAAGGTTAGGAAAAGTACATTTGTAGTTTTTCCTCATTGAAGTTTACTTACCTCCTGTTGGGGATTGTTAAGTACCCTTGCGCTCTCTCTCTCTCTCTCTCTCTCTCTCTCTCTCTCTCTCTCTCTCTCTCTCTCTCTATATATATATATATATATATATATATATATATATATATTTATATATAGCTGATCTAGCTTTCCAGTGTCAATATTCAAAATATGATAGTTCAGATGTGGTTTCTGAAGTACCATGTAAGCTAGATTTTTTTTTTTTTGTCAATTCTCCACTAAAATTACTCCATTTTGAGAAATGAATTGGGTTTTCTATGTTTAATTTTTATTCTAATTCTGCATCTGACTTTCTGGACTTGGTCACCTGGCTCACCTAGACAGTGTAAAGACATGGAGATGGATGATAATGTTATGAGTGTGGAAGTGTGGAAGCAGCATATGGTTAGACAATAGAATGTGTGGAGGGAAAAAAATTATAGGAAAGTTGAAAAAAAAATTATAGGGACTTTAAAAATCAACTAGAAGATCCCAATCAAGAATCCCATCTTTTACATCACAAGCAAATGATTATTCTGTTTTTGTTTGAAGATCTCCAGTAAGGGAGAACCTATACTATCTTCAATCTCTTATTTCCACCCTCAGTTTTGACCTCAGCACTTTATTTATTTTCCAATTACATTCAAAGATAGTTTTCAACATTCATCCTTTTTTCAAGCTTTTGCATTCCACATTTTTAGTATTTTTAAAGTGCTTAAGTTTATATTAGCTTTTCTTGGATGAATTTTAACATTTAATTCATACTAACTCTTTAATCCAATAACCTCTTCCTCTGCCTCCATCCTTTTTTACAGGAAACTATTAAGTAGGACTGCCACTCATCCATTTTTTTTTGTGAATTTGATTTATGGAAACTTGAGGGCAGACCTTTGTCTTTCTTAAACTTTATCTTATGAGACAGTCCATAATCCTTTCATAGAAAGATCTTTTCTTGGATTTTGTGTTTTAGTCTGGAAAAAAAAAAATTTTTTTTTTACTAGTCTAGCCAACAGATTACACTCTCTCTTCCTTCCTGGTACACTTAGCCTGTTCTTTTCTTCTGAAGGCCCTCATAGCTATAATCTTTTGTGCTGCAAATTTTCAGCTTCCAAACCTATAGGCACCATCTATCTGTGCCATTATGGTGGGAAACCAATCAGATACAGTCAGGCGAGACTTTGTCTTTCTCTATAAAATATGTGACCCTTTTCTGCATTGCATCCTGACCCTTGTATATTTTCTCATCAAGCTGACCCCTGATATCTCTTCTAATGCTGTGATTTTGTGACTGATGATTGTGACTGTAGGTTCATAATTAACCAGTTTCATTAAATTTTCATGACAAATTTTGAAAGAAAGTTCTTGCAAAAGTAATTCCTTATTCACTGAAGCTTTATAGTTACATCTTTTCACGTAAGATTTTCAAGAATTTTTGAATAAAAAAAGCAGTTTTATGAATGGAAAAAAACAAGAAGTTTGTTACTCTTACAGTAGAAATATAGTAGTTTAGGTCACAAAATGCATATGTTTTGAATGTAAAAGGATTATCTAGGATTCAGATTATTTTATCCATAGTCAATAGATAAGAATTAAAGATATAAACAGCAATTAGACCTTTCATAATTGTATTTGATTTAAAGGTTTTACTTTCTTTTGCTTTTTTTTTAAATAATGGTTTATTTCTCACCAATTGCATGTAAAAATAATTTTTAAAAACATTTTTCTTTTTTAAATTTTGAGTTCCTCCCTCCTTTCTCCTCTCCCTGAGATGGTAAGCAATTTGATATAGTTTATTTATGTGCAATCATGTAAAGCATTTCCCAATTAGTTATTTTGTGCAAGAAGATGATACAAAAAAAGGAAAAATGAAAAAGAAAGGAAACAAAGGAAAGAAGGAAATTAAAGGAAGGAAGGAAGGAAGAAAGTGAAAAAATAGTAAGTTTCATCCTGGATTTAGACATATCAATTCCTTCTCTGAAGGAAGATAGCATTTTTCATGATGAGTTCTTTGGAATTTTCTTGGATCACAGTATTACTGATAATAGCTAAATTATGCAGTTTTCCATCACAGAATATTTCTGTTACTGTGTATAATCTTCTGCAGGTTCTGCTCACTTCACTTTGTATCAGTTCATGTAAGTCTTGCCAAGTTTTTCTGAAACCATCTTGCTTGTCCTTTCTTAAAGCACAATGATATTCCATTACAACAATATACCACAATTAGTACAGTCATTCCCCAATTGATGAGTATGCCCTCAATTTTTCAACTCCTTGCTACCACAAAAGAACTGCTATATAAGTATATTTTTGTGCAAATAAGTTTTTTTCAATTTGTAAAAAGTCTTATCTTTGGGATACAGTACTAATAGTGGTTTGTGGTTTTGTTCAATTTTCATTATCAAAGAGGACCAATGATATAAGGAAGGTGACATCTTGACTTGCAAATGAGTTAGATTTAAAGTGAGGCAGAGCTATGCATAGTCATCAGTTTCACTTTCTCTTCAGGTGCCATCTGGATTGAATGGCCAGAAAAGGATCCAGATGACTGGAGATGGTCCTGAGTGCAGTGAAAGACCTTGACTTTTTAAGTTTTTTTTTTTTCCAAGGCAATGGGGTAAATTAGCTTGCCCAAGGCCACACAGCTAGGTAATTATTAAGTGTCTGAGACTGGATTTGAACCCAGGTACTCCTGACTCCAGGGCCGGTGCTTTATCCACTGAGACACCTAGCTGCCCCGACCTTGACTTTTTAAAGCTAGCTCTTTCCCAGGGCACACTTTGACTGAGGCAATGCCTATTCAGTCATTAAGGTTAGATAAGAGAGATGAAGCAGAGAGGACAAGAATGACCACTTCCAAAAAAGAAGAAAAGCATGTTGAGAGGGTAAGTGATTAAGGCAGGTGAAAAAGATAAAAAAGCAATGAGTCTCTTTTGAATAGTCCAAAAAAAAAAAAGACAAAACAGTCTGGGAGTGGAAGACCCTCCCAGCAGAACAGAAACACCTGCTGTGTGATTCCATTCTAAACTAATCAGGGTCCAGAAATAAAGTAGAGGAAGCAAACAACACCCCTAATTTATGCCAATGCAAAATTACTGGACAAAATATTAGCAGAGGCTGCAACAACATGTTTAAAATATTTTACCCTATGACCAGAAATGTATTATTAGGAGAACTGTAATAACAAAAATAATACAAATTATATAATTATATGATTATATCAGTAGAGTCAGAAAAGGTGGTATTGTTGCATCTAAGGATAGCACAATTTTATAGTCCTTTGGGCATAGTTCTAAACTGTTCTCCAGAATTACTGGATCAGTCCACATCTTCATCTACAATTAGAGTCCTAATTTTCCCACACCCTCTCCAACATTTATTGTTTTCTTTTCTGTAATATTATACAATCTGATAGGTGTAAGGTGGTACCTCAGAGTTGTTTTAATTTGTATTTATTTAATCAATAGTGATTTAGAGAATTTTTTCATGTGACTATAAATAGCTTTAATTTCTTCATCTGAAAACTTCCTATTCATATCCTTTTATCATTGAAAGTTTTCTTTCGTTGAAATTAGGAAACTATGGCTTAAAAAATTAAAAACTCAGTTTTCTGACAGAATCTTACATTTTTACCCCTTTCACTGATTTTAGGTTAGATAGATTTCCTATGATCAGTTTAAAATCGTTAAAGGAATCAGATATTTTAGCTTGGAGAGGAAGCTTAATGGCCATCGAGTCTAACTCATACCTGAGAATGAATCTGCTGAAACATAGCTGATAGCTGTGGATTAGGGATTTCTAGGGAGGAGGACTTGATAGAGTGTTCATTTCACTGTAGGATAACTTTCATTGTTAGGAAGATTCAGAAAATCTAAACTTGCTTCTTTGTAACTACCACTTATTTCTTGTTCTTTCTGAGGTCCAGTCTAGTTCCTTTTCCACATGCCATTTTTCATCTACTTGAAGACAACTATTACATTTCCTCAATCCTTTCTTTTACAGTCTCAATTTCTTCAATCAGTCTTCATATAATATAGACTTGAGGTCTTTCACCAATAAGTTCTTTAATCAATCTTCAAATAATACAAACTTAGAGCCTTTTGTCATTCTGGTTGCTCTCTTACAGACACTCTCGAATTTATCAATGTCCTTCTTAAACTATGTAGTCTCTAGAAAATAAACAATGGACTGAATAGGAGTATTCCTAAAACAGATTAGAGCAGGACATCATCTTTTTTTTCTTGTAAACTATGTCTTTCTCTTAATGCATTCTGATTGTATTAGGCTTTTTTTGAATATCATTGTACACTTTTGACTTATTAAGTTTTTTAGATCATTAAAATCCATAGTTTTTTTTAGACAAATTACTGTTTTTCTAGCCATATCTTTCCTATGTTGTACTTGTGAAGTTGATGGGATTTTTTTTTTGGTTTTTGCAAGGCAATGGGGTCAAGTGACTTTCCCAAGGTCACACAGCTAGGTAATTATTAAGTGCCTGAGGCTGGATTTGAACTCAGGTCCTCCTGACTCCAGGGCCAGTGCTCTATCCACTAAGCCAATTAGCTGCCCCCTTTTCCCCTATATCTTCTACTGCTGAGTGAAGCTAGATACAATCATGAAACCATACTGGATAGGTTCATTGCAAATTTATACAACACAATCTCAATGAACTTTTGTAATTCTTTATGCTTTCCTAAGAAATTTGCTATCTCACTTACAGCAGCTGCTATTCCAAATCTTTTCGTTTCTCCTCATCATTTTTCTCCTCACATCCCTTTCTTCACTCTCTTAACTGTTGAACTTGCCTTATATTTGATCAAAGAAAATTTAAGTTATGGTTTAAGAACTCCCTTTCTCCACTTCTTATATCATATCACATAGAACTTTCTTCATTATTTCTCTTTTTCTTTGATCTTTGATGATAACAGACCTTTCTTCTTGCCAAGGTAAACTTCTACCTGCTCCCTTGTTTACTGACCTTATTCTGTGGCAAATTTCCCCCACAATTTTTCTGAACTTCAGTTTATTCCTGTCTACTGACTACTTTCCTCCTGCTTATAAATGTACCCATTTTACTTCTATCCTTTAAAAAACCCTACTCAAATCACCATTCCCCTATGTTTTATTTGATATTTCTCTTATCTTTCTTAGTTAAACTCCCTGAGACAACTATATTTTGGTACCTCCAATTTATTCCTTTCATTTACTTCTTTTTTATGTTTTTTTATTTTTTTTTTTTAGGTTTTTGCAAGACAATGGGGTTAAGTGGCTTGCCCAAGGGCACACAGCTAGGTAATTATTAAGTGTCTGAGACTGGATTTGAACCCAGGTACTACTGACTCCAGGGCCAGTGCGTTATCCACTGCGCCACCTAGCCACCCCCTTTCATTCACTTCTAAACCCTTTCCATTCTGACCTTTTTATTTAATTGAAATTGTCCTTTCCAAAGGACAATTTCTCTTACTAGTTAAATCTCATGACCTTTTGTTAACCTCCTTCTTTCCTCATGATTTATCTGCAACTTTTGACACCGAAACACTTTGATGACCATCACTTTCTAGATATTCTCTGCTCTCAAGTTTTTTTGACACTATTTTCTCCTGGTCTCCTGATACCTCCTTAACTTCTCTTCCTCAGTCTCTTTTGATGGGTCTTTACCCATATCGTACCCATTAATTGTAAATGATTCTCAATGCTATGTCTTGAACTCTCTTCTCTTTTCTCTGTCTTTATTTTTAAAATGGCTTATTAGATTTATGAAATAAATCAAGCATTTCCATAGCATAGTACAATAAAAAGATGATTGAATATGCAAATGCAAATCTGTTATCCACAACTTGCTATTCTGTTCAAATATGCAACAAATTGTCATGTAAATTTTTTCTTTCTTTTTCTTCTCTCTCTGCCTACCTATAGTAGAGATGGCTGCCATTAAACACTAATATTTGTGTATTTGCATATCAGTATATATACATATATATATATATATATAATTATTCTATACATACTTCTATTTACCAGTTCTTTTGAATGCAGATGGCATATTCATCTATTCTTCATAGTTAATTTGGCTATTTATAAAAGACAAAATAACTTGTTCACTCAAGTCATTCTTAGAACAATATTGCTGTTACTGTATACAATGTTCTCCTGGTTCTGCTCATTTTGTTCATTGTTTCTTGTAAGTATTTTCATGTTTTTCTAAAATCATTGAGTTCATCTTTTCTTATAGTATAGTAGAAGTTCATCACAATTATATACCATAACTTGTTCAATCATTCCTCAATTGATGGCATCCCTGCAATTTCCAGTTTTTTTGTCACCACAAAGGGAGTTGCTGGAAACATTTTAGAACAAATAGACTTTTTTTCCTTTTTTTCCTAATCATCTTTGGAAATAGAGCAAATATTGGTTTTTCTAGGTCAAAGGGTATTGGTAGTTTAATAAATCTTTGGCCACAGTTCCAGATTGCTCTCCAAAATGATTTGGATCAGTTCACAATTTCACCAAAAAATGAATTAATGTTCCAATTTTTCCACATCCTCTCCAATATATATCACTTTCTCCTTTTGTTATTTTAGCCAATTTGGTAGGTGTAAAATGATCCTCAAGATTTTGTATTTCTCTAATCAATAATTATTTAGAGCATTTTTATGTGACTATAAATTGCTTTGATTTTTGCATTGGAAAACTGCCAGTTCATATGCTTTAACCACTTATCAATTGGGGAAGACTCATATTCTTTATAGAGTTGACAACATTCTTCATTATATTTTAGATTTGAGACCATTATCTGATAAACTGTAGAAATTTTCCCCAATAATCTGTTTTCTTCTAATCTTGGATATATTTGTTTTATTTATATAAAATCCTTTTAATATAATCAAAATTATCACATTTTTCTTTCTTTTATCTCTTTTTTCTATCTCTTATTAATTCATAAATTGTTCACCTATCCATAAGTCTGATAAAACTGATAAGTAATGTTTCATGTTCTTTAAATTTTCTTGTAAAATCTCTCTTTATATCTAGATTATACATCCATTTTGACCTTAACTTAAAATTGATGTGAGATATTGGTCCCTACCAGTTTTCCTAATAATTTTTTTTACCAGATAATGATGAGTTCTTATTCCAAAAACTTGTCTTTATACTTGTCAAATGCAAGATTAAGCTTATTTGCTGCTATAAATTGTGTGAATATTCTATTAATTGATCTACTTTTCTATTTCTTAGTTAGTATCACATAGTTTTGATAATTTATAATACAGTTTAAGATATGATATTGTTAAACTTTCTCTTCCTCTTTTTTCCTCATTATTTTCTTTGATATTCTTGACTTGTTTTTCCAAATGAACTTTGTTATTATTTTTTCTAATTCATTAAATAAATTTTTTGGTAATTTAATCAGGTCGTCAAAAATATATTTATCAGTTTGGATAAAATTGCTATTTGTATTATATTGACCCTGCCTACTCATGAACAATTAATATCTCTTCAATTACTTATATCTGATTTTATTTGTATAAAATTGTTTTTATAGTTTTATTTATAAAGTGCTTTGGTAGATATATTTTGTTTCGTCAGATGTATTCCCAGATATTTTATAATGTCTATATTTTAAATAGGGTTTTTTCATTATCTCTTTTTGCAGAGTTTTGTTTATGATATATGGGAATACTGATGATTTTTGTGGTCTACTTTATAGCCTGTTACTTTATTAAGAATTATTCATTCTTGGAACCAACTTTTTAGTTGAGCCTTTTAGGATTTTCTGAGAATATCATCATATCAGCCTCAAAAATGAGCTTTTCTTCCTTTATGTTATTGCTAGGATTTCCAATACAATATTGAATAATATTGATGACAATGGGCATCCTTGTTTCACAGATGTTCTAATTAGGAAGGCCTCTAATTTTATCCCCATAACTCTAGTGTCTTACTTGCTGATCTCAATTCCCCTCAGTTCATTTAGCATCTCTACATATAGTATTCTTAGATCTATCTATTCAACCCCAGTCTGTCTCCTAAGCTCCAGTCCCACACTACTTCCTGCCTTTTGACCATCATGAACTGAATATTTTGTAGGCATTTCAAACTCAACATGTCTAAAACAGAAAAAAATCATTCCATCTTTCAAAACCCATTCTGCTTTCCAATTTTTCTATTTCTGACAAGGATATACTTCTGGTCACCTGGATTTATATTCTCATTATCCTTGGCTCCTCATCCTTACTCATTCCACATTTTCAATCTTTTGACACACTTCAATTTTTCTATCTTTACAGCATCTCATGTATCATCATCTTGTAAGTTAAAGTATTTTTAGATCCTGACTATGCCATTTTTCATTGTTTTAAATTATTTTATAAATTGTAAGAAAACTAGACAGAATTTTTCTTTGTTGACACATTTTATGAAACATGCTCTGAACAATTTATAGTGATATAACATTAAATTAACACTAAAAACTTCAAATATTATCTGAGAGAACCCTTAGTGTTTTGTGTGTTTAAGAAAAAATGCTTGCCTCTATTAAAAACAAGGACAGGAAAATACACTATATAGAGAGCTGACATTGAGGAAAGGAAGGTTTAAGTTCTTTGTCTGACATATACTAACTATGTCACATTGGCAAGTCATCTAATCTCTTAATACTTTCAGGAATTTTGATAAGTTTGAGTGATAGATCAATGGAGTTTCCAAACCTAAACTTCTTTATATCAGTGAAATCATGGATCTGAATCCCTAAAACAATTTCTATTGAAATTTAGAATTTTGTTTTGTGCATTGATTGTTCATGTTGTTGTTAATACTTGAATCTTGAAGAAGACCAATGACAATTATATATGAATTGGATGAGTGAGGCAATGAATGTTCAAAATTAAAACAAGGAACAGTTGGTTATTATTGATACAACTCCAATTCTCAGACTAGTTGAGTCATAATATTTGGAAATTTATTTATGATTCAACACTTCAATGGACATATGAGTTTATCAATGTGTTGCTCCCTTCAAATAGAACAGATTACAATCCATCTGTATCCTCTCATTTTTTGCAATTCTCATACATATTTTCATAGAACTCCCCCATTCAGTCTTTATTGTTAAGGGATAATATAATTTAATGACATTATTATAGCCCCCTTCCCAGGATAAATTTGTTCTCTTCTCCTAAAAATCACCCTTATTAAGATTGTTTCAGCTTTGATATTAATGCCTCATCAATTCTCTCATTTCCTTTATCCCCTGTTAGGACAACAGAGCAAAAAATTCCTTTTAAAGTCTCCCTTTAGAAGGACTCAGAATCTCCAGCTATTGCTTTATTTCTCACAAGCTGCTTTACTTGGTTTGTAACTTGACATTATCATCCTCTCTTATTGTTCCCCACTCCTGATTTTGTGTACTGTCTTTCTTTTTCTTTGCTTTTTTTATTCCCTTAGCATAATACCTTACACATAGTAGGCACTTATTGTTTATTTTCTTAAATTTTAGGATTTTATATACATTTTTTCCTGCCAAAAAACTGCTTCATGTATTCAGAATTTTTAATTGAAATATAATTTATTTAATATTTTAGAAGAATATGTGTATATATCATTGACATTTTTAAAAGTAATTATATATTTTTTTCATTTTCTTCTTCCTGTTTCTGCCATCTTCCCCTCTACACACACAAAAAATAGAAAAATTCCTATAATAAATAAGTAATCAAGCAAAAAAAAACCTCACAAGAGCCACATCCCTCCCAAAGTGAGTTTTTTATTCTGTATATTAGTCTATCACCTTTCTTTTATGAAATGGGTTTTCTTTTTCATCATCAGTCCTCTGGAATGATGTTTGATCATCAGGTTGATTAGAATTTTTAAGTATTTTAGAATTGTATATTTATGATAATTTAATCTCAGAATATAAATTTTTCATCATTCATATATCTTCTCAGATTTCTCTGAAACCATTTTCCCCTTCATTTCATAGAGCACAATAATATTCAATTGTATTCATACACCACAATTTGTTCAACCATCCCCCAATTGATAGGTGCCTCTTAAAGTTTCCAGTTCTTTATCACTACAGGAAAAAATTGTTTTAAATATTATTCTACATATATAACTTTTTCCTCTTTCTTTAGTACTTTGGAGTGTAGATTTAGGAGCAGTATAATGCATAGATTATTCAGTCAGCAAATCAACAAACATTTATTAAATAGCTGTTATGTACTAAGCTAGACCAAACCCTGAAAAAACAAAAGGAAACAAAAGGCAGCCTTTATCTTTAAAGATCTCACAATCTAATGGGGAAGAGAATAAGCAACTGAATATATACAAATAAGTTATGGACAAGAAAAATAGGAAATAATTAAAGGGAAATGCATAATTGGAATTAAAGCTTAGAAAGACTTCCTGTAGAAGATGAAATTTTTAGCAGGGACTTGAAAAAAGTCCAAGGTAATAGGAAGAGAGGAAGAGGGAGAGCAGTTCAGGCATAGGGGACAGCTAGAGAAAAATATTTAGAGTGGTCTTGTTTGTGAATAAGCAATTATGTGTGATAGAGGAAGATGTAAGAAAACTGGAAAGGTGGGAGAGGGGATAGTGAGAGTAGCTTATGAAAGGCTTTGAATGTCAAACAGAATTTTTTATTTGATCCTGTAGGTGACAGGCAGGCACTGGATTTTACTTAGTTTGTGTTTGTGTGTCTTTGTGTGTGTGTGTGTGTGTGTGTGTGTGTGTGTGTGTGTGTGTGTGTGTATGTGTGTGTGTGTGTGTGTAATTACATGAAATAGACTTGCACTTTAGGAAAATCGTTTTGGTGGCTGAATAGAGGATAGATTGGGGAGAGATGAGGAAAACAGACTCTCACTTTTTGTGAGAGTGCTAGTGCTGTACACTAGCAGTATACAGCAATAGGCTAAGCCTAAAATGATGAGAGATTACATCAAGATTGGGAATATATCAGAAGAGAGAAGGGGGCGTATACAAGACATGTTACATGGAATTTTCTTGTTTTCTGTAAAAACTCATCTTTTCTTATAGTGTATCTTTTTGATTATCATGTTAATTTATTATTGAGAATTCTATACTTTGGTCTAAGTAAAACATGTAGTAAAAGGCAATAAATGAACATGAAAATTATTCTGACAAATAGATGTTAATGGAAAAAACCAATTTCATCTAATTCTAATGTTATTTTCACAGTAATCACATTCCACTAAACTTCAAATAGGATTTGGGAATGTTAATCAATTTAGACACATGAATGTTATGGATATAATATCTAATGTCATTATGATTCACTCTGGAAAATTTGAAGAAATAGGAAACCAAACTAGGAAAAAAAAACAAGCAAACGGCTTTGTGCTATCTAGCCTACAGTTCAGAGCAGGTATTTTTCCTTATATCCATCCTGCCATTCTATGACTGTCTATACTATGTATCTGAGAGGAATTTTGTTTCTATAAATGGAATTCCTTGTGTTTTTTTTAAATGCAATTCTTTTTTCCTCAAGTGTTATTCCTTATATCAATTAATCAGTCAATAATTATTTATTTATTACCTACCACATGCCGGGCAGTGTACTAAGTGTTGGGGTTATGATTATAAGGGATGAAACTATTCTCAAGGAGCTTCTATTCTAATGGGTAGATAACACGTACATTTATTAATTAGGGTAATTGAGTGGTACAGTGGATAGAGCACTGGCCTTGGAATCAGTAGGATAGGAGTCCAAATCTGATTTCAGACACTTGATTTATACTAGTTGTGGGACCTTGGGCAAGTCATTTAACCCCGATTGTCTCTCATACAGGGCCATCTCTAATCATCCTCATTCATTTCTGGTCACTGGATCCAGATGGTTCTGGAGGAGAAAGTGAGGCTGGTATCTTAACACTATATACCTCCTCACTCAAATTCAATTCATGTACTTGTCATGGCATCATCTCCCTGATGTTGTGGTCTTCTTTGAAAATGAAGGACAAACATCATCATCATCATCATCATCATCATCATCATCATTATTGTATTTATAAATATATACAGAATAACTAAAAGAAAATTAATATAAATAAAAAGAAATTAGTTTTATAAAGAATAGATTGGGAGGGAGGTCAGTTGGGGGGATCAAGAAGTTCAGTAGATGGTATTTGGACTGAGTCTTGAAGTAAAAGAATTCTTTGAATGGGATTTGAGTTAGAGTATTCCAGGTATTTTGGAAAGTCAGTACACTTCTGAGGATAGGGAATAGAGTACTATAAATGAAGAGCAATGAGAAAGCAAGCATGGCTAGGGTGGCAGAATGTAAGGGATTGCAATGTACAGTAAGTCTGGAAAAATAGGTTAGGGTCAAGTTTAAAGGACTTTAAAAGTTATATAAAAACTTATATTTTATTTAAGAGGCAAAAGAGAGCCACTGGGGTGGGGAGAGAGAGAGAGAGAGAGAGAGAGAGAGAGAGAGAGAGAGAGAGAGAGAGAGAGAATGCGTGTGTATATGTGTGTGGGCATGCACACACGCATGCATGTACATGCACTGGCCAAGAAATGCTAACGAGGCAGCAAAAATAGGAAAAGGACCCCCCCCCAATCAGATTGAGGATTGTATGCTGGATCCAGTGTCAAGAAGACCTGAATTTGAATGCTCTGAGACCCTGGAAAGTTACTTAACCTCTCTTTGGCTCAGTTTCCTCATTTGTAAATTAGAACTAATAATAGTTCCTACCTCTAGAGATGTACTGATAACTGTTTAGCAAGCTTTTCTCTAAAACCACATAACACATTTTAAATTTAAATTTGAATTATCACTTTTTTAAGTATAGACAATCAGTAAAACATATCAAGCCCTGATTTCTAAGTTTGCTGATTTTTGAGATGTAAGTTTCAAATTGAACATTTAACAGTCAGTTAGATTTGATTCCAGCATTCCCAGAGTTGTTGTGAAGATTGAATGAATTAATTTATGTAAAGCTCTTTGCAAATATTAAAGTACTATATAAATACTATTGCTGTTGCTATTGTTATAAATGGCATGCCCTCATTAGAGAAGGTGCTGTGCTCTATGAGTAAAGCAGAATTGAAGTAGCTCAATGAAAATTAGAGATGTACAAATTTAAAGAATCCACCCCAAATGTTCACATGTTTATTTGTGCTCCATATTTGGTAGAACATTCCAAACTCGTATCCATCAATCTGAGCAGTCATAGTCAAGTACACTGTGACTTGACTGTAATATAATGATGTCATTTTGGTCCTCTTCCAGAATGAAGGACAACGAGGCAGCTAGGTGGTGCAGTGGATAAAGCACAGGCCCTGGAGTCAGGAGTACCTGGGTTCAAATCTGGTCTCAGACACTTAATAATTACCTAGCTGTGTGGCCTTGGGCAAGCCACTTAACCCCATTTGCCTTGCAAAAAAAAACTAAAAAAAACTACTTCTACAGAATGAAGGACAACAACCACCATTACACTTCCAATTCCACTGATATTAATAAGATTTGGAGCCAGGGAAGAAAAAGCCATTGCTGGTCTATCAGATGCCAGTATTCTGGTGAGGAGAGATGGAGTTGATGATCTGAATGATTGTTAGTGGATGGATCTATTAATTCACATGTGGTGGATAGAGTCTTTGACTGGTATTCAGCGTTCTGAGTTCTAATCCAGATTCTTCCACTTATTACCTTTATAATTTTTTTAATTCATTCATTCATATATTTCTAAAAATAGTTACTTAACCTCTTGGACTTAATGTCCTTATTTGTTGAAATGGCAATAATCATAGGAGTTTCTAAAGATTATTGTGAGAATCAATGAGTTACATTTGTAAGAATGAATATTGCCCATTGGAGAGAAGTCAACATTGCAATTCTAAATCCAGAATTCCATGATCATTTAATGTCAAAGACTGAGGAAAGTGTAGTCAGCAGGAAGACATATTTGCAGCAGTTTAAGAAGATGACAGAAGAAGAAGAAGAAGAATTTAAAAGAAAGAAAAAGAAGAAAAAAAGAGGATGAAGAAGAAGAATTTAAAAGAAAGTAAAAGAAGAAAAAAAGAGGATGAAGAAGAAGAAGACGAAGAAGAAGAAGAAGAAGAGTAGGTGTTTGGATAAGCTGAATCCTGAGTTTACTCTTTTTTCCTCTGCTCAGAGGGCTATGGTGAGTAGCAGCTGTAAATTGTAATAGTGAAACATAACATAGAGGTGAAAAAATTTAGCAGGGTGGAGGAAGGAAAGAGAAAAAAGGCATACAAAGAAAAGAAAGCAGACATTGCGTCTTTATCTTTTTTTTTGTTTTCTATAAGAACCATGTAAAAGAGAACAAAAGAGAGAAGAACCTATGTAGCCTCATTCATTTCACATCATTTTAATTTAATAAGTATTAAGTGCTTCTATAGGTATGTCACTTGGTCAGTTATGGAGACACAAAGATGAAAATCAAAAACAGGCCTTGTCCTCAGGATGCTTGGATTCTGCTGGGAGATAATAACTTAGTTCCCTTAACTTTAAAAGGAGAATATGGGGAAGCTCCTTGACCCTATTTTCCTCAATCTCATCTGTAAAATGATCTGAAAGTGCCAAAGAAATGGCAAAGCATCTAGTATTTTTGCCAAGAGGGTTTCTCCGCAAAGAGTTGGATATCATTGAAGAACTATTCAGCAATATCAACAAGGAGAGTACTGGATTAGGTGGCCTTCAGTTTTAGATCTATGATCAGTTTATCACAAGTGAATGTAAGACAATTTGAAAAGAGAACACTAATAACTAGGTTGTTCAAAAAGGTTTTCTATGGATGGTTCCATTTTGGAGGAAATAAAGATTCCAAGAGACAGATGTGAGAAGGGAAGAACCTTTTCAAAAGGCTTATTTATTATGAAAATCCACTTTATGAAAGAATGAAAGCAGCTGCTATGTCAGAGATTTTGTGTTGGGAACCTTGATTATTATTCAAGTGGGATGAACCCAAGGGGGCTATTTACAATAATTAAAATCCCAGGAAGTAAGGCATTTGGTGTGGTTTAGCAATAAGTATTTCTCTGGATTTGAGGTGATTCTACTTAAAAGATCAAGGTTAAAGATAGAGTTTATTTTATTCTGGAATGACTCACTGGCAATAGGAGGTATAGTTTATTTAAAGAGAGATGATGTGAATTGGGATCTGACTTAGAAGTTAGGAAGACCTGATTTCAAACCTCACTTCTGAGATTTGGGGAACCTAATCAAGTTACTTAACATCTCAGTGCCCTAGACCAGAGGTGTCAGAGAAGTAGCCAAAAACTCCATGAGTGTGGAAGTAGGAATCAGATTAAAATGTAATTGGAGAATGTTTAATAAAATAAATAAAAAAATGCAACTTAGATAATCCTATTTTGTGGTTTTCTCCATCAATATGAAGATACGGGATAGTTCCCTTCTTTTTTTTTTAACTGATCGTATTTTTTGAGTTTTACAATTTTTCTCCCTCCCCTCTCCCTGACAGAAAGTAATGTGATATAAGCTCTATATTTATAACAATGCTAAATATAGATTGATATTGAACATGTTGTGAGTGAAGAATAAGATTCAAATGGAAGAAAGAAAACATTAGAGAGACATACATAATACATAAAATACATACATACATACATAATACATAAAATAACTTTTAAAAATTGAAGAGAGTAAGCTTTGGTTTTCATTCAAACTCCATAGTTTCTTCACTCCATAGTTTCTTCTCTGGATATGGATGGTATTTTCCATCACAAGTATCTTAAAATTCTTTTTTTGATTATTGTACTGCTGAAATAAAACAAGTATCATATTTGACCATCACCCCATGTTGTTTTTAGTGTATATAATATTCTTCTGGTTATTTTTACTTCACTCAGTTCATACAAGTCTTTCCAGATTTTTCTGAAATCCTCCTGTCCCTTATGATATTTATAGAACAATTGTGTTCCATCACATAAAATTTGTTCAATCATTCCCTAATTAATGGTCATACCCTCAATTTCTAATTCTTTACCACTACAAAATTGCTAAGAATATTTTTTTTTTGTGTGTGTTTTTTACTGGATCAAAGAGCTTGCAAATTTTTTTTTATCCTTTGGGTATAATTCCATATTGTTTTCTAGAAAGGTTGGATCAGTTTACAGATCTACCAACAATTCACTAGTGTCCCAGTTTTACCCATATCCCCTCCAACATTGATCATTTTCCTTCCTAGTCATATTGGCCAATCTGAGAGGTGTGATGTGGTACCTCAAAGATGTTTTAATTTGCATTTCTCTAATCAATAATGATTTAGAGCAATTTTTCATATGACTACAGATAGCTTTAATTTCTTTGACTGAGAATTGCCTTTCCAAATCCTTTCACTGTTTATCAATTGGGGAATGACTTTTTTTAAAAAATAAATTTGACTCAGTTCTCTATATATATTTTAGAAATAAGTTATTTGTCAGAAACATTAGTTGTAAAAGTTGTTTCTCAACATACTACATTCCTTTTAATCTTAGTTGCAGTGGTTTTGTTTGTGCAAAAGCTTTATAATTTAATGTAATCAAAATTATCCAGTTTGTTTTTTATAATATTCTGAATCTCTTCTTTGGTCATAAATTGTTTCCCTTTCCATAGGTCTGACAGGTTAACAATTCTTTGTCCTCCTTATTGAGTTCTTTTTCTTTTTTCTTTTTTTTTCTTTTTGGCAAGGCAATGGGGTTATGTGGCTTGCCCAAGATCGTACAACTAGGTAATTCGTCTGAGGACAAATTTGAACTCAGGACCCTTCCAGGGTCAGTGCTTTATCCACTGTGCCACCTAGCTGCCCCTTCTAATTGACTTCTAATATACTTTTTATGTCTAAATCCTACACCCATTTTTGACCTTATCTTGGTATAGGATGTAAGATGTTTGTCCTATGCCTAGTTCCTGACATACTATCTTCCAGTTTTCCCAGCAGTTTTATTGAACTGTGAATTTTTATCCCAGAAGCTAGAATCTTTGGATTTATAAACAGTAGTTTACTATAGCTATTTTCTGTTGTCTTTTTTGCACCTAGTCGATTCCACTGATCTGCCAATCTATTTCTTAGCCAATACCAAACAGTTTTGATGATTGATGCTTTATAATATAATTTTAGATCTGTCATGACTAGACTGCTTTCCTTTGAATTTTTCATTAATTCCATTGATATTCCTTTTGTTCCTCCAGATGAATTTAGTTAATATTTTTCCTAGCTCACTAAAGTAATTTTTTGGAAGTTTGATTGATATGGCATTAAATAATTTAATTGAGGTAGAATTGTCATTTTTAATATATTAACTTGGCCTACCCATGAGCAATTGACAAATGCCCAGTTATTTTAATCTAATTTTATTTGTGTAAAAAGTGTTTTATAGTTGTTTTCATAAGGTTTCTGCAACTGCCTTGGCAGGTGGACTCCCAAGTATTTTATGTTTTCTGAAGTTATTTTAAAAGGAATTTCTCTATCTCTTGCTTCTTTATTTTGTTAGTTATAGGGATAGTTTCTATTTGAGTCTGACATTCCTGCTCTACTCATCTCTTTAAGTCTTCATGTTGTAAAAAGGATGCCAATTTGATTTGGGGATGTGATCCCTCATTTGGGGATTCCTAATACCAATAAAAAAGATTTATCATCATATATTAACAGCTGTCAAAAAGGGAAGTTAGGGTTTTGATTAGAGAACATAGGTAAATAATAATAACTAACATTTACATAATACTCTAAAGTTTGCAAAATGTTTTGCATTTGTTATTTTATTTTATCCTCACAAGAAAAAAATACTGAGTAGCTTCTATTATTATCTGCATTTTGCAGATGAGAAAACTGAAGGGGACGGAATGTTAAATGACTTTCCAAGATCACAGAACAAATAATCATACAGTTAGTAAATGTCTGAGGTCAGATTTAAATATGTCTTCTTGACTTCAAACTCAGAATTCTAGCTACTATGCCATCCAACTTATTCCAAATTATTATTAAAAAGGGGAGAGGAAATTAGCTGGATTCAAAAGAAGAAGAAATAAAACAATTGTGTTGGTGGCATTTATTCAAATCAATTCAGGGAAGGTATCTAGGACTGTTAAGAGAAAGGGCATGTAGTGAGGGGGATGTTTTAGACAGAGAAATGGAAAATGTAAATAAGATTGATGTCACATGTAGAGAAGCTAAAAGAAATTAGATAAACCAACTAGCAGTATACAAAAGGTACATCCAGAAAACAAGGAGAAGTTGATTTTCTTTAGGGAAAAGAGATGGGGGAAAATATGCTCTGAAAAGCCACATCTTGAAGTTTACATAAGAGGAGAATAAGGTGAGTAAGAATACTTGGAGAAACATTGGAGAAAATGGTCAAGGAGACTGATGATGGGTTCAGTAGAGGTCTCAGAAAAGGTAGTAATATAGTGCATTGAGATAATAAAAAGAAAATGAGAACAAAGGAGAAAGGAAAAGGGAGAATTAAAAAGAAAACTGATGTGACAAAATGTTATCACTTTAGGGATGAGCCTGGTGCCACCACCCTTTTAGTTTAGGTTTTATGTTGCTATGAAATGAAGCACTCATAAATGAACAGAACAAGGTTTACTTTGCAAAAAACTCAGCAAGGATCTGCAACAAAGAGACAAAGACACTTAGCTTCTATGGATACAGTCCCCTCAACGTGAACCTCCAGCCTGCTAGAGAAATGGGTCTGGTCAGCAAGACCATTGTGGTCACTTGCGTGATTCCAACTTCATATAGATTGAAATTTTTAAGACCTCAGGTGATCAGAAAGCTGAATCCTCAGGCAGAGGCCAATATACCATTAAGACTGAAACAGCTTTATTGGTTATTAGGGAAACTTTGGGAACCCTGATTCTATCACAATCCCAAGTATGGATAAATGTAAGGCACTTTCTCTTGAACACTGAATGAATTAAATGAATGAAAAAATATTAATTACTATATGAAGTTCTAGGGACAGAAATAGCAAAAGTAAGATAGTTTTTGTCCTAAGTAGCTTATATGGCTAAACAGAGAGTTCAACTACAGGATAGATAGAATGGTTTGGAAGTCCTAAGGTTGAAGCCCAAGTAGGAAGGGCCATTCTTACACATATACTGATACATAAGTCAGAAATTACAATGGTCAAAATAGCATCGGGCAGTTGGTAATACCTGAAGAGGCTACAGAAACAGTGCCAGGGCAGATGTCAAGACTTGGTGGTCTTCATCCTTGTTGGAAGTAATGGAGCTACTGATACTCATTTCATTAAACCTTGTGAGAAGTCAAGGGGTCTGGAAAAAAAATTAGGAAGGAGACTACTCCAAGTGTTATCAACCCCTTTCTAACTGCTTTGTAGGCCTGGATAGGTTGGGTGATGACCCAAATAAAAGTCAATGGGGGAATGACAAGGAGGGTAAAGCAAAGAATAAATAAATAAATTTGGGAAGAATGTAAGGTATTCCTTTCAGTTTGATTGTTTACTAAAAGGTGCCAGGAAAAAAAATTAACAAAAATGAATAAAATCTTATGTGTAAAGAGAGAGTTTTCAGATTAGCTGTGTGAAGTTGGATTATCAAAAAGGCAGAAAATGAACTCTTACATAACTTTTTAGAAAACTTAAACCATCTTATAAACAAGGGTATCCAAACTTTTAGCTCTTCTGGGCAGCTTCACCCAACAAAAACCCATCAAGGACAACACGCAGAATTCAATACACATTCATGATTACAGTGATCAACACCATGACCAAGGAGCACAAAAACAAATTCAACAAGGGCTGCACATTCCTGAAAGATATAACGTGATGCCTCTGGCTAAAGGAACATTTGGTGGTTGAAAAGGAAAGAGAACTAGCTTTTATTTAATAAAAGTCTATAACACATAAATGTCAATAAACACTTTTTTATAGACAGATTATATAAGGGAACTTCTATGAGGACTGAGAAACAAGTGAGACAGTATAGCTTGTGGCCTATAGACTCATTTGCATTCAATTTATTTTAAGAATTAAGAGGTTAAAATCCACAAAATTATAGATCACATAACTTTTTTGAAAACTAGAATAATTAACTATGAAGAGTTGTATTTTTTAACTAACAAAAATTTAGAGTTTGTGAGTTTTTAAAAACTTTACAAGGGAAAGGTGAGCCACTAAGTATTAGGAGGTACTGACTTGAACCACTGAGATCTTAGAATAGAGTTTGAAGAAGTTTTGCTGGGGTGGAATGGAAGAGTATCATTGTTATATTTGTAGCTAGTAAAAAACAGTTGTTACTGTCTAATGAAATGAGTAAAGGCTCAAACTCTGTTGTAAGAGAACTTCATTTTGAACTTAGGCATCATCTGCAATTTGAAAAAAGGTGAAGTCATTCAGATATGCATGTTCTCTGTTGCTCTCTAGTTTGAGAGAGAAAAACATAAAGGGGAGCGTTTAGTTTTGCAGCTGCTTTAATATATACATACATACATACATATATATATATATATATATATATATATATATATATATATATATATATGAAGAGGTGCTGAGAACTGAGTGATGTAACTAGCTAGTCTTGACTCAAGAGAGCTGGTCTAATGAACTTTCCATTTTTCTGGCTTAAAGGGAACTGTTAGTCAATAAAATAGAGTTAACACTTTTCATTGCTCTTTAAAGCGTAATTATTAATTGAAAGAGCTTGTAAATTGTTCATCAGTTCTACAGTAGAAAAGAAGAGAATTTAACTGGCATTAAAGAAATGAGTTTCGACAGAATAGCAATTTGCAGAGATGCAAACTGTAGTGCAATCATTCTCAAATGAATCTGTGATATTGGGAACTTCATGCAGAATTATAAGTTATTCTGACACTTGAAATTTTCCTATTCATGTGACTCAATATCAGGTTTATATAAATTTGTACTTATGACACTAAGTGCATTTGGTAGAGTTTGACCCAGCTTTATGAATGAATTTTTTTTTAGTTTTTTTTTTTTTTGCCAGGCAAATGGGGTTAAGTTGCTTGCTCAAGGGCACACAGCTAGGTAATTATTAAGTGTTTGAGACCGGATTTGAACCCAGGTACTCCTGACTCCAGGGCTGGCGCTCTATCCACTGTGCCACCTACCCACCCCATGAATGAATTTTAATCTTGAATTTGTTTTATATGAGTATCTGATATTTTTCATTATTTTTCATCTTTTTTTAGTTATTTTTCACTTATGTTTGACTCTTCATGACCTTATTGGGGTCTTCTCGGCAAAGATATTGGACTGGTTTGATAATTCCTTCTCCAGCTCATTTTACAGATGAGGGAACTTAGGCAGACATGGCTAAGTGATTTGCTCAGGGCCATACAGCTAGACATTTGTCTGAGACCAAGTTTGAACTTGGGAAAATGACTCTTCTTGACTCCAGGGCCAGCATTTCAACCACTGTCCTATCTAAATGACTATGTTAAATACATAATGAAGCATCATTATCAGCGACTTTTTTTTTTTGTACAAATGAAAATGCACTTGTGGGAGCTGGAGGGCAATAGCGGTAAGTAGGTTGAGTGCTTTTCTCTACATCAAGGTTATCTTCAGGATTCTGAGAGTTTGAGTGTAACTACATTATAGTGGTCCTTCTTTGGAAATCCAGGTGTGCCAACATGAGGGTGAATGAACCAATCAAGTTGAGTGTTGAAGGAGCCAGGAGGATCTGGGTTCAAATGTGACCTCAGACACTAAATAATTACCTAGCTGTGTGACCTTGGGCAAGTCACTTAACTCCATTGCCTGGCAAAAAACAACAAAAAAGTGAGTATGGCTGGCCTACACTATATGTAAGGAGTGACATTGGTAGAGGCTTATTTGTGGAGACATACCATACAAGTGTTAGAGAAACAACTGAAGGAACATTTAATGTAAAGAACACAAGAAAGTAGATTAGCAACTCAGTCTCTGAACAGAAGTTTTTAACACATCGTCCAAGAATTAATTTTTTTTGACAATCGTATTTCAATATAGCTGGTTATATTTGTAATCCTATATATTTTATTTTATGGATTTCAAAACATTATTCAGAGAAGAGATCAATAGACTTCATTGGACTGCCTCCTCTAAAGAAGAAAAACTACTTTAAAAGATGAATAGAATATAATGTTAGTATAAGGTATAATATAAAACAGAAATGTATGTAACAAAACTGATTTTGGGTTTTCTATATAGACTACTTAAAGCATAGAGTAGGGGTAGAATTTTTGCTTTAAACTACCTAATGGGATTCTTCAAAAAATACAAGAAGGGAAGATTTTTAACTGTGGATATGTATTGAGGAAGAATTTTTCTTTCCCAAGATATCAATGTCAATATATTCCTCAAGAAGCATATAAAGGGAACCAGTTTTTATAGGACATGTAACCCAATCTTTTTTCCATATAACAAGAAAGGTGAAATTGGGAGATTTCAACTGTGACTTAAGAAAAGGGCTATAATCAAAAACTAACTCTAGGATATCAAATATAGAACAAAATAGAACTATGTTAGCAGTGTTATTTGCATTGTCATTATCCATTTAAAGAGACACTGGATGGAGAACTGGCTTCAGTCAGGATGGCCTGAGTTCTAGGATAGTCTGTCTGATTTATTGGGTTGTTTAGAATAAATTACTTAATGTTTTGTGCCTCAGGCTATTCCCAAGCTTTTAACCTGAATAGTTCAAAATCTGCAAGATAACAGAAATTCTTTAACAGAAACTCTTTATAATTGATAAAATTTAGTTTAGTTTAAACAAATCCGTTAACTATTTTTTTTGTTTGTTTTTTAGGTTTTTGCAAGGCAATAGGGCTCAGTGGCTTGCCCAAGGCCACACAGCTAGGTAATTATTAAGTGTCTGAGGCTGGATTTGAACTCAGGTACTCCGGACTCCTGGGCTGGTGCTCTATCCACTGTGCCACCTAGCTGCCCCCAGTTAACTATTTTTTAATAAACTGGACCTATAACTTCATCAGTATTGGAAACTCTTGATATATGTAGGAAAATAAAAGTTATTCAAATAATAATAGTTTGTTATGTGAAATTAAAAGGACAAGTCCTGTTTCCTTTACCTGTGTGACTTTGGGCACTTCCCTTGATTCATTTACTTCATTTTGAAAGAGATGAGTTTGAAGTTAATGATCTTTGAAGTTCCTTCCAGCTTTAACTCGATGGTTCTATGATTTCCTAATCTTGGTATGATAAAAGCCAAGATTACTTCCTCCAAAACCAGGAAATTTGGCAGAGTAGAGAGAGAGTGCAAATGAATATTATAGTAGGAAGAAATTAAAAATATCAGAAAAATGATCAACAAGAAAGAAGCTTGCTTTCTTTCCATAATACTAGAGACTAGGATGGCCTATTAAGAGAGGATATAAAGGAAACTCTCCAGAGAAGGAATAAAAGCAAAGACGCTAAGGAGCACATTAAATATTTCCATTTGCAGAGGTAATTAAATGGAAGGCATAGATAGAAGACAAAGGTAAAGTAATAGTAGCAGAAATAATGAAAATCAAAGGACCAATATGTGAAGTCATTATCGAAAGAGTCCAAGTGAAAAAGGAAGAATAAAGCTATCATCTATCAACATTTTTTAAAATATAAAAATAAGAGAGGGTAGAGATGAGCTTAAGAGAAGAAATGAATAGGGTAAAATGATCATGAAAAGAATAACACATTTTTATAAGAGATCTTTTAAAAGAAAAAGTAGAGAAAACAATGGTGGGGCTAAAGGCAGTTTATCCATGAAAAGATGAACAGGCAAATTATTGAGTTAATTAAACTGAAGGCATAGATTGAAAAGACAATTAGTACCCTAGTTGAGGATTCTATTACATTTTGTCAACTATTGAAATAGCCTCTTAAATTGTCTCTCTACATTAAATCTCTAATGACTTCAACTCTTCTTCCATACAACTGCTAAAGTGATTTTCTTAAAGTACAAGTCTAATTATGTCAGTACCCTCCTCAATAACCTCCAATAGCTCCCTATTACATATGGAATTAAATATAAACTCCCCTGTTGACACTTAAAACCCTTTACAATTTGCCTCCAGGCATTCTCTCCATCTAACCAAACTGGCTTCTTTGTTCTATCTCTTCTCTCTTCTCTTATAAACACTGTGTTTATAAACAAACTCACTTCCTTACATCAAATGCATGTCTTCTTTATATCTCCTTATTACAATTCCCAGTTGAATTAACATTTTTAAAAATATATTTTTAATTTATGGAATAGAACAAACATTTCCATAATACAGTCTAATAAAAAGATGATTGCACATGAAAGTTTAAATCTATTATGTATAATTTGCTATTGCTTTTATATATATAATAAAATTATCATGTAAAATTTCCTTTCCCTCTCCCCTGCCCTAGAGAGAGTTAACATTAACAGAAATATGTAAATATGTATATATATATTTTTATATATGTATGTAAAATCATTCTATATATCTATCAGTTCTTTCTCTGGATACAGTATCTTCCTTTGTATGTCCTTTGTAGTTCATTTGGGTATTTATAATAGTAAAAATGACAACTTGCTCAAAGTTTTTTATTTAGGTTTTTTTTTGCAAGGCAAATGGGGTTAAGTGATTTGCCCAAGGCCACACAGCTAGGTAATTATTAAATGTCTGAGGTCACATTTGAACTCAGGTACTCCTGACTCCAGGGCCGGTGCTCTATCCACTGCGCCACCTAGCCACCCCTCAAAATTGTTCTTAAAACAGTATTGCTGTTATTGAATACAACATTCTCTTGGCTTTGCTATTTTGCTCTTCATTATTTTGTGCAAGTATATTCATGTTTTTCTGTGATGATAAAGCTCATCATTTCTTATAGCATAGTAATATTCTACTTCTTCAGCTATTTCCTAATTGATGGGCATTCCCACAATTTCCAGTTCTTTGTTACCACAAAACGAGTTACTATAAATATTTTAGAACATATAGATTCTTTTCCTTTTTTATCTAATCTTCCTGAGAAATAGACCTAATAGTAATATTTCTGGCTCAAAGGGTACTTAGGCAGTTTAATAAATCTTTGGGTATAATTCCAAATTGCTCTCCAAAATGGTTGGATCAGTTCACAATTTCACCCTCAATGCATTATTGCCCCATTTTTTCCCTTCTTTCCAACTGTTTGAATTTAAGAACAGTAGATGTGCCAGAAGTACTTATTAGAAGGACCATTGATCTTAACATTAAAAAACTGAGATGAAGTCCCAGTCCAGATACTTAGTGGCTGTGTGAACTTTAAAAAGTTACATTACTTCCCTGAGACTCAATTTCCTCATCTTTTAAATGAGGCTCAGCATAAATGCCATTTCCCTGTATAATACCTATAGAAGTAGAATGGCAAGATTTGGCAAGGGACCAGATTTATGAGAGTGAAGAGTCAAGTATGATAATGAAAGAAATAATTCATTTGGATCTCTACTCTGTTCCAGTCAGTAACAATCAATTCGACATGATTTGATAGTAGTGATTCTAAGTTTTATATATTAAGTCCCAGAACTATGAATATATTATATAATTGCATTATATAATAATTCCATTCAAATTTCATTTAAAAAAGGGTAATTTGTTTTAAAAAAGCACAATAATCGACCATACTAGGACTGGGAGCTAGAGCATGCCTCCTATTACTATCCCACCATATCTTATCAGGTCTAATCTAGCTCAGTCATTTTTCAGTCAAGCCCAACTCTTAGTGATTTCATTTAGGATTTTCTTGCCAAGGAAACTAGAATGGTTTGCTATTTCTTTCTCTACCTCATTTTATAGATGAGGATGTAAGACAAACTGGGGTAAGTGACTTGCCCAGGGGCATAGTAAGAAAGTATCTGAGGCCACACTTGAACTTTCAAAGAGGAGACTTCTTGACTCCAGGTCCAGTGCTCTTTTCACTACTCTAACTAGTGGCTCACTAATTGGTGAACATAACAAAAAAGAATATAACAAATAGAAGACAGGCAGAGTAGAAAGAGTACTAATTTTGATAGCAAAAGATAGATGTTGAAGATCCAGTACTGATATTTATTACCTGTGTGACTCTTGATAAGTAAGTCATTTCACTTCTCTAAATTCCTAGTTTCCTCATCTGCAAAATGGGAGTAATCATATTTTCCTTAGCCCTTTAGAAGGCTGATTATGAAGAAATGCTTTATATATCCTACAAAGTTGCATAAATAAAAAATGAATCTTAAATGTATCTGTGTAATATAAATTAATTTTTCAAATGATAATTGTGCTTTCAGCATAATAATTGAACTTTTTATTGAATCTATGATAAATGTTGAGATGTAGAGTGTAAAACTAAAAAGGAGATAATTATTAACACAAATATTCAACATTATCTATGATCTATCTTTTCTTTTCTTTTTTTAGGTTTTTGCAAGGTAATGGGGTTAAGTGGCTTGTTCAAGTCCACACAGCTAGGTAATTATTAAATGTCTGAGGTCGGATTTGCCTGGCTCCAGGGCCAGGAGTCTATCCACTGTGCCACCTAGCCGCCCCAGTGATCTATCTTTCTCAACTTATATTATATTCCCCAACTCTGAATTCTGTTTTTGGTTAAATGGGCTGATTTTGCCCCAAAAGTAGCTCCTACTCTTTCCTTCATGATTTTGTTCTTTATATTCTATTTTTAGTATAGCCTTTCTTTTTTGCCCTCATTGATTACTTTGATACTTAACCTTTAAAACATAACTGGGGCGGCTAGGTGGTGCAGTGGATAGAGCACTGGCCCTGGAGTCAGGAGTATCTGAGTTCAAATCTGGCCTTGGACACTTAATAATTATCTAGCTGTGTGGCCTTGGCCAAACCACTTAACCCCATTGCCTTGCAAAAAACAAAAAAAAAACCCAAAACCCAAATAAAATATAACTGGATGATAAGAAGTATTACCTCTTTTTGAAGTCTTTCTTATTTCTTCCCTAAGTTGTTAGTGGGTTGTGCCCTGAAAGTACCTTTTTCTGCATTTACTTTGTATGTATTTTTAATCCATTTTCTGGGAGGTCCCAGACTAGACAATATCACTTCTCTTCTAGATGTACTTTTGACTTTCTGAACCTTAGTAGCTTATCCTCCCATGGGTGCTTATGTTTTCACTTGCCCTCCCTGCCCAATACACGCTTTTCAGTTGTGTATGTATTTTGTGCGTGTGTGTGTGTGTATGTAATAATAATTAATAATGGAGAAATATCTCCATTGGGATTATCTATCCCTGTGATTAGAGACTATCTATTTTCCTGTTTTTATTTCTATCTTCAGCGCTTAGCACATTCCAGGCACAAAGGAACTAATCAGTAATTGCTTTTTGCCTACCCCTTGCTTATCTATTTTTTCTCTTGACATAATGTAAGCTTCTTAAGGACAGGGAATGTTATATCTCCATAGTAAAAACTTAACAAATGCTTGTTGACTGATTTGCTATTCTGGCAATAACAAAACAGAATGATGATTTATTTAAAGTGTGTAAAAACATAGTAAAAACTGCAGCAAGTCAACAAAGCAAAATTGGGTTATAAAAGTGGGAGACATTCTACTTCAGCTATTTCTGAATTGATGGGCATTCCCACCAAGTGGGAGAAGATATTGAAGCAGAGTACTGGCCAGTGAGAATTCTGGATGTCCATCTAGAGGGGAAAATATATTTTGAAAAAACAAAAAACCCCAATTAATTGGAAAGGATAGGAAGTGGAAAAGAGGGTAGACACATACAAGGGTTTTAGAAGTTACTGGAAATGAGGGTAAGACTAAGTCATCGGCTACTAGAGCCAATTTCCTTGTACAGAAGTTGCCAGAGTTTGTGCAGTGTTGGTCATGGAAATCCTTTCTGGGTTTTTGAACCACAGTGATTTTAGGAATAATTTATCTGGAAAGACAACCACAGACATGAAGGTGAATAGATGAACAGAAAAGAGAAGGGGACACAGGATGTCATCAGGAAGCTAATGTGGATGTATTGTTTGTATGAAACCTGATCCCTCACATCCATCCCTTCTAATTTCCCATTTGGCTCAGTTCAAGTAACACCTCCTATGTCATTCTTTTTTTTTCTTTTAAAGATTTTATTTATTTTGAGTTTTACAATTTCCTCCCAATCTTGCTTCCCTCCCCCCCCCCCACAGAAGGCAATTTGCCAGTCTTTACATTATTTCCATGGTATACATTGATCCAAATTGAATGTGATGAGATAAAAATCATATCCTTAAGGAAGAAAAATAAAGTATAAGAGATAACAAGATTACATAATAAGATATCATTTTTTTTCCTAAATTAAAGATAATAGTCCTTGGTCTTTGTTCAAATTCCACAATTCTTTCTCTGGATACAGATGGTATTCTCCATTGCAGATGGCCCCAAAATTGTCCCTGATTATTTACACTGATGGAATGAGAAAATCCATCAAGTTTGATCATCACCCCCATGTTGCTGTTAGGGTGTACAATGTCTTTCTGGTTCTACTCATCTCGCTCAGCATCAGTTCATGCAAATCCCCCCAGGCTTCCCTGAATTCTCATCCCTCCTGTTTTCTAATAGAACAATAGTGTTCCATGACATACACACACCACAGTTTGTTAAGCCTTCCCCGATTAAAGGTGGAACTTAACTTAATTTCCAATTCTTTGCTACCACAAACCGGGCTGCTATGAATATTTTTGTACAAGTGATGTTTTTACCCTTTTTCATCATCTCTTCAGGGTATAGACCCAGTAGTGGTGTTGCTGGATCGAAGGGCATGCACATTTTGAGCATAATTCCAAATTGCTCTCCAGAAAAGGTTGGATGAGTTCACAGCTCCACCAACAATGTAATAGTGTCCCAGATTTCCCACAACTCTTCCAACATAGATCATTGTCCTTTCTGGTCATATTGACCAGTCTGAGAGGTGTGAGGTGGTACCTCAGAGATGCTTTAATTTGCATTTCTCCAATAAGTATCATTTAGAGCAATTTTTCATATGACTATGAATTGCTTTGATCTCCTCATCTGTAAATTGCCTTTGCATATCAGTTGACCATTTGTCAATTGGGGAATGGCTTGTTGTTTTTAAAAATTTGACTCAATTCTCAATATATTTTAGAAATGAGACCTTTGTCAGAAATATTAGTTGTAAAGATTGCTTCCCAGTTTACTACACTTCTTTTGATCTTGGTTACAGTGGTTTTGTCTGTGCAAAAGCTTGTTTAATTTAATGTAATCAAAATTGTATAGTTTGTTTTTAGTAATGTTCTCCATCTCTTCCTTAGGCATAAACTGCTTCCCTTTTTATAGGTTTGACAGGTAAACTACACCTTGATCTTCTAGTTTGCTTATAATATTATTTTTCATGTCTAAATCCTGTATCCATTTGGATTTTATCTTGGTAAGGGGGTGACGTGTTGGTCTAATCTATGTTTCTTCCATACTAACTTCTAATTTTCCCACCAATTGTTATTGAAGATAGAGTTTTTATCCCAATAGCTAGACTCTGGGTTTATCAAACAGCAGATTACTATAATCCTTTCCTGCTATTGCACCTAGTCTATTCCACTGATCCACCACTCTATTTCTTAGATAATTCCAGACAGTTTTGATGACTGATGCTTTATAATATAATTTTAGATCTGGTAGGGCTAAGTCACTTTCTTCATTGAATTCCTGGAAATACTTGACTTTTTGTTTCTCCATATGAATTTACTTACAACTTTTTCTAACTCATTATTGTTTTTTTTGGAATTTTTATTGGCACAGCACTAAACTGTAGTTTAGTTTGGGTATAATTGTGATTTTTATTATATTAACTTGACCTATCCTTCAGCAGTTGATATTTGCCCAGTTATTTAAATCTGATTTTATTTGTGTGAGAAGTGTTTTGTAATTGTTTTTAAAAAGTTTCTGAGTCTGCCTTGACAAATAGACAACCAGGTATTTTATATTGTCTGTGGTTACTTTGAATAGGATTTCTCTTACTAGCTCTTCCTAGTCATATATAGAAAAGTTGAGGGTTTATGAGGGTTTATTTTATATCCTGCAACTTTGCTAAAGTTGCTAATTGTTTCCAGTAGTTTTTGTGGATGATTTCTTGGGATTCTCTAGGTATACCATAATGTCATCTGCAAAGAGTGAGAGTTTTGTCTCTTCCTTCCCAGTTCTAATTCCTTCAATTTCTTTTTCTTCTCTTATTGCTGAAGCTAACATGTCTAATACAATACTGAATACTAGTGGTGATAATGGGCACCCTTGTTTCACACCTGATTTTATTGGAAATGCATCTAGCCTATCCCAGTTGAATATAATGCTTGTTGATGGTTTCAGATAGATACTTATTATTCTAAGGAACAGTTCATTTATTCCTACACTCTCTAGTGCTTTTAGTAGGAATGGGTGCTGTATTTTGTCAAAAGCTTTTTCAGCATCTATTGATATAACCATATGATTTCTGATAGGTTTTTATTGATATAATTAATTAAAATAACAGTTTTCCTAATATTGAACCAACCTTGAATTCCTGGGATAAATCCTACTTGGTAAAAATGTATTAATCTAGTGATAATTTGTTGTAATCTTTTGCTAAGATTTTACTTAAGATTTTTCCATCTATATTCATCAGGGAGATAGGTCTATAATTTTCTTTCTCTGTTTTAACTCTTTGTAGTTTAGGTATCAGCACCATATTGGTGTCATGGAAAGAGTTAGGTAGAGTTCTGTCTTCACCTATTTTCCCAAAGAGTTTATATAGAATTGGAACCAATTGTTCCTTAAATGTTTGATAGAATTCACTTGTGAATCCACGAGGCCCTGGAAATTTTTTCTTAGGGAGTTCATTGATGGTTTGTTGAATTTCTTTTTCTGAGATAGGGTTATTTAGTTATTTAATCTCCTCTTCATTTAACCTGGGCAACTTACATTTTTATAAATATTCAACCATTTCACTTAGATTATAAATTTATTGGCATAGAGTTGGGCAAAATGATTCTGAATTATTACTTTAATTTCCTCCTCATTGGTGGTCAGTTCACCTTTTTTTCATTTATGATACAAGTAATTTGGTTTTCTTCTTTTTTTAATCAAATTTATCAGAAGTTGATCAATTTTATTGTTTTTTTTCATAAAATCAACTCTTGGTTTTATTTATTAATTCAATAGTTTTTTTGCTTTTGCTTTTATTAATTTCTCCTTAAATGTTTAGAATTTCAATTTTGGTATTTAATTGGAGGTTTTTAATTTGTTCTTTCTCTAATTTTTTTAGTTGCATATTTAGTTCATTGATTTCCTTTTTTCTCTAATTTATTCATATAAGCATTTAAAGATATAATATATCCCCTGACAGCTGATTTGAGTGAGTCCCATAGGTTTTGGTATATTTCATTATTGTTGTTATCTAGGATGAAATAATTCATTCTTTCTATTATTTGTTATTTGATCCACTCATTTTTTAAAATGAGGTTATTTAATTTCCAATTAGTTTTGGGGCTATATCTCCCTGGCCCAATATTGCATAAGATTTTTTTTCTTGCATTGTGATCTGAGAAAGATGTATTCACTATTTCTGACTTTCTGCAATTTATTATTAGGTTTTTATGCCCTAGTACATGGTCACTTTTTTTTGTAAGGGCTGTGTACTGCAGAAAAAAGTACATTCCTTTCTATCCCCATTCAATTTCCTCCATAAGTCTATCATATCTAGGTTTTCCAACAATCTATTTAGTGCCTTAACTTCTTTCTTGTTTATTTTATGATTTGATTTATTTAAACTGAGAGTGGGAGGTTGAGGTCTCCCACTAGTAGAGTTTTGCTATGTCTTCCTGTAGTCCTTTCAGCTCCTTCTCTAAGAATTTTGATGCTATCCCATTGGGTGCATACATATTCAGTATTGAAATCATTTTATTATCTATAGTACCTTTTAGGAAGATATAGTTTCCTTCTTTGTCTCTTTTAATGCTATCTATTTTTGCAGCTGCTTTGTCTGAGATAAGGATTGCTACCCCTTCTTTTTTCACTTCAGCTGAAGCAAAATATATTTTGCTCCAACTACCTTTACTCACTCTATATATATATATCTCTGCTTCAGATGAGTTTCTTGTAAGCCACATATTGTAGGATTCTGGCTTTTATTCCACTGTGCTATTCACTTACATCTTAAGGGAGAGTTCATCCCATTCACATTCAAAGTTATAATTACTAACTCTTTATTGCCCTCCATGCTATCTTCCCTCTTATTTTATTCCCTCCCTTTTCACATTATCCATATTCTCCAGTATTTTGTTTCAGAATATGGCTACCTTCAATGAGTTTGCCCTCTTATATCCACCCCTCCCCTTTCTTTCCCCTTTCCCTTTTTTCCTTCCCTTCCTTCTGTTAGTTCCCCTTTTTCCTCTCCCTCCTTGTCTCTGTCCCCCTTCCCCTTTTCCACTTTTAATACCCGAAAGGTAAAATGTTTCTTTAATTAATTGAGTGTGTGTGTATAAATTAAGGAATTCAGGTGTTTCTCATTTCCTCCCTTCTTCCCCTCTATTACAATAGGTCTTTTGCACCTTATGTAATGAAATTTACTCCATTCAATCCCCTCCCTCCTCCCTTCTACTTCCTGTCCTCCTTTTTAAGGAGGTAGTGTTTTTAAATAATTCTATCTGAGTCACAGAAATTCATGAATATCCATCACTTCTGGCTAAGTATATTTTCTCCAATAGAGCTACAATTCCTGAGAGTTATTAGAGTCTTTTCTCTCAAAGAGGAATATAGCCAGTTTCCTCCCATTGGATAGCAGTGGCATGGATAAGTCATGAGTACCCATCACTTCTGGCTAAGTATATTCTCTCAGTTAGAGTTACAAACCATGCTGGGATATAGCTAGTTTCATCTTATTAGATAGCAGTTTTTTCTCTTTACACCCCCCCCCCCCACTTTTTTTTGACCTTTTCGTGTATCTCTTGAACCTCCTGTGTAATGTCCAAATTTTCTATTTGGCTCTGGTCTTTTCATCAGGATTTGTTGGAAGTCTCCCATTTCATTAAATGACTATCTTTTCCCCTGGAAGAGAAGGCTCATTTTGCTGGATAGTTGATTCTTGGCTGCATTCCAAGTTCCTTTGCTTTTCAGAATATCATATTTCAGGCCCTTTGTTCCTTTAATGTTGAGGCAGCTAGGTCCTGCATAATTCTTACTGTGGCTCCTTGGTATTTAAATTTTTTTTTACGTTCTTTGCAAGGCAAATGGGGTTAAGTGGCTTGCCCAAGGCCACACAGCTAGGTAATTATTAAGTGTCTGAGACCAGATTTGAACCCAGGTATTCCTGACTCCAAGGCCGGTGCTTTATCCACTATGCCACCTAGCTGCTCTTAAATTGTTTCTTTATGGCCGTTTGCAGGATCTCTTTTATCTGATTGTTCTGGAGTTTAACCACAACATTCCTTGGTGTTTTCATTTTAGGAGTTCTTTCTGGAGGGGATCAATGTATTCTTTCTATAACTGTTTTGCACACTGGTTCCATGATATCAGGACAATTTTCCATCACTAAATTCTGTAATATTAAGTCCTGGCTTTTTTTCCTCTTCAATGTATTCAGGAAGGCCTATAATTCTTGTGTTTCCCTCCTTGATCTATTGTGAAGGTCAGTGGTTTTGTCGATGAGATATTTTACATTTTCTTCTATTTTTTTGATTCTTTGGTTTTGTTTAACAGACTCTTGCTGTCTCATGAAGTCATTAATTTCCACAGACACCATTCTCTTTTTTTAGAGAAGTATTTTTTCATTTACCTTTCACAACTCCTTTTCCAATTGGTCAGTTCTGTTTTTGCAAGCGTTTTCTATTTGACTAATTGAGGTTTTGAGAGAATTGTTTTCTTGTTGCAAGGTCTTAATTTTCTCTCCCAAATTTTCCAATTGATTTTTACACTCCTTCCTTATTTCTTCAAGGAAGGCTTTCTGTGCTGGAGAGCAGGTTATATTCTTGTCAGAGTTTCTAGGTCTCTCTGAGTTACTGTCTTTTTCTCCTAAGAATTTTCCTATGGACCCTCCTTTTTGCTGGCCTTTCCTCATTATCCTAAGACCTTGTAGTGGGGGAGGGGCTGGTTCACAGATTTTTGGTTTTGGGATCCCTACAGCTTTACTCACTGAATGTAATATAGCCAGCTAGCCAGTAGGGGTGCTAGAAGTTTTGGTCACTTTGTGTACTATCTCCAGCAGGCCAGTAGGGGGTGCTGGCTGCTTACTTTGGAGTGTTTGTGACCTTGATTGAGACCCTCTCCCTTGGCCTGGAAGGAGTGGTTGAAGCTGTTGAATACTTTTATCTTTGATCAATGGTGGGCTATACCTTGGGGTGAGGTAATCACTCTTCCTATTCACAGCTGAGGTGGTTCTGCTGCTCAGCCTGGGGGGGGGGTGGCGAAGAAGGTGGGCTGTGATTATGTTTGTTCTGGGAAGAGGCTTCAGCTGAAATGAAGGTACTGACTCTGAGTTCCTTCCGACCAGAGGAGCCCAGGGATTGATGTCTGTAGTTCACCCCACCTGAACTCTTCCTCTAGCCCTGCCTGCAAGCTCTAGATGGTCAGTGCCATAACCAATGCCTCTGCTCCCTAGTTGGCCTGAGCACCCATGGCTGACCAGATTCTAGCCCCACAGCTGATCAAGCCAGTCTGGTTCTCAGGCCCTCAGGCTCTCAGGCTCCAGCCCCGGGTCTGCTCCCCACAGAGTCTGCCCTTTGCACCCAGAAGATATTGGAAGAGAAATGCTGAAGTTGATGTTCTTCTCTTGGCTTTGCTTTCTGGGTTTTGTAGATTGGATTTCTGTTAAGAGGTTTATTTCATATTGTTTATGAGAAAAGATCTGTACCTGTCTTCTCTCTGCCATCTTGGCCCTTCCTATGTCATTCTTGATCTTTTCCCTGAATCTTCAGCTACTAATGCTCTCCAAACTATTTTGCAAGTACTTTTTAATTTGCTTTTTTAACTGAGCAATAAACTGACTACAATTCTATGATTAGTTAAAAACCTCAAATTTCTGACACTTTGATGTCAGCTATATATATATATGTATATATATATATATATATATATATATCTGTATTGTACCCATCAAAATAAGTTTCTGGTGGCACAAGTCATTTCAGTATCATTTTTTTATTACTAATGTCTAAAATAATGCCTTGTACAAAGCAATTTCTGTGTAAATTCAACTCACTGAATATTTATCAATTATTAATAAATTCTTACTGAGTTGAATTTTGCATATGGAAATTAAATTTAAGTGTATATGATAGTAACTACATGTGTGTAGATTTTTTACTTAAAATAATAGATATAATTTTAAAAAAAAAACAGTTTATGTCTCTTCCAGTGAAGGAAGGAAAAAGACTTTGTCATGGTCAAACAGAAATTATCTTTTTTTAAAAACATCTTTGTGTTTCAAGACAGGTGATAGTAATTGGGGGGGTAAATCAAGTTTCAAATTCCACCTGTCCTTGTTATAGACTAGAGGAAAGAAGCACTTGATGGAAAAATATAAAAAAAGTACACAAAAAGGTTGGCACCTAAAAACAAAAATGTATTGATAAAGATGATGCAGAGTGGAGCATGAATGAATCCCTTTAAATAAAAATCAAAGTAGTATTAATTAGAGAAACATAAAAGAGGCATATATTTATAGAATAGAATTCGATAGATTTTAGAATGAGGATATTAGAAAGGCTCTTAAGGAGACCTCAGTAAATTGGATTAATAATGTATCACAGTTATATAAAACCTTATGTTTTGTAAGGGGCTTTCAATATATTATCTCATCTGTTCCTTCTAGAAAACCTTTGAGGTAGATACTATTATTGTCATTTCCAATTTATACATGGGGAAATTGAGGCTTAGAGGTTAAGTAACCTGCCCAGGGCACCATAACTAGTCATGTCTTGACTGACTTGAACTCATTTCTTTCTGACAGCAAGTCCAGCATTCAATCCATTCAACCAAGTTATCTATAGCATGGATTAGGACAAAATAGAGATGTCTTAGGGAATGATTTACATTCTGGCTTAAGTCAATAAAAAAGTCATGGGGAAGGAGAGATAAAAATTGCCTAAAAGGAAATTGTAGAGAGCAGGACTAAGGAATGTATGACGTTTTGCAGAGGTGTACTGGAGTCAATTGAAATCTGCTCATGAGAAGTGATATTTTTCAGCATGAGCATTTATACTTCAAAAATTAGCAAATGCTACAAATCAGAACTTGATATTATTTTATTGATTGTCTAGACTTAAGAAATGAAGAAAATGGTAATAGTACAGATTAAGAGGAAAAGTGTGTTGTGCATACATACATATTTATTAGTGCTGGAAAGACTTTGAAGTCAATTGACCAAGATGGAAGAAAGAATATACTTAGCAAACTACATTGATAAGTAGAAATTTCAAAGTTTTTTTTTAAAAAAGAGTGAAGATGAGGGACAGCTAAGTGGCACAGTGGGTAGAGTACCAGCCTTGGAGTCAGGAGGATCTGAGTTCAAATCCAACATTAGACACTTAATACTTAACCTAACTGGGTGACCTTGGGCAAGTCACTTAACCCCATTGCCTTGCCGAAAAAAAAAAGAAAACAAAATAAAGAGTGAAGAATAAAGAATCATAACTTTGAGAATGAAGTCTTATTGGCAAAGCAAACCTGAAAAGGAAGTCTAAAATATGAAAAAAAAGTTAGGCCCTTATCTAGAAGAGTAAAATTCATGTAGAAAAGATCAGAGGAAAACAGATAAGGGGCAAGTGTTAAACATTTGAGATTGAGCTTTATAAAAATTGAAATATAATGGTAACTGGTTTGTTATCTAACTACATTCTCACAAATGACTGGTTTCAAGTTGGGGTACTTAGATAAGTGTAATGCACATTATTTGTGTCAAGTTCCTCTTTAATAATTTAATTGAAACCAGCAAGGGAAGATGATTTTCTGAAAAGGATTTAAAATTTTTTTAAAATATCATTTCCAGTGCTTTATGTATGCAAACCTTTAAAAATCCCCAAATAGTCCTTTTCACATATCTAATTTTTCCAGGCATATAGCTGTGCATAATATCAGGGGTTCTCTGAATAAATAATACTACATTTGGAAGAGACCTTGATTGTCATTTAGTCTAATCCTTTATACAACATAGAAGTGCTCATAGCATCACTGAGATTAATTGCCCAGAAAAGAAACATGCCCGCATTTGGAAATTATAACATTATTATATTATTATATATTATTATTATAACATTATATGAAAGTCATCCCAGGGACAGTTAAGTACAATTATGGAATGGGGAAAACAAGAAAAATTTATAAAAATATTTTAGCAGATTATTTTTCTCCATTATAAAGGACAAAGGAACTGTCTTTGAACATGTCTAAGATCATGATTCCAAGTGTACTTATGAAAGATATCAAACAGTGGAGAGAACAGAATTAGGAAGGTAGTTCACTTGGAATAAATTTGTGTAGAGTTCTATACTGGAGGACACAAATTTGTGATGGTACTGAGGGATCTTTAAGCAAAGTATTTGAAATGAGGAAATAACAGAGTTGGACCTAATTTACACTGAAAAAAATGATCAATGCTGCATTAGTAACTATTGACCTATGTGCTACTTTTCCAAATGTGAATAATATTTTTGAGAGTCATCAATATATGAATTTAGAGTAACCTCTTTGAGATAAATAGAAGGAAACCATTAGACTTTGGAAAGTTAAATACATTAGTGAATGATATGGTTGCCTATTTCACAATTGACAAAGTTGTAGAGAATAAAAGATCCCACTATACTTACTTTTAGTTTATGAAAAAACTTGATCTTATGGTACAAAATCTTGTCTTAAAATGCTGCTCTTTTTCAAAATCAAGTATTCTCACTATAAATCAAAATAATTCAAGATTATTTAAAATTATCTTATTCAATGATCTTCTGATGTTAAAGACTAAGTGGAATTAATTGAATGTCTATTCACCAACTTACAATCTACATTTGGGTGAACATTATGGAACTTATCCATTGGTTTGTATACATAGAACAGGGAAATGGATATCAGCTTGGACCCAAAGTGAACAGAAGATAGAGAATGGGTTGAATTGGATTGCCTTTGGGAAATTACATGGCTCCTTTCATGGTCAATCTTCTACTAGGGGAGCCATTGACATGTAATGCATGAAATACAACAATATCCAAAAAATTTAAGATTAATATCATACAGATGTCAATGGATAGATAAATGGTGGGTGTGATCAGGGGATATAACATGACAAATGAGGAACTTAGAAAAATAGGAGTGAAAGAATTGCATGATAGAAAGAGGAGATGAGTTGGTCATATGGTAAGGGATGACTGATAGAGTGCTCTATTAGTATCATTTCTATGTAAGGAAGAAGAAGGTAGCAAAGACCTCCAGCATATTGTCTGTATCCCCATTTTATGGTGAATTTATGGGAAGATGTATAAGAGTTGTTCAGGATAGGCACACATGGATGGGTTTTGTACATTTTTGAAAATTTGAATGAAGGAGATACTCTACAATTCAAATAGTATAAAAAGAGAATTAGAAAAGTCAGGAAATAGTTAAATGGAAATATCCCAGGTAATATTTTTATGATGCTTTTTATACTGTGTACTCTACTGAAAATTAGTGTGAAAAAGTTTCTAGGTAATGGTTAGCATTTATATAGTGCTTGAAAGTTTACAAAGCACTTTACAAACATCTTCCCATTTGATCCTCACCACAACCCTGGGAGGGATGTGATAATATTCTCACTTTATTAAAGATTGAGGAAATTAAAACAGGTTAATTTTTTTCTCCAACATTATATAACCAAGTATCTAAGGCAGGATTTAAACTCTATCTACTGCACCAAGTGGTGGTTGTTTTTCAGACATTTCAATCATTTGCAGCTCTCTGTGAGCCCATTTGTGGTATTCTTGGCAAAGATATTTGAAAGCTTCATCATTTCCTTCTCCAACTCATTTAAGAGATGAGGAACTGAGGCAAACAGGATTAAATGACTTAGTGAAGGTCACACAATTAGTAAGTATGTGAAGCTAGATTTGAACCCAGGAAGATGATTCTTCCCAACTCCAGGTCTGGTGCTCACTGCATCACTAGCTTCCCCTACCTGGTGTTATCCAAGAGCAAAGAGATCCCATTACAAAATTTTAAGTAGAGAAATTATAGGGGAATATTTTATGGCGGCAACCATAGCCTAGTTGCAAACAGGAATCATAGGATTATAGAACTAGAGTTGAAAGACTTTAAAGGGTATTTAGTACAATACTGCTTCTTTTACATGTGAAGAACTGAAATCTAGGTAGGTTAAATGATTTGCCTGAGGTCATACAGATAATCATTATAGAGGTCATCTGACTATTAGAGCCCATTCTTTTTCTACTTCACCTCTGTTATTGGCTTTAGGGATTGAAAATGCTGATTTGAACTGGGTAGTGAGGCTAGCACATTAACCTTTCTTAAACTCCATCCCATATTCATTTGGTTAGGACTAAGCATTAGTAATAGATTGCTGCAATTTAGGTTTCTGAAGTTAATAGGCAGAAGCTCTGAATCTGAGTCAGGCCAAAGTTATTTTTTTCAAATGTAATAGTAGCTGCTTCTCAAGAAACATATTTGGTAATAGACTGCTAGAAGCCATTCTTTGAAATAGTCACAGGTACTCCTTTGACAACCTCCAGGGATGGACAGGTTAGGTGAATGTTTCTTACCATATATGCTTCATAGGGTACAAACCCTAAGCTAATGAGAGTGACTCCCAACCTGAAATGTAAGAACATTGCACACTTTTCTCTTTCTTCCTGGTCTCTTCTCTATCCAACTCAATCAAAACTCAGAAAAATTGATCAGGGTAGTTGACTTTGTGGGACTCCAAGAAGGGCTAGGTGGGGCATAGAAAATAATTGAATATGAAACAAAACTCAAGTAAAGATATGTGGTATGTCACAATGTATTATAGCAAAGGCTGGGTTCAAGAATCTTAGTGACCATTTTAAGCCAACTTACACAGTAGATGAAGAAGATTTGGTTTAAATCTAGTCTCTTATATGCAAGACATTTGACCTCTCAATGCCTCCTGGAAACTCTCTAAAACTACAAATTACAGAGAAGTTGCCTATCAAATTTGGAAGAAGGAGTTTACTCCTTGGAAGTTCCCAACTTATTAAAATTGAGTCTTGTTAAACAAACAAAAACCCTAATAATATTGTTATTTTTTATTATTTGTAAAGCACTGGAGATATTACAGCCACACGATTAATAATGGAATAAAGGATATCTCCCTAAACCAATATGGTAGCACTATGCTCAGCCAGAAACTAAACAGCATTCTTTTTCTTATAAAACTTCCACAGCATTATTGTGTTCAAGGGAAATATCCCAAAATGAATAGCATGGAAAAGATAATGCTGTGTCATGGGGTGCTATTTGTATGTCTAGGAATTGTTAAGGCGTTTGTTTTTGAAAGTAACTGAAATAGTATATAGAGTCAGAGGATCTGAGTTCTAATCCCAACTCTGATGCTGCTGCCTTTGGAACCTTGGACAAATCATTTAACTTTATTGGACCTTGGTTTTTTCAACTGCAAACTAAGAAGATTGGTTTAGAACAAAATCAAAGAGAAGTGGGGACTATTTAAAATTTAATACCTGCATTTCTTTGTGCTTTTAATTTGTTTTGTTAAAGTTGTATTTTAATCTGATTTGGCCACATTCAGGAGTATTGTGAGCTGCATACAAGCTTCGTTGGTGTTTTTGACCCTTCAGAATTAGGTGACCTCAGAGTTCACCTCCAGCTCTATTATCTTCATTTATATTATTCTACTTGTGAATAGAAAAAAAAACAGTCTTGTAAGTTGGAGGAAAAAAAGTTGTAGAATGAACTCTGAATTATATGCTTACCATTTCTTATCACAACAGCATAGTTACCATTGTTAAGTCACTATAGACTTTTAGGCAGGATAGATAGGTAAAACTGGGAATAATGTGAAAATTTAGCCTGAAATATAGTTTTCTTCAGTACTTTTAGCATATTTTAATATAGTTTACAAGATTTGCTGAAATGCACAATTTAATGCCCTTCAATTCCAAAATGTATTTACATAGTATTTTTATGATTTGAGCATGCATTTTGTGGTTATTACTAAATAAGATATGTATTCATAAGTTATTTAATTCCTTCAATGACAGGCTTACTGACATGGAAAAGATGAAGGAAAAATTTATCTGAGAGTAACTGCCCAAGCCAGAAAATAGCAACCCGGAGGCAAATAAAGATATTGACATAAAGAAGCAGTTTACTAAGTTTCCTTTGAGAGGTTCTTAAAAAAATCTATTCAATTTATATTGATATACATGACTTCTCTCTACAAGAACCCTACAACTACCTGTTTAATATCTTCTGATAAAGGTCAGGTTTTATTGAGAACCCGATTCTTCCAGGAGAGTTAAGAGCAATGGAAGAAAACAAGCACATCAAACAAAGTAAGGTTATCCTTGATTACAAATGCCATTTTCCCAAAGAGGTTCTGAGGTTGTAGCAACCCATTTCCATCAAGGGAGCAATTTCCTCTTTGCTGCCATTTGGGGGTAATGCTTCTCACCAAATTATGGGCTACAGATGTGACTAGACACATAGAGACATATTCTTCTTCTGGAAAGAGAAACATTTAAAGGGAATATTTTCAATATGAAAATACATCTTCTAGGCTTCATGGGATATGAAGATTTTACAACACTTCTTGCTACCCATCTCCCCCCCAATATTCATTATTACCTTTCCCCCCTCCCATTCTCCTCTATTGTGGAATTTCCTTGAATGAAACCTGTGTTTTGTATTAAAATGGTGATTTTTTTTAGGGCTGAAAAATGATTATTAATAACACCCCAGCATACATCTTCATATGGATTTTTAATAAATCAGATCTATTTTGGCAAATTTGTTTCCTTGAGTATTTTTAGGTTACACAATGAAGGGCAACAATGAATAGATTGTGCCTATACAGCTATATTTCCATTATCCATCTCCTACAAATTATAGGCTGCCAAGAGGAACAGCAAACCACAGATAGTGGAGGCAGTTTAGTGTTAAACTATATGGAGCCTGTTCTGTCTTAAATACCTAAAGTAAAGCCATAATTCTTCATCTTCTGTGAAAATGTAAAATGTCCAGGCTCTACTTACACCAGGAAAATGAAAACCTTTCTTCTCTGTTTCGTTGTCCTGTCAACCCTTTGCTGCATTGCAGATCTCAAGCTTTTTTGCTCAGAAATAGCAGACTGCAGCTGTATGGAACCTCATATAGAATTACAGATCATCATTATTATTATTTTTAAAGCAAAACCACAGCACATCATTAGAGGTCATCTTTAACATTGGACTCCATTTTTATGTGGCTGTTTTGATAAGGGGAATAGAGAAACACATTTGGAGTGATGTTTGTTGCTGTGGCAGTTTTATAAGAAAAAGAATGCTGTTTAGTTTCTGTCTGAGGATAGTATTACCATATTGGTTTAGGGAGATATCATTTATTCTATTATTAAGATATAAATTTGCTATTAGATATAGTGAAAAATAAATTCTTTGGATGAATTTTTTTAATAAAATTCATATCATTTGGAAATGGCACTTTTAGACTTTATCAAAGGTTATTTATAAGATCCCTGTCTTTGTCTATCTGTCTGTCTGGTTGCCTGTCTGTCTGTCTGTCTCTCTCAATTGCGACAATTTCATACAGATAACTTCTGGTCAGTAATTATCTACTGTATTTATGCAAGGTGCTATATCAATTAGGGGAGGTGATACAAAGACTCAATAGGACTGAGGTTAGAGAGAAGAATTTTTGCATCTAATACAAATATCCCAAACTATACTTGGAGCAATCAATGCTGAGTTAAACCATCATTATTAGGGATAATAGGGATAGAATTCATTACAACCCATCACCTGCTGACTATTTCAACTTCTTATCCTTGCTAATTATTTGATAACTTCTGTTGTTTTTATAATGTCTAAAGTATTGTCAGCACACTTTAAATTGAGTGCTCTAGTAAAAAAGTGCCAGTAGTAACACCTTAGTTATGGCTCTAATGATTGCCATAGACTAGATTTAAATTTGAATTTGAATTTAATACATGTAACACTTGTAACATTAATAATAACAATAATAATAATAATACAATAAAAATAATACAAGTTCCTTTATATAAAGATCCAACTGTTTGAGAAACTATTCCAAATGAAATAATTTTAAGATCTTTTTTTCAAACAAGGCTTTTAATGCCTAGTATTTCCTTAAAAGAAGTATCAAGTTCTTGATCCATCAGATAAAATTAACTAAATATGTTAGTGAATATGTCCTGATTTTTTGCAATTATATATTTATTCAAAATACTGATGATATAATTCAATTATAATTTTCTTTATTTAGTAATTTCTTTATTTAGTAATATTTTTCTATATGTGTGGGGTAAAAGCTTCTTAGAGATTAATATAATGATAGGCCTTTGTTTTAAAGAGAAACTAGTGACTGTTCTCTTTCTGACCCTCAATATCATGGGGGCAGTACCAATCTTTCCCATCTCTTGAGACTTAATCTCTCTAATCAACTATCTTGATTTTGCCCCTCAGAGGGAATAGCTTTCTTTTCTTTTTCTTTTTTAATAAGTTTAAGAAAGGCATTGGGGGGTGGCGGCTAGGTGGTGCAGTGGATAGAGCACTGGCCTTGGAGTCAGGAGTACTTGAGTTCAAATTTGACCTCAGACAATTAATAATTACCTAGCTGTGTGGCCTTGAGCAAGCCACTTAACCCCATTTGCCTTGCAAAAAAACCCTAAAAAATAAAAAAGAAAGGCATTGGGATGAGGAGGTAACCTGAAGTGACTGCTTCAGCAATATTAGTAATAAGTTTGTTCATAATTTATCCACCAAATGTTACTAAGTTCATTAATTTAAGACATATCCAGGTAAACATTTTCCTCTTATTTAGGGAAACTCTGAAAGAATCAGCAAATCTATTTTGTTCCGCTCTGAGCTCCCATTTCGCTAGAAAAAGGTTCCAACAGTTTAAAAAACCCTCTTTCTCTTTCTCCCTCTGTCTTTCTCTGTCTCTCAATCTGTCTGTCTCTGTTTATCTTTCTTTTTCACTCCATCCCTCCTTCTCTCTCTTTCTCTTCAGTCCCCTTTCTTTTTCTTTCTATGTATTTTTTTTTATCATTTATCGCTTATTTCTCAGAAAAGTTTGACTAATGAAACAATACAGACAAGTGATTCAATGGAAAACAATAGCTTTATCTTGACTACTGGCTTTTTACTTCAGCTGAAGCATAATATATTTCACTCCATCCTTTTACCTTTACACCGTATGTATCTTTCTGCTTCAAATGTGTTTCTTGTAAATAACAAATTGTAGGATTCTGATTTTTAATATATTCTGCTACTCACATCTGTTTTTATTCACATTTATAGTTAAAGTTACTAATTCTGTATTTACTTCCATGCTATCTTTCCCCATTAAAATTTTTCTCTTTCCTTTCCTCTTATTCCTTCTCACCAAAGTTTTACTCCCTTTCCCCTTTAACTTTTCTTGTACAATTTAACTTTCAGTTTATTTTCATTTATGCCTTTACCTTGCCTTTTACCAGTCCCTTCTTCCCTTTTCTTTCCCTTTCCCTCCTTCCCCTCTGTAAAGTAGGTTATCTTGTTCTTATCTTATTCCCTCTCTGGGTCAAAATATATTGAATAGAATGTACTCAGTGTTCACACCTTCCCTTCTTTCCCTCTGATATAATATATCTTTGTGCCTCTTTACCTGGTGTTATATATCAGTCAAGTACTATTAATCAGGAACCATCAATCAAAGCTTGATAAGCTCAAAGTACTATCAAAGTACAATCACAGATTGATTGATTGCTCACTTGATTGTTTGATAAGCAGCATTGCCTCAAAGTCACTAAGCATCTTCTCCTTTTCTGTCTCATTAGAAATACACTTCTCAAGAATCTTGAATTACATCAAATTACAATCATTTTATACCTTACCCCCTTTTCAAGCACCCTCCAGAGATATACAATCTTCATGAGCCAAAGTATCATGAACCATTTGTACCCTCTTCCTGCAAGCATATTCTCTCTCACACTCCCCCCAACCTTTAATTCCCCAACCAGGGTACTTAAACTCTTGTTAACTGAAATTTGGATTAAGTCCAATCCTTCTAGGTAGGTTCTTACCCTCTGCCCCTAAAGTCACTTCTAATTTAATTAACTATAGAGTCTCAAAATACTCTAAGACTGGGATACTCTGAAGGTCTCTCTTAAGAACTGTACAACTGATTGTAAGGTATGGGAGACTGTACCAGAATATGATGCCTGTATCAGAGAAAGGGCTAAGTTTTGTGAGCAAAGCTGAATTTCTCAAAGGAAACTGGGACATATAAGTTTACAGTAGACACTCCTGTTTTTCATAAGGGGTTTTTGTCTCAAACATAGTGATGTTATCTTAGTCCTCTTCAATGGATAGATAAGAACCAACCATACCCATGTCCTCTAAATCCAGTCTCTTTAATTATATTCAGCTTTTTTAACTATCCTAAGAGAAATACAATTCTTAAGAAATGCAAGTGTTATAACTTCCCTTATAGGGTTTGTATACAATTTGATGGGCTTGACTAACATTTGTTTTGGTTTTTTTCTTCCCTTTTTCATTGACCTTTTCATGCATCTCTTGAGTCATATATTTTGCAGTTGAATTATCTGTTCAATTCTAGTCTTTTTTAATCTGGAAATTTTGTTGATTAACTATCTTTTCTCTTGACAATTTATGCTGAGTTTTGCAGGACAGTAAATTCTTCATTGTAAACTTGTCCCTGATTTTTTAAAAAAGAAAAGAAACAGAATCTAAAAACAGTGAGACTTCAATTCTGGATAAAATTCTAAAATATATTATTAAAAAGATAGCTATGATACTATCTAGAAAAACAAGGAATGGTCACAAAGATTTGTTTTTTTCTTGAAGTAGTCATGCCACACAAATAATATTCCCTGCTATACTTTTTATTACTAACTTAGTAGATCAAGGTAATGCTGATAGATATGGTGTAATTGAATTATAATTCTGTGAGTTTGTGATAATATAGAAATTCTCTAAGGTTTTCCTCAATGTTCTACTTCCTTCTATCAAAATAGTCTTTACTATTATGCCAGGTATTATTGACATTCTACTTGTGGACAAAATCATCCTGTTTTATGAATAATTCAAGACTTCAAAAATGCTGTGAATTCGTCTCTATAGTTATTCTTTTCTAATTCACAGATTGCAACTTTTTTCATCCTCCGAAAGATAGTTGTAAAGTTTCTATTACCAAAAAAAATTCTTTAGAACTATCTTCTGGTATTGATTTTCATGACTAACATGGAATAATTAAATTAATCTTTTAAGAGTAAGATCAGAAAAGCAAATTAAAATCACTCTGAGGTTTTACCTCATACCTAGCAAATTGGCAAAAGGGACAAAATATGCAAATAGTCCCTGTTGGAGTAACTACAGGAAGAAAAGCACACTAATATAGCATTGATAAAGCTGTTAGCAGGGTCTAATCATTAGTGAAAGCAACTTGGATAAAATAATGATGACAATGTTCATACCCTTACACTTGGAGACATGCTAACATTTACCCTAATGAGATCAATGATAGTAATAAAGGGTCTACACAAATGGCAAAATTTTCTTAGTGGCCCTTTTTGTAGTCGAAAGGAATTAGAAACAAGTAGATTACAACAAATGGGGAATAGATAAACTTATTGTTATTATCTGATAGGTGATGGAAAATTATTGTAAATAAGAAATGACAATTTTTAAAAACCAGATACATGGGAAGGCATATTAAATGATTCAGAGTGAAATAAGCCAGACTGAGAAAAATATACATGAATATTATAATGTAAATAGAAAAAATGAATAAGCTATCACCACCACCACACCAGCAGAAACAATAAAACCAAGCAAACTCTTACCTGGACATTGTAATTTTGATGAACAAGCTTGGCTTTGAAGAATAGATGAGAAATTGTGCCTCTTTCCTCTCAATGAAGAAGTGAAAGATTTTTTTAGTGTTAAATTCTGCATATGTTATTAGTCACACATACTGGAAGAAATTCATCTTCACATTCTGAAGGTTTGTCTCTGATGGGGCATCATCATCATCATATCTGATTGTGAGGATCACATAGAAGTTATTAGTATAGTGGATAGAGTGCTGGGCCAGCACAAAGTTTTCCCTATTGCCTACAACACTCCCATTTTGTTCTGGTCCCCTTACACTGTCCTGGGATTATTCTTCATATATCATGATGGCCAGGGAAGGTCTAGGTAGTCACAGTGTGATTGGAATTTATATGGTGGCAGATTTCCATGCCCTTTCTAAGAGCCATGATAATATTCATTTGATTTTTATTATGATGACTATGATTATGATTATCTCTCCAGCAAGAAATGAAAAGTGGAGGAAGATACACATATTGTGATAGGATGTCAAGATGCCCACACAAATTAGGCTCTGGTGTTCTGAAGAATCTCTTGGGTTCAAAGATGGTCTTTGACTACCTAGAGAAGGAGAGTTGAAAGGAGGAATGATTTGTTCACCCATCACTGAAGCTAAACTTGAACAGGATTTCTGCTGATGCTAGTATTACCCCTTCCCAGATTTTTTTTTGTAAATCTTGAGTGTCTTCTTATATTAGGTGTCCCAAAAGCCTTAGTGCAGGAGTTGTTAAAACTTGGGGCCACTAGGTAGCACACTGAAGCGCTAGGCCTGGAGTCAGGAGAAGTCACCTCTCTGAGTGGTATCAGTCAATTATTAGTTGTGGGACCCTGGACAAATCACTTAAGCCTGTTTGTCTCAGTTTGCCTCATCTGTAGAATGAGTTGGAAAAAGAAATGGCATACCGCTCCAGGATCTTTGATAAGAAAATCCCAAATAGTGTCACAGAAAGTCAGATATGACTGAATTGAATGAACAACAATAAAGATTTTTGTAATAAATTTTACATGTATATATTATCTTTTCTAATAGAATAAATGTTTCTCAAGGAAAAGAATAGTTTTATATTTGCCCTTGTATGTCTTAACACCCAGGACAGGGCTAGACCCATTCCAGGTGCTTTAAAATTCTTATTGATTCACTGCTTGAAATACTATTGCTTTGAACTAATATATCCACTGATGAATTGATAAAGTAAGTAAGTAAGTACATTGGTGATGTCTTATAATGTCTGTTTTTGGGTGTTTCAAACATGGGGTAGTTTCTCTGATAGTCTAGGTTGGAAGGGATCCCCAGGAGCTCTGGAAAACAAACAAATGAAAAAAACACCTCCAAGATGGATGGAACCATTCAGAAGATCATACTTTTCTTTCTATAAGCATAACAAATTTTATGGGTGTTTCTTTAGAATCTCTTTTTAAAAAATATTGAGAGAGTTGGTAATACTCTATTACTATTTTCATTTTAAAAGGGAGATAAAAATACAGAAAGGTTAAGTGATCTCTCTACTATTGCATACTGAATCAATGACTGAAGGAATGGGTAAAACTTTCAAAATACTACAGTGATTCCATGGTTCAAAAAAGTGACACATTTTATTAACATTTCAACATAGATTAAACACTTTATGGTGTTAGGGAAAACAGAATTACTTAAAAAATCCATTAATTCATAAATGTGCTACACTCCATTACACAGGTCTCTAAAAGTAACTGAGCACACAAGGAAACAAAATGAATGTTTGTGCCATTTTCTTTTAATATGAGCCTCTTGAGGTTGCTATTAACCTTTTAGGGGAAAAACAGTCTCATGCATCACTTAAGCTGTTCTACCATGAGAGGTCAGCAGTCAAGCTAGAACTTTCAGTAGTTTAGCTTCAAGGAACAAGTACAATACTAAATATTTTTATGACCCTTTAAAGCATTTTGCGAAATGATTTAGTAAAAATGTTTGTCCTAACAGCTTTCTTGCAAGAAATGTAGGTGGTAAATCATAGAATCTCTGAGTGGGAAGAGGCCCTTGAGACTATCCAATCCAGTCCATACTTGATAAGAATCCTTTCTACAACATATCCTAACAAGTCTTATACAGCCTTTGCTTAAGTATGTCTAGTGAGCGGTAAGTCACTATTTCCCAAGGTAGCCAAATTGCTTTTGCATAGCCTTAATTGCTAAGAAGTTTCCCTTTTATTAATAATCTAAAATATTCATCTTTGCAACTTCTACTCGTAATGATAGGAGACCAATCAGCACAATTCTAATCTCTTTTTCATTTGATAGACCTTCAAATGTTTGAAAATAGCTATCATGTGGTAATAGTGCTGAAAAATAGTCCAAGTCTTAGCTCCCTGACACTTTAATTAGAGGAATGCATGTCATTGAATCATAGAATTTTTAGAGCTAGAAGGGGCCTTGGATTCAACCCTTTCATTTTATTGATGAGATTTCAAACGGATTTTGAATATAGCAAAATTGAGGTGCCAGGATTCATAGGCTTCATCTTTAGAGTTCAATGTTACTAGGATAATTCAAATGCTAATATAGTTTTATCTGAGGTGTCTTTATATTCTCTTAGGCCTGTGAAGAGAGGTGACTTACAACCTAAGAGTGGGAGGGGAGAAAAAATGTCACATCCTATACAGTGACCTGTTAAACAGCATGGTACTCTCAGATTTCCAATGAATTTCAATCCTGTTTTGAAGCATGGACTAGGAATAAAAGAACATCTAATTCTTAACCCCTAACAGTATTCCTATACTCCACCAAGTAACCTTTGGTAGGCTGCCTTGCTACAGAAACTTACTGCTCAGGATTAAAGTAATCTTCCAGCATAAATACTGCCTAGGCAGCAGAGTACAGATATTATTGGATGCCTTTTTCCTTCTATGAATATGCATTAAAGGAACTTCAAAATCTATCTCAAAAGTATATTGCTATCTCTCTTCCACACCATACTTAATATTCACAATTTATACAGCTTTTGCAGTCAGATCTGATGACTCCCTGTCACTTACGTTGTAAATATCTAACATTTTCCTGCTCCTCTTTTTTGCTCACTCTCTTCCCAATATCTAGAATACTTCCTTTATTGATCTTCATCTGTTGAGGTCCCATATTTCTTTATTTTTAATTTTCTTTTAAATTATGAACTAAAAATTAGTATTTAAAGAATGAAAAAATGTAAAATTAAACTTTAGCTATGAAAAATTTTAAAAAAAATTTGTATTCAACTACTTCTGGGTCTATTTGCTCTTCTCTTATCTAAAAGGGTTCCTATCTTTAGGCATCAGAACCTTTTCCCCCCCATATGCTTTAACTCTTGCCATTCTGCCCGTGGAGTGCTTGGGACAATCATTTGAAGCTTAGAGTTGACTCAAAAGGCGAACAAAAGATATTCCATGTACAATGTAGAACAGTGATAAGGAGCTACATTTTTTTTTTTTACACAAAGGACCTACTCAACACAGAAGTACATCAAAAGTGTGTATTAAAGCAATAATATAATTACTGTTTGAGAGAAATAAGTTAACTATAGCATTTTTCTCTTCCTGATATTTCCTCTGCTACACTAGTATCCTTTTCCAAGTAGTTGATAGTTAAGACACTGGTTGGTAGTTGGTAGTTAAGACACAGAAACAGGAAGATCTCAGTGATTCTGTTGAAGAGGCATTTCATCTTCATCTTGTCTTTGTAATCTCTGTACAATTCCCTTAAGGACCATGTCTTCTGTTAGTCAGTCGGTAAATAAAGATTTAAGAAGTGTTTTAGGAACTGTGCTAAGTTCTTTGGATACAAGGAAAGGAAAATCAGACCAAGGGTTTTGCTCATCCTCAGTGGTCATCTTTTCTCTATTTTTATAGCTAAATATATATTTTTTAAAAATTATCAAATATTTCTCCTCCTATTTACCCTTCTCACCGAAAAGAAAGAAAAAAAGAATAAAGAAAAAGAAGAAAAAAAGAGAAGGAAAAAAAATCAAAGAAGATAGAACACTTTGGTCATATAAACACAGTTAAGCAAAACAAATTCCCACACTGGCCATATTCTGAAATGTATTTCTTGTTCTGTATAATAATAATAATTGACAATATTATTATTAATAATAATGATAATGTAGTTAACATTTATATGGTGCTTACTAAGAGCCAGGTACTATTCTTATCTCATTTGATGCTTAAAAGATCACTAAGAGGTAGCTTCTGTTATTATCCCCATTTTATCTTATTATCCTCAAATAATTTATTTATTATCTAATATCTAATTCTAGCAAAATGATGATGTCTTTCCAGTATCTGGTACATGCCAAATTGACCTCTAGTCATATATTACACATTATATAATCTTCATAGATTAATAAATCCAGGCATTTTAAAGATAATGCTTTATATTTTATATTATTACACACATATATAACTTATTTAAACTTTTTACCTTTTTTAGGGAAAGGAAAGAGAGAAAGGTAGGGAGAAAATTTGGAACTCAGTTTTTAAAAAAATTAATATTAAAAATTGTCTTCATAAAAAATTTCAAAATTGCCTATATATATATATGTGTATAAAATTGGAAAAATAAAGCACTATTAAATAGGGTAATCTTTTGGTAATTTCTAGTGATAATGACCTAATTATCAATTACCATCATAAACTATCCCTTTTCTTGAAATAAATCTAGATGACTTAGTCACTTGTTTGATTCTTCTTTGCCAACATAGTTAAATTATGAAGACACTGGATATGGAGAGATTTTTGATTCCACTTTTGGCTTTTACATCAAATGTTCTAAACTGGAGGTAAACTACTTTTGATTACTTCCAAAATATTGTGTACTGTAAAACTTTACTATTATTTAGTGAAGTGATACTTGTTTGTTCTGAAAGTATTTCTGTCTTTTTTTTTTTTTAGTTTTTGCAAGACAATGGGGTTAAGTGACTTGCCCAAGGTCACACAGCTAGGTAATTATTAAGTGTATGAGGCAGGATTTGAATTCAAGTCCTCCTGACTTCAGGGCCCATGCTCCATCCACTGCGCCACCTAGCTGCCCCTTCTGGAAATATTTAATCTATTTTTCATGTGTTCAGAGAATGTCTAGAAATCTTCAAGGAAGAGTTAATCATTCCATAGCTGCCTTCAGGGCACAAATCTTGTGTATATTATTTTCATTGTTTTCATGTTCGATTAATAATATTTATAAAATGCTCAGTTCTATTAAACATCAGACAGTTATGTTTAATTGAATATTAAATGATTATCTGGAGCATATTATGAATGTGGAGAAAATTAGGTTCTGCCTGTAGAGAACAGTGAGGAAATAAAACAAAGCCATTTACCCTTCAAGAATTAATCAGAGTATTAATCAGCCTTTTAAAAATATTTTAATCAGGGGTGGCTAGGTGGCACAGTGGATAAAGTACTGGCTCTGAAGTCAGGAGTACCTGGGTTCAAATCCGATCTCAGACACTTAATAATTACCTAGCTGTATGGCCTTGAGAAAGCCATTTAACCCCGGTGGCCTTGCAAAAAAAACCTTAAAAAAATTTTTTTAATCAAAAAACTCTAGCAATGAAGTTATTAAAGTAAACACACAACAAAGAAAGTTCTTCAATCCACAAAAGTCACTTATTATAAAGCTTTGTTAAACTTTAACCCTAGGAAAAGGAAGAGGAATGTGTTAAGATACATAGAAAAACTTAGCCTGAAAACGCTGACAATTTTTGATGGAGGATGAAGAAAGGTCTTGTCACTGTGGAGCTAAAGTGCCTTAGATTAAAAAAAACTCCACAGCTATTGAACTGAAAACTTTTATTGAGTTTGGCAAAGGAAGATTTTAAAAAAAAGTCCAAATTGGATCTATTCATCTGAAGATGAGCTTTGCCTGCACTGAGCATGAATTTTCAGGGAAAGTATGATTTCTCCTTCTTCCTTTCATGAAGAAGGAAAAAGCTTTTAAATGGATCTGTTTTATTAGGGTCAAATTCTATTTTCAGTAACACATATTTGGTATTCATTGATGCCACAGGACAGAAATTGGTCTCAAATTTATAGCTATTCCCTTAACACAGAGACTATTTAAGAGAACTGCTTAGAGTGAAAGGTTGACTTGAGAACTGATTCTTATATTGGTCACACTCACAAAAAGATTTAAAACAAAGTAGTAGCAATAGGGAAAGGATATATTCTTTGGGTTTGCTTTGCTGGACTATTATTCTTTTGTGGAAGCAGATATTGAGAGAGTAAAGAAAGGCTTCTTATACTATTTTAGACATACATTTACATATTATACATAATTTTACTTTTATATTTGGAAGTTCACTGTTGATCAGAACTGCCTTTTTAATTTGCAAAACCTGATATCACTTTGATTATTCTGATCAATAAGATTTCCTGTGAAGTAGTTAATATCACAGACACAATGTAGGTGCTTTATTTTTCTCTCAACATTATATTTATTGAGGGTTTATTTGGTATTATGTTGGTAAGTTTTCTCATTGCTTTATGGAAGAATAAAGAGGGCTAGTATAACTAATTTTAGTGCACTTGTTTTTATTTCATATGAATAAGATTATTTGTATGTGAAAATAGCAAATATCTTAATTCAGATTAGTTAAAATACCATGAAGTCCTCAAAATTGCATGTCTGGTTTAACTCACTTTGCTTGGACATCTGGTATTTCTTAAATTTGTTATTAAGCTCTACTAGAGGCAGTTGATGGCATGGTGGATAGAATCCTGGACCTGAAGACAGGAATACTGTTTTCTAAGCTGGTCTCAGATACTTATTAGCTATATGATCCTTGGAAAGTCATCTAAACTCTTTCTTTCTCAGTTTCCACAGATGGTAAGTAGATAACAATAATTAATACCTAACTCCCAGGGTTATTATGAGAATCAAATGAAGTAATATTTGTAAAACACTTAGCACTTGTTTTTCTTCCTCCTTCCCCTCTTTTCTTTCTTCTCTTCCTTCTTTCCTTCCTTCCTTTTTACAAGCCTCAGAAGCTAACCTGGGCCTCACAATCCCAATATTGGTTTAAGACCAGACCTTACTACCCACACTCTTAGCATGGGATCGAGGAGGAAGGTAGTGAGTGGTTGTAGTTATCCTCTATTCTGTACAGGAGTTAATTAATTTATAATGGAGGTACATTAAATGAAACCTCTTATATGACCTCATTGATCATAACTGCTGAAGCAAGGAAGCTCATTGTTCATTGTTCATTGGGAGAAATGTCAGAATATCAGAATCTTGAGCAATTTATGACAGGACAAATTGCTTGGAGGTGGAGGGGAGACTAGATGAAAAAGAAGAGATCTTCAAGGAGGAGGCATATTGGAGATATCTTTTTCAGGATCAAATCTAGCAATATAACATGACTGGTTAAGAAGACCATTTTAAATAAGGCAGAGCTCCACCTGATCTTCCTTGAATATAGGGACTCAATCAAATAATCTCTTGAAGTGCTTTAGTTATTAGAAGAACAATGATTCTAGTCTTAATACCTAAGGTACAAGGTCAGAGATTTGGTAAAGGGAGACACTATTTTATTCCTTTGAAGAGTCAAGGCATTTTCTGAATTTTTCCATGGATAGCAACCTATGGGACTTGATGACAGTGTTTTGCTAATTTTAATGGTATGATTTGGAAGTTTAGGAAATTGTGGGAAATAATGTTCTTGTAAACTTAGGAGATGGTGCAGTGTGGGGATGCAGTGTGGGACTAGACTAAAAAAAAACTAGCTTGGATTCAGAGCTTATTTTGAGACATCCTGACTAGGACACTAAGGACAAGTCCTTTAACATCTCATTGTACAGGAACATCTTAGGTTATGAGTTGTGTTCACTGTTCTGTACTAGTAGTTTTTATTCCACTGAAAACAGATGTACAACTGTCTCTCCCTCTCCCCTAATACCCCCACTCCCTTGAGAAACACAAAATTCAAGGTTAAAGGAAAAATTAGCCAAGAGGGAGTCTGTCACAATGAAAATAAGATCATAAAGTGTTAATATTTCTCTCATGTCGATTTAATTTTTAAAAAGCATATCTTTAACTTTTATGGCTTTAGTTCATTTCAGTCCAACATGGGACATGCCTTGATCATTCATTATGTGTTGTATTTTAATACAACCTCTCATCTTCTTCCTTCCCCATAGCCATGAAGTTTACAGAAAGCTTTAGGGATTTCTTTCACAATAATTCCCTGGATCTCATTCTTGGTCAGTACAGTGTAGCTCATTTCCATTAAGCAGATAGTCCTTATTTTTTTTTCTTTGCTTCCAGACTCATAATTCTATGCTTATCTGAACCGAACTTCATTTGCATTTATTAGCTTGGTAGCTACTTGAAATATCCAAACCTCTTTTATCTGCCTGCATTGTTTCTCATTATTTGCTGTCTCTCTCAATTTAGTATTAACTGCAAATTTTAAATGTTTCTTCTGAAACCATTGTTCAAATTCTTTGCATACCAAAATGGGTTCCCAAACTAGTCTCTGAAGGGATCCCAGCTTAGTAACTTATTTTATGAGTTTGAAAAATGATAATTTCTAAAATTTTACTTTTCAAAGCTGTTTCCAGGTATGGATTATTTCAGTTTCATTAAATATATATTATATATGTGACTTTGGCTATGAAATGTATTAACTTAGAGTCTGTAAGTCTTGAGTTTTAGTCCCATTTTCATTTATAAATTTTATGTGGTAGAATTGGCTTGGGAATCAAGAGACCTTTCTCTGGTAGAAACTAATTCAGATACCACTACTCTGTGTGACTTTGGGCAAGGTCACTTTATTTCTTTAGGTTTCAACTGCAGATTATATCACCTTTCCACTCAAAAATTTTCATAGTGAAAAGGACACAGGCCTTATTTTTAAAAATCCTATTCTTCAACTCTATCAACAAACCTGGCTCACTGGGGGCCTCTTCTGGTTTCTAGCTGTCACTGTCACCTCTCTATTGACTACTTGATAGCCAAGTAAGTTTTTGGATTTGGGAATGAGGAAATGGGCTTTTTTCCTTACTTTTCTCCCTGAAAAATAATACATCATTTTTACTTACGTATTTAAGAAGTCTTCTATTAGGAATCACATAGAAACATATGTAGTTTAAATAACAAATCAAAGAAGAAAGTTAGAAAAATTTCCAAAGGATATAGCATTGGTTAATTCTCCAGGTATAAGATCTATTCTCTCAAGTATAGATCTTGCCTTTTTAAAATTTCTCTTCCTTTAGAGTTAGTTGATCTACTAGAACTGAATTTTTATTTATCTAATTCTGTCTAGGCTAGTTGTTAAATTTAGTTTTCTTCAATTATTAAAAAAATATTGTTATTCATCCTTCATTCTCTAAAAAAACCAATGATATGTTCCTGTCATTCTTGGCACAGAAGACAGAAGTAAAGAACTGAACAGTTCTACTTTTTATTTATTTGCTGAGATCTGCTGTTATCCACCCTGAGTAATGGTCTAATCCTGTCTTAATCTTTTTTTTTGCTATGTAACTAAAAAAAAATACTTAGTTTTGCTTACTAACCTCAGATCTTCAGATTAACATACCTCACATTATTTTTACTGCATCATGTCACATTTTTGTACTCATCTTTTATGTACTGCCATCTCTTTCCTCTTATGTACAGGAAGATCTTTAAGATGAAATTTGGTTGATTATTTTCCTTTACATTCCTGTTAGTCTTTTTGGACAATTATCTCTTTTCTTTTTTCATTGTTAAATGCTTCTCTTTTTGCTAACAAAATGTCAGTCTTGAGTTTCCTGTCCTTCTTGGAATGACTTTCCTGCAAAACTGTAGATAAAAGGAAACTTTATCTGAATCCCTGAAGTTTTCATGACTAAAATCTAAGGTATCTATTAGATTATATACCAGTGTGAGTGAGGAGTGGGCTACTCAATCAAGTAATCCCACCTGACTTGATATGTGATAAAATTTCCCATTAATATTAGATAATATTGATAATGATAGTTTTATACCCAATCTGAAATCTTTTTCCTTTTTTTCTAGATATTCTTGAATTTTTTCTTCACAAGAATTTCATTATTTTGTCTAATTCCATAAAATATTCCTTCAGTATTTTGATTATATTGCTGTATCTATAGAATAGTTGAAATAATATCAACTCTTTTTCCCCCCTGCTCTGGCATATCCCAGAAATGCAAATTAGTATCACACTAGTATTTATCTTTCTTTATTTTGGGGATGACTGTCTTATAAGGTTGTATTTATATTACTATATTTTTCCTGTGTCTTGATGGTTTAACTATTAAATATTTAATCCATTATGTTGTTATTTAAAATTGAATTTTTACTGGGTTTGGTTAAAATATATAGAAATGCTAATGATTTCTATGGATCTATGTTATATCTGCTACTTTATTGAAACTGTTCATTATTTTGATTTAATTTCTATTGATTCTCTCAAAGCATCCCTTTTGGATAGGAAGTTCAAACTTCCTTATTTATTGTCAAGGCCAGCAATATCTGCCCAGTCATCCAGTATTGCAACCTCAATGTCATCAACTTTGACTCTTCACTGTCATTCATACCACATATCCAGTCATTTGCCATATATTCTTGTTTCCTCATAAAATATTCATGACATCTTCCTTCTTTCCACTTATATAGCTTCCATAGTAATTCAAGCCTTCATTACCTTTTGCTTAGACTACTGATATTGTTTCTTTATCTATTATGGCTTAAGCAAAACATAGTTTTTCTGTTTTAACAGTATCAGATTCCTGGCTAATGTTTAAAAATGTTCCATGGTACTGGCATCACATTTTATTTTTTTAAAAAATTGAATACTAATGTAACTATAGCCTGATGCTGGGCCCTGGGGATCTAGATTTCTCTTTACCATTAAGTGACCCCAGTTCTATTTTCACACAAGCTACTGGAGTAAGTCCTGGAGAAGCCTTATCTCAAAAAAGAGAGAGGTTAGATTATTGTCACTGTCTCTAACTTTTTATGCATCGGTCTTGAAACAGTACAGAAAATGACTTAAAGTTTAGTTTTTGTTCCTGTCTGAGTGGTCTTTTTAAAAGGGATTAGAAAGAGTCCCTTCTAGAAGCATATTCAACGTATTATTTAGATTAGAAATTAGGTAGCTCTTTATTTGATTCTCACAAAAGTTTAAAATACAAAAGACTCATAACCATGCACTGACAAACACTAAAAACAGGGAACAGTATTCCACAATTCCTATATAGACTTCTGAGAAATTAATACATAAAACTTTTGAAAAGAGAACCTTAACTTTAAATTGTCATAACTTCTCCCCTAAGGTTCATATCTTCTCACAAGTCAAATTTGTTGTTTTCTGAGTATCTATCTTCTCCTTTGAGAAGAGTTTAATGGCAGAAAACACCTGGTTCTGTCAGTCAGCTCAAAATAAGGTTCTCAGGAATCATTGTACTCTTGAGGTAACCATCTCTCACTCACTAAAGTTGATGTTCAGACACATATGTATAGGGAAAAAACATCATGAGAGCAATGATTTAAAGATCCAGGCCTAGGTTGAACTGGTAGGATATATGACTGTGGTCATTGGGGAGCATCACTATAGCTATCTAGTTGGAGGAGAGGAGTTTCTTTCTTTTCTCATGGGAAGGCTAAAGTAGGGAATTTCATAGTTCCCATATCCTTAACTGAAGGAAAGAAAGGCAGAACCAGTGAATAGTATGACTCCTTTTAAGATCTGCTCACTAGGCTGAATTTCCTGGTTCTTTGATATAGTTGAAAACTATAATAGATACAGATTCCCTTCTGCTGAAAGAGTACCCACAAAATGCCAAGGAAATTTGGTACCTGAGGAAGATTTATGGATGGACATGACCAAGTGTAATGCAGCATGTGAGTGCCTGGATAAGTTATGATCTGAGCCATTCCAGGAAATACCCACATCAATGATGAAAGTCATAATGCCATAATGCAAATTTTAAGTGATTTTTCCTTTTATTTGGATAATCTCTTATTTTATTTGCTTTTTGCCATTTCTTTTCATTTTTTAATTTCCTTGAATTGATTTGTCTTATTAAATATTTTTTTGACCTCTTGTGAATAAAAGTGCATGGAGTCATTTGCTTCTGCATATCCTTTTGCCTGCATCCCTTAATTTGCATGTATTTTTCCATGTTTTAGTTATATTGTCATTTTTAATGTAATCCAATATCACTTCTATAATTTATTCCTTGATTCTTCAAACCATTAATCAAGTAATTTTATTCCCACTATAGGCCTACATATTTTGATCTTATTTTTCTTCTCCACTATTTTTGAGCATTATGATCATATATAGAGTGCTTACAATTCGTCTTTATGAATTTATCTGTAATTGTTTTGTATACTAGGATGTGATCCAATTTTATGACTAATTTATGTGAAATTGAAAAAATAGATATTCCTTACCGATTCAGTTTTATCTACCCATAAAACCCATTTTCAGAAGTCTTTAAGCTTTACTTAAAATATTTTGTTAGAAAACTATTGAAATTCCAATTATTATTAATTTTGTATGTAATATTTTTGCATTTTAGTTCTTATAAATTTTATTATTGAGATCATAAATTACTACTGAAAAAGATAATAGAAGTCATTTAGCCCAGTCTCCTTTTTTTAATGGATGAGGATTGTTTGTGTCTTTTTGTGTGCGTGCGTGCGTGTGTGTTTGTGTTTTTGTGTTTGTGTGTGTGTGTGTGTGTGTGTGTGTGTGTGTGTGTGTGTGTGTAAAATCAAATAAGACAGCTCCTCTACTCAGGGGAGGGAGGCTTCATTCTAATGAGGAAAAGACAACAGATAAAGAGGAGCAGAAAAAGAAAAGAAGAGGTAATGACTTGAAAGCCTGTTTCTGACCAAAGTAAGTCAGAGATTCAGCTATTAAAGCTTGGAATCCTTGGATCTGATTCCTGGGTTTTTTTAGGATAAGAAAGGGATAATTTCTGGACTAGAAGCATGATGTAGACATGTCTAGAAATTATTAAATTGTTCATGATTTCTTAAATATGCTATGTTGTCTGATATTATCATTAGGATTCTAAATGTTCTGAGCTAGCTAAAGTATGACCAATTTTGGTTCTTATGAATCAGTTAGGTGAGGCAGAGGTTAGAATTCCAAACCTGGAGTCAAGAAGACTTAGTTTCCTTAGTTCAAATCTGGCCTCAAAAACTTATTTTCTATGTCACTCTGGGCAAGTCACTTAACCCTTTTTACCTCAACAACAAATGGTCTTAAATCAAATGGTCTTAAATCCATGTTCATTTTTCAAAATTAGACACATTCCTGTAGATAACATTATTAGATTTTTTTAAAAAAATTCACTCAATATTTGATTTTTTTGGTAGAACAATTCAATATAGTATCAGTCAAAGTTATAGCTGCTTAATTGGCACTATGATTTTTAGCATAACTCCTACCTTCATTGTCTAAAATCAATAAGAAATGTGCCCCCCAAAGTAAGTTAATCAGAATGAATAAAAATTTAAAAAAAATAGAAGAGATTATTGTAAACTGTTTCAGAGCAAAGCAATCCTTTTAAAATAAGAGTGGAGGGAATACTGAAGGACCCAACATTCATAACTTATTCAAGGCTGCCTTAGCCCATTATGACTAACTTTGACAGGCTTTCATTTTGAGTCTGATCTGGCTTCTACCCTGTTCCTTCTGTGGCATGACCTAATCTGCATCCACTCCCTGCTCCAGGGTGAGAGTATTGAATTTGCATAGCTCTACAATAGCAGGAAAATAATTGTGAAAGTGGAAAAGTTGACTGGAGTGGGTTTCATAGTTTGACAAGAAAGGGTATGGCTTCAACTGTTATGCTTCTCTGAAGATTCCATGTAGCAGGGATCCAGTTGAACTATTCTCCTCACTGGAGGAGGAAATTGAAGCTATTTGTTTCTTGGTCTAATAGTGAGAAAACAGTTGTCAGTTGGTTCTAGAGGGATCAAACAGTAAAGGGACTTGAAATCTTTGAAAAAATATATAAGGCAAAAAAGTCTAGAAAGAAAGGTTGGATATAAATATAGCTTCAAATTAGATAAATCAGAAGTGAGATTCATACAAAAAAGAAGCATACTATCTTGAAAAATACAATTAAAATGAATAAATCATATGCACTGAAGGAAAAGAACTCAGAGAAATCCCCAAAGTAAAAGAAAACAAAAGAATAAAGGTTATGAATCAGCAACAATACTGGAACAACAGGAAAAAGTACTGAACAACTCAGAAGAGATATAAAATGATAGGAGCATTTAGGGTGTAAATTTGTACAGAAATTAGTATGGACTTTTAAAGAATAAATCAACAAGTTAAACAAAAAAGGCAATTTTGAACACAACAGATAATCTCTTTCCAAAACGTAGAGGCTCTGACAAATATTTGTAATAAGAAAAATAGAGAAGTAAGAGAAAATATATCTGAACTGAGTCAAAACATCATGTTCATTCATGTTATGTATGAATTAATTTAAATCAAAACAAAACTACCTTTTTTTTTTTTTGCAAGGCAAAGGGGGTTAGTAGCTTGCCCAAGGCCACACAGCTAGGTAATTATTAGGTCTGAGATCAGGCTTGAACTCAGGTCTGCTGACTCCATGGCTGGTGCTCTATTCACTGTGCCACCTAGCCACCCCAAAACAAAACTATCTTGAAGGCAAGATTAAAAAGATAATTTGTCTCATAGGTCTTCCACAAAATCACAGTAAACTAAAATGCTTGATTACTACAGTAGAAAATCATATAAGAAAATTGTACAAGTGTGTGTGTGTGTGTGTGTGTGTGTGTGTGTGTGTGTGTAGTGTGTATATATACATATACATACATATATATATATATATATATATATATATGTATATGGAACTCTCTGTAGTCTACAGACCCCCAGGTCATTCCTCTTTCTTCTTCAATGAGTTTAATACTTAACTTGCAATTTTTCCCACCTACCCAAATCCTGCTTTCATTAAAGGACTTTAAGATACATATTGATTTCTCCCTCAAATCCCCTAATCACTCAGTTCCTCAACCTATGATGAATCTCACATGAGCTCATGTCACCCTAATCACACATAAAAGTGATCATAGCTTGATCTTCCCAAATCTGCTATTGCCCTGTATTGCCTTATATAATTTTCTTTTTGCTAAACTCCAAAGGTCATTTACAATATGTGCCTTCACTTTCTTTTCTCTCTTCTTAATATCTTACAATTTAGCTTCTGACCTTATCATTCCCCTCAAACTGCTTTTTCCTAAGTTATTATTGATCTCTTACACGCCAGATCCAATGGTCTTTTCTCAATGCTCATTATTCTTTACCTCTCTGCAACCTTTAACATTGTGCATCATTTCTTCTCCTTGATACTCTCTTATCTCTAAGTTTTCAGAACACCATTCTCTCATGGTTTTTCTTTTACTGATATTACTGCTCCTTCTTTCTCCTTCTCAGATCACACCCTCCAACCCTAGGTGTCCCTCAGGGTTCTTTACTAGGCCATCTTCTCTTATTCTACTGTTCAGTCATTTAACCATTGTCCAACTCTTCAAGACCTTGTAGACCACAGCATGTTAATGCTGTTTACAGGATTTTCATGGTACAGATTATTAATAGAGTGGTTCATTATTTCCTTCTTAAGTGAATTAAGGCAAACAGGTTAAATGGCCCAGGGCACACCACTAGTGAGTGTTTCAGGCCAGATTTGAACTTGTTCTTCCTGACTCCAGCTCTAGCCATCTATTCAATGAAGCATTTAGCTGCCTCTTACTTTCCCTCAATCCTACTTCACTTGGGGAATCTCACAAGTCCCTATGAATTTAACTACTATTTATATGCTGATGATTGTCAAATTTACCTGTTCTCCTTCAGCCTCTCTGTTGACCTCCAATCTTGCATTTACAATTGTCTTCAGACAATTTCAAACAAGTTGTCCAGTAGACATCTTAAATTCATTTCCAGAACTCCTAAACTATATCCCTGCCCCCCCTTCTCTATTACTATAGTGGCTAATACTATCTTTCTAGTCCCTCAGGCTCACAATCCAGAAAATATACTGGATTCTTCTTTATCTCTCAATACCTACCCCTCTCTCACTCATATTCAAGCTGTTGCTAAGTTATGTTGAATTCACCATTGTGATCTCTCAAATATGATCCCTTTTTTGCTTCTGATGCTATTATCACTCTAGTGCAGGCCATCATTATCTCATACCTTGGTTATTACAACAGCCTGCTGGTGGATCTGCCTGCCTCAAGTCTTTTTCCCACTCCAATTCATCCTCTATTCAGCCATTAAAGTGATTTTGCTAAAATGCGGGTCCAATCACATCATTTCCCTACTCAGTAAACTCCACTGGTTTCCAACTGCCACCAGGAACAATTATAAAATATTCTGATATTCAAAAACATTTATTTTCTCTTACATTTTCAATCCTCTTATATCTTACTCCCCATTATGTACTTTTCAGTCCAGTCACCCAAGCCTTCTGTCCATTCCATGAACAAGACATTTCATCTCTAGGGTCTAGACATTTTCTCTGGCTCTTTTCCATTCCTAGAATGATCTCTTCAGTTCTACTACTGACCTCCTTAACTTCCTTTAAGTCCTAATTAATATTTTACCTTCTGCAGGAAGCCTGCCCCATTCCATTTTACTTGTACTTTCCCCCATTTCAATTATTTTTTTATCTTGTGCCTTGGGGAAAGCATTAATAATACTCTTAATCTACAAAAGAAGAAACTAAGGATTAGAAAAGCTAGGAATGGCACTCTTTAGTTGAATAGCTAAAAGCTAGAGTTAGAATTAGGACATGATCTCCATTGTTTTAATGAGACCACTCTATTTCTAAAATGGATGTAATGCATTTTAATTGAGGAGATACAGAATGAAGGTGACACATCAGTTTTCTGTTAGAGAAGCCTTGAGGGGTGACAATGTCTTTTGGGAAAATTAGATTTGCACTTAGGTGACTGGGTTCAATTCAGTTCACTTCAACAAACATGATTCATTTAGTTTGTCCAAAGCACTTTGGTAGGGTTGGGAATATTCCTGTCTTCAAACAGCTTTTATTCTTACTGGCATAGTTTGGGGAACATGTAAGTTAATAAATATAGTACAAGGAAAAAATGAAGAAGTTCAAAAGCATAAGAAACACTTCAAGGAGGAAGTGAATTGTTGACATAGAAAGGTGGAGGGAATGTATTCCAATCATGGGTCTTGTTTGGATGTATTGGAATTGGGGGAAAAGCAATATATGACTTGGGAAATAGATAAATAAAGCATTTATGTTTTAAGGGTTTTCAATTTGCCAGATACTGTACTAAGTACTGGGTATACATATCAAAGCAAGACATAATATAATGTCTCCCTGACTTCAAGGAACTTATATTCTAATGGGGTAGAAAACAATAAAGAGGATCTGAAAAGTAGGGGGAGTTTTTAGGGAGTAACATGTGAAGATATAGCCAAGAAATGGTGCTGGCTCTGGTCACGAAAAGGTGAAAGTGCTCCTATCAGTTGTAATGGGGATATAGGGGAGGGAAAGGGAGTGAACAAGATAAAGGTGATGGTTGGGGCTTAGGTAGCATGGTGAGGAGATGGATTGCTGGAAGGATAAGGATAGAATTCACGTCAAACCAGAAATTAAATCAACAGAATCTAAGCTTCCAGTGCAAGGAAGAGAATAATGGAGGCTAGAATTTGTTTAGAATGTAGAGTTTGTGAAGCATAGTAATATGAAATGAGGTTGGAGAGGATGATGGAAGACTTATTGTGGAGAGTTTTATTTGTCAGGCTAAAGAATTTGTATTTTTATTCTATGGGCAATAGGAAACTATGGGAGGTTTTTGAGCAATAGAATGACATAGCTAGGCTTGTGCCTTAGAAAGATTATTTTTGTAGGTACATAGAGACAGAGAATGGATTGTAGAAGGAAAATTCAAAAAACAAATCAATTAATATGTTTTATAATAGTCTAGATGAAAACTAATGTAGGTCTGCATATAAATAGTTCTGATGTGAGCAAATTTAAGGGCATAATTGGGAAAAATATTGAGATCAAACTGGAAAGACTTGTCAAATGATTAATATGGGGGAGGGGAAGAAAGAAGATTCAAAAATGGCTCCAAGTTTGCAAGGTCAGATGATTGAGGTGTCTGGATCTGGAGTCAATGGGGTCAGAATGGATAAATTTTATGAAATGTGTGTAGACAGTTTTTGCTAGGAGTTTGGCTGTGAAAGGAAAGAAAGGGTATGATGACTTGAGGAGATGATGGGTTCAAGTAATTTTTATTTTTTTATTTATTTTTAAGCGCTAGTAGACTTGGACATATTTAAAAGTAACAGGGAAAGACTCATTAAATGGGAAGCAATTGAAAATTAATGATGGAGAGAATGATTGACAAGGTATGCTACTGAAAGAGACAGGAGGGTAGGGTTAAGGGCTCAGGTAGTGGAATTTACTTTGCCAAGGAAAAGTGCTCCATTCTTTCTCAGAGACAGGAGTAAAGACTAGTCTTATGAGCAACACACACCATCCACTTCAGACTGAGCAACCTCCTGTTCCAGTATATGTTACTTAATCCCAATATTCTATGCCCTACATCCTACATTGCATCTGGAGTCAGATTTGGATTTACAAATTTGAATTCAAATATCAATTCCGCTTCTTACTACAGGTGAGACTTTGGACAAATCACTCTAGCCTCAAGGGCATCATTTCCTAATCTATAAAATGAACAGGTTGAACTAAGTAAATTCTAAGATCTCTTTCAACTCTAAATCTATGATCCTATCACCCTATGGTCTTGTGCCTGATAGAGCTATGCCTGGCTGCAATCATCAGTAACCACAGAAACGGCAGAGCAGTTATGTGAGATTATCAGGAAGAAATGCTCAGAAAATAATTCTCTATCTCACCCATAAACTACCTGCTATAAAATTGGAATAGGACCTAAGGTACAGGATTGTTGTGAGAATCAAATGAGATTTAATAAAAACACTTAGGATAGCACCTAACACAAAGTAGATCCTATATAAATGCCCTTCCTCCTTGCCACGTGTTTACACTAGACAGATAATCCTTATGTTCCTTTATATTATGTGTGCATTCCTCTTGGGCCCACTCTTCCCACTAGCGATGTGGGTTTATGGTAAAGTGTACCTCGATTTTATTGGTGGAAATGTTTTATTGCTATTTTTTTAGTGCTATGTTATTTAATTAAATGTCACTAATTTGAACTAACTGCATATTTTGGAATGCAGGAAAAGTAAATGCATTGACGGGAATTTGTGAAATATGGTCTTGATTTGTATATAAGCTTGCTGAGTACCTTGTACCTGAAATATCTGTTTTTGAGGAATAGAGGTAGCTAGATAGAGCTGTGGATGGAGTGTTGATTTTAGCATCAGGAAGACTTAAATCTATGAGTTCAAATCTGGCCTTAGACATTAACTATGTGACCCTAAGTAAATCTCTTAATCTCTACCTGTCTCTATTTCCTCAACTGTAAAATGGTACTCATCTTCCAGGGTTGTTGTGAGGATCAAATGAGTGATATCCCATTTAATCCTCACCCTGGGAGATAGGTGTCATTTTATCTCTATTTTATAGTTGAGGAAATATATATATATATATATATATATATATATATATATATATAATTCTTTCTCTGTCTCTGTCTCTCTCATCATCATCATAATCATCTATCTATTGTGTGTGTGTGTGTGTGTGTGTGTGTGTGTGTGTGTGTGTGGTGTGTATGCTTTGAAGCACTTAGTACAATCCTGATACTGTACAGGCATTTGAGACATACTTGTTTCCTTCCTTTATATTTCTTGATACTTGAGAAGGCTCCAGGGCACACCACTCCTTTTCTAATATGTAACATTTCAGATACACATTCATTTTTTTTCATACTTTTCTCACTACCATTACTAAACTATATCTCTCAAGTACTTAACAAGAAGGGACACTTTTGCTTGACTTCTCCCTATCAGTTGGGAAAGAATTAAGTTAGCTATAGAGATAATACTCTAAAGTGGATTACTTGGAAAATGAATAATGATTTCTTTGGGAGAGTACAACACACAGAAAGAGAGACAGTTTTAGTATGCAAGGCAATGAAGGCATAAATGAACAGATCTTTCCATTTGAAAAATATGAAAAGATCAGAACAGAATCCACTTAGTTTTGCATCTGTTATTAATTTTACATCACAAAGAACAAATATCACTCGTATCCGTTTTCTTCCAAATCAATCATGAGGAAGTTAGTGAATTATGAATGACAACATAACTGAAATGGAATGTCAATCACCTGTAATTATTTGTAAATCACACTACAGTAAAAGAGATTTAATGAGCTCTTGTGGAACAGAGTTTTATAACCTGTTATATCCTAAGATATATGAGCAGGCTTGAAGAATGACAATGGGCTGCTTAGTTTAATAGCTGGGCTTTCCCCTAATATTGCATTTCCTTCTTTTAAGACTTCAAAGCATTTCATGATTTTCTTGACTAATTCTTCTCAGTTAACAGTTGCAAAAGTATGATGGACCAGTGACCTAAGCAGTAAACTTAGATTTCAGTTACTCTTTTTCTATTTTACTTCAACTTTCTTTCTTGTTTTTTTTACTCTATAAAATTCACTTCACTTCTTCAACTCTTAAGTTTCTTTGAACATAAAATTGGGTGATGATCTTTTCACTATTAATCTGTTGAAGAATAAAATGTTGTAGAAACATTTTTTCAAAAGAACAAAATTCCCAGGAATTTTTAGTTTTAATAACAGTAGCAACAAGGTAATGAGGGGGGAAAGTGGTATTTGAACCATATGACTGTATGAACCTAGGCAATCCAACCACTGTGAAAGAATTTATAGATATTTTGAGGTGAAAACTTAAAGAATAGTACTGCTTAATGAGCCAGCAATTTCCCTTGAAAATTTACATAGTCCCCTCAGAACTTGAGATTTTAGTTCCTTGTGTAACAATTTCTTCTTGTTAACACTTGCTGACTTGCTAAATCTAATAACTTCTTGTTAACTTGCTAATTACCTTGACAGAAAGATGTCTGTGCATTCACTTTTGGATTGCTCAATGGATATAGATTTCATATTTTCCCAACTGAGATTGCTATTAAAACCAATGTTAGTATGACTTATCTGTGATTTCTCATGCTGAAATCGTTGTTAACCATTTGGCAAAACTAGATGAAATTTTCTTGTGATGATTTCAGGAGGTGACATATTGCATGAAAAAAAAAACACTTGTTCTACTGATGCTGAGTGAGATGAGCAGAACCAGAAAAACACTGTACATCCTAACAGCAACATGGGGGCAATGATCAACCTTGATGGACTCACTCATTCCATCAGTGCAACAATCAGGGACAATTTGGGGCTCTCTGCAATGGAGAATACCATCTGTATCCAGAGAAAGAACTGTGGAATTTGAACAAAGACCAAGGACTATTACCTTAATTTAGAAAAAAACTGATATCTTATTGTCTGATCTTGTTATCTCTTATACTTCATGTTTTTCCTTAAGGATATGATTTCTCTCTCATCACACTCAATTTGGATAAATATATACTATGGAAACAATGTAAAGACTGACAAATTGCCTTCTGTGGGAGGTGGGGGAGGGAAATAAAATTAGGGGAAAAATTGTAAAACTCAAAATAAATAAAATCTTTAATAAAAAAATTTGTTCTAGAGCCAAAGAACTTGAATTCAAATACTGCTTATGTTACCTTGGGTAAATCATTTAACCTACCTGGCTTCAGTTTCTCCATCTTTTCTATGAGAAGATTGGAGTAGATGACCTCAGATCTTTTTGACTTTGTAACTCTGATTAGAACTGTCTTTGATTAAAATGCAAGGGGTTGTTAATGACTCTCAGTTATGGGTTCTGAAAATAACAATAACTATTTTATGTATCAATAGGGTACAAAACTGACACTCCTTTCACAACTCTTGTGCTTAATTTGATTATGACTTATTTAGTCACATAGACAGGCTAGGGTGATTTTCAAAAGGAGCTGTCAAATAGCCACAAATCAAGGATTTAGGAGTAACTCTTTTAAGACAAATAGACATCTATATTAACATCTAAAATTGCTGCTCCTAGATTGTGCATTTCTTAAAATAAGTCATAATATCACTGTTAATTCTTAAAACATGAAATATTTATAAAACAAGATGACAAAAGCAAGAATAATCATAGCAAAACATTTAATTAAAAGCAGATAAAGGTATGAATAATTATAACATAATAGACCACCCAAAAATCTGGGTCATGTGCTCTTCCACTAATGCATATAATGTTAGGGAGATTGGAGGTGGGGGTGGGGATTGGACACAAACTTATAGTAAGACCCACAAGTTTGGAAATCCATGTGTCCTGAACAATTCATAATTTGGCATTTCAAGTCTGTATATCTATGTTTTCTTGAAGGAACAGTTCATGACTCATATCTCCTGCTTCCCTTCTGAATCTTAGTTTTCTGGCTAAATGAAATGGCTTTCAGCTTCTCTTGGGGTGCTGAAGATTGTTGTTATTTTAGTTAATAGGAGCCTTAATCCTGGAGGTTACAGAATTTCTCACTCTTTCTTGGCTAGGTAGTGAGACAGTTTGCTGTTTTTTTCATAGCAGTCAGTTCCCTGTAATTCTATGGTATGTAAGAGTATTCAGGTCTGCTCTCTCTCTCTCTCTCTCTCTCTCTCTCTCTCTCTCTCTCTCTCTCTCTCTCTCTCTCTCTCTGCGGTAGCATAAATAATTCTTTGAGGAGTTTTCATTCTTTCCATTCCTAGATGGTACTAAAAGAAAGTTAATCTTTTCCCACACAGCTCTTCTTACAACATAGGCTGATTTTTTTCCAATCAATTCCCAGTATCTGAGTATTCTTTTTCATATTTGCTCCCAGAATTTTTGGCTAGTTCTCCTTTTTTCTCAAAGAGGATCAAAATGACATCACCATGTTAGAGTCCAGTTACAGTGTGTTTGACTATGACTGATCAGACCAGTAAGAGCTTGAAGGCTTCACCACAGATCAAGAATGAATAGTTCATGTTAACATCTGTGGTAGATGCTCTAAATTTGCACATCTAGTGTTTCCTTTGAGCTATTTCAATTCTGCCTTGCTCATACAGTATAGCACTTTCTCTGATGAAGGCATGTCATGCTGGGCAGTCCTGTGCCAGTGCCTCCCACTGTAGATCTTGCTTGTTTTTAGTTAGCTGGTGACAGATCTGCTTAGTTTCTTTTAGCTTTCAGCCTCTTTGGTTTTTGTAGACTTTTATCCTCCTAGCTTTTCTTTCCTCTTCTCATCTTCTCAACTCCTTTGGTTTTGGTGTTCTTTCTTCTATAAGCAGCTTCTTTAATTATTCTTGTCAATTCTCCTAATCTTTTCAGCTGCTTTTGAAGCTATGAATTCTTCTGGACTCTCTCCTAAAAGCAGGGCTTCCTTTTATACAATGACCAATTTCAACATACTTCAAATGTGATAAAATAATTAATTTATAAGTTTTCCATGGTTACCAGCAATAATGCTAAACTGATTACCAAAATTACAGTCAAGTTAACTTTTTCAAAACAACTAATATCTCTAACATCATTCAGTAATTTTGCACCTGTGCTGCTATTATCCAGATCATCTCAGTTTTTTTTTACATGAAGAGCTGTTATTGTCTCTGATCCCCAGAATTGTCCATGGGTCTCCTCAGGTTGCTTTTCTTTGAATTTCTCATAGGAAGATCCCTTTCCTGAAATAAAGATCTGTACTTGTGAATTTTTCTTCCATGGAAACTATAACTTAGTTCTGTCTTTTTCATCCTATGAAACTCTTGTCTTTGTTATTTTATAAATCATATATAGATAAGACACCTAAAGCCCTTTTAATTTTTTAATATATATGAATTATGGAATTTTCAGCTGAACCATTAGAGAACATCTGTTTCCTCTTCCTCATTTAACAAACCAAGAACAGTGTCCAGTAACAAGTAACAGATTGGGACTTTTATGCAGGTTCTCTGATTCTAAATCTACTTCTTTTTTCAGGATATTTTGTTTGATTGTATAAAATGGTAATTTGGATGTCCCTCAGCTATTTTTAAAAATTCTTATTATATCAGTGGGTCAATTCTTTTCTCACTCACACATATTCTCTTTGGTCATTTCCTACATGCGAATTATAATTGATAATGTGCTATGGCCTATACATGCCAACCTCACTTTGTTATGTGTATTTTTGCATTACTCCTAATTGTGGTTCATCCAAATTATGATATCCTATAATTCACAGCTATATAACATCACTCCAAGCAAACTGTAATTAAAGAGATGGGCTTTTGCATCAATAAAGAGTTTGCAATCTTTGAATTTATAACTACAATTTCTAACATAGGATGCAATTTCTTTTTTCTATTCAATTTTGGGTCTGGAAACCATAGTATCCTCTTCTCTTACTTTTTTTATATATACATACCTTATTTATTTATTTATTAACCATTTGAGTCACTTTACCCCTATCAGAATGTAGGTAATGGATATTTTCATCCACTCTGATTTGCCATTTTGAATGTATTAATCTCCTTTGAATTTTTACAGAATTCCTTTTTAAGTTTTTATAATATTTTGGGGTTCAATGTTATACAATGTGATTTTTGAGCAGGAGAATTAAGAGAATTTCATAATTAACAAGGAATCCTCCCTTTTGTTCAGATGCTGCCTGGGACAACTTTTAATTTTAGCTAAAAGATACAGGCACTGAGCACACATTTTCTTGTTTTATTCCTTTATGGCTTTATTTTATGGGCTATTGAATAAAATTATTTTTATAGTTGCATCTGTCATAGAACTATATACTTTTAATTTATAAATGGTTAATAAACTAGCTTTAGAGATTGCACTTCCACATCAAATGTTTCAAGAGATAATAAAAAAAGACATAGCAGAACTTTATATTTCCTTTCCTTAACAATCAGTTCTATTATACTATCCTTATGCTTCAGGATAAAGATGAGATGTTACCTGGGTTGAGATGAATTTTGAAGTTGGTTGGGAATATAATGGTTCAGAACTTTCCTACTCTAAGAGAAGGAAAGAAAAGGAGACTGGGAAATTCCAGGATAGGCAGAGGACAAGTTAACTAGTTAGAAAGAGGCAGAGGCAGGAAACAATCAGGTATGGGTGAAGGATCAAAATCAGAAATTCACTACAAGTGATAAGATAGAGTTTTGTGAGAAGCAAGGTTTTATGATACAAGTATTTAGAAGGAGGGGCTTAGGAGTCAAATTAGTAAGAACAAATACTTAAATTTTGCACTTTAGGGTGTTATGACAGTGATTGTTTTATCGTGAGGTAATTTGAGGCTGGCCTCATCTTCTGAATTTGAATTATGCCCCCCCCAGCCTGTTTTGTTACTATTTTGATTATCTGCTAAGGAATGAGATACTAATCACAACCTTCCATTAGGTTCATCTATGAGCTCATACTCTATCTTGGCTACCATTGTTGAGATACTAAATTCATTAGTTTTTTAATCATGGAAGTTTAAATGTTTAAAATAAGTTTAATGACTTATTGAAGTAGGTTGGTTTGAAGTTGCTACAACCACACAGTGTCTTATTTTCATTTTTGTCTTATAATTTTGTAGAAGGTTAGATTACAGAACAGGAGGGTTTTGGAGGGAAGAATAGTTTTAGGACATTGTGTTAGAAGTAATTATATACAGCAATAAGGGCCTATACCAGAAAACATTTGATAGGAGAGACAAGTTTTTTTTTGGGGGGGGAGGGGGGAAGTGTTTCTAGCTTTGCCTAGGCAAAAATGTTTCTGCTTCTTGTCATTGTGTGGCTCATCAGATGCCTTAAGGATTCAGAAGATACTTTGCACTCAATAGATTTGGTTTACTTCAGGGTTGGTCACCCACAGGCCAAAGTGATACTCCTATTACAATGTTACAATTCTGTTCAATAAATACCTGTAATCCCCATTATCTCTTAGGTCAAATGTGTATCATTTTAAGTATTTAGAAGTTTAACTCCGACCTGCTTTTCTAGCCTCTAATTACTTTTTTTTAACTCCTTTGTGTCATCTAACTGAATGTCTTGATGTTCTTTCTATCCCCTGAATTCCTTCTCCTACTTTTCTATCTTTGCTGGGGCTATATTTCCCATGTGAGAATGCAATTCCTCTTTATTGAAGTTTTCTTTCTATACTTTCTTTCAAACTTACTTCAAATACTACCTTCTTTCTGATTTATTTAGGAACTTAGTGCTTTATCTCAAAAAATACTTTGTATTTATTTTTTATATGTATTATATATATGCTTATAAATGGACATATCTCTCTCTTGATAGAATATGAAGTCTCTTCTGATAGAATGTAACAGAGATGATTTCCTTTTTGTCTGTATCCCCAATGTCTACCCCATGAACTAAATATTAGATAATTCTTGTTGCTTGATTAAAGTAGGTGATTGTAGCTAGAAACTCAAACCTATTAAACAACCTGCTTATTTATCATCTCTTCACTTATTTGGGTGGGTGGTTAGGTGTCAAAGTGGAGAAAGTGTTGGATCTGAGTTCAGATTTGGCTTAGATACTTAACTGTATGACTGAGCAAATCATTTCCCCTCTGTTTGCCTCAATTTCCTCAAATATAAAATGGAGATAATAATAGTAACCATCTCCTGGGATTATTAGATGATGTTGGTAAAATTTTTGCAAACCTTTAAGAACTATGTAAATGCTAACTATGATGATGATGATGATGATTATAATTATGCTTCACTTCCTGATAAACATTTTTGTTCAATCCTTTCTACTTTGAAGCTCATTCTTCTCAATGGAACAAGCAGAAGCATGAAGGGAATCAAATAAATTTTTATAATATAACATCCCTATGTAAATCAGAAATTCTTTTTGCCTTCTTATGTGTTCTTTGGTTTCATGCAAACATTATTCATCCTTCCCTCATTTCATACCAATTAAATCTTCTGGGTGACAGGGAAAGTCATTTAAAATTAGGTTTGTAGCAAATAATTCACAAAGAGAATATTCCTTACAATGTTGACAATTAAAAGTGAATTTTTTCTCTTATATGTATGTATGTGTGTAGAGATGTCTATACAAACATATATAATTATTGTTGTACATGTTGTGCATAGTATAGTAATTTGTCCTATGCTAATCAAAACATTTAAAACTCAGAAAATGTGAAATATAATTTGTAATGTTCATTGATGGTAGTAATAATAATAGTTAATATTTAATATTTTATAGTTTTAAGGTGAGTTACATACATTATTTAATTTACTTCATAAAATCTCTTTAAAGTTATTAGTGTAACTAAGAATTAAATACCTACAACCTTTATAAATTTATAGGCCTCATAATGCTTTGCATGAAATATGTGTTCAAAATGTGGTTCACTAGGTTTCTCCTTGTTAATGAAAGCATTTTGTCCCTTAAGAAGCTGAACTATGGTGAGGATTTTTGTATAAACAAAAGATGGAGGGAAAAGAGAAAGCCTTTTTTGCATTAAAAGTTATTGGAAAGATTTTTTGCTTCTCTTATAAAAGGTTATTAAGATCTCAAATTATTCAACAACTCCAAAGATTTCGGTATAGAGTAAAATACAGATGTGAGTTTTTGCTTTCAAAAGTGAGCACTGAAAAAGTAAGAAGAGTCTACTCCCCTCTGCTCTTCAGTCTGTCTTAATATACATTAGGAATTTCTTTGAATCACTTTGTTCCATCTCCTCTAGCTAGATATGGCTGCAAGTTTATTACTGCCAGGAGTTGAGTTAGACATTCAGAGAGGTGTACTAACTCTCTAAGGTCAATAAAGCACATTTCATGTTTAGGAGCAGTAATTAACTAAATGGTACCCGGAGAGTAGAAGATTTAATGCACCTCCCAAAGTCTCTAATTTACTTACAGGGATGAGTTTATTACCCTAGTAAAATATTGTTGCTTCCCCTAAAGAATGTATTACCTCAATTATAAAGTGTGTCTGAATTTGAACAAACTGTTAATTGACATAGTGTAGCTCAAGCACATATTTAATTCAAAATATATTCAAGTTATCTTTATGTAGCAGTTCAATTACTTATATTTTATCCATTTCTAATGTAAAGGATTGCATGTTTTGGGGGAGTTTCCCTAACATTACTTTCTTTTATTTCCCAAGAGTGTACTATTCTTTTTTTTCCATGCCTTAGAAATCCTTCCTATTAAGATAAAGACACTGAAATCATTTTGCCTCATATTGTAAAAAAACAACAAAACAAAACAATTCACAAAAAATAACAAGGTCTATGATAACAAAATAATACATCATCTTCAATACACTGCTGACACCTAAAGTCCCCTCACAAACTACCCTGTCACATTCTATTCCTTCAGGTCCATAAAACTATGACTCTAGACTGGTTAGCTCCTTAGCTTGACCACAGCCCTGGTGTCAATCCAGGGATGCCGCAACCTGACTGACTCTCCAGGAATATATATCTTTCAATGTTTAGAAGCTATCCTAGTTTGATAATGGAATATTGCTTTTTGCAAATAAAATTGGTCCAATGGAAAAATGTGACCCTTCCCCAAGCTAGGAACCGGAAGGAATGATAAAACTTCCCAGGAATGTGTCAGTACTGTTAAATCAGTATCTGATATCTGAGTTCAGTAGGAGCAGAGTTTAAATCTCAAAGTCTTGAAAATATTTGGAAGGGCATGATGCATCATATCATTTTTCTTCCCTTTACTTTCTTCTCTCTCTTTTTTTCCTGCTGTGCTTTTCAAAACTGATGCATTTCTCTGAAAATATGTTCTTATCTAACTAAACTGTTATTGGAGTTGCATTATCTTCTTTTATTCTTATATTGACTATCCTTTTATACAAGTGAATATAGAAATAAAATGACTATTTTTAATGACTAACATTAATTTGGGGCTTTAAATTTTGTGGAGTGATTTCCCTACATCAACTAAATGAGTTAGGTATTTAAAATAGTATTCTTTCTCCTTTTGTTATTGTTGTTCAGTTGTTTTTCTGGTTGTGACTAAACCTTTTTGGACTCCATTTGAGGTTTTCTTAGTAAAGGTACTGGAGTGGTTTGCTATTTCCTTATCCAGCTCCTTTTGCATATGAGACAACTGAAGCAAATAACGTTAAGTGACTTGCCCAGGTCACATAGCTAGTAATTGTCCTAGACCAGATTTGAACTCAGGAACATGAATTTTCCTGACTCTTGGATTCATACTCTATATACCATGACAGAGGCTCATGAGGGATTGTTTTTTTTGTAGTTGCATGATTTGTAAATGTCTGAGATGGCAAAAGTGAACATTATGTAGTAATATTTATTAAAGAGATGACACAATGAATCTCTTTGCTTTCTTTGCTGGTAAGTTTTCCTGAACTACTTTTTCCTTATCCCCATTTACTTTTTTATTTTTCAGTATAAGGATTGGTTCTTGGGGTAGGAGAATAGGGAATGTTATATTTGGAAATGAAGGTGATATAATAACAAAGAATAATTTAAAATTTTGAATCGATCTGATGCAGAATGTGAATTGAGATTTTGTAATTTTAAGTCCAGCATACCATTCACTGCTCCACACTTCATTATACATCTTCACAAAAATGAGCAGTTTGGGTAGAGAAACCAACAAAAGTTATTTTAAAAGGGAGTTCTCATTAGAGGAATTAAACTGAACTTTGAAAAACTTAGGTATGAAAGACAGGAAATGTCTTAAAAATTATATTCCATATTTAAATCCAGAAAGCTGGTGCTATGGGTCAGGATCCTTTAAATTCCTCTGCAGAATTGTAATTTTTCACGATCAATATTTGATATTCTCATAAAACTTGCTCATTGTTTATAACAGATAGTCTAGTAATATGCAGTTATGGCTAATCAAAGCTCATTGCACATGTATTTACTTTCTTTAAACAGTGTCATATTTCATTACAAATAGCCTATTGAACACTTCCATATCCATTATAGCATTATATTTCCTTCCAATTTGCTACTAATGTTTTTTGAACAACTATACTGTAACAATAACCCTGGTACATATAAATATTTCATTATATCACAGTAATCCATTTCTCATGTGTTTGCCCAAATTTATGAAGTGCTTATTGAAAATTAATAACCTTATAGAAGAGAATAAAACTTGCCGTTGCCTTGGTAAGTTTTTTAATTTTCAAAAATCCATATAGATTATTTTTTGAGTTATAATATCATCTGATGAAAACCAATGAATGTCACTATAGGTGGGAATGAAGGGTAACTGGAAGCATGAAAAGGAGAAAACTGTTACCCTAGTGAGTAGAGTGGGTAGACTGCTGGAGTCAGGATGATTTGGTCTCAAATGCTACCTGAGACACTGAATAGCTGTGTGATAGAGACAAGTCATTAAACCTCTCTCAGCCTTACTTCCCTCATTTTTAAAGTGTAATATTAATCTATCTCACAGGGTTATTGTGAGGATCAAATGTTATATGTATAAAATGCCTTTCAATCATTTATTATTATTACTGTTATTAAACATCCAACTTCATAATAGAGAACTAGGAATTGATTTCCTATCTTTTGAACTAAACTATGCTTTTACAATTTTAAAAATAAGGAGGGGGCAAGTTGTTGACTTCTTAGCATATACACTTGTTTTGTGAAATTCTTTCCTTATTCTGTTTTCTGTATCTGTGACTTCATTGCTATGTGAAACTACTGGCAGGGAAACTTTTTCTGCTCATGCTTATAGGCATCTCTTAAATTAGTAATTCAATTAATTAGCATTTAAGTGACTACTGTATGTCAGGCACTAAGCCAGGCACTTGGAGATCAAAGTCATTAACAAATTAGTCCCCAGTTCCATGAATTACATCTTGTAGGGTGTAGAAAAAATATATATGTATGATACATAGACAATAAATACTTATTTATATTACATGACTTTGGTCATGTAATGGTAAAATTGTTAGTATGCACTAGAGAAAGGATTGTGATCTGGACTGTTATGATTTCTCTCTCCATTATGACAGGCTTATTTTTTTTTAACAGATCTTCACATACTTGTCAAGATAATAGGGAGCATGAGACAATCCTGAGGAGACAGGAAAGAGTGAAGGTAGGGCCTCATATAGTATATGGCAGATTCTCTGGAAGAATTCCAGGACTCTAAGATACAGATAAATCAATGGAAGGCATCCAGATATCCCTCCCTCTGGTTAAACACTTTCCTTCTCATCACCCTTGCATAAAATTGGTACACTGACATATGCTGGATCCCTTCTTCTGTAGTGTTTACAAAGCCAATTCAAAATGGTAAACAAAAACTTTCTCCCAAAGAAGAGGACTGGCATCTTTGACAAGCATAGATCATAGGCAAGCACAGATTTAATGCATCTGGTATTTCTAGACACATTGAATGGTAGCTCTGGAAGGGAATTTAGAAATTATCTAATCTGGGGAGGGGTTTAACCTGGGGTCCACAGACCCCACAGAACCCAGGGAGATTCATGAATAGATTTCAGAGTGGGTCTATAAATTACAGACTTATTTTCATTAACTTTAGTGTCATTTATAATATTTTGGATGTTGTATACATTTAACAACATGATTCTGAAAAGGGGACTATAGACCACTCAAAAATATGTACCAGATTGCTCCAGGGATCCATACACAAAACTCTGTATCTAGAATTTAGGGATCATCTAACTCAACTTCTTGGGTATAAAAAAGAAAGAAACTGAGACAAAGAACAAAAATTACTTGCCCAAGGTGACTTCCAGTCTAGTTTTCTTTCCCCACTATACAACATTACTTCCTTTCTTTCCTCAATATCTGCCTGGAGGCCTTTCCAAATGAAAGTTACTATTTCCCCCATTTCATTCAGTTTGGATTCTGTCATTTTTGTCTGTCATATTTTCCTTCTTGAGTTTATACCTTAGTATGGTTGACATATGGATACTCAGTGATATAGACTGACAGAAAAATGTATATTTATTTCTTTCCACTAATTTTAAAACACTGACTATATGACCTCTATATAATGCAGATATGTTCTCCCAAGATATGTCTTCTGGAAGATAATATTGCCATGTCATTTTATTATTATGAAAACGTTTCATCATAGAGAAAGTTCCCTTCAAACCAACTTGGACTTAATTTTCTTAGGAAGGATTGAGAGAAAAAATTTTCTAAATCCTACAGACTTTCATGCATCATCCAAATTTTTACTTTCCTGTTCTCTTATTTAAAAAAAAAATCAGGTGGAGGGGGGAGACTAGCCACATGCTATCTGGGACTGATGATAAAAGAAGTTTGTAATCCCTTGTGACAGTGATGAGGAAAACAGAGCTAATGATTATATTTAAATACACTCTTGGGATTAGTACTGACCTGAAGTAATTGGGCCTAAGAAATGTAAATGCGACTCCTATTAAAAATAGCATTAACTCTTCATTGACTCCAATGGCTTCTGCCTTTTTAGGAAGAAGAACTTTCCTTCATTCCAGATGGAACATATTAGTTCATGAATGAGTTCATAAGTTCTGTGCCAGACCTGCTTCATCAGAAAGCCTTGTTAAATCTGGGAACTAATAGGAAATGAATTTAGTGGGCAAAGAAAAACCAGACTGTTAAGAAAAGCTCATATTAAATAGAACCTTCTAAGGCAGTTGGCACATAGTCTTTAGAGATCAACCTTCAATGTGAATGTTACATACATTATTATCTACTATTTATCATTCAGTTGTTCTAATGATTCATGTTCTAATTTTATCTCTCTTAGTTTTGTTATTAATGATTTTGGAGGGAGGATATTCATGCTAAGGGCTAAGGAGTTGTCTATGGGATAGCAAAAAGTGATAGCAATTAACTAACTTCCCAATGCACCTTTACTGAGGTGCAAAAAATAGACTGAACTTTTATATCATATCACATTAAATGACAGAAATACATTTGTCCTATGATTTTAAAACATGACTTGAGGAGCAGATCAGGTTTCTTGATGGATGTAACCCAGATTTGACACTTATATAATATTAATTCGTTATGGAATGGTGATGACTCACTTCAAACTTGATATATAGGAAACCAACACAGCAGGTTTGTCAGAGAGATTGGACTGCACATTATTGTAATTGGTTATTGTAGATGGACTACGTGGAAAATTATGGGAGAACCACTGGAGACCTCGTATGAGGTGAGAATGTCTATTTCTGAAATTAATGAGTCAGTTAGAATAAATATCAGGTAAAAGTAGACAGGAAAAGAGAGGAAAAACTCTGAATCTATCAATCATACTAAAAAAAATACATGAATACCCTTGGGAAACAAAGAATTAATATACCAGCAGTTCCTACTTGTCTCTTCTCATAAATAAAGACAGATTAACCTATTTTCAAACCTTAATTTGTCTATCTGAATGACCTTGAATAAGTAACTTCAAAAATAAAAGAAAGGGTTAAAAATGATTCTTTTTTTTTCTTTTGTTTTTTGCAAGGTAATGCAAGGTTAAGTGACTTGCCCAAGGTCACATAGCTAGGTTATTGTTAAGTGTCTGACCCCAAATTTGAATTCAGGTCCTCCTGACTCCAGGGCCATTGTTCTATACTCTGCATTACCTAGCTGCCCCCTTTGAAATGATTTCTGATGTCTCTTCAAGCTCAGCATCTAAAACTCCTTATGATTTTATGATTGAAATTAGATTAATTTTGTTTTCTTAAAAATGATCATGAGAAATCTGGACCATCTTGTTATTCTTTACCTGTGATTTTCTCAACATAGATGATAGTATTAGTTTTAAATTTCTAGTTAGAAAGATGATGAACCTTCAATGAATACCTACAGTAGTGCCTCATGGTGACATAGAAGTGACCTAGGATCATGATGAAGATATTGTGACACAGGACAGAGGCATCAAAATGTTGGTATCTGGTGTGGGAATCCAAGGACTAGAAGACCTTGAAGATAAGTGTAGGGACAGGATCTCCACAGGAAGGAAATATTGATCCTGCTTCTACTTATAGCATCCTGAGGCAAAATCTCCATTCAGATAGTTAAATTACTCAGAAACTCATATAATAAAAGCAGGCAGCTAGGTGGCACAATGGGTAAGCACTGGCTCTCAAATCAGGAGGACCTAAGTTCAAATCTGACTTCAGACACTTAATAGCTGTGTGACTTTGGGCAAGACTTAACCCTGATTGCCTCGTATCTAGGCAATTTCCAGTCATCCCCTGATTCATATCTAGCCATTGGACCCAGATGGCTCTGGAGGAGAAAGTTAGGTTGGTGACTTTGCACAGCCCCCTTCCCCCCACTCAAATGCAATTCATGTTCTTGTCATGGCATCACCCCCCTGATGTTGTAGTCTTCTTTGAAAGTGAAGGACAACTATTATTATTATTTTATTATTATTATTATTATTATTATTATTATTATTATTATGAGGATGCCTTCTGAAAAGTCTGATCGCCTAAGAGAGAGGTATATACAAATATATAATATACAAAATGAGACTCAATTTGGGATATAGCAAATATGAGAATTTTTTTTTAACTTGACTATGCCTGTTCTTTACAAGGTTTTTTGTTTTTCTCTTTTTTGGCATTGGGGAGAGGTAGTAGTAGTAGTAGTAGTAGTAGTAGTAGTAGTAGTAGTAGTAGTAGTAGTAGTAGTAGCAGTAGTAGTAGAGAATGCTTTTCAATTAAAAATTAATTTAAAACAGGAGTATGATATTTGAGCTTAATTTGGAATTTTATGTGTCCTTCCTTGACTTTTGGAGTATCTTTACCTGCAACACTTCTCTTGCTACTCTAATAACTCATCCCCAACTATAAAGAGTTTATATTTGTCTGGTCACATATAACATACAAACAGATAAATATTTGCATAATAATTGAGGAGCCAGGGAGAGGATAGCTGGCAATCAGGAGGATAAGGAAAGGCTTCCTTTCCTCCTTTCTAGGAGTTGTCACATGAGAGAACCATGGAAGGAAAATAAGGGATTTGAAGAAGTGGGGAGGGAGAAGAGTCCAGGTGTAGAGAAATGGGAGATAGTCTATGCAAAATCACTGAAGCAGGGGATGGAATCCTAAGTATCTTGAACAAAAATGGAAAACATTGATTAGGTTTAATCAGTTTCTATGAGTTTTAATTTTTATTGCTTGCCAAGATGATGCAATTCCATTTTAATACTATCTAATATCCCTTCTGTAACCAATTTGTTAATCATGTTTTGGTGACTGACTTTTGGGCACACTTCCCAAGAACTTTAAGGCTGCCTTAATAAACACTAATATGTCTGTAGACAGAACCAGATGATTATTATTCATGGGTGGCATTATATAGAATTAAACTTTCTGAAACTGCACTGAACACATTCTGCTAGATGTGAAAGTAAGCTGAATTTCCATTTGGTTTGCTTCTTGCTGAGCCTTCAAATTATAAAGTGAAGCAAAGCCAAAAGATTAATACAATGAAAACAAAGATTGGGAAATTAAATGACACGATGCAATTTTCTGCCTCATTGGGCTGGCACCAATAATATGCAAAGGAAAGCCTGCTTAGTGTGGGTTAGCTGCCGTATAAATGCAGGACAATCACTCTCCTTCTCAAGGGAGGCTATTTTCTTGAATCATACAGCCATTGACTCTTCCAATTACCAGAGCTCCCATGCACAGTTCAGGGCCTCTATCTTTTTTTTCCCTTGCTGCTTGGCTCAGTCACATTATTAGCCTTTACACAGGTACATGCTTTCATATTATCTCAAATATTTTGAGATAGCTTTGGGGCATATATAAAAAACCTGATGCCTATTGCTGCCACCCTCATAATTAAATACTAATAATATTTCAGAAAATGGATCTTTATAGGTAGCTGAAGTCTATAATGTACTATCCTTAAATCATCCCCTATCATTGGACCATTAACTCCTCATTAATCTTTTCCCTGTTCAGGTTGCTAGTGGCACATTACTCATCATGTATCATAGCTGATCATTGGCAAAATATTTTCTAAGAGTGTTTGGATTACAAGTGGCACTAATTCCCCTTTCTTACCTTTAGCAGCACTTTAGTTTCTACTATTTTGCTCCAGGGTAAATAGTATGCTTTAAAATTCTCCTGGTGGTTTAAAAACCTGCCAGTGAATTTGTCATAAATTTTGATTTTTCCTTTTTTTCTCTGTAGACCAATATTAGCCAATCAAAGTTAATTGAGTATCTATTCCATTCAAAGCTCTCATTTGATCTGTGGAAGGGTACAGTAAGAAAGTCAGGTCTATCCCTCAGAAACTCAAGGACTTTTAACAGGGTGTTATCTTCTTTTATTGGGTAGTAGAGTTACTATGTTCTTGTGTGTTTGAGAACACCACAGATAGGCTATAAGATGCAATTTTTAGGATCTACAGGTAATCTATGTACATTACCATTATCATAAAACTTTCATAGAATTTCTCAAATACAAATAGCAAATCTTACTATGGTTCTCTAGATGGAAACAATTTTTTTGCAAGCGTGATTTAGGAATATGAGCAAAGACAAAATTCACCTTAGTCTGCATTGTTTAGTGGAATTTGGCTATGGCCATTGTATTTCAGATGTTTATATAGATACTGGGTTTTCTGTAGGCATGGAATGATATGCCTTGCTGCACAAATTTCTTGGTCTTTTTTGGAAAATGATTTTATTGACCCAAATTCTCCATTTCAGTCAGCACAAGATGGTTAAATACAGTATAAAAGCTCCCATAAAAAGCTCAAGAATGGATGCTAGAAACTTGTAAATATGGCAAGCAAAAAGAGTTAGGGAGATGTTAGGTTGACTCATAATAGAATGAATGATGACTGGTTTTATTTTGTTGTGGTTTTCAGGATAGATAATTGTGTTTTCATATTATTGATCTTCATTTTACAGCAGAGGAACTGCTTTGGGGATCCAATCATACCAGAAGTACTTACTTGACCTACTTCTTATTCTACATGATCCCATTTTGAACTGCACTGACAATAAAACTTGTAATTAATGAAGTTGTTAAATGAAATAATGTACGAAGTAGTATATTTTCCTGAATTCAGAAAAACTCAAGTTGGAATCCTTCTTCAGACACTCACTACCTGGGTGGCCCTGGGCGAGTCACTTAACCCCTGTGTTTCCTTAATAGCAAAAGGAGATAATAATAACACTTCTCAGCATTGAGAGCATTAAATCAGATATTTAAATCACTTTGTGGATTACAAAACACAAAATAGGTGTTAGATGTTATTTCTTTTTAGAGATATAGCTGGCTTTGGAGCCAGGAGGACCTAGGTTCATGTCTTCTCTCTGACACATATTGACTACATGGATTATTTCAAATTTGGATTTTTTTCTTTGAAATAGACATAGTTTTAAACATATTTGGGGCAGCTGGGTTGTGCAGTAAATAGAAGATCAGTTCTGGAGTCAGAGGACCTGAGTTCTCTCAGTATGTATAGTATGGTTTTACATATATTTATAAATCTCAGACACTTTACAGTAGTTTTATGACCTTAGCCAAGTCACTTAATACTGATTGCCTTGCATCCAAGGCTATCTTCAGTTGTCCTGATTCATATCTGGTCATTGGACCCAGATAGTTCCAGAGGAGAAATTGAGGTTGGTGACTTAGCATAGTACTCAAGTCCATTTTTTAGTCATAGCATCACCTTCCTTCTGTCCTGGTTTTCATTTAGAATGAAGAACAAACATCACATAATTATTTGACTTAAAAATTCACATGTGTCTAAATTGGCTTTATTTTTTAAAGCTTTGGGACTTTATTTTTAAAGCTAGAAGAATTAGTTTCTCTTTAGTTTATTATTTATGCTCTAATGTCCCTTGGAGTCCACATTGCATAGCCTCAAAGTTATTTCAGAATAAAAGATTAATGATAATAAAGCAAGATGGCAGCAAGTTTCTATTAATCACAATGTTGTTCTTTGATTGCTGATAGGGATATGGGTAGAGATTAGATTCATGATTTCATTGTTATAGGGAACTTCTGAATGAAGAAACTCTCCTAATATCTACTCCCCCCCCAGATGATTCTGTTTTTCTTTCATCTTCAGAGAAGAAAACTAGTGAAGTACAGAAATATCTTAGGTAGTCTTACAATGTGTTGTCTTTGCAGAAGAAGGAATTTTAACAACTCTTCACTTTACAGTGAATTAATGATGACTGTCAAACTCATTTTATAAGTTTTGGTTTCAGTCAAAGAAAAGCCAGCACCTATAGGGCATTCTTTTTTTAAAATTTAATTTAATTAGTTTTTTTGCATTACATTTTAAGTTCCAAATTGTCTTCCTCCCTTGCTCCAGATTTCATTCTATAGAAAGTCACCATTTGACACAGATTTATAAATATATGTAAAACCATACTACATATACTTTTGCTTATCAATTATTTCTGATCTATTAGTTTATCAGATCTATCATTTCTTTCTCTTTTTTGATGTATATTTATTTATTTAGGTTTTTGCAAGGCAATGGGGTTATGTGACTTGCCCAAGGTCACACAGGCAATTATTAAGTATCTGAGGTCAGATTTGAACTTGGATTCTCCTGACTCCAGGGCCAGTGCTCTATCCACTGCACCACCTAGCTAACCCTATCATTTATTTCTACATGAATTCATTTTCTATATCTTCCCTCCCCCTTTCTATCAAGCAATTTTAGAAAACCTCTTGTAATGTATAATGTATAATGCAGCCTAAAATATTCCTACTTTGCCAGTATCTGAAATGATAGTTTTTTTTTTCTGTATTTAAGTCTCTGGTAGGAGATGAGTGGCATGTTTCATCTTCAATTCTGAAGTTGAGATTTATTATTTCATTTAACTGAATTCTAAAATTTCTCAAAGTTGTTTTTCTTTTACTTTTGAATGTTATTATAAATATATAAATTATTCTGTTCTATTCACTTTAATCTGTAGCAGTCTATAAAAAAATCTTCTTAGATTCCTCTGAACCTATTCATTTCACCATTTCTTATGACATAATAATATTCCGTCATATTCATATACCGCTTTAGGCATTGCTTAATAGATAGATACTCACTTCATTTCATTTTTTTTTGCTGTTATGAAAAGAGCTGTTACAAGTACTTCTTTTTGTACATATGGATCTTTTCCTTTCAGAATCTCTTTGGGATATGAAACTAGTAATGGTATTGCTGAGTCAAAGATATGGTCAGTTTAATTATCTGGGGGCATAATTTCAAATGAATTTCTATAATTTTTGCTTGAATTTCTGCTAAATCATCTTTCTTACATGATCGAGAAGCATCATGGATAGAGAAATAGATATTCGAGACTTGGAATCATATAGTTATAGGTACAATTTTTTCTCAGAATATTCTAAGCTGTTTGGCCTAAGGAAAATCACTAAAATATCTTGTTCCTCAGTTTGCTCACCTGTAAAAGGGATTATTTAGACTTGATGGTCTTTAAAAATCCATCTAGCTCTAATTATAAGATCTTCAATTCTTTCTTCATTATCCAAAATCAGTCCTGTGCTTGATTTTTCCTTTTAACTGATGTCTTGTGATTTGTAGGTTCTTTCATTACAATTCTGAAGATGAAGACTGTAGGAATCTATTCAATGGAAAGCTGAGAAAACTGTTCTTGGCCTTATAATTCTCAGCAGCCCAAATTACCCAATTTGGAATCTATTTTAAAGGTAGTTTCATGAATATCTTTTTTTTTTTACTGAAATCCAGTATTTGTTACAAGGAGATGGAGAAAGCTCTTTGGAATTGCTGTTGTAGAGAAGGGAATGATGGAGAGTAAGAGGAAATAAAATCCTTTAATTCAAGACACATGGAGAAGAATTACCAAAAGGTGACTTGACCCAATATACTTGGGTGGCACTTAAACCCCCTTTGGGAGCATATATAAGTAGAAAGGCCAACAAGTGATTCCAGGCATCCCATGGTGAGCCATGCTCTCCTTTTGACCTGAGCCCGGAACACCACTTTCTATTTCCTTAAATTTACTTAGTGGTCATTTATAAACTTTAGGGGTTTGCTTTTATGTGAGTTCCTCAGCTGTTGAGTAGTTAAAATTGAGATGGTGGGCCTGAGTAGTAGGATTGGGCCTCAAAGCTGTTTCCTCTCTTTTTCTGCCATCCATGGAGGGCTTAGTCATAGGAGGTTTTTCTTCATTAAATTATGCCTAATTCAGTGATAAATTGGTTTAACTCTGCCCATTAAAAAGAAAGGCCAGAGATTTTATAGGGGGTCAATGGAGAGGCATGTGGGCTGTTTCATGTCATTAGGTTTCATGAGGTTGCAAAGTGTAACTGTTCTAGCATGTGTCTTTCATTAGTGGATACAATGCACATTTTTGTGTGTGGACATCTTTTAATGGCAAAAGTCAATTCTGAGGTTTTTCACCTTGCTTTTCTGCCTTGAATTCCATCAGGTCTTTGTGAATGATTTTGAGTCACTTCTTATTTTGTCCTACATTCTGACAAGCCTACTCAAGTTTGAAACGTTCTCTCTCTCTCTCTCTCTCTCTCTCTCTCTCTCTCTCTCTCTCTCTCTCTCTCTCTCTCTCCTTCTCCCCCTGAAGTTTGAAGTTAATGGGTGTAAAACATGGAGGCAGGAGGGTTCACTTCACCAAACTTCCTTCTTTCCGGTGTTCAGAGAACTCTTCTAATCCTACTTCCTTCATAATTCATTCCTTAGCTAAGTGGAAGAAGAGTAATGAGCTATTTTCTTCCCTTGTTCTCAATATAAAGTCTAGACTGCATTTTCTAATACACAAGAACATAATGTGATTACTTGATAATTAACATTTGCCCTTTTGTATAATCCTGTTATTGACATTGTGAATACTAATAATTAGCCCTTTTTGCTGGACAAGATTAATGGTATAGGAGTTGATCAGGGTATAAGTTAGCTCTACTACTTTCATGTTACCTTTGACAAGTCATTTAATCTCACTGTGTCTTAAATCTCTTTCCCAAAATGAGTGGATTTTGACTAGACCTCTAGACCTCTAGAGTTCCTTCCCATTCTAAGATTGTATGATTTTAATTTCCACTTCTCTGCCTTTGCAGAAACTATTCCTCATGCCTAGAATGTACTCTCTCCTCACCTCTTAAAATGTTAGCTTCCTTCAAAACTCAGTTCGAATTACATGAAGCTTTCTACTTCTTGATGAATCCTTCTGAAATGAGCTTGTATTTATTGTGTATATAATTATTTGTATAGATCTGTGTACATGCGGTTTCTTGATAGCATGTAAACTTCTTAGCAGCAGGAACTGTTTCATTATTGTTAATTTGTTATTTTGTCATTTTGTTGCCTATTATAGTCAAGGAACTGTGCTAGGCTCTTAGGATAAAAAGACCAAAGTGAAATACTCCTACTCACAAAGAGCTTATACTCTATATGGGAAAATAACATTAAAACATATATCGTATGTGTAATATTCACAGACATGTGCACATATGTTATATAAGCATGTAACAGAATTAGATCTTATATTTACATATATGCATCGATAAATGCATGTATATGTAAGTTATACACACAAATACATGTACATAGTAATTTGACTTGGGAGGAGAAAGCATTAACTTCCTAGGAATCCAGTGACTTTATTTAGGAAGTGACTTTTGAGTTGATCATTTAAGAAAATCTAGAGATGCTAAGATACTGAAATAAGAGAGAAATATATTTCAGGCAAAGGGGGACAGGATGTGTAAAGAAAGGTGATTGAGTAGTATTGTGAGGAATGGCAAGAAGCCACAAGATCTACTTTTAATATTCCTTGTTGGAGTTTTCCTTTTCAAGTGTTTATTCCTAGTTAGAGTCTAGGACTTCAGGGAAATAACCAGGAAAATACCTAGAAGGATAACTTAACTCCTTTTCATTCCTTTACCATGTCTTTGCATGCAATGAAAAAGTAAAAACACGTTCAGGTCCAAACTTAATGGAGACTGTCCCAAAGTGAGTTTACTCTAAAGCATTCTTGTTTGGAGGGGGTGTGGGAATAAGGGAGAGATGAGTTTAACTAGATCATAGATAGCTTTCTGATTCTTAATGTGCACAAAAATTTTCCATTTGGGTCTTTTCTATGCATAAATAAGTCTCCCCAGTGTTATATTGCATATGAAGTGTCTAGTTTTTAGGACCAAAAAGTTAGAGGAAAATTGCACCAATCTTGTAGGGTGATTTGTCTAATTTGTGAAGGGAAGATTGTTTTGCTTAATGACTGCTACCTCCCATTCAATTAAGTTATTGTACTTCAGAGTAGATGCTGAACTGCAGTTCAAGAAGATGGATAAATATAGTGACTGGAAACAAACAAAGTGCTTAACTACTTTTACATTTCCATTTTGTTCAGCTTTATAAAACTTCACTTCTCATGACTTCATTACAAAATCTCTAGTTCTGTGAGGCTGCACTAAAATGCATGTAACCAAATGAATGAAGTTATCTACCCAAAGGATGGGAATGGTGGAATGGAAAGCAACAATAACAAAACAGCAACAGCAAAACCAACAAGAATAACAATAAATACATGATATACATTTTACAGCAGAATAGGATTAATGTAAGTTTCAAAGAATCAATAAGCAGAGAGAATGATATAGCTTAAGTCAGAGCCTTAGCAGTTGGGCAAATAATAAAAAGGAAAGAGGAAAAACCCTAGAACGGTACACTCAGCCTTCATCTGGAATCATGGAAGAACTGCCTCAGTTGGATATTGACTGCTTCTGGGTCTGTACTAGATGCACCTTGAGATTTCTGGAGAGTTCTGTAATCTACTCAAGAGCAGAGGCTTTTTTAGATGATCCAAGAATATATACCCAACAAGTTAGGTAAGAATAGTGAGGAGTCAGCTTAAGGGGGGGCCCTTAGAAACAAAGATTATTGCCTATTTTCAGATAAGACAAATGGGTAGTTTGAGATGTATAATTGTGAGAAAACTCCTTGCATCAATCTTTGGATCTAAATTTCTGGTTAGCATAACATAGGTCCATGGTTAAAAGCTCTCTAAATAGCACATAGAAATGGTCCAGTTTCCCAGACATATAGGGCTAGGTTCAAAAATGCAATAAAATTTTCACTTAATTCCCATAATCTATAACTATCTTAAGTCAGATATAGATCACACTACTTAGAGGACTCATAATGGATTAATTCTGAGAAGGGAGATTTATATATCACCAGGGTAACCAAGAAAAATTAAACACAAGCATCTTTTTTTTAAATTTATTTTTATTAAAGATATTATTTGAGTTTTACAGTTTCCCCCATATTACTTCCCTCCCCCACCCCCACAGAAAGCAATCTATCAGTCTTTACTTTGTTTCCATGTTGTACCTTGTTCTAAATTGAGTGTGATGAGACAGAAATCATATACTTAAAGAAGAGACAAGAAGTCTAAGAGGTAACAAGATCAGACAATGAGATATCTGTTTTTTTTCTAAATTAAAGGGAATAGTCCTTGAACTTTGTTCAAACTCCACATCTCCTTTTCTGGATACAGATAGCACTCTCCTTTGCAGACAGTCCAAAATTGTTCCCGATTGTTGCACTGATGGAATGAGAGAGTCCTTCAAGGTTGAACATCACTCCCATGATGCTGTTAGGATGTACAGTGTTTTTCTGGTTCTGCTCATCTCACTCAGCATCAGTTCATGCAAATCCCTCCAGGCTTTCCTGAATTCCCATCCCTCCTGGTTTCTAACAGAACAATAGTGTTCCATGACATACATATACCACAGCTTGTTAAGCCATTCCCCAATTGAAGGACATTTGCTTGATTTCCAATTCTTTGCCAACACAAACAGGGCTGCTATAAATATTTTTGTACAAGTGATGTTTTTACCCTTTTTCTTCATCTCTTCAGGATACAGACCCAGTAGTAGTATTTCTGGGTCAAAGGGTATACACATTTTTGTTGCCCTTTGGGCGTAGTTCCAAATAGCTCTCCAGAAGAGTTGGATGAGTTCACAGCTCCACCAACAATTAAACACAAGCATTTTAAAGCAAAAGACCTGAGTCATAAAACTGATATCACTAATATTTATTAACATTATCTCCTTGTTTACTAGTAATCCATTCTCAATATTCATTTAGCACACTTTCAAGTAGCACATATTGAGTCTCAGATGTCTCAATTATCTGGTCCCTAGATATCTTTTTTGGGTGGCAATAAACTTTACTCTCAGGACACTTCTGAAGAAGACCTTGCTTCTCTGTTTCTAAATCTAGAGATCTGTGCATATTCTGCTAGTAACTAGACTTAATTCAATTTAGTAAAGTTGGTTCTTCAATCTTAAACTTAAGAGAGTTTGTTTATATACCATTGGCTAATCCTATCCTTACCTAAATCTCATACTTAATAAAAGAATCATTTAAAAATTTATGAGGGTACAACCATAAAATTAACTCTTCTGCCTTTTAAAATTATCAGATAGATACTTTAAAATAATTTCACTTTTTACCATTATCAGTACAATTTATGCTAAAATCCTTAATCTAATTTTTGAGAATTTATTACTAAAACATACTCAGTCTGAATTTCCAAGATAGATCAATTAGAAGTTAATCAATTTCTCAAAATTTACTATTTCATTTATTTAGAAAGCTTTTACATTTCATTATTTTATTACTTAGTCTAATCATCTCCCCCTTAAGAGGATAACAGCTCTAAATTATAATTTGAACACAAATAACAACTTAAAATTATAAGATGTTCAAACCTGCATTTGTTATAGTTAACTCAGAGATGTTCCAGGATCAATCTATTAATTAACAGATTTATTTATTTATAAACTTCTTGATTATAGAAATTTGCTATAAAAGGAAAAAGAGAGGCATAATTATAGCAATGTAATTTATCATAACAGGAAGAAGAGTTCTCTTTGTTTTGTTTGGTTCCAGGCATGAGTTATCTGATAGTCACAGTATTTCAAAAGAAAGGCTCAGGATTAACCAGGTGGGGAAATTTCTTTTTACTTGGAGAATAGAGTCAGGAGAATAATACCTAGACTGTGCCAAGGTCTTTTCCAAAACTTTCCCCTGTTTTGTCTAGCAGCATTTTTGTTATGAGATCTCTCAAATTTCACAATATAAGAGAATTTAGAAGTACAAATAAGGTAAACAATTTTGTGTATTTAAAACCGGAAACAAAATTTCAGGTGACATCAATTGCATTTCCAAATTATCATGTACAAAAATCATCAATATTATTACCTTTATATTAAAATCAGCTATCAGTTATGGAACAAGTATATTCAATTAAAAACTAATGATAATCTATTGCTTAATATATGCCAGGCACTGTGTTAAGCATTTTACAATCATTATATTATTTTGATTCTCACAACAGCCATGGGAGGTAGGTTTCGTTATTATTTCTCTCTTTAAAGAGCAGGAAACTGAGGCAAATAGAAACAAGTTAACTTGCCCAAGATGAAACAGCTGAAGAATTTCTGCATCCAGAACATAATTCTAGTTTCCCTAGCTTTTCCAGTACTTTTCAGCACTTTTATTTGAGAATCTAATCTGAGAGAATAAGAATTAACAGGGAGAAGGAGAGGTCTCTGACCTGGGGGAGTTGAAAGAGATCTTTGGTTTTAACAATCTTTTCTCTTTTCATGGACAGAAATGTCAAGGAAGGGTTAAAAAGAGGTTGTTAAAAATCCAAACTGTTTGCCTATCTTTTTTTTCTTTCTTCAATCTGAGATTGCTTTCAAATTGTCTGCATTCCTTCATTGCCCGAGAACAATGAAGCTATCATTCTTCAAGGGGAATATGCCATATACTTTTAATTTTTATAATTTTAATTATTATTTTTTCTTAAAATAAATTCTATAAAGTGGTACCCTAATACTTACTAAGATATTTCAGAAGGAATTGAGTTCCTGGAATTACCCAAAGTCTCAAGAGTTCTCCCCTACAAACTTAAAAAATGATAAAACGTCAAACTCCTTAATAATTACGCTCCAAATCTCCAGAATCTAAGATGTTTTTATCAATTCTACAAACTTTGATTATTTGTTTTTTTTTCTGTAATTCTAGCATAGACAAAGCTGAAATGACAGAAAAAAAATGTTTTGCAGATTTTTCCCCCCCTTATACCCTAATTTCCCATGGAAAACCTAAAGTGGGAGTTAGTCTTGTTTATTGGAACAATTGCTTCAAGTATGAAAGTTCATTAATCTTTTGAAATTCTTTGACTACAGCTCTTAGATGTTTTTCTGGCTGACTGCTTTTCATATCTTTCAAGGTAACAGAATTCAGTTCACAGCACAAACATGACACAGACATTTTACAAAGACACACAGACAAAATGACAAGACCTATACAAACAGAGCATGCAGTCACAGTCTGCACAGAGACTCACAATTACAGATGCATGTTTCAACTTTATAGGGGACTGCAATTTAAAAAACAACAGAGGCGTGCAGGGAGGCCAATTAACAGAGGTGTGTAGTTGTCAGCCAGACTGAACTCACTTCTTACCTGTGGATGGCCAGAGCCAAACAGAGAAGAGATAGGAGAGTCAGGAATCAAACAGAAGTTTAATTTTACAGTGAGGGAAACAAATTGCAAGCAAGAATACATGTACTGAGGCCCCACCCCTAGTAGGGGAACTCAATTTAGTGTGACTAAACTTGATGCTTTTACCAATGGCTATTCAATGAGCTGTAGTCCTGACAGTGACAGGTAATAGCAATAATGAGATGAGCTTCATTCATAGCAGGGCTTGCTTCATGACATGTTGAAGCTTGTCCGGAGCTTGTCTGAGCTCAAAGAACACTTGGTTCTGGTCAAAGCAATTAAATAATTATATGATTTTGCTGGAGGGTGAGATCATCCAGAAGATGAGAACAAAAGATTGAGATAGTGTATCTTTTAATATTTTGACACGTATGAGTTTATACATAGAGAGAGTATGTATATACACATATAGTTTTGTATATATATGTATATATATATATATAAATGTACTTTATATATACACTTACACACTTACACACACATTGAACTTATGACAGTCATCATGATATAGAAGAAAAGGTAATGTACTGAGAAGACCTGTGTTCTAGTTTCAACTCTCCCACTAATACTTTCACCTTTACTCATATCATATTTTCTCTTTGTCCTTCAATGTTCTCATCTGTAAAATGACATAGTTTAACTGTTACTTCTAAATCTAATATTCTACGATTCAATTGAATATATACATATTTCATAAACTATATTACAAACACATATAAAAGAAAGCAGGGGGAAGAAGGGAGGGAGGGAGGGAGAGAGAGAGAGAGAGAGAGAGAGAGAGAGAGAGAGAGAGAGAGAGAGAGAAATAAAGAAAAGAAAAAGAAAATTACATTCCAGCGTAACTTTTGCATATATCAAAGAGGATATAATATAGAAAAGTCAATTCAAATTTGGCAACATTTTTTTTGGTGGGGAAAACCCAGATTGAAATAAATGTAAATACTTATATTAGACTGAAGAAAAAAAACTCACTAACATTCCCATTATTAATAGTAACTAAACCCTCAAGAGTTTTGAAAAAGATATGCAGAAGTTATTTTTATTTATTTGAATTTAAGATGCTGCATTCTAAGATTCATTCTAAAATGGATACTGTAGAGTGAATATATTTTATCTTCTTAGAAAAGAGAAGCATAATAATGACCAGATAGAGAATAGTGTATTTTGTTTCAACACAAAGAGAATTAAGAGATTATGTTATACATGAACTTGAAAGGGTGGATAGACATTTAAATGTGCCTGAATTCACACTTCCCATTATAGTACCAATAACTTGAAAAGGTAGATGGATGTCCAAATATTCCTGAATTCATCTGCTTGCCTTTTCTTCAACTTTCTCTTTCTTATCCTATCATAGTTCCAAAGTCAGTCATTAGTTGTTAGATCTGAATCCAACTCAGCCTGATTCTAAGTCCAGTACTGTAACCACTATAACATGTAGACTTTATAACTCAAATCAAATAAAACTGACAAATTTGAGGACAATATAAGGAATAACTTTGTTAACAGTTGGAGCTATCTAAGAAATTGCAATAAATTGCCTTATAAGGAACTGGATTCCCTGAAAGTGATTAGGAAGAGTTTAAATGACAACTACTTGACTGTTTGATTAAAAGATCCTTATAAAATACACAGTAGGGACAAATAAAAAGTAAATTCCTATTATATATTGAAAATTCAAAATACTGATGTTTCCCAGTACTGCTGACATCAATTTAACTATATATTTTTTCTAACAATCAAAATAAGATCATCCCCTGCCTGTTTAAATGATTGAATTTCAAAATTAGTTACGTCCTGATTGATATTTTTTGTATATTAATGAAAAACTGGGACCCTAAATCAAATGATTCCTCAAATCATGCAAGGATGAAATTATGAAGAAAAGCATGATCTGGATGAGTCTTTAACAAAATAAGGGAAATAGGAGTACACTCAAATACTATTCACAATTGCAAATGGAAAAATGCTATTTTCTGAGAGTGGAAGATAGCAACTATTAAGTTTGAAAAGGAGATTAAAGAACACATATATACCAACATGTGTACACACATGAACACATATACTAACACATGTACAACACATATAAATATGTTTATGAATAAATGTATATATATGTATGTATATATACATATACACACACACATATATATATATATATATATGTATGTAATATGTATTTTGTTAAAGTTCAGGCACTCAACAAAAATTTATTAAGTATATACTCTGTTCCAGACATTGTGCTATGTGTTGGTGACAAAATGAAAGGAAAAACCCAGTCTTTCCCTTAAAGAGTTCATAATCTAATTGTGAGAGGTTACTGCAAAAGAAATATACATACAAAATATATATATATACACTATAAATGGAAGACAAATTCACAGGGAAAATATTATCAGTAGAAGAAACTGAACTTGAAAAATAAAATTGATTTGTAACTAGACAGGATATGACCCCTGCAGTCCTGTCAATCCACAATAAACTATGGACTTTCAATCATGGTTTACATTTTAACTATGCTTCTTAGTTTATAGATTACTTTCCTTACAGCAACCCTATGAAGTAAGTGTTATAAATTACAGAATCACAAAATTTCAGAGATGAATAGAGTCTCTCTTCTTGTCAAACCTATACCTAGAAAATTATCTCCTCTATAACATTCAACTATCCAGACTTTGCTTGAAGGCCTCCAATAATGAGGAACCCCACTGTTTACAGGGGCAATCCATTCCACTTCAAGATAATACTAATTGTTAGAAGTTTTCCCCTAGATTAACCCTTAATTTGCAACTATAATTTCTGTTTTACAGCTGAGAAAATAAAGGTTCATGGTTCAACCACAGATTAAGAACCCCCACCTAGACTAAAATATAATGTTTATGATTGACTTTTAAAACTCTTCATGATCTTGCTCCAACATATTTTTCTAGGCTTATTAAATGACTCCTATTTGGACATCTATGGTCCAGTCAGATTGATCTATTTCTCACATATGGCAACTCTGTCTCAGAACTGGCTGTCTCCTATGTCTAGAATGAACTCCTGCACTCTTCTCTGTTTCAAAGAACTCTTATTTCAAGAAGCAACTCAAGCATAGTCTACTATGTGATCTTTTTCTAATATTCCAGTTATGGGAGTTCTCTAGTAATATGACTGGGGAACTCACTTAACTGTACTATATTATACAGGTAATTCCTTGACCCCCTCTCCCAATCTTTTTCATAATGGAATCATGAGAGAATTTGTCAAATACTTTGCTGAAATTCAGTTTCACTATGCCCATAGCATTTCCATTGAGCAAACCTGACAAAGAAAATAAGGTTATCCTACTATAACTTAATCTAAGTGAATATACATGGACACTTGATGGTCCCTATTCTTCTTTCTGTTTTTGAACCATACTCATTTAGTAATTCATTTTGGAATAGTGTCAGAGGTTGCTTTAGGCTGACATATATAATTTATGAGGTCTCCTTCTCCCTTTCCCTCCCTCCTTTAAAAAACATGGATATTTGTCCACATTTGGGCTTTGGACTCACTGGGAAGTTCATTTAGAACCGTAAGATATAATTTTTATGATCAGAGAGAGACTTGAATTTAATTACTCCCTGGACCCTACCTCATATAGTAACTTGTTTAAATCTCTCTTATACACTTATTATGTAATATATTGTATTATATGTGCTTATATGTTTCTTATCATCATCATATTATTATATTTTATGAGAGAAAATTCCTATATTTTATCTAAACTCTGTATCTATCCTGATGCTCAACATATAGCAGATGCTTAATAAATTTTTGTTGGATTTAGTTGAAAGAATTTAGAACAATTAGGTGTTTTCTTACTACCTGCTCTTGTATCTTGCACTTTAATAGCATCTTAGCCATATTTAATTTTCTCTTTATGGTCTTCCCCTTCTCTTTTATAGAAAACATGTGTAAATGTACACAGTTGGAGAGGGAGAGACTCAATCCTTAGGAGTGAGCAGCAAGAGCTCTAGTGATACAGTCTCCATACAAACTCCAAGAGCTTGCATAGATAGGTATTGTTTCTGGTCTGCTTATTACACGAAAAAAGAAGACTTTCCTTATCAGCTCTGTTCTGGTGCTAGGTATTATAAACCTCTGAGTTTATAAACCTCCTCAAGAGACTCAGAAATTTATCTCCCCGAAGTGACTGCTATTATCTAGTCTATACTTGTTTTGAGTGTATTGTGTGTGTGTTTCCTGTTCCTAAGTGAAGAAGTTTCAGTCTAGATTACTATTCTGAGAACTTTGGAATGTTGAAAGAGGTCACCACAGGTACGGGTACTGTAATCCATGCCAGATTTAAAGACTGGCTTGCCCCAGCAAATAAGTGGATCAAGGTAGCCAACAGGGAGCGATAATGACTTAGCCCTCTGCTATATTGTATTTAGAAATGAATTTGGTAAAGTGAATTGTTTGTAGCAACTATGTTAAGTTTGATCTCACTCTTCCTAGAGTCCTAGATGATGAAAGGGAGAATGTGCCCCTTTGTTCAGGGAAAAATGTCTAGATTTTTCTTCTTGCTACATCTTTTTATTAAATATCCCCTTGTAAAACTAACTGATGTTAATTGGTTAAGTGATATTAGAATGTTGACCACTGGAGAGTATTGATCTAAGTGTGACAACTGAGGTTAAGAATACACTGAGTTAGAAACTCGACTGGATAGAACGAAAGTAAAACACCCCCAAACCCTCAGAGGCAGCCTAGAAGCTTGAAGGGTTGCTGTGAGCTCTCTGTAAACCCAAGATTCTACTATGATATGGGTAAGGGGAATAAGTCCAGAGTCTTGCAAAAGACAGAAGGAAAAAAAAAGGTGAAGTTTTTAAAAATCCCAGTTTTATTTTAGCTTCACCATTCATTTCAATGAATGGACTTTCTGTCTTTATTGTTCTTTCTCTTGCTCTAAGAAAAATTTTCCTTCCCTCCACCAAAACTTAGCTCATTATAGACTTTAACCTTTCTGATACTATTCTTGTAGGTATAGAGAATTTGAATATGAGGTCTCTGGTATGGCATCCTTACATTGCCACATTAAGAAAGAGTAAATCTTTTGGCAACATTAACTCCTTGATGATGTGTGAACTTTCCTTGCCCTGAGTATTCCCTTATTCCTTTTAAACATCATTAATGATAATTGATTGATTTGCAGCTAATTTTATACCTTAACAATATCTTTTAAAAGCTGGAGAGTTAGCTGGATCTAAGAAGAAAGGGACTACACCCAAGAATAGATTTTATTTTCTAGAGAGAAATTTGTGCTTCTGGATGTCTCCTTCCATATTTTCCACCATCCCCAGGAAACCACTTGGTTCTGCTAGCAAACAGCATCCACATTTCCAGTCATCCTAATTTGTATCTTTCTATTGGACGCAGCTAGCTCTGGAGAAAAGAGTGAGGCTGGGACTTTGAGCAGCTCTCCCTCACTTAAATCCAATTCATTTGTAAGTCATGGCATCATCATCCTGAAACCATGGTCCTCTTTGGGAATGAGGGACAAAGAACATAAACAACATCCTGGTACTAGTAGAACAGGAACCAAATCAGGCACGGAGCAGTGAGGAAGTCTCGCTGCAATCAGCAGCTATAAAAAGCACAACCCTGCATCAATGAAATGGCAGTAGCAAATGGTCAGACAAATTCTTTGCTCTTTTATTTTTTAAAAATTATTTGTTTCTTTTCCAGTTACATGTAAAGATAGTTTTCAACATTCATTCTTTTGCAAGGTTTTGATTTCCACATTTTTTTTCACCCTCCCTCCCTTCCCAACTCCTTCCCCATCACAGTAAACAATCTAATATAATATGTGTAAAATTGGGTTTAGCAAATTTCTACATTAGTTAAGCTGTGAAAGAAGAATAGGGATCAAGGGAAAAAAACATGAGAAAGAAAGAAGAAACGTAAAAAGTAGTTTTTTTTAAAGTGAACTAGTATACTTGACTCTTTTTGTTGTTGTTGTTTTTAAAAGGCAGTGGGGTTAAGTGACTTGCCCACAGTCACACAGCTAAGTATCTGAGGCCGGATTTGAACTTCAGGGTCGGTGCTCTATCTACTGCACCACCTAGCTGCCCCTCTATTCTTCACTCTTAATTCAGAATTCAGAATTTTTTTCCTTTGGATGTGGATGGCATTTTCTTTTTATTCAAATGATATTTTATTTTTCCAAATACATGTTATGAAGGTTTTTCAACATTCATCCATATGCATGTGTATATTTTTAAGTTACAAAATTTACTTCTACCCTCCCTTCCCACTCCTTCCCTCAGAGGCAAACAGTCAGGCTAATGTTGTACATAACCATCATGGAGTTGTGAATAGATCTAACCTTTCTAGAGAGCAATATGGAACTTTGCCCAAAGAGCAATTAAACTGTTCATATACTTTGACCCACCAATTCCAGTTCTAGTTCTATATCCAGAAGAAATTATTAAAAATGGGAAAAGTTCTACCTGTTCCAAAATATTCATAGAAACTCTTTTTGTAGTGGAAAAGAATAGGAAATTGAGGGGATACCTATCAGTTTGGGAATAGTTAAATAATTTATGGTACATGAATACTATGGAATATTATTGTTCTATAAGAAACGTATAGGGCTGGACTCTAAAGAAGCATAGAATGACTTACAGGATTTGATGCTGAGTGAAGGGAGTAGAATCAAGAAAACAATGTACACATCAACAACATTATGAGATGAACAACCTTGATGGAAGCAGCTCCTCTTGGCAGTCCAGAGAGGTAAGACAACTCTGGTTGTGGACTATATTATCCCCATCCAGAGGAAGAAAAACAAAACAAAACAAAACAACTCTTCTGAATCTGATGAACACTTTATAAAAATTATCTCTTATGTATCTCTTTCTCTTAATCCTAATTCCTTATGCCAAAAATTACTAGTTTGTAAACATGTTTATCAAAATATGTATGTAAAATGCTAACTTGACTGTTCCCTGCTGAGGGGAGGGGGGTGGGAAGGGAGGGTGGAGGGAAATTTGGTAACTTGGAAATATGCATATGGATGAAGATAAATAAATAAATTTAATTTAAAAAAGAAACTGGATGCTCAGGAAAACCTATTAAAAAGGAAATGGAGGAAGTGCTGTTAGTTGTAAACAAGGACTGAACTTGGATCCTGATGTTAGACCAATCTAAGGTGGCAGGGAGTTAGTGATGGGACTGATAAGATGGTTTTGGAGGGTTCTCCATGATAGCTGTGTCAAAATTTGCTGCTCAGTCATTTTACAGTTGTGATTGACTCTTCAAGACTCAATTTAGGATTTTCTTGGCAAAGATATTGGAGTGACTGAGTATTTCCTTTTCAGGCTCATTTTACAGTTGACAAAACTGAGGCAAATAGGGTTAATTGACTTGCTCAGGATTACATGAGTATAAGTATATGAGACCGGATTTGAACTAGGAAAATGAGTCTTTTTGACTCTGGACCCAGAAGTCAATCCATTTGCCACTTAGCTGTTCAGGGCAAAAGTTAAAATACCCTATTTAATCTTCCCACCTCAACCCTTGATCAATGTATGGTTTAAATTTTTTTATCTGAGTTTTACCATTACTTTTCATCTTAATTACAAAAATTCTCACCTTCCAATATTTCTTTCATATTTAACCTTGCTGCCAGGATGTTCTCTAGCTAAATTCTAAGACCTCTAAGTATTAAACTCCATAGAAACAAATCTTTTCAAGTATTTTAGAATGATTGATTCATTCATAAAGAATCCGTTATATAGTGGAAAGAACAATGGGTAGGGAGTCTAATCCCACCCCTGTCCCTTACTGTCTGGCTTTATGAGTTTGGGCAAATCATTTAACCTCTGACCATTATTTATTTTCTCATTTGCAAAAAGTTGAGGTGGATTAAATGGAAGCTAAAATTCCTTCTGTGTAGCTGAGTGGATAGAATATCGGGCTTAGAGCCAGGATGAATCATCTTTCTAAGTTCAAACCTGGCCTCAGACACTACCTGTGTGACCCTGGTCAAGTCACTTAACTCTCTTTGCATCACTTAATTCTCTTAACTCTCTTTGCAACAGTTTCCTCATCTCTAACATGAGCTGGAGAAGGAAATGGTCAATCACACCAATATGTTTGCCAATAAAACCCCAAATGGGGCCACTAAGAGTCAGACATGACTGAAAAACAACTGAAAAAATTCTTATTGGCCTTGACCTTAGAGATACTTTGGATGTGCTAATTTAAACTCTCATTTCTATTAGGTAAATGTTTGTTAGACTAATATTCAAATAATAATAATATTAATAATAATAGATAATATTTATATAGTATACTTTAAGGATTACAAAATTCTTTTCAAATATTAACTAAAAACCAGCTAGTTGTGTGTTGTTATTATTATTATTATTATTATTATTATTATTATTATTATTATATACATTTTAGGGAATAGAGAAAGGCATGGGTAAAGTGATTTTCTTAGGATCATGCAACTAAGTGGTTTTTGAGATCATGTTTGAACTGGAGTCTTCATGAGTTTGCCTAGTGCTCTACCCAGTATACCACCTAATTCCCTATCAATTAACTTGAAAGTAATTAGAGGCAATGTTAACTACTTCCCACTCCACCCTTTTTTCATGACAATGAATTTGTTTATACAATCAGCAACATTTAACCAGAAGTCAGACACTGGGGATGTACCCATAATCTAGATGAGACAATCTCAGGAATTAGTCATCACATTAAGACAAAAGTTACCTGGAGGATGCTGACCTATATTGGTGGAGGGTTTCTTAATATCATGAAATACATCTGGTCAGTCCTTAGAGTCTTCTCCCAACAAGTTAAAATGAACCAGATTTATTACTTGATATCATATTTAGATAATTGTAAACGTGAATTTAATTGATCATAGATTTGAGTTTTTATTCTCATCCTCCAGGTAACTATTTGCAATTGTTCTCATTTTGTGAATCCACCAAAACTGTTACCTGAAATAAAGGGAAACTGAAAGCATAAAAATATAAAAAAATTAATAATTTATGTCAGTCAGAGTGCTAGAATTAGGATCAGTAGCTAGAATCTAACCTTTCTTCCTTTTGACCTATCCTATTCATTTTCTTCCCTTTTATCAATATATTAAATCACTGTCACTTTATCTACAAATTTATTTACATATTAATTAACCTCAAATTCAGGGGCTTCCAAACTAATAACAATGTCACATGCATAATTAGATGAAGTACTAGTTTCCCTTCCTCCTTTTCTCACTCATACACACACAGGGCCATATTATTTACCCTTCCATCTACCATGAGATTTGCTAAATTAGTAAAATTACCTTAAAGCCTCCCCTTTACCTTGACCATTTTTTAGACTAGTGTCTAGATAGACATTGCTATCTTCTACCAATCAGTCATTTATCTAATTTGGCTTCTCTTATGGTTAATATACTTTGTAAGTCTAGGTGAGATACATGGTGTCAATACAAGAAATGTAGAATATTGATTGCTTATACCACTGGAACTGAAGGTAAGCGACGTTTACTCTTTTTCAGATGGGTAAACATCTGGATCCATGTACAAAACTGAATTGTGTGTGTGTGTGTGTGTGTTTGTGAATATTTAATTTTTTTCTTGCTCTGCATTTTTAATTTTGGAATAAATTGACTTAGCAGTTATATAGAATCAGAGTTTTTGGTGGATTTAAAAAAATATTGTTCAAAAATGTTATCTTTTTCCCAGAATGCTACCTCTTAGAACAGACCCTGATCCTGTCTCATAACAAAGTACAGATAAGCACAACAAATCATGTCTGACTGAATAGGCTTCATTCTATACTGCCAATTCCTCATGCCCTTACCAAGAAAAAACACAATATTTCACCATGAACTTTGGTTTTCTGTATTCTAGCATTTTCTGCCCTTTTGACATAAAGACACTTTGGCAATGAAGAATCCTTTTTAAGAAGAATTTTATTTTGATCTGCCTTGTCTTTTCTCAGTTTAAATTCAGCTTTGGTGTACTCTAGGAAGCTAGAATGCTTTAGTATATATACTTCATTCTCAAAGAAGACCATGAAATCAGGGAGGTGAAGCCATGACAAGCACATGAATTGGATTGGTGAGGGGGTGTTGTGCTAAGTCACCAGTCCCATTTTCTCCTCCAGTGCCATCTAGGTCCAGTGGCTAGATATGAATCAGGATGACTGGAGATGACCCTAGATGTGAGGCAATCGGGGTTGTGACTTGTCCCAGATCACACAGCTAGAAAGTCAAGTGTGTGATACCAGATTTGAATTCAGATCCTCTTGACTTCAGGGCTGATACTCTGAACACTGTGCCATCTTAAATATCTGTTGAATTTGAATTGTTCCACATCAATTAAAAGACATATGTAGAAAGAGTTTAATATCAATTGATTTTCTCTTGTTTCTGTGCTTCGACTCAGTTCTTGTCTTCAGATATGGATCATAAACAGATCTAGATTACTGAAACAGGAAAAGTTGACAAATGAGTCTTTCTCAGGAATTTACTGACCCTTAAATGGTGTGTGAGAGAGAGAGAGAGACAGATAGTAGAGAGGAAAACCCAGAATAGTACCTCTTTCATTCCATCATACTATACTGATCCGGACCTGCCCTCCTTCCAATTCTGTCATCCCCATTCACCACATAGAATTGTACAGAGGAAAGAATACTGATTTGAAGACATAGAACAAGGATTTCTATTTTGCCTCTATCACTTACTAGCTATGTGACCTGAGACAACTAAATAGGCAAATTGGGTTGTGATTGACAAGTTATCTTTTAGGTCAAATTCAAAGACCTCAATAGAGTTTATGACTGTAGGCCACTAGAAAAGTGTTCCTACCAGTCCTTTCCAAACTTTTTTGATCATGTATTATAGAAGTAAAAGAAAAAAAAAGAGCAAATCCTTTTTTTTTTGGTTGATCAGTAAAGTTGGGTCTGATTCTTTATGACTCCATTTGAAGTTTTCTTGGCAAAGATACTAGTGGCTTGACATTTCTTTTTCCAGCTATTTTACAGATTAGGAAACTGAGGTAAACAAGGTTAAGTGACTTGCTCAGAGTCACAAGGTTAGTAAAATGACTGAGACTAGATTTGAATTCACTTTTTCCTGACTTCAGATTTTGTGTTCTGTCCACTGTGCCTTTATATTTGCATATTAGTTATACATTATATTCATATTTCTGGCTTCCAAGAAAGTTGAAATTGTGAGGGAGTGTCTTTTGCCTCCTTTTGCTTTTCCAGTACTTAGTATTGTGACTGAAACTTAGTAGGTATATAATATTGATTAAAGATTAATCTACTAGAAACAGGTAACTGGAGAAATAGGTCTGAATTTTTTAATGAGTCAGAGACTTGAATGCAGGTCCAATGTCTAATTACTGAGAAAATTTTTAATTTGGATTTTCTCCATTTCTTTTTGAATAGTATTAGATGTTAAAAAAGCAAAGGAAGTATTAATAATTTACTTTTGGAAACCTTCAGAAATTTGCTGATACATAAACACATTAAAAGATAATGGTGTTGGTGGAACTATAAACTCATCCAACCTTTCTGGAGAGCAGTCTGGAACTATGCCCAAAGGGCAACAAAAATGTGTATACCCTTTGATCTAGCAATTTATACCCTGAAAAGATGGTGGAAAAGGGTAAAAACATCACTTCTACAAAAATATTCATAGCAGCCCTATTTGTGCAGGCAAAGAGTTGGAAATCAAGTAAATGGGGAATGGCTTAACAAACTGTGGTTTATGTGTGTCGTGGAACCCTATTGTTCTATTAGAAAACAGGAGGGACAAGAATTCAGGGAAGCCTGGAGGGATTTGCATGAACTGATGCTGAGTGAGATGAGCAGAACCAGAAAAACACTGCAACATGGGGGTGATGATCAACCTTGATGGACTCGCTCACTCCATCAGTGCAACAACCAGGGACAATTTGGGGCTCTCTGCAATGGAGAATACCATCTGTATCCAGAGAAAGAATTGTGGAGTTTGAACAAAGACCAGGGACCTTTAATTTAGGAAAAAACCTGATATCTTATTGTCTGATCTTGCTATCTCTTATACTTTACGTTTCTTCCTTAAGGATATGATTTCTCTCTCATCACATTCAATTTGGATCAATATGTATCATGGAAACAATATAAAGACTGGCAAATTGCCTTCTGTGGGGGGCAGGGGGGAAGTAAGATTAGGGGAAAAATTGTATAACTCAAAGTAAATGAAATCTTTTAAAAAAAGATAATGGTGACATTTGAATAGGTGAGGCTTTTCTTCTGCTATGATATGGCATTTCAAAATATAGTCAAACATGCAGCCTAAAAGAGTACATACCTTATATAATTGTATGACATATCTTCTGTCCAAAAAAGAGTAGAAATCAAAAAACCTCTCCAACTAATGAACAGGGCAACCCTGTCCTGAATCCTAATGGCTTCTCAATGAGGTAAACAATGACTCTTAATTAGAAACCAAAAATTTTAATTAAGATGATTCTGCAGTAATTATCTCAGTTGTCTGCTTCAGTGGATTTTAATGAAAAAGATTGATTAGGTATAAAACCAGTGGCATAATTAAACATTCGGGGTCTGCATTGGTTATTGAGGTGAAAGCAATATGGTTAACTTCCAAAGTGCCTTTTTTCAACAAATGATGTTAGATGAAATTCTAGTATCAGGAGACTCCATTGTTGATGGGGACTTCTTGTACAAATTCAGACTGATTTAAATGAAAATTTAAAAAAAACCATTAGAAAGCAAAGTAATAATACTGCTACTGCTGTATATTGAGGACCATGTCACTAGAAACAGTTTTTTAAAATGTCAAAATGATGACTATTTTTTACTTTTCAATTTGATTTATTAAGTACTTATCACTTACTACTTATTCAGTAGCTAGCATCTTCTCAGCACTGGAAAATATCTTAGATTTGGTTATTATATGATTTATCTGTGATGATAAATCTAGTAAATGCCAGAGGTAGGATTTGAATTCATTTTCCTGAGCCACAAGTCCCTCAGATTTTCCATGTCATATTTTTTTCTTACTAGTTTTCATGTCATTCTGTGATAACTATCCTAAATCATTTATGTCAGTTGGTTAGCTATTTTCTTCCTGTCCTTTCCCATCCTGACCTATTCTCATCATACAACTAAGGACTGTGGTAGATAAATCACTAGAAGTGTGGTCAGAAAGACCTGAGTTCAATTCCATTCTCATTCACTAGCTATGTCACTTTGGTCAAATCATTTAACTTTTACCTCAGTTTCTTCATCTGTAAAATGGAGAAAATAATAGTACCTAATTCCCAAGGTAGTTGTGAGGATCAAATGAGATAATAATTATGAAGTGTTTTGCATAGCACCTGGTATATAGTGAGTGCTATATAATGTTTGCTATTATTGTTAAAGATTACATGAATTCAAATCATACTGGGGACACTGCTTGTGCCATGGGCAAGTCACTAAATCTTTTTTGTTTCAGTTACTTCATATATAAAATAAAGGTGTTGGACATAATAACTTCTAAATCTCTGATTCTATGAATCTAGGATTCCAATTCAGGTCAGAAAGTCTGAATTCAAATCCTACCTTTGTTTCTTATAATCACTAGGACTTTGGATAGGTCATCTAACCTCTCTGGGTGTCTGGTCATATTTGTAAAGTGAGAGGGGGGTTGTACCTAGATGGTGTCTATCTCTAAATATATGATCTTTTAAAAAACAAATAAAACCTACATAAAATCATCATCACCACCACCACTACCACCACTATGACAATAAAGCAAAGGGAAAACAAGAAATTGACTACAGGTTTTACTATGCAATTGTTTGTATCTAAATGAAAGAAAATAATTAATCTTTTCTCTCTTTTAATATACATAAATGAATACATTAACATATATGCACACATATATTATATATTTAAAGATAAATAAACTAAATATTTGTTTTGATTGTAGCCAAGGCTTGAAGTTATAAAATCATTAAGAAATTAAACCTTGGAAAACTATGGAAAGCACCTAGTGTTTACACTAATTAGCTTGTGCTCTCCCTGGAAGCATACTTGACTCAAACAATTACTTCATTTTCTTATTTGCTTCAGAAGACAGAATTTTATAACTAATTTCTGGAACTAAATCATCTTTTAAAACTTTCATAGGCCTCCTTCAATTATTTGAAGACTTTTATATTAGTCTTTGTCAGTAGCTGTAGATAAGGAATATACTTGTAATTATAACCTTGAAATCTATTTCCATTTTTAAAAGGTGAAAATAGAATAGATTTGCTAAGGATTGTTTAAGCATGTTTTTATCTTCAAAGAGAGTTATGTATCCATTTATGATGATACACCCTCCTCCCCCATTAGTTCAATTGCACTTTATCATTGGCTTTTCATCTGTTATTGGGCTTCTTAGCAGAAAGCAGAGGATTGTTTCATACTTTTCTTTCTTTTTTTGAGTCAAATCATGAACCAAAATCTTCACTTTATCTTGTTGAGATAGAATAACAATCATTACCAATCAGAAGTTTTTTTTTTTTTGTATAATCTGACTCTTTTCTACTCCACTATTTTACACTTTGTCTTCCCTTCAGCAGTGAGACTTGACTCCTTGCACACTATTCAATCTCCCATTTCTGTGCCCTTGTACTGTCAGTTCTCCATGTCTGGAATTCTCAAACTCCCTCACCTCTGCCTCTTGGATTTCATGACTTCTTTCAAAATTCAGCTCAAAACCGAGTTATTCCATTGGACCTTCCCCCATCTTCCTTTAGATGTCAATGCCTACCTCTCTCAGATTGTCTTCCATTTCTCATATTGTCATAGATTACTATGTATATGATCTTGTCCAAGGCACAACCTCTTTGGGACTCTAGTCTATCATTTATACATTAAAAAATTAAATGAGATTTTAAGAAACTTTAAGACTTGGTTGAAATAAGGACCAGTCAACTGAGTCAAGAGAAGTGACTTAGAGAAGTAAATTATTTTTATCCATATCAAATCACAAAAACTGTCTATGCAGATATAAAGGAACTGCTACTTTCTATCACTGGTGGTTTTGCCTACAATGAGAAATTTACCCAAAGTAGTAATTATCCAATATATGGAAGTTTTCAGTGACTGAAAAATAAAATGCTTATATTTTGTTGATGATTAAGTTTGTAATACAATAAAATTTTATTAAAAATGAAGTTCTATAATGCAAGAAATAAAGGAATTACCTTCTGGGATTCATATACTATTTTTTAGAAATATGCTACTGCTTATGGGATTGGCAGAAACTGGAGGTATGCTATAGAATATTGTATTATACAATAAATTTTTCCACAAAGATAGCAAGAAGCTTCTACTCAAAGCATTTTGATCTCTTGTGTGATGACTGTGGAAACTTGATTCAGGAGAGGATATTTGAAGCAAAAATTCTATTTAACCAAGATTTCAGTAGACACCTATATGGAAAATAAGACTTGAACTCAATGTGCTCCAAGAAAAGCACTAACAAATCAATCAGGTTGGTTATGGAGAGAATATAAATGCCAGTAAGCCTTTGGTACTTATGCATATGAACTTTTTCTTTTTGAAAAAAGATAGGAAAAGTATAAGAAACATCTTAATGGTGAAAAATCACTTCATTAAGTATGCATGAGCATACCCCAAAATGAACTTGGGAAATTCCTACCTTTATTAAGGAGTATTACTCTTTATTCTTTAAAGTATTTCTCAGAAAATAGACTGCCAAGACCCACTTTGATCAAAGTAGATATTTGAAAGCACAATTCCAAAAGAAGTATTTATTTGGAGAAAAAGAAAGACTGAAAAGCTTTAAATATTCAATCCCTATGAGGCCATATTGACTTCTCTATATCTCTAGAATATCAACACTTTATTTCCTCCTCATCCAAATCATTGCCTTTTGTGTTACTATTTCTGATAGTCTCTTGTTCATTTTATACCTCTTTATTTCAGATTTTCTTGACTAACTCTCCATTAATCTTTACTCCTTTTCCCCAAGAGTATGATCCTCCAAATATATGTGGATTCTTCTCATTATGGGTGCTTAACACACAGATTATATACACACATGAGGAGTAACACTAAGACCTTTCCAGATTGTTAGACTTAATACTATTTCTAAAGGGTTTCAGGAAAAGGGTTTGTTTGTTCTTTAGAAAATTTCCTTTAGAACTTATTGTTGATTAAGAAAGAGTATTGTTAATTATCTACAATTTTTTTGGCAACTAAATAGAATTTCATGTTCTCTTTCTACCACACCTGGTCCTTGAAATCTCATTGATCTTTTTGTGGCAAAACACTCCCCCTAACAACTCACCACTTCTGTAAAATTAGAGTATGTTTACTGTATTTGATTTCATTACGTTACTGTTGCATTAATTGTATGTTATAATTTCTGAGTAGAGTGTAATCTCCTTGAAGGCAGGGACCGTTTATCATTTTGTCTTTGTATCCCTAGCCCCTATCCCATTCTCTTGAATGTATGAAGGTCCTCAATAAGTAGTTTCTTCAAGGAGATTGATATTAAAATTTGTGAAAACCATTGAGGGAAAAGGCTTTTACAATGTATGTTTCTGCTTAAGTTAGTATTCTTTACATATGCTTATCATTTAAAATCAGTTGAATTTTATTTCTTTTCAAGCTGGTGTTGATGACAGATTTGAAATATTCACATGCCATTTGTGCTGTGCCAATCAATGCCTGCTTCAAAGTTGAATGGAATGCTTTTTAATTGCTCTTGTTTTATAATTCAAGTTTCTGTATTAAATGATGATCTGAAGAGGAACATATATACAATTTTTCTCTGGTAGCTATTATGCCAGCTAATAATAAGTGCAATAAGATTTATTGCTTTAAAAGGAAAACTTCAGGCTTCTTTTCTCATTAATGCATAATGTATGGGCATAATGGATTGATATGTGGCTGAATAAGAAAGTAAGAATATAGTATGCACAGGTTATGACCACTTGCTCTCATGCTTTCTTGTTCTTTTCACATTCTAACAGGAATATATGCATATATGTACATACACATCTACACATACATTTGCAAGGAATTCACAGTATATGTACATGGTCCATGTACATAACACCTGTTATGTATGCACTTAGATACACATACATGCATACATATTTGTACTCAATATACATCTACACAAATGCACACACACACACACACATATATATATTATGCACCTATATCTTCACATATGAGCTTTTAAGAATTTTGTCATATTTGTTAACTTTTTTAGCAGCCAAAATGCTCAAAGATGAATAAAGATTTACTTTGCACTTGCATTTAACTGGAAGGTAGAACTAGACATTGTGGAGATACTCAATTTTTACATACTTCATCTAATGAATTAATGGTTCCAACAAGGAGATTGAGCCATGATGGCACAAGATAGAGGTCAGGGGGCCAATTAGGGCCTGCAGGACAGATCCTGAGATTTTTAGAGGCTGTTGTAGGTAAAGACCTACCTGAGATAGAGATGATGGTTCAAGGGGAATCTTTTAATAGTCAATCAATCATCAACAAATACTTACTAGTTGCCCAAGTGCTCCAGGACAATGAATATGAAGACAAATACACAATAATACCTGCCTTTAAGAAGCTCACATTATAATGGAACAGATAACATGAATGTATATGTATATAGAAATGTATGTAGGCATATATATATATATATATATATATATCTACAGAAGAAAAACAAAACAGATATGAGGTAACCTTGAGAGGTTACTCATACTGGTCACTAAGCTAGACAAGGAAAGGATAGCATTTAAGTTGAGTATTTGAAGGCATATGGAGAAGGAAATGAAAATCACTCTAGTATCTTTGCCAAGAAAACCCAAAATGAGGTCACTAAGAGTTAGACATGATTGAAACAACTGAACAATATCACCACCAGCAATCTTTGAAAGAAATGGGATTCTAAGAGGCAAAGGGAAAGAGGGAAAACATTCCAAGCCTAGGGAATAGGTGGAGCCAAGATGTGGAGATTGGAGTGAGAGAAGAATATCAAGAAAGTTAGTTTAACAGAATTGTAGTATGAAAGGAGGGGAGAAATGTGTAAAAGGGCAACAGAAGCAAAGGGCATTGAGATTGTGAAGAATTTTTAAATGTCAGAAGAATTTATATATGATCCTAGAGGTAATAGGGAACCTCCAGGGGTATGATATGATTACACTATGCAACATGGATGCTGAGATTTTTATATTGCTATAGTTCTCCAGAGCTGAGATGGAGACAATGGTTCAAAGCGAATCTTTTAACCCTTAAGTAGTGAATCAAACATCCAAATAGCAACTAAAGTTGATAGAACCACTTTGTCGGCTGAATGGTGAATAGACTATAGGAGAGGAAGACTAAAGACTTTATGTAGGGAGATCAGTTAGGACACTATTTAAAAAATCTAGATGGAAGGTGATAGAGTTCTGAAATAGGCTGTTGACTCTATAAAAAGAAAGAAGGCATTGCTTATGTGAGATACAGAATCAGAAATGGAAAGATTTAGCAACTCATTGGATATATGGCATGAGGGAGATTGAGATACAGAGACTGATATCAAATTTGCAAATCTTAGTAAATGGAAAATTCCCTGGAAAGAAATAAAGGCATTAAAAAGAGAGATGTATGTATGTAATATGTGTATGTGTGTTTAAGTGTGCTGGGAGGAAATGTCTGAGAAGCTTATGGGACATCTGGATTGAAATGTTCAATATATATATAGTTGTTGAGAGACTGGAATATGATAGAAAGAGTAGGGATGAATATATAGATTAGTGAACCATCTGTACAAAGATGTTAGTTAAGCCTATAGAAGCTGATGAGACCACTAAGGGGATGATTTAAGAGAGAAAAGATAAGAAACCCAAAACAGAACCTTGAGATATATTTATGGTTAGTGAGTATAATATAGATTATAATTTGGAAAAAGAAACTGAGCAAAGAGAAAGGAATCTCTAAAAAGAGAGAAGAATATCTAGGAAAAGATGGCCAACAGTGTCAAATTCTTTAGCAGAAGGATAAAGACTGATAAAATACATTAGATGTGGAAATTAAAGAATCACTAGGAACTTTAAAAATAGTATTTTCAGTTGAACAATATTGCAATAGATTTGGAAGTTCATTAAAAGAGTGGAAGAGAAGGAAAGAATTGTAGATATCAATTTCAAGAAGTTTGTCAGAGAAAGAAGTGATTTTAAATCACCTTTGGAGATGGTACCATCTCGTGAAGATTCTTTAAGTATTAAGACACTTGAAGGCAGGCAGTTTTGCAGGCAAGATGGAAGGGAGCAGTAGAAATGGAGAGGTGAAGACAGTAGGATTGTATCAAGGGCACTTATTAGGGTTGGCTTCTATAGTGGGAAAGGTCATGTCTTAAATAGGAAGGAAGAATACTGGATGATTTTAACTACTTGACTTTTCTCCTCAGGTTATTTTATGCCACAGTAAAAGGGAAAATAATTTGACTTTTCAGTTCTGTATCTCCACTGAAAGGGGTGGAAAGGCACTTTGTGTGAGGGATAGTATTTTCCATAATCACCCTAGATATAAAAGGAAATAAAAGTCAGTGTTATAAAATATATATTGGTTGAGTGTAGTGGGATGAATGGTTGACTTGGAGCTAGAGATATAAATTTGAATACCAGTCTTGCCACTTGCTATCTTTGTGAACTTGGACAAATTATTTAGCCTCATGAGTCTCAAATTTTCTCATCTGTAAAATGAAAGCATTGAACTAGTTGAGCCCCTTAGTCCCTTCTAATTTTAAATCTATAATCCACGATCTCTAATCTCTAACATGGAAGCTTATACTGATTATATATATGCATTTATATTTCTGGAGTGTTTCTACATAATTCTTCATATAAAATGCTATAATATTGAAAGGATTAGGAGGCTGGAGAGGTCATCAACATTAATCACATGCATAGATTTTGCCTCCTTATGATGCATGTGAATTTTTAGTTATGTTAATCTGTAAATGAGAGGAATTGCCATAGTGATTAGATTTACAGTCAGCAAGATGTTTCTGATACATAGTGACTGTGTGATGGTGGGCACGTTATGGGTCTTACATAGTTCTCTATGACTGTAAGTTACCCTGAAAGCACCTTAGATGCCTGTTAATGGGTTGAATGATAAGGCAAAAGAATATTAATTTTCTCTAAGAAACAATATTGAGTACAGAAAACGATGCCAATTGATGCAAAATAACCAATAACTGGCAACAGTAATGTAAATGGAAAGAAAAACAAAAACAAAAGCAATAAAAAAGAAATTAGATATTACGAAATTATAGAGATGAAGTTTGGTTCTCAAAAACATAAGAGGGAAATATACATGCTTCTCCTTTTCTTTACATATGTGGGGGACTATGACTGTATAGCATTGGATGTTCTGTCAGACTTGGTTGATGTATTACTTTTGCTAAACCACTTTTGTATCCTCATTCCTTTCTTTTTCTTTTTTATTCTTTCTTATGCAGAATGACCCTCTAGGAAGCAAAAGAGGGAAGGATATGTTTAGAAATGAATGCAATATAAAAACAAAACTTACCAATTAAATTTTTTTAAGACTATAAATTACCAAATGGATTCTGACCTGAATAGGGGAAGGAATTTTCTATATGAGAAATCTAGGAATTCTTGACATTGAAGTTAGGAATAAGTTAGGAATATCATCAATACCTTGCTTATTTCCCCCCCCCCAAAAAAAAAGAGAAAAAGAGAAAGGAATAAAGAAGGAAACATAATGGTTGATAATATGATTTTTATTCCTATGAATTTTTTCTTTGCCAAAATATCTTTTATCATTACTCCATTACACAGAACAGGATAATTTGTGCTCATGATATGGAATAGTTAATTTTCCTTTTTTTTGTAAGCATTAGCAAATGTAAGGAGAATGAATGGTTATTTTCCATAAGTGATTAAGTTGGAGGCTTTTTTATTACCATATAGCATGTATCTTTTTGCAGTTACAAATGCTGAAACACATGAAGGCTTAGTCCATCATAAAGAGTAAACAATTCTTGAAACCATACTTGGAAAAAATTGAGGATGTTGAATATCACAAACACATTCCTTATCTCTAATAATTTCTTTGGAAGTTATGAATCATGTTAGGTATCCAAAGGAAAGGAGAGAGTAACTCAATAGGGAAAATTCCACTTTTGATTGACTATTCAGGTCATTTATATATCTAATACTAGGATTGTAATAAAAGTACTATAGACAATTTAATGCCCATCCTGCACCCTTGGCTTGGGTATTTGCAATTAATGAGAAAGCTCATTTCCTACTTCTTCCTATTAAAGAACGATACAGAATGTTAGTTGATTAGGAACATCAAAATTGCATGGTAAGCTTTTCTAGTGGTATAAATATTTTCAAATATTATTTTAACTGTAAGTAATAAATTCATCATTATTTAGATTCAAGGGCACCATTACTATTGTCAGTTATTGGTTATTCTCTCTCTCTCTCTCTACATCACTGTTGTCAGTTATTGGTTATCATTTGCAAAAGTATTCCCATGGTTTTCTGTACTCAATATTGTTTCTTAGAGAGAATTAATATTCCTTTGTCTTCAGGAATCACAACTTGCTAAGAGTTGACTTCCTTCCTTGAGAAGAGACTCACAAGAGATTTTCTTTTCACTTATATGAAAGTAAATCATTTTTGAGCTAAATGTCCTCAAGATTCTGTTTGTTGTTTGTAATTTGCCTGATTCAGAACTTCCTTGGATTCTGGGCAGAGAAAATATTGTTGGTGCCAATTTTGGCATTATAGCTTACTGGTAGGCATCAAATAGACATATTACCTTGAAAAAAACTGCACTTAATGAAGTTGAAACAACATGCTGGGATTTGTCCATAGTTCTCTGCTTTTGTCCATACATCCTCTTTATCATTTTGATTACACAGCTCATCTCTATGTAGATATCATTTAGATTTATCTGTCCACTCTTAACCTTTCCCCTGAACTCCAGTCCATCACCAATTTCCTGCTGTCTCCAAAAGAAAGTCCTCAGACATCTTAAAATCAACATGCCCAACTCAGAACTCATTATTCCTCCCTAGATTCAGCACTTCAAAACCCCCTATTGCAACTGAGAATACAATCAGCTTTTCAATTACCCGTGTTTGAAATCTCAGAATCATTCTTGACATTTCACCTTCCCTCAGCCTCTTTATAACCAGTCTTAATTTTTTGTCAATTATGTTAACAAAACATCACATCTTCCTCTTCTCTGTTCACATAGCCACCATGTGGCTTAGAGAATGGTTATCTATTGGTCATGCTAATGCACTTTCTTCCTAACTTGACTCTTTATCTCTGTTCTTTCCTATCTATTTTCCATACAGCTGCCAAAATATTCTTTCTAATTATGTCTGTCTCATACTCAGTGAACTTTACTGATTCCTTAATGACTTTAGGATAAAAAATAACAACTACTTGGTTTAGTTTTTAGATCCCATGAAAGTCTGGTTACTGCCCACCTTTGCAGGCTTATTTCATGCTACTCCCTATAAAGTATGATGTCCAAACAGTTTACATTACTTATGCTAACTAGTGCAATGGAAGCAATTAGAATTACTTTAAAGGACCTACATGTACAAAAATATTTATAGCAGTCCTTTTTTTTTGTGGTGGCAAAGAATTGAAAATTGAGGAAATATCCATCAATTGGGAAACAGCTGAGCAAGTTGTGGTATATGGGTGTGATGAAAGAAATGATGAGCAGATGGATTCCAGAAAAACCTGGAAAGATTTATATGAATTGATGTTGAGTGAAGTGACAGAACCAAGTGAACACCATGTAGTAACAGCAACATTGTATGATGATACATTGACTTAGCTTTTCTCAGCAATACAATGATCCTAGACAATTCCAAAAGAATCATGATGGAAAATGCTACCCATATTCAGGGAAAGATCTGATGACATCTGAATGAAGATCAAAGCAAACTATTTTTAACTTTCTTTTTATCTTATGTATTATTTCTTCTTTCATAATACGATTAATGTGAAAATATGTTTTACATGATTGCACATATATAAACTATCATATTACTTGCTGACCTGGTGAGGTGGGGGGAGAAAGGGAGAGAGGGAGAAAATTTGCAACTCAAAAGTTTATAAAAATGAATGTTGAAAATTGTTTTTACACGTAATTGGGAAAAATGTAATACTATTTATATTAAATAAGAATTACCTTTCTCAATGCTAGCAAGAAAATATTATTAATTAGATATATGTAAATATTCATTTTGGCAGCTAGGTGGCACAGTGGATAGAGTGCAGACCTGAAGACAATAAGACTTATCTTCCTAAATTCAGATCTTATTTCAGACATTTACTCTCTGTGTGATCCAGGACAAGTCACTTAATTCTGTTTCTCTCATTTTTCTTTGTTGTTAAATGAACTGGAGAAATAAATAGCAAACTTCTAGTATCTTTGCTAAGAAAACACCAAATGAGTTCATGAAGCATCAGACAAAGCTGAGATGGTTACCTGGTAAATTAGCAAATTCCTTAAATCCTCAAGTGCCCTCAAGTGAACATAGAGGATTTTGGAGTCTCTTTGTAGTAGGTAGCCTTGGTCTTGACACAATGTCATGCTGAAGGTTGAGTTTCTCAGTTCTAGCAATGAGCATTAGCTGGTTATACCCAAGTTCTAAGCACAATTTAGCGATCTAATTGTTTATTAATTAATTAATTAATTAGATTGAAGCAAGATGATATAAACTAATAAAAAGTCATTTGCTGAATTTTCTCATTAATGGTCTGTCCTATTTGTGGGTCCCATATGTTTAACAGTTATTTATAAACACATACATATTGTTTAACAAACTATAGAACAGATATGTTTATTTCATAATTGAAGAACAAATAATGAAAAACAAAAATCAAACCATATCATCACAAATTGGTCACCTAATACAAAATGTCAAGGCAACAAACTTATTTTTACTATGTTTCCCTTTACATATGCTTTAGTCCAGTCAAATTGGCCAAATTACTATTTTTCTAATTCCTCATTCCATTTCTTGCCTCTTGATTTTAGTAGAAAATGTCTCAATACTGTTGAAGTATAGTCTCTCCTCATATCTCAGTTTCTTTAGCCTCCTTCCAAGTTCATCTTAAATTCAACATCCAGCAGGAAACCTTTCCTAATCCCTGCAGTTCTTAGTATTTTCTTATTCTGAAGATACATATATGTACTTATATATACATATATGTTTACATATGTTTATAAATCTATATATTAATTATATCTCTACATATCTCTATCTCTATCTCTGTCTCTATCTCTATCATCTATATGTATATGTATATGTATATGTATATGTATATCTATATCTCTATCATCTCTATCTCTATCATCTCTATCTCTATCTCTATCTCTATCTCTATCTCTATCTCTATCTCTATCTCTATCTATCTATCTAATTGATTGGTCAAGAATCTTTGCCTTCAAGTTCCATTTCTGGCATAATATTAGCTATGGAACTCTGGGTTAGTTTTTAACTTTTCTAAGAATATAAGATGCATAGATAACATTGTTCTACTTTAGTTGAAGAGGATTCTTAAGTAAGAGCTCACTTAACCCATGATATCACAGGTATAGTAAAATAAATCTGTTTAAATGCTATTTTTCAATGATGATAGCCATTGATCAAGTACCTACTATATGCCAGTCACCATGCTAAGAGGTAGGAATACAAATAAGAAAAAATATTTAGTCCTTGCCTTCAAGGACAAGAAGATAAAATACAAAAGAAAGCTGAAAATAAAGGTAGGGGTACAGGGAGGTACATTGTGAGAAGGCATGTATTTCCATGGAGAATGGATTTACCTAGAAGGTGATAAGTCCTCTCTAAAGTAAAACTTTTGGAGGGGAAGGATATAAAGGTAGAAATTGTTTTTTGTTTTGTTTTCTTTTACTTTGACATTGTGTCCCCAGTGTCCAAAACACTGCCTTGTATAGGGTACATGTTGAAAGAATTTTGAGTTAAAATTCATGGTCGAGATTCTCATTTAAAAATCTTAGAATTAACAAAAAGAGAGAAATTAGTCAATTTGCAATGGGAACAATTAGGAAGAGTTGGCATAAGCCATTTAAATATCATCATATTATTATAAACAATAATACTGTGTAAACAGAATGCACCTTAGGAAGGGAGACAGATTAAACTTGAAGGGTCTTATGTTAACTCCTTTACCAGAGAATTGGGTTGGGAATCAAAGGAGTTTGCCTGTAGTCAGGACTTTACCACTCCCTTATATGATCTGGAACAAGTGAACTTGACTCTCTGAGCCTCAGTTTACTAGTCTATAAAAATGACAATTGTGTTAAATTATGTTTATAGTCTCTTCTAGGACAAGTGTTCTATGATTCTTAGTCAAAGAAAAAAGCATAAAGCTATAAAAGCAGTGAGATGTATTGAGACTCTCAGAATATTCAAATTGTTCCTTTTTCTAGGCATATCACAATGTTTTATGACATACATTTAATGCTACAATTTGTGTCCTTTTATCATTATTTGCATCCCAATTCCAAAATTCTAGGGAATTTTGAAGCTCCTTTGCTTCAGGTTGTCATAAATATTACATTTTTCTTCAGTGGAATTTTTCCAAGTGATTAATTGGACTGAATTCAGGAACTCTAATAGGTACATTGGAGACTCGTGTTTTCTAGAGTGTTAGTGCCAGAAGCAGTTACTTATGAGAAAAGTTAATGTGTGTACCTGCCTCATTTCCCATATTGCAGTTTGCTTATTCCACTAATCTCTCCTATTTCCCAAAGCAGTCTCTGAATGCTTTCAGTATGAAAATATTTATGGTCCTATAAAATATGACTTGAAATTGGAAACCTAGGTAAGAATTAGAAATAAATTTTACTTGCCTCTTTAGGAATTCAGTAAATTGATGTTTGGAAGATTTAAGAAAATCAAATCATGAATATTTATATTCATAATCTTATTTCAATCTCTGACACATATCAACTTCATGACACTGGGAAAATCATCTAACCTCTTAGTGATTTAAATAACTTTTTAAGATTATAAATTGATTATTGGTTAAGGAAATTTCTTCATTCAGAATACTTTTTACCTCTGAAATCACAGATTCAATCCCTTTTTCAAACCACAATTAGCAGAATTATTCTAGATTTATGGCACTTTTAGGATCAGCTATCCATTCACTATATATTTTTTAAAACTATACATTTTTTATTCAACAAAAATCTCTCTTCTTTACCTTCTCCACCTTCACTTGTCAATAAATGATCACGGTCACTCTGCTATAAAAAATATATTTAAAGTTAAAGAGTACATATTTCTTGGTCTTAAGGTTCTTATTTAACTAGAACACTTATAGTAGAAGAGATAAGTAACATGTAGATAAGAATAATATAATTTAAAATAGAATAAGCTCATTGGAGAAATAGACTCTTCTGCAATTGCTCCCTGAGGTTACTAACAGCTTTCTGGTCATTGAATCCAATCCACTTCTTTGATCTAGGAATGCAGACTCTGGGCCACATCTGCTAGTACACTCAAGCACACTTGACCCATTTTATATGTATATCTATAATGCTTTAGATTTTGGTTTTGCTGATTTCCCTTTCCTACTAGATACTACCTTGCTCCTGGCATCAGAGGGCACTTTTCTAGTGTTTCTTTCATATCTTTGACCATACTTTTTGGCTCCTTTACTGGCTTCTTATGTTATTCCTAACCTCTTTAATGTGAGCATTCCTCAAAGTTCTTTCATTTGCCATTTTATCTTTTCTTCTTCTTTCCATTCTGTTCCTTGGAAACTTCATTCATTCCCTGACTTCATCTATCATCTCCATGCAGATGGTTCCTAAAGTTATATCACTAGTCCTGACCTGGCTTCTGAATTCCAGACTTGTATCTATAACTGCTGTGAGAGCATAGGAACATAAATTTATAATTGAAAAAGAAATTTTAAGTTCATCAAGGATGATTGCTTCACTTTAATTGATGAAGCAACTAAAACCCATAGAGGTTAAGTGACTAGTTCATAGTTTCACATCTAGTAAGTGGAAGAGCCAGGATTCAATTTAAGATATTTGATTTAACATCTATCCTTTCCTCTCATTCAACCTTAAGATTTATTCCCTGAATGTCTTCTTGGAACCCCAAATTCAGGATACCACAAATTATGGGATATTTCAGGTTATGTACCAAACACATCTTCAATATTTTTAAAACTATGTTCATTACCCTTCCCCAAATTCTACCCTCTTCCAAACTTTACTATTACCATAGAAGGTTCCACCATGCTCTCAGTCACTGAGATTTTGTGCAGAACTGTACACATTTTCCTTTAAATCTTCTCTGCCTTCTGATAATCATTTCTATCTGTGTTATAAAATCACTCTTTGGGGTGGCTAGGTGCACAGTGGATAGAGCACTGGTCCCAGAGTCAGGAGTACCTGACTTCAAATCCAGCCTCAGACACTTAATAATTACCTAGCTGTGTGGCCTTGGGCAAGCCACTTAACCCCATTGCCTTGCAAAAAAAAAATCACTCTTCTTTCCTACCATGTTTTACTTCTTTCTCTCATTCCTCATATTTAATCCTTTTACAAAATATAACTTTTTAGCTGAGTCTTAAAGGAAGCAAGAAAAGGAAGAAGTTGAAGAAAGAAAAAGCATTTCAGGGTTGGGGGCAACTGCAAAAGCACAGTTGCCTAGATTCAGGGTCTTATTCCAGGAACATCAAGGAGGCTGGTTTCACTGGATTATAGAATACATGAAAAGCAGCAAAGCAGAAGAAGGCTAGAAAAGTGGGAAGCAGGCAGATTAATAAGTGTTTTAAATGCTAAAAGACAATTTTCTATTCCAGGTGGCAATAGAGAACCATTGAAGTTTATTGAGTTGGTGGGGTGTGTTTGACGGAGTTGGGATTTAGGAAGATCACTTTGGAAGATGGACTGGAGTATTGGGAAACATGAGTATCAACCAGAAATATTACAATAGTTCATAAGATAAAATAAGTGCTTACACTTGGGTGTTAGCAAATGAAGAGTTGAGCATGATGACATTGGTGGAACCTTCTATGGTAATAGTAAAGTTTGGAAGAGGGTAGAATTTGGGGGAGAGTAATAAGTATAGTTTTGGAAATACTGAGTTTAAGATGTGTTTGGGACATATAGTCTGAGATATCCTATAAGGCAAATGGAGATGCAACACAGGAGGTCAGTAGAAATGGTTAAGGGTGGATAATCATACCTGTAAATCAACATAGAATTCAAAATCGAATCTTTGAGAACTGATTAGGTCACTAAATAAAATATAGAGGGAAATGAGAAGAGGCAGAGGCTTTGGGGGTACTCACTGGAATTGGGATCAACCTAGATGTAGATTCAGTAAGGGGGATAGAAGAATAGTGGTCAGATAGGAGGAGAGAATCAAAAGGTTATCAGCAGTGTCAAAGACTGCAGAGAAATCAAGTAGGGTAGAAATTTAAAGTTCGTTAGATATGGCAATTAAGACATTGCTGGTAACTTTGGAGAAAGCAGTTTGAATTGAATGATGAGGTCAGAAATTAGATTTCATGGTTAAGAGAATGAGAGGGTAGATGAACCAGTTATAGAAAACCTCAAAGATTTTAGCTGCAAAAGAGAGAAGAGATATAAGATGATGCCCAGCAGGGATGGAAGGATAAGATAGGAGATTTGTTTGGTTTTTGGAAGACGTAGGGGTGTTTGTAGACAGTCAGGAAGTGGTTAGTAGACAGAGACTGAAGATTAGCTAGAAAGTGGAGCAGTCAGAGAACTCAGCAATCTGCTGAAGAAAATGAGATGGAATGGTGATTGTTAGAGTTTGCCTTGGCAATGAAAAGAGTGACATCTTTGTGTGAAATGGGAGAATGGGAGGTATGGAAAGATATTTGAATGATAAAAGAAAAAAATTATGATCAGATAAAAGAATTTCATTGTTTATGGACATGGAAGTAGAACATTTATAGGTGATGGCAAGTTCACGGGTATGATCATTTCTGGGTATAGCTGAGGTAGTGTGAAAGAGAAGGTCAGGGTTCATGAATAAAGTAAGGAATTTGTTTAAGGTAGTATATATCTTTCTATCTCTCTGTTCTTCTCTCACTATTTCTCTATTTCCCTGTATGGTCTGCGGTCTATCACAGTTAGTTGATTCATGACTAGGTTGCAAATATGAATTGAATGAACTGCAAAGGATAAGTTAATTATTAACAAAGGCTAATTTATTCCAATGATGTAGAAAGAGCAGTAACTCCAAAGTTTTCTCTCTCCCATACTTTCCCATTCTCTCTCCCATACTTTGTGTATAGGAAGAGTAGAAAGAAACTTAAATATAATGATAGTGAGACACACCTATAAGGAACATACATGGAGAAGGCAATTAACACAATGCTAAAACTTCAGGTCCTAGACATCCGTTCTTTTTTCCTTAGAATTCTTTTTAAAAGGTATATACATAGTTCACCATGGCCTATGGTATTAGTGATGGATGAATTACATTGCTAGTTTTAAGGCTGGATCCTGGAAGGTCACATTGTTTCAGCTACAAATCAATCCTCGGCTTGGCAAGGTCAAGGAGGTTGCTTGACAACCGAGCTGGCTCCTTTCCAGAAATGGTTGCTAGTCTGCTCAGATCACTCTGCTTCTAGTTGCTATAATGCTACTATAGGGTTATTCTGGAGCTCCAAGTAGTAGCAGGCCACTGTCAGATTGTGTTGGGCTGGTTGTTTTGCTTCTGGACAAGGTGTGTATCTCTGTTATTCAGGACTCAGTGGACCTGTTCTTTTCTATTTTTATTTTTAGTTTTTTTTTTTTTTTGCAAGGCAATGGGGTTAAGTGGCTTGCCCAAGACCACACAGCTGGGTAATTATTAAGTGCCTGAGGTCGGATTTGAACTCAGGTACTCCTGACTCCAGGGCTGGTGCTCTATCCACTGTGCCACCTAGCCGCCCCTGGACCTGCTCTTTTCTAGGCATCTGCAGTTGTCACCACCTTACTCTACCTGTAGCTCACCTGAGTATCACAGATTTCTTTATAGCTGGAGTTTTCCATTCTTTCCAGCAAGGGAAGTGGCCCCAGTTTAAAATAGACAGTAGTCTTTCCTCTTTGATGCTCTCATCTTTGAAATTTGTCATCTTCATACAGGTTTAGCCTTTTCTGATTGACAATTCTTTGGGTTCACTGCCAACTTTTCTTAGAGAATGTCTCTTAAAATACAATTGAGTTTTTCAAGTCTTTTACACTTCCTAAAGTGTAGAATGTTTCCTTTAAATCTGAAAGACATTTATAAAATGTTTCATTGTCTCTTTTTTCCCCCTTTATGATCTTCAAAATCTAAATAAGGTAAACTCTTATGCTATCTTACTAGATTTTTAGGAGTAATATCTCCTGGCATTGTATAGGACTAGACTTCTTCTCCTACTCTCCTCTGTCATAAATTAGTTTCCCTAAAGGAATAAAAAAGACTCCACAGAGCTTTATTAGTTTTAGTTTCTCTATTGAAACTTTAGATAACCTAAAATTAGTGGTGTCTCAGAGCAGGTTTTCAGCTCAAAAGAACAGATTGTTAAATTTTCTGGAATTCTGAAAGTTGCTTATTTTAACATCCAGTACAAAAGTTCACTGAGCCCCTGTACTGGTAATGTTATTTATTGCTTTAAAAGAACTGGTGTTGACAGCATGATGCATTTTTAACACATATGCTCAAATTTATTTATTTATTGAAATTCCTTATAATTTATAGTTTATTTTAGTCCATTACACCAAAACTTAAAACCAAAGTCAAAAAGGATTGCAATGAATTTTGTGACATGCTTGTATAATATTTGGAAATAGAAATAAGAAAATCTGACATTTATAGTTTCATTAGTTTTTTGGATAATCCCCAGTGAATATAATGATTTTTTCAAGAAAATATTCTGATTAAACTACTATATATTATATACCACATAAACTATCATATATTATAAAGTCCTCAAATAAGCAAATCAACATTATTCTTTTAGATTTTTCAAGGCAATGGGGTTAAGTGGCTTGCCCAATGCCACACGGCTAGGTAATTATTAAGTGTCTGAGGTCGGATTTGAACTCAGGTATTCCTGACTCCAGGGCCGATGCTCTATCCACTGCACCACCTCACTGCCCCTGAAAATCAACATTTCAGTTTAGTTTAAGACATAATTTTTATAACCTTTACAAACCAGCAGTGTTCTAAGGGCTATATGCTATTTAAGTAAGACATTTGATTGTAAATGTATTTTCTTTCTTCTTGGTTTTACTTTGCTCCATGGGCAGTGAGGTGGTGCAGTGGATAAACCACTGGCCTTGGAGCCAGAAGGGTTAGGAAGTTCTAATTCACTTGCTAACTTGCCACTTACTAGCTGTTTGACCTTGAGCAAGTCACTTAACCCTGTTTGCCTCTCCTCCAGGGTATCTTCAGTCATCTGGATTCATATCTGGCCATGAGTCCCAGATAGATCTCTTGCTCTCTGCTCTCATGACCATGCCCTCTTCCATGGGGCTCCTCGCCTCCCCATTGCTACTGCCATCCCAACTCATCTCACCCTTTCCCCTCAGAAGTACAGCTGGCAGAGTGCAAAGCCATATGGTCAAATTTAAATGATTATGACTTTAATAATGGATATTTAAAAGTGAACTTAATTGTATTTTTGATGGTGCTAAGATAATACTAGGAGGAAAGTCTGGAGGAACTCTAAAGTTTTTAGAAAATTTTTCTAAGATCATCATTTGGAACTATATAAATCATTGATGGTGATTTCCATTTAGCAATTCAATATCTTAAAAACAAGTTAACAATTTAAAAATATCTCTGGATGAAATTATTCTGTTTATTACCAAATTAATAAAAGCCAAAGTGAGTGAGAAACTGTGGCTTAAGAATTTCAAATTGAAATGATTGAAATTGGTTGATTCCTAGTATTGAGATAGGTGGCATGTAGTTTATAGCTGCTACTGCTGAATGACATAGTTAGCCTACATTAGAAATGCATTATTCTTGTTCTTATTATGGTTTGGCAAAAGGATTAAATAACATTAATTTACTGCAAGACATTGATTTAATGACTGGCATTTTTGAAGAATTTTCATTACTTTCAATTGCACTGCAGTCAAGATCAACTAACATTCAGAAAGTGTAAAAATTAATCAAATGTACCATAAGAGCTTTAGAAAATTTAAATATTGATAAAGATTGAAAAGTATGAGTCTTTTTTTTTTAGGTTTTTGCAAGGCAAATGGGATTAAGTGGCTTGCCCAAGGCCACACAGCTAGGTAATTATTAAATGTCTGAGACCGGATTTGAACCCAGGTACTCCTGACTCCAAGGCCGGTGCTTTATCCACTACGCCACCTAGCTGCCCAAAAAGTATGAATCTTGAATAGAAGATTGATTTAGTTAGAAGAGTTTAGAGACATTCCATTTAATAAAAATAATAAAAGTAATGTTTTTTTCTAGGAATATGTTTCTAGAAAATATAATCCAACACATGAACTTACATCTTTTGTTGGAAAGAAACAGTGATGAAAGTATCTATATTTATTTTGATTCATTAGAACCATGTACTTGGTCTTAAAAAGAACTAATTTTACTGTGGATATCTATAAAATATTGTGTCATTTAAGTTAAATTTTAAAATTCAAAATTAATGGCATTGTTTTTTCAGATAATGTATAATCAAAAAATGTTCATTGGAATTCCACAAAAAAACTAAAAAAGATATTAGTATTAAGATCAGCAGTGCTGATGTTGAAAGAAGTCTTAGTTTAATAAATAGAATTTGTATTTTGTAACAGAAATAATGAAACAGTAGAACACAGATCAGATTTAATAAAAATAAATATATTAAAAACAAGTTAGCAGACTGGAATGCAATTCCACTTGTCAAATTATCATTGAACCATAGATTGGTTATGGATAGAAGAATTCTGCAAAAATCAATGAAATCATTCTGTAAGAATCAATTGTTTATATGAACTTCACAATAGAGAGTATCATATACTTTAGTATTGTTTGTAAATTGGGTGCTACACAGTCTTTATATCAATATAGTTTATGATAAATTTATATACATAACTCTTTGAGAACTAAATGCTAAATATTTACAAATACTTCATTGTCAAAGCCCATTAAAAACATCCATCCTGCCTAGATCTCTCAGAATTGGTGAGTGCTTGTTACCACACAGGTCACCACATCTAGACTATGAGCCTAGACTAGATTGTGAGGAGGGGAGGGAGATTATATCCTGCAAAACTGAAGATAAGTGCTGCTTAATCCTTGTTTCATGTCCTTGCTGAGTTTGGAAAAAAAATAAACCTCCTTTTTGTCACTTCTTTTTGATTTTAAGAATGCCCTATATCATCCCTAAACCAAAATTCTATTAAGAGAATGTTGGTTGTAGAATGCCTTCCAATAGTTATCTAATACATATTTCTACTTCCATTTTTTCTACCCCATTTTTTCATTTATGCTATTACCAGAAAACAGATTTCATATACATAGATCTAGTCATATAATTTTTCTGATCATCAATGTCTTATTCATTATCTTCTGCATAAATTTCAATCACATTATTTCTCTTTATGACCTCCTTGATGTTTAGTTTAACAAGTCTAGTCCATTTCCTCTAACTATGCTTTGTATTTCCTATCTCTATAGGATCATATTTCTATAATTGAGAGGTCTTCTAGTTTAAAAACCCTCATTTTTCCTCCATTTTCATCTGTGAATTCTTACCTGTCCTTTAGAGCACAACTCAGGTGCTTCCTCTGTTTTCTCAATTAGATAAAGATCTTCCCAACAGAATGGACATGATATTTAAAAGTTATTTGCCTTTATTGTAATATTTGCTATGGTAGTTATGTGGTTATGTTATATGTACCACTAGATTATAATGTTCGTTAGGACAGGAATATTGGTTTATCTCACTCTGTGTTGTGATGCTTAAAAAGTTTGAGAGACATAATTTTGGGGCAATTAGAAATTTTATTAATAATGTTAGCATATTACCAATAAAATTGGTCAGTGACACTCTGAAATGCCAAAGACAAATCAATAATGAGTATTAAATACAAGAAATAAATAATTATTCCTCTCATATATCTACTAGAGACTAACATACTGCTTTTCACACGGTAAATGTTTAATAAACATGTGAATCACTGAATGAATTAATGAAAGGATTTTAATTGATAGAAATGATGTTCTCAGGCATAGCCATACAAGGATATTCCATATGGACAGAACAGGCAGGAAATCACATTGTTAATTGGAATGTAAGGTTTCATTTAAATCAGTATGCAGTTAATTAACAATGTAGACTACACAACAGGAATTAATATAAAAAATGTTAAAGAGGTGGTCTGAAGTCAAATTATGGAAGGGGTTTGACAAAAGAGTCTATAAATAGTATCCATTGGTACAGATGTCCTTTAAATTTATTAGAAATAATTGCTTCAGGTAAAAAAGAAACCAAAATTTATAGCATTTTTCTACATGTAAGCAAAACAAATGCTTGTTTTTATTTTTCATACTTATTTTGGGGAACTTGAGGAATCCCAGGCAAATTAGGGTTCTTATGGCCATTTAGTTGAGAATGTAGAACATCATCTTGTTCAACTTCTTCATTTTCTAAATGGAAAAACTGAAATTCAATGTGATTAAGTGACTTGTCCATGGGTAAATGACTAGACATATATGGATAGAAACTGTCAAATCTGGGATTTGATCCTATTTCCTCTGAAAAAATCCAGTACAGGCAGTTCTTACTTTATGTAAATTCTAATTATGCAAATTTGATTTAAGTAAAGAATTCTGTAAGAAGTCTTAATGAGGATTCTGAATAAGAATCTCATTGAGCTATAGAGATTTCAGAAAAAGAAAAGGCTAGCTTCAGAACTCAAGGTTGATCCAAAAGAATTCATCACAAAACCACTTGGCAGAAGCATTTCATCTTTAGAGAGATCTTTTTTTCCTTGTATTGAATAATTGGATCCAAGTACCTCAAGATTTTTAAAGTTCGAAGACTAATTGAGGATAATATTGCTTGCTATTATCTGATAAATGAAGGAAAAAAAAAGAGAGTTCCTGTCCAAATATTTCTTGTTAGCTTCATCAAAAAAAATTATGCAACCCATAATGAAGGCTAGGTACAATGGGAAATGGGCAATATACTGAATATCTATGTTAACATGACCATATAGTACTGTGCCTGCTTTAACATTAATTCATCCTTTCTTTTCATAAATTTGTTTATTATCATGGTACAGTGTTTAATATGCCTGAAAATTAGTTCATCTCATGACTTATATAAAAGTATCTTGCATATGCCTTTGTTATATAGGCTAAGTGAAGTGGATAGATAGGGGTAAATTCATGTTATGTAAAAATTGCTTTAGGTAGAGGTCAATGGAACAGTCCACTTATGTAAAGCAAGATCTTTTTTTTAGAATACGACCTAGCACTTCCATTTTCATGTCTTACTAATTTCTTTGATGAATGTCCTTTAGGACAGGAATCTTGGCTTATCTCACTTTGCCCTTAGAAGAGTGCCTGAGGGTGGCAATCAACCCTTCATGCTTCTAAGGACTACCCTTTATTTTAACAAGTTGCATTTCTTCATAATCCTAGATTCATTGAATTCAAGATCTTGAACTATTTAAAATTTAAAGACTATTTAATGAACCTTCTCACTTTATTCTATAGATGAAGAAACTGAGTCACAGAGAAGTTAAGACATTTTCTTAAGTTTCTAAGGAAACTTAAGTGACCCAGATAATTAGAAGTAGGACCAAGACCCTTTGTATATATCTAAAGCACATTTTAGAAATTTGGTCATTTTAGTTTTTGCAATGAAAAAAATACAATTAGTCCTAGTAGGGCAAAAAAAGTATTTAATTTTGGTAAAAAATGAAATATGTGCATATTTTATTGTTCATTCTGATCATCACCTGAGGTACTTTTAAAATAAAATACCATCCATGTAAATACAATTAGAATGATTTTAATACGAATTTCAGAAGGTTTCACTATGTCATTGCTAAAAGCTATTTTGACACGATCTTTAGCAAGTCATAAAGACAATGAAACTCCCTGTTCTCCAACAGCCACTTCCTTGTTCAAAGGTCTAATGAGTCTCAGTTTAATTGTCAGGTACTGATGATGGGAAATGGGCAAACTGCAGCTATCCCTTTCATGATGACAAGAACATGTCTGAGAGCTAATTTTAGTTTGGCCTCCTTGCTGAAAGTCATGAGAAAGATCTTTGTGGAGAATTAAACAAAGCTTTGGGATGCAAAAGAAGGCTCATAATGACCAAGAACAAGATTTACTATACAATATTCATGGTAATTACTATAAATGTGGCAAAGCCTTTCATCATTTCAGAAGTCATATGTACAGGCATACATGCTTCCCAGAAGAGTCACTAAAAGAGAAAAGATTAATGATTACAAGAGGGCATTCTACAGAACGTAGGACAGAGGCTCTGATTAAGTTAGTGCTCAGCAGGAGCAATTTCAAATGCGAACCTTTATATGTCTAAATTCAGCCCTATAGTTCCCTAGGAGAAGATACTGTGGAGATATCATCACTTAAATGAATTGGAAAAGCAAGCATCTCAGCTGTATGTTCAATTTTATGAATAATTTTCCAAAGTAAATTTCCATTGGGGATCTTTTGACTACATTTCAGGGAAATGTTAGTAGTATTGGTACTCTGCTTAGATACTGAGCATATGATATTTTGTATGACAGAATTTGAGACTTGAAGAGCATGCCCTAAATTAATCACAAAATATCAGAACCCAAAAGACTATCAGAAACCATTTTGTTCAAACTGTACCTGACCAAGAATCCCCTCCATAAAATATTCACAGAATTGATATTCAGAGTTCTGAATCCATCTAATCTGACTTGTATTTGATCAAAATGGTCATAGGACCACTGATGCAAAGATTCTCATAGTCAAACCTATACTACAACAATAAATAAACCTCTCTACATCTACATATCAGCCTCTACATATCAATCATCTACATATAAAACACTCTACATATCAGGAAATTTGAAGGAAGCTCAGTTTTGTATAACTTTGGATTTAGAAAACTTGGAATAATGACCAAGTGAGTTCATTTTTCTCATCTGTAAATTGAATGGTTTGAACCAGATAGTCTCTCAGTTCTCTTCTACCTCTAAAACTATGTATGACTTAAGTGGACATCTTGATTTTGTTTAAAGGCCTGAAGCTAGGTGGAGATCAATGAGAACCAATGTTCTTGTGTGCATCATTTTCCTACTTTAATAAAATCTTTCATCTATTAAATTGCTTTAATAGACTTTATCTATTTTATTTATTTGGTTGTCACAACTTTCTTTCCCTTCCCCTGTCTGATAAAGGTTATGGGAATTGAAGTACAAACATTAAAGGTAAGTTAATATTTTCCTGGAAAAGGAAACCAAACCCTGAAAAGTCTAGTTAGGACTTTATCCAAAGAAAATGGGAAGGGGATGTAGATTGCATGTGGGAAGTGAAGAGAAAATCTTGAAAAAAACGAGACATTTAGAGGATTTTGGAAGAGACCCTGGGATGATCTGATTGAGATTAGAAGGCCTAGTTAAGAATTCAATTTTTAACAGCATTGAAGGATTATTATGGCTGTACCTGAATGCATATTGTTGTAGTAATAATAACTGACAATTAAATAGTGCTAAAAAGTTTGCACAGCTCTTTGTTGAGTTTGTTGAGCCTTGCATCATCCCTGTGGATCAACTCTGTGAAATTGTTAAACCAATTTTAGAGGAGAGGGACTTGAGTTCATTTGATCATATCTACATAGCTAGCAAGTATCTGAAGCAGGATTTGAATGCAGATAATCCTTAATCTTTTATGCTGCACTGGGATGGAAAGATTCCAACATAAATAAAAGATAATAAACATTGAAGACTAAGGAACAGAATCTTTGAAGGAAGGCACTATTGTATAGCTTTGGAGCCCTTCCTTCCTTCTTTCCATTAGTTTAGTCCATGTAGTAACAGCTAAATTAAATGAAGGAAATAAGCATTTATTCAGTTCTTACCATATGATATACCCATATATACCCATATGGTGGGTACAAAATATGGTAGCAGAAACTAGATAAGGATCCCTTTTTGGTTGGTGACTACCTGGGTTGCAGTTCCTCCTACACTGTAAACAGAGGATGTTCTAAGAGATCTAAGTTATTAGGAAAATATAACTATACTCACACAAATCGATAGTCATTTATTTTATCTTTCTTGGTAAGGCAATTTGGCTTTATTCAAAAAGACTGTCATGTGTTTTGTTTTCTCTGATGAATGTGTTGCTTGTTTCACATTGGATGTTTCAGAAGTCTTTTTCAAATGAAGCTTGACAAAACCTTACTTTATGACATGAATGAAATGGAATCAATCAATCAAAAAGAACAAGAATCAGGGAAAATGTTTCTAAGTGCCTAAGTATATAAAAATAAACCCACAGAAAGAGGTTATACCACTGTACCATACTTTGCCAAAAACAAAAAGCCATTGTAAGTGGAGAACTTAAAAGATGCTGTCATTAAAAGTCCACAATTTGAAAGGTATTTATATAGTGCCCTGGCAAATCCTAAAAAAAAGCAGAACACTGAGTACCTCAAGGTATACACATTCTAGGTTCAAAGTATTCTGTGAGTACCCATTCTCTAAAACCACAACTCAAGAGGCCCTTACTATGTATGTGTTTTTAATTGTCAGCTGGAACATGTATAGTGAATTTAATTAAAGGCATTTATTGACAGTTTGCAAGAGAAGTAGGAACAATATCTTTCTTCCACAAATCTAGAGTTCACTTGAAGAAATTATTATTGAGTCATTTCAGCTGTTTCAGACTCTTTATCACCCCAATTGGGAATTTTCAGGGTAAAGATACTAAAGTGATTTGTCATTCCCTTCTCCAACTCATAATACAGATGAAGAACAGAGGCAAAGAGAGTTAAGAGACTAGCCCAGGATCACAGAGCTAGTAATATCTGAGGCTGGAGTTGAACTCAGGGAAGATCAGTCTTCCTGATTGCAAGCCCTATGCTTTATATACTGTCACCTAACTGCCTCTGCTTCCACAAATACAATATTCATATAAAGAGAAACCATATGCAGTGCCACACCTGGAGAGGTACATATATGTAGAATATAATGCATCCAAGAATACATGTATATTCCATGGAAGACTGGTTGCATAGGGAAAAATGTGAAACTAAGGCAGAAGCAAGGAATAATAATTTAGACCTTGGATGTTATGGGATTGATGCTATTTTCTTCCTCTATCATCTGGGCTTGCTTTCCACTGGGCTGAAGGTGCTCACATAGCAGTCAGAAGAAGCAATACAAAGAAACATTCAAGATCCCTCTAAAAATCTTTGGAATCAATTGTATGCCATGGGAGACACTGGCTCAGAACCATCTTGCATGTCTGCCTACATCAACGAAGGAGCTGTACTCTGTGAACAAAGCAGTAACTTAAGAGAAATTCAAGATGCACAAATTTAGAGATATTTTCATTCCAAATTCTCCAACCCGTGGTAGGCATTCTAAACTCTATATTGGTCTGATCAATCAGTTGGATACATTGTATTTTGGCTCCAATAAAGTGATGTAATTTTGGTCTTCTTTGAGAATGAAGGACATCAACCAACTAACCAACTAACAACCAACCAACCAACCAACTAACAAACCAATCAACCTACTAACCAAGTGGTCTGTGCTGAACACTGCTGCTCTGGCACATTTTCTGCTTTCTGATAATGTTATTCTGGATGCATACAAAGCCTTTGCAAATTGTTACACTGCTCCATGCATTATCTCCATCAGATACCACTGAGTTATTTTCTTGACCACAGCTAGCTTCTGGATTAGCACAAATTCATGCCTATTTCTTACTCAGAGAGGAGCAGACACTACAATGCTTTTCCTATATTGGCAAGTTTTAAGAAAAGGATAAAATCTCTGTTCTGGGAACTGCTGAACAAAACAATATAATAAAGCAAAAATAAAACAAAAAATTTCTAACATTTTACTCAGGTACTTCTGTCTTGCTCCTTAAGCTCTTGAACCCTATCATCTCCTTGGCAGGAGACTCTCAGGTTCAGGCACTTAAGCTCTTTAGTACAGAAATCAGGTTCTCTTATCTAGTTAATGCCTTTAGGATTAAACTTTTCTTTGGTCTGTCCTTGATTTCCTTGCAGATTCATCTTGCAGAGATTTCACTTGAACTTTTAGAGAGTATTTCATATACTTCACATATTTTAATCTGAAAGCTAAGCTATAAATCAAGTAAAACTTTACTGGCTCAATAGCCCCCAAATAGTTATGGCTTTTGGGGTATTCAAACTTCCAGACTTTTCCATGCTTCTATGAAGATGAATGGATAGACATAAGGGATAGACCCAGGTTAAGCCCATAGAGAAAGGAAATTTCCTCTTCTGCCTGTCTAAACTCATTCATAGAATAAGTATATACACTTGACCCAAAGCTCACAAGGGCACCCTTGATTTTTTTAGGATTCAACCATACTGTCATTATATAGAGAGATCTTCTCAGTGTTAAAATGCTACTTGCACACACAAAATTAAATTAGAACAAATAAGTGAGTCTTTGCATGACATTTCTGAAAGGTTGTTTAATGTCGTTACTGCCCCATTAGGATTGTGACTCCAATTCATTGAACACTTCAATATTTTCTATGCTGTGCTAGGTACTGGAGATAGAAAAAATTAAAACTGAAGCTGTTCCTGCCTTTAAAGAAATTATAGTTTACTTGTAGTGAGGACTAGGTCAGAAGTATGGGTACAAGGTAAATATATGAGGACAAAGAAGAGAGTCAAACAAAGCATTCTGACAAAAAGAGAAGAGAAAGATCACTTACTGCTGGGCAGGATTATGGAAGGCTTCATAGAATGTGTCACAAAAGTGTTGAGCTTGACCATCAAGGAAGAGAAGAGATCTCAAAAGTGAAGATGAGAATCTGCATTGTAGGAAATGTGAAAATAGACTTTAAGAATGCATGGAATTAAGAGATGGCATTGGAGCTAGTTAAGCTAACTTGGTTGGAATATAGAATGTGTTAGATAACTTCAATGAAGATAAAAAGCTTGGAAAAAAAGGAATAGAACCAAGATCATGGACTAAAGGCCTGAACTCACACTCATGGAATGAGAACTCTATACCTAACTCCACCTCAGATACCTTTAATTTATGATTCTAAGTAGATTCTAGAGCAGTAGGAAAACCCCTTCCCCCCGCAAAAAAAAAGATGGAATGAAATAATTTTCCAGTCCAAGACAACTTAGATCAGCCCAAAAGGTCTGTTGCACCAGGGTGAGAGAGGAGCATGGTTTAGCATAGGCTTGTGTCATCGGATTGGGGTATAGAAAATCAGGAAATGGTCTTAGGTGACACTGAATCAGCAGCAATAACAGCTGCATCTGAAGTTCTCAGTAAAGAGAAGGTAAAGAGGTGAAATAATTGGTCAGATGTGGATTACAAGGGTCTCTTTGATATCTCTGAGGCAGGACTCTGTTGCATTGCCTGTACACTGATCTGGATCACAGTCCTGGGTGGCAATTCAGGGTGAGGAGGAGCATTAGCCAACCAGAGATTAGGGTCACAATGGATCAGGGACCCTTCTAATGCTTACAGGGCAGAAAAGAGTCCTTGTGATCACTCAAAGATCAGAACACAGACCAGAAGAGTAGGAAACACATCTTTCCTTAGGCCATATCACCTTGGAAGAACTGAAAACTTAAACAAGACCATAGAAGTATCACTGAAAACAGCAACACAAAACCCTTGAAGCTAGGTGCAATGCATACCTATATAAGCAAAGCCCTACTGTTTTAAACCAGGAGTTAAAAGCCAAGTAATAGGCTGTGGAAAATGAACAAACAAATGTAACAAGAATCTGACCATAGAAAGTTACTGTGGTGACAAAGAAGATTAAAATACACTCAGAGGAAGTTAAAAGAGTCAAAGATACTTATTTAGTATTTTATATGAAATATGAGCAGAATGCTCTCAGAAAATCCTAGAATGTCTTATTATGAGTTGATGCAAAGTTAAATGTACTCTGTACAAAGTAACAGCAATATTGTTAGATGATCACCTGTGATTGACTTAGCTATTCTCAGTAATACAATGATCCAAGACAACTCTGAAGGACTTATGATGAAAAATATTACCCATCCCCAGAGAAAGAACTGATGGATATATTCAATCTGAATACAGATTGAAGCACACTTTTTTTACTTTATTTTCCTTGAGGGTTTTTGTCTATATTTTCTTTTCTAACATGACTATTAGGAAAATGTTTTATATTACTACACATGTATAATCTCTATTGATTTACTTGTTTTCTCAAAGAGGGGAGCTGGGGGGGAAGGGAAAGAATTTGGAACTCAAAGTCTGAAAAATGAATGTTAAAATTGCTTTTACACATAACTGGGGAAAAATAAAATACTAAAGAAAAAAGAAAGTTTGTTTGGAATCTTATTGTGGAGAGATCTTTTTAAAAAATATTTTCTTTAGCAGGGGAATAACATTAGACTTGTACCTGAGTAAGATTATTTTGGCAAGTATATGAAGAGAAAAGTCCAGAAAGTTAGCAGAGAGACTAATTAACAAATTATTACAGGGATCTAAGGTAGGGATATTAAAGATTTGGATTCAGGTAGTGGCAGGGAGATGTGGTGGGATGTTGAGAGTTGTTTTAGAAACAGAATATTTAGTTCTTAGAGATGAATTTAAAGGTGGAGTATTAGAGACTTGGGAACAAATAGGGAGTGAGAGAGAAGAAAAAGTTAAAGATTTTGAGCCTGAGTGACTAGGATGAAGGTGATGTCAATTTATTTATGTTAATAAATAGAGAAATTGGAATGAGGGACTTTTAAAGTGGTAACTTTTTGATAACAATAGGATATCCCAATGGAAATGTCTAGTTTGGTGTACAATTAGAAATGTCAGACTGATATAAAAAGGGAAGTGGTGGAGAGAACTTCAAATCAATTAAGAAGAGAGAAAGGTTTTTAAAGAATCATTATCTTCAAGACTTTTGAGGAACACAGATTATCAATCAATTTAATTACTCAATATTTATTGAATGTTTGCTGTGTTAAGTATTACCGAGAAATCTTAGAATGCCATAGATTCCAAGAAGAGTAAGTCAGCAAGTAAGTGTCACCTAGTCTATCTCATTATTTATCTCAAAAGATAGTCAGGGGATTTTTAAAACAAAACTTATTTTTGCTATGGTAGCTCCAATTTCAAATTAGATGCAAAATAGTAAACTATTTTGTAGCTAATGAAATACTTGATAAATATAAGCTATTCTTATTTTTTATAGCTGCTATTTTTCCATCAAATTTTTGCAAAAGGACCCTGAAATGTGAACACTTAACTAATCTTTTAGAACTCTTGGAAAGGTGACACAATTTTCCTTGTTAAACACTCTCCATTTAGCAGGGTATATCTTAAATATCTTAAGACACTAAAACATACAAACAAAAATAGGGAGTAAAAAGTTACTTTGAGAATTAACATGCAAAGGAGTCATTTATTCATTCTAACAATGTTTTGTCTGCTTTATTTTGCTTTATTGAATTTAACATAGCTTTTGTCCTTCCTCTGTGATTGCTTATTGGATACAATTAGACAATGGTCTAATTTTATTACAGCGACTGATGCAGAGAATTATGAGTGTAGCAGAAACAAATTCTGAAATTTTTCAATGCTGATAAAATCTTGTTAATTGGGGAAGGCTGTTTGCTCCTGAGATGTAAACTGACCCTGTAGATTGTATCCTTTTCCTCCCATTTTCCCTCTCACCCACCTTGACTGTAGACTTAGTGTGACAGGCAATAACATGTTGAACTTGGGGATCAAGCACCTTGGGACAGAAAGGACTAGTACGTAGCTTGCCATTGGCCCAAAGTGCAAGACCACTCCTCAAAAGGAATGGGGAGGTGCTTCCTATTAAATATATATATATATATGGGGGGGGTCCACCCTGGGCCCCATGCCTCATGGCTGCCTGCCCTTCTGCCCTTCTCTCTCTCTCTCTCTCTCTCTCTCTCTCTCTCTCTCTCTCTCTTTCTCTCTCTCTCTCTCTCTCTCTATCTACCAAGCATCTGTAACCTAGCCTTTTATTATTCACCCTGACCTAAAGTGCTTGTTGAGCCTTTGGGAGGAAAAGGTTTTTTCAACCTGTTTACTTTGTTTTTCATAATACAATCCTGAGCAGTTTTAAAATCCCAAAGGGAGCAAGCAAATTCCTTTGTTTTTCAGTGGCTTTAAGAGCTTCTGTTTTCTATCTCTATATTTCATCAGCAACATGACCATTTCTAATATAATGACCCTCTCTGTGAAGAAAATAAGATCCAAGTCCGAATTCAACAGGTCATTGATGTAAAGATAATGTTTTGGTATCACAATTTTAAATGCCCAAAAGAAAATTAGATATTATCTAGGGCACCTTCATTTATCTTTTGGAAGTAAAACTGAGGCCCAGAGAGATGAAGGGGCTTTCCCTGTGTAATATAGTTAATTTGTTGGCAGAAACAGAATTTGAACTCAAATCTCCTGATTTATTTTCTAATACACTTTCCCCAACATACATAGTACATTTACTTCCAAGAAAATCACATTCCAGCAAAACAAGTTTTGGAACAGTGTGTTGCCAATCTTCTGTTAACAAGAGTAAGCAGGCTTATGTTTGGATGCTTATTGATTTAAGATGTCAGTAAAATTATAGTTTGCTTGATTATTTTGTATTATTTTCTAGACTGGGAGTTACTTTAGAAAATTGTTTCTAGGGAGAAGAGACTACCAGCTAATCCTTAGTTATAGTCAGAATGTCTCTAAATGCCCTTTGTCACATAAATTATATTTGTCTAGGATAGTTTCAGTGGCATCCTTAGTGGTGTATTGTAACTTGGCATTGCATCTTAGTCAGTGGAATAGGGGAGGAATATTTCCATCTTGGCACCATATGAAACAGTTGAGTGGAGCATACTGTCTGCCCTTAGACCTTCATTATTAAGAAAGTCCAAGGCAACCATCTGTATGATTCCTTCATTTATCTCTAGGACTGCCAGCTAAGTATTGGCTTACTGTTCTCTTTCATCTTTTAAGATATTGTTAACTAATAAACCAGTCCTAGATAGAAACCAATATATGGTGTGAAAGATGAAAACTAAATTCATTCTTCTCATCAGAAGAAAGAAAAAAAATGGCTGAAGTTGTCTTCCCTTTTCATTTTTATTTGAATCTCTAACCAAGGTTTGGGAGAGTACCCAACATGATATTAAATAGTACCTTCTGGTTTAATCAGATATTTGTTTATTTACATGAAATGAATAAAATACTCGCTCACAGTTAATGAGTTATAGATAACCTAAGTGTAGATTTCATTTTCTGAATATATTTGAGTAGATTTTCGTGATTACGTACAAGAGAAATAACTGCAACCCTGTGAAGGTTAGAAAGATTATGTTTCTTTCCAACTCTTTAGTTCTTTTTAAAAGAACAACACAAGAGATTAGTGTAATCTTTAGAAGTGCTGCTTCTTTGTGGAACTCTGTTTCTCCTACACTATATTATTTGATGACTTTCCTCATTTTGTCTTTCTGTGAGTGTGATTTAGGGTCTCCTCCTCAAGTTTCTACTTTCCCCTCTTTATTTCTTTTGAGCTTTGTCTGCTTCATTGGCTTTAAATCCAAAGGTTCATTTTTCTATCCTAAAATCCAGTTTGTAGGATGTAATCATCATTGACAACAACAAAAATGACAAGGTCTTTATCCATGGGACAAGAAGACATACTTTGTTTCCAGTGGCCCTAATAAACTTTTCCTGTCTTCTAAGCCCGGGCATAGGTGGCACGTAAGAACATTGAATGGGATGATGCATAGATTGACTTATCACACTTCTGTGGCAGCAATATAATCAGATATGTGGTGGAGTAGCAAAGGTCTGGGGTTTTCCCCCTCTATATTTGTGTTTGGGTTATTCTAAATGGGAAGTATTGTTGGAAGATGATAATGATGGTGAATAACAACTAGCATTTATCTAGAGCTTTTGGATTTGCAAAGGATTTTATAAATATTTCATATTATCCTGGGAGGTAGGTGCTATTATTATTTCCATTTTCTAGATGAAGAAATTGAGATAGAGAGAGAGGTTAAGTGTATTGGCTCAGATCACACTGTATTTCTTCATTGAGCTATAAAGTAAATTGCCTGAGGTCCAAGGCAGAGAATAGAACAAAGGATTGGATGCAATAATTGAACATTTTGCAAAAGCTTTTGTATTCTTCCTTATTCTCTTGGGCACATGTTATTTAAAAAAATGTGTTATGGACATATTTGTCAGTCTGATGAAGCCTATGGACCTCTTTGAAGAATAATGTTTTAAAATGCATAAAATAAAAAATACATTTTGAATACAAAGAAACCACTTACATTGAAATTCAGTTAACAATATATCTTAATTTATTGGCATATGTAAAAAAGTTTGCAAATACTTATGTTAAAGGTTAGTGAATACTCACAATCACTCTTCCCTAATCATTGGTCCTTAATCTAACTTTAAAAATAATAAAAATGTGAAATTTAAAATTAGGATCACTTCAATTTTGAGGTAGCTGAAATATCGATATTGAATACGGCAAGTTTGGCTATTTTGACTAGTTTAATGAATGAAGTTGATCAATCATATTGTGAATGGATTATGTGTCAATTAGTTTATTCTGTATCTTTTAGTTGTATATAGACCAAATGTGTTTCCTCTAGTCTTTGAGTTTACATGAGATTATATTTTGTTATTGTTGCTCAGTTGTTTCAGCTATGTCCTATTTTCCCAAGTGCCACCCTCTACCCCATAGAGGGGTCTTTTACAGGAAACACCGCCCCTTTGAACTCCCGTGTTTCTTCCAGTCTCCCATCCAAGAGGATGGGGCTTCTTCTCACTCTTCTTAAATCTGCCATGTGGCCTGGCTGCCTGTCCTTTTCTCCCTCTCTCTCCCCCTCCCCCCTCTCCCTCCCCCCTCATTCTTCCTCTCTCTCCCTCCCTCCCTCCCACTTCCACTAAGACTTCACCTGACCTGTCCTCAGGGTGCTTTACTGCTTTTCTTACTAATTTTGGCCAATGTACTTTGTAGCAATATTTTGCCATAATAAAATCCTGAGCAGTTTTAGTATCCCAGAGAGTGGCAAATTCCTTTGCTTTTTCAGTGGCCTTAAATCTTCTGTCTTCAATCTTTAAATCTTTAATAATCGGCAACAATAACACCTGCTTAGAGGGATGTGAAGATCAAATGAGATAATGAACATTTCTTTGATTTTATTTTTTTGGATTTTGCAAGGCAATGGGGTTAAGTGACTTTCCCAAGGTCACAGAGCTAGTAAGTATCAAGTGTCTGAATTCAAATTTGAACTCAGGTCCTCCTGACTCCAGGGCTGGTGCTCTATCCACTGCACCACCTAGCTGCTCATAATGAACATTTCTTAAACACTAACTGTGCCAAGGATTGTGTTAGTACTGAGGATAGAAAAAAAGCATTGAGTATTTCTTTTTTTTAAATGGTGATTTCATTAATTTTTATTTTTAAAAAATATTTTATTTATTTGTTTTTGAAACTACATGCAGTGGTAACTGACATTTTTTTGCAAGCTTTTGAGTTTTATATTTTTCTCCCTCCTTCCCTTCTTCCACCACTCCCCCTGACAGAAAGCAGTCTGACATAGACTCTACATTTATAACCATGCTAAATATGAATATTTCTAATTAGGACCTTATAGTCCACTGGGGGATTGATACACAATGTTCATTTTTAAGCAAATACATGAGTGCTTTGGGACCTTTCCAATGATTTCATTAATATAGTGACTTCCCTCTAAGAAACTTCTTCTTCCAATACATACTGACAGTTTCTGTGTAACTTAGAGAATTAGTTTTTTCCCTGTAGTTTTCAGAGCTTAAGTGACTTGTTCAGGGTTAAACAGGCAGTATATGCCAAAGACAGAAACAGAAATTAGATCTTCCCCAATGTGAGACCAACCCCCTCTGAATAAATACATATATAGTGTTAACCAAAGTAATTTGGAGGTGGGGCGGAGTAATTGGGTGGGTGAATCAGAAAATACCTTTGAAGTAGGTGATTCTTGAGTATGGAGTCAGGTATCACAAGAGATATTTGAGTGGGGATGGAGGGAGAGAAGGAGGGAGGGAGAGAGAGAGAGAGAGAGAGAGAGAGAGAGAGAGAGAGAGAGAGAGAGAGAGAGACAAAGAGACACAGAGACAAAGAGAGACACAGCTAGACACACACACACAGACACAGAGAGAGAGACAGAGACAGAGAGACAGAGAGAGACAGAGAGAAAGAGAAACAGAGACAGAAAGAAATAGAGACAGAGGCAGACAGAGATAGAGACAGAGAAAGCATCTCATGAGAGACAGTTTGTATGTGTAAGATGATATATTATGTGTAGGAAATATCTAATAATATTATAATGTTATTAAGTGTGTACCATGTGCTAGATATTATACTTAGCATTGGGGGGGGTACAAAAAAATGGAGATAAAAGTTCTTGCCCTCAAGGAGCTTACAATCCAATGCGGGCAGTAAATAGGCCATTTTGTTTGCTTTTAGATTGAGGGAGAGTAATAGATAATGAGCCTTGAAAGACTATCAGGGGCTAGATTCTAAGGGACTTCAAGTGCCAAATAGAAGAATTTATATGTAGTATTATCACAGCAGTGAGCTGCTAAAGCTTCCTGAGATGGAGTAGACATGGTCAGTGATTTGGTAATATAAATTTTCCACTTGTTTGGAGAATGGATTGAAGAGGGGAGAGACTGAGAGGAGGGTGATGGGGAGAAAATGTATGTAGGATGCTTTTCAGACCTTAAAGCACTCTATCAATGTCCATTATTTCTTTTTTTGCAAGGTAATGGGGTTAAGTGACTTGCCCAAGGTCACACAGCTAAGTAAGTATTAAGTGTTTTAGGCTGAATTTGAACTCTGGTCCTTCTGACTCTAGAGTTGATGTTCACTGTGCGACTTAACTTTCCCTCATTGTCCACAAATATGGGAAACTTGCCCAAAGTTACTATGGAGCAGAGCCAGACTTGAAAACCTGGACCTAGGTTTTTTTTGACTCTGTCATAACTATCATAATAATTGGTACAGAAAGCTTATCTTGTATAGATTCAGTTTCCATATATCCCTTGCCCATGCTATATGATCTTTCTTAAATTCCATTCCTTTTTTTCTCTTTTATGTCTTTCATTTTATTAACCTAATTCAAAACCAATACTGTACAGGAGAAACCTTAGGCTCATGGAATCATCAGTTTTAGAACTAGAAGGATCATCAATCCAATTCCTTAGTTTTAATGAATGAGGAAACTGAGATCTAGGGAAGTTAAATGATTCTCAAGGTCTTTGACAAAGTAAGTGTAAGTGCTAGAATCCAACCATCCTGTAACTTCAAAAATGTTTTAATAAGCTACAATGATAGGAAAAATCTAATAAATTGAAATTTAATGGGGGATAAAGTCCTGTGTTGAACAGGATAAGTACAAGATGGGTATTATATATATATATATATATTGTTAATCCCCCCCTTGAACTTGTCTTATTAACTTGTCATATTTTCCAGAAATACTGGACCTGGAATAGTGCGGAAGACTTGGAGCATGTCAAGGATGAAGTCTTCTCCCCTAACTGACATAATTTATTGTTTGTGCTGCTAGCTGGACTCCGTTTGCTCCTGGGAATCAAGCCAGTAATAAAGACAAGTGCTAGTCCATTATAGACAAGAAGACCATCCTATATTTATGATTCAGCAATTCCTAAGACAAAAGAATGCTGGTGCCATCACCTTTTTCCTCTTCCTTGATTTCCCCTTTTTGCTCTAACTTAAATTTTAAAGAATTTCCCTGTATTTCTGAACTCTTTGCACCTCTATAGATATTCTACATGGCCTTTGTAATAAATCCAGGTGCATGTCTCATGAACTTGTGATTTTTTTCTGGTTAATATTTTATATGAATAACAGTTCATAAAAAGATGGAGTTTTAATTGATGGTGAACATTATGTGTATCAACAGTTTAACAGGGTAGCTAAAAAACTAGGATGATGTTAGACTACTTTATGAAAAGTAAAAAGTCCAGACTTGAGGGACATTGGTCCTGATCTGACTTTGGACTTGGTCCTGATCAGCCCCCATCTAGAGTATGGTGCTTATCTCTGGACACCACACTTTGAGAATGATGAAAACTAGAGAATATCAACAACAAAATGGTAGTGTGCTGGATGTTATTTTTGATAAGAATTTACTCAATGAAGTGGAGATGTTTGTCTGGAGAAGACCTAGAGTAGATATGATCCGATTTTCAGTTATTTGGAACCCTAATTTGTTGAAGAGGGATTAAACTTGTTTTACCATAGAGGACATAATGAAGAGCAAGTAGGGAGAAGTTAAAAAGGGCAGATCTCCCATCCATATAAGAATAAACTCACCAATTAGGACTGTACAAAAGTGGAATAAGTTGCCTTAGGATGTAGTGAACTCTGTCAATTTCAAGCAATGGCTTGATGTCTATTTATTGGAATGTTGCTAAAGGTATTTTTCTTTGATCATAGATTAGATTAGATGAAGTATAGTATGGGGCTTTTAACGTGTTTTGTGTTATGGAATCCTTTGGCAGTCTGAGGAAACCTCATGGACCCATCTCAGAATAATGATAATGATGATGATGTTAAAAACAATAATAGTTATATGGTATTTACTATACTAAGCACTTTGCAATTATCGCCTTTTCTGATCCTCAGATCCACAGCCATAGGAGATAGGTAATACTATAATCCTTATTTACAGATGAGGGAACCAAGACAAAAAGAGATTAACAAACTGATTTACCCAGAGTCCCACAACTGTTTAGTGTCCAAGACTGGGTTTGAGCTCAGGTCTTTTTAACTTCAGGCATAGTTCTGTACCAATAATTTGCACCAAAGTGAAAGATTTGTTAGAGGCTAGTAAAAATAAAAATACACTTTTTTAACCCATCCAAATTCATAAACGCCCTAACTCTTTCTGTGACTCCTTTTGGAATCTATGAGTCCCAGGTTTATTATAATCTCTGGATTACACAGTGTATGAATTCCTTGGCAGCTCTTGCATTTCTATGATTCTGTAATTGAATCTGACACTCTTTACACTAAATCACACTGACGTGGAGTCAGAAAACCCAGATTTGAGAGCAATGCAAAGAAACTTGGTTTAAAAAAAAATCCAGACCTGAGTTCACAACTTGGTCTTGTTACTTGCTAGCTGTGTGAATTAGACAAGTCTTTTAATCTCTTTTCTTCAGTTTACTCATATGCTAAAATAGAAAGTTGGACTAGATGGTAACATCTAAGGTCTCTTCCAAGCCCAAATCTCAGATCTCACAAATTTAAGCAAATGAATGCTGAATCTGAAACTACTTGTGTAACCAGGGGTAAATTTCTTAACCTCTCAAAGCTTTGATTTCATCATCTAGCCTGGCAGATAATATCCACAAACTAGGGATAATGATACTTGTCCTATCTACTTTTTAGAGTTGCAGAGGGGAGACATTTTGTTAATTTTAAAGTGTTATATAAATGTGAGCTATTATTCCCAATTAAATCCAGCCAACTCTGCTTGATGCCTTTTCTCAGCATCTTCTTACCACTCAGCACTTGTTAATAGGATTTTCTGTAAGTATTCAAGTTCTTTTCATGTTTTCATTTCTGCTGTTTCCTTAGATACAAAGTTCCTTGATGGCACAGTCTCTTCTCTCTCTCTCTCTCTCTCTCTCTCTCTCTCTCTCTCTCTCTCTCTCTCTCTCTCTCTCTCTCTCTCTCTCCTGAACAAACATTAGTTGATTGACTATGTTCTAAGATTGTGTTGACTTGCATATATAATTGATCAGTTAGTTGAAAATGGCAAATCTGATTACTGAAGGATAATAGAAGATTTAGAATAGTGAGGTTAGGGATAACCTTTAGAATAAGAAACTGATGACACTGAGGAGCTAACAGGCAAATTAGACAACAATTTCAACAGTTGTTGGAGCATGTATTTATGCAGTACGATTTCTTCAAGAATTTAAGGATTTTGTTTAAAATCACAACACTTCCACAAGATAAATGAAATATCTCTTCTTAAGCGATTGAGAAACAGGCACAACAAAATGCAGTTGCACAGCAGGAACTACTGATTTTTAGTTGATAAAATTCCACATAGAAGTCATATTTCTAGTTTGGTTTTTTATCATCTTGCTATGCAGAGGTTAAATTTTAGTGACCCTTTGTATTTTTGTGTTGTCCCACTGTTATATTGTATTGTTTCCCAGTATGGTGACTGAGGAGTCATCATTTAAGACAAGAAACAAATCTAAACAGAATTTATTTTTCCATCAAAACCTATTCCTGTTCCTGACTACCCTATTTTTGTCTGTGGCACTTCCATTGGCTGAAGCACCCATGCCTGAAACTTTAGTCATTTTTGATTCTTTATTTCTCATCTTGCACATCTGATCAGTTAACAAATCTCATAAATTTACTTCCACAACAGTTCTCATATCCATCCCCTACACTCACACAATTCTCATTTTGATCCAGAATCTCATTACCTACACTATTATAAAAGCCTCCTAACTGAATTCTCTGACTCTAATCTTGTACTTCTTTATCTGAAGAATACAGATTCTCTCTGCTCCTCTCCAGGATGGTTCATGTATATATTTCAAGGAGTCTGTGAACTTGGATAGGGAAAAAAATATTTTTTTTTAAAACTAAACTTTGATTTCCATTGTGATTTTATGTAATATATTCTATGCATTGGAAATTCATCATTTGGAAAATGGACCTATAGGTTTCACCAGATTGCTAAAGGGACCTATGATACAAAAAAGCTCAGGAATCCTAGTTCTAACTTATTTTTCTTATTCTCCTTTGATATGGCTCAAGCACTATTCTCTGCATGAGTCTTTTCTTGGTTCCTCTGACTGCTGTTCCTCTCTCCCCAAATTGTGTTGTCTTACATCTTTTGATTCTGATAAAAAGAATATTTTTATAAAATGCCTTGCTCATCTTAAAGTGTTATATAAGTTCTAGCTATATTATTATTACTAATAATAATGTTTTATATTTGTTTTTGATTTTTATCTTTTCCATTAGAATTTAAGTTCCATGAGGGCAGAGACTTGATTCCTTTTGTCTTTTTAATCATTAGGCTGGAAGTATTAGTAGTTGCTTAATAAATGTTTATTAATCATTGGTTGCAAATCTGATTATGTCATTTGTTTATTCAAAACCTTTTAATGGTCTAGGGAATAAAGCACAAATTCTTTAAAATTGCTTATAAAAATTCATAAATCTGACTTTATTCCTTTATGTTTTAATGAAATCCTATTCCAGTATACCCTTCTATATATTCCCCAAAACAGAATTCCAATTTCAGGCCTTTACTCTCACTATTCCTTCTATGTGGAATGCTCACCATTCCATATCTCTGTCTTTTGAAATTCTAGCCATATAACAAGACCCATTCATAGGTCAACTTTCCTGTAAAAGCATCATTTGAAATGGTCTGGGGGCATTTTACTTCACATAGTGCATAGCATAGAAAGAAAAGAGAATACATGCATAGTTTTCTTTGAGAACTTGAAGGAAGTTCAGGCTGAAGAAAAATTATATGTGTCCCACTTATCTCTAGAGGGCAAGGTTAAGAAAAGTGGATAGAAATTAATAGGAGACAATTTAGTTCAGCTAGATCATCTAGAACAATTCCCTAAAAATCAGACCTTTCCACAATGGCAATAGGTTGTCTCAGAAAGTGGAAGTTTTCCCCTTATGGAAGTCTTTAAGCTAAGTTTGGATGAATAATTTGGTAAACTTTGGAGAAAATTATTTTTCAGGTATAAATTGGATTGGTTGACTGTTGACGATCCTTCTAACTGAAATCTGTTATTATGGTATGGTACAAATCACACCCTTTTCATGAAGCTTCCCATTTCCAACTCTATATATACTCTTCCCTTCTCCATACAAAATCTCCCTGTCCTGCCAGGAAATTAGATTTCTTTCCAAGAACATCGTATAGCTCTTTCTTTGTAAGTCTGTTATGCAAACATTTATATATTGTATTATCACTTTTTGTGATTGGACTTTATTTTCCTTACTAGATTATATATTCTTCATCTTCATCTATTTAAAAATGAATAATAGTATATTTTCTTTTTATTTCTTATGAACTTAAACATCAATAAGTATGAAAATACCAATATATGAAGAAGAAAAGAAAAAAGAAATGTGTATATATGAATTTGCAAACTTCTATTCTGTACAATTAAAAACTATATGTTAAATGTAACACATTATTACCAACCTTTTACTGCTTATTTGTATTCTATTTGGAACTTCCTTCATTTCTTTTCTTTGTATTTTAAAAACATTTCATTGATGTTCTTTTGTTTTCCTTTTTTTTGTTATCATGACTACCCTCCACCTCCATTCCACCAAAATGCATCTTTTACTTGGATCATTGTAATAACCTCTAATCATCCTCCTTGCTTCTAAGTTATTCAGTCTCTACTTTGTCCTCCAAATCACTATCCAGATGGTATTCTCCAAACAGTTTTAAGATTTCATTATAAAATACAAATTCTTTCTTCTTTTTAACACACATAGCACCAAGCAACTCAGCTCTACCTAATCTATTTAATATAGTCATACATTTTCCAACCTCATGTACTTTATGTCATCATTTGATCTCACTTACTATGTGTACCTTTGCATAGACTATCTACCATGGCTCAAATCTTTTCTTTCCTCACTTCCACTTCTTAAAATTTCTGCCTCTGTCCAAGTTTTAGCTTATGTGACCTCTGACAAGATCCATTTTATGATTTTTGCAGATGCTAATGTTCCCCCTTTCAGAAATTTATTTTTATTTGTTTTCATTGTTATTCAGTTGTTTTCAGTTGTGCTCAACTATGATTTTATTTGGTATTTTCTTGGCAAAGATACTAGAGTGCTTTGTCCTTTCCTTCTCCACCTCAAATTACAGATGAGGAACCTGAGGCAAATGGGGTTAAGTGACTTGCCCAGGGTAGCACAATTAGTGTCTGAGGACTCGGGAAGATGAGTCTATCTGATTGCAGGTCTGTCATCCTTAGCTATTGTGTCACCTAACTCCTCTTTTATTTTTAATTTGCTTGTTATAATTGCTTATATTCTTTCCTTCAAGTAGAATGCAGAGACAGTTTTGTTTTTATAATCCTACTTCCTCTATAATGCATTGTTTGATATCTTTATATCTCTTGCTATGTTTAGTGCCAGTATTTTGTATGAGAGTTGACTTAGTAAATGCTTGTTACATTTCAATAAGGGTGAAATTATTGAAATTACAGAAAGAAATTTGAATGACATTTAAATTGGTGGCAGCAGTGGTATATTAGTAACAATGTAGTGTTTGATTTGGAGTCAGAGGACATGGCTTTGAATTCAACCTTTGTTACTTGTTACTAACTTGGCCTTGGGCAAATAATTTCACCTTCTCTAGACCTCAGTTTCAACATCTATAAAATAAATTAAAAATATAAATAAATAAAATATAAAAGAAATATAAAATAAAGGGATTGGATTATATGATTCTCAAGGTTCCTTCTCTTCTGTAACTATGATCCTTTTGATCCATGATATAATTGGAAGATCACTAGTCTGAAGATCCAAGTTCAACATATAGCTTTGACTCTGGCTATGCAACACAAGCAGACAATCTTCAGTTTCTTCGGCAACACGATATAGTCATATTTGCACTATGTACCTCAGAGGTCAATCTGTAAACTTTATAAGGTTTATATTTACAAATGTGAATTTTTATTAAAACTGTTGTTTAATAGAAAAATCTGACACAGTATCTCAAAAATCTATATTTAAACTACAGTTATCCCTTCCATATCTCAATTTTCTCCATCATGGTTTTTATTTATCTTGGTTTGGCAAAAGAAATTAAATGGTTATTATAGAGAGTTTTGTGGAAGCTATAGATGATATGTGAAAGTCAGCAGATGAAACAGAAAAAGTTTAGAAACTCATAAATATATAAAATATGTCTAGTATTTTAAAATATAACTTATTACCAAATATTTAATCCAAATTTTACAATAAGGTTCTGTAAACACTTCATAAAAGAAAAAGAAAAAATAATTCAGATTTCTCTGGTAGGAAGAGGTCAAAAATTTTTATGTATATTTTCCAGATCACGAGGGCACTGTGTCCCTAACCCTGTGATATGAAAGAGATAACCATAGTTGTTTTTTAAAATGATCTTCAGATCAGTGTTGTAGGGGCTCCAAACTTTCATGGATAATAAATTTGCCATTATAAGAGAATAACTGAAAATATTCTTCCATCTTAATGAAAGTAAGAGCAGCTTTATGGGTTAAATCATTGGACTGAGAGAAAATATAACTCCCTAAGGCACAAACTATATCCTTCTGACTTATATACAGTGAAACACAGTGTTTTAATTTCCAAAAAGATAAATTTTGTCTTTAATAATCATGAATCGCAATTAAAATAGATTTTTTTCCAGAAGAACTTTTAAAACTTTGGGATAGAATTTCTTTGCTGAATCTCAGGAAAGCAGTAAATAAAAACAGCAGAAAATGTAAAAGAATTGTCCCAAGCACATAGAAATGCCTAGTTGAGAATGCTGATTGCTCTTTATTTTCATCCATGTATAAAAAATTAATGAATTGATCTATTTATGTTGAATTTTACTTCCAAATTTGCATATTTGTGGAAAACACAATTACAATCTGTCACTGTAAGTCACTGTTTACAAACCTTGTCCTTACTGAATTCATCTTTCTTATATTATCTCTCTAGCATGGTGACTTGCCAGGCACTATTAGTGGAGACCCCAAGTAGTTGGTGCCATACCTTGTCCTTTATCAGCTTTTGAAGTTTGCCCTGAGTTCAATGGTCTGGAATTGTCTTTCTCTTTAATCAGGAAATTAGAATCTCTTTGTTTTAATTCTACCTCCCCCTCAAATTCCTGGGGAGTAATTCTAGTTTTGATTCTGGTGGGAGAAGTCTTCCCCAGCCAGTGGGGGTCTGAAGGAGAAGCCAAGTGGGGCTAAGCAACACAAACCCAATGTCTCTTTTATATTGCAGTCCTTCAGATATTTGAAGTCTGTAATCATGTCCCTCCCCCCCCATTCCTCTCCTCTTAGACTAATTGTCTCTAGTTCATTTAGCACATTTAGCACATTAGATATGGAATAAAAAAACCTGGCTTTGAAACCAAGTTTTGCTATTCATTATTTGCATGACTTTGGACAAATCAATTAACCTCTCTGGGCCTCAGTTTCATTAACTATAAATGAGGGAATTGAATTAGAAAAATCCTTTACAAGTTCTTTCCTACATTTTTATTCGGCTTTGCTCCCCTTAACACACTTCACAATTCAGCCAGATTGACTGACTTGCTGATCTTCACACAAGATGTTCCAATTCCGGGCTTTTCAAAGGTTATCTCTTAACTTTCAATCATCCCCCTTCTAACTACCATATTCTAGATTCCCTGACTTTCTTTAAGACTCAGATCAAATTTTACCTTCTGCAGAAGGTCTTTCCTGATACCCTCTTCTAGCACCTTCTTTGTGAGAGCATCTTTCATCTATTTTTAGTTTTCTTATTTCATTTAACTATTTTTAATTTTTTAAATTATCTATTTGCCCCCTTCTAATGCCTTCTTTCTGAGAACATATTTTATCTATTTTTAATTTTAATGTATTTAATTATTTAAAAATTTTTTACATATCTAATTTGCATGTCTCCTCCATTAGGATGAGAACTATTTTGTGGGCAGGGAATATCTTTTCCCCTCACATTTCTTTGTATCTTTCACATTTAGCACAATGTCTTGTTTTTTTTAGTAAATAATGAAATAGTTGTTGACTAACTGATTGGCATTAGTATAACTTAGTGTCAAGACAGAAATAACTTCCAAAGTAATTTCTGACTATGTCTTCTGGCTCAATCAGCTTCATTATAAAGAAGAGAGCTCAGAGTGGTGAGGTGAATCTCCTGAGAGCCAATGTAAGGGAGAAATCTGAACCAAGGTTTTTTGGATGCCAAATTCAGCTCTCCTTCCTCTGTACCTCTTTCCTCCTCCTTATACTGATCTGAAGTCCAATTTTTTGGAATGGGATATAGACCCTGAAATGACTAATCTCTAGACTGGAGTGAAAATGGATCATGGATTTAATTTAGGAAAAGTGAAATGGAGTGAAGGACCACCAGGTGGCTCTGTAATATGCTCACATTGTTCATTCTTAGAATGATTTGAAAAAAAAATCACTGTACAGAGGAAGGAGGGTTAGCTTTAGTGTCAGGAGATCTAGTTTCACTTCTTTAGCCATTCAATATAGACTTCTGTGAGATGTTAAGCGTATTTTCATCATTCTGTGTGTCATAAATTAATCTACCCCACCCAGGCATTTATTTACCTTGCCATTTTCTGGAATTGCACCTTTCTTACTTTGATTTCTAACTATGATCCATATAAGATCCTAACAGCAAAGCAGATGATGTTTGATGTAATGCCAGCCCTGTCTTTAGAGTAATGGGGAAGAACTCTGTAACTGAACTGACTAGAAACTACAATCGCACTGACATTTTCACTACCAAATTGCAAGATCATCTTCTCATTTAAGAAATTCCAGTAGAACACTCCATAATTCATTCTTTTCTATGGAATAATAAAAGAATAATGTATAATTTTACTGATTGAGTCAGGACTGAAATTTTTGCTGATGCACTACTAGGGACTAGACAGTAGGTTTCCTGGCTGGAGATGAATCCTTTAGGGATATGGGAGTAGGGGGTAGGGAATTATAAATTGATTTGTAACATCGAGCATTGTGGCCCTCAGTTACTCAATTAAGCACACCCCTATCACTATGGGAAGACAACTGGTTTCAGCCAGAAGCAAATACTTTTTTGTATGCTGGAAATCTGGGGGCTAGAGGTGAAGATGAGTGAAGTAAGTACACATGTTCTGATTATAATTATTACTATATTTCATCATATCTTAATTATTATTCTTTTCACTAATATATTATGACAACTAGGTGACAGAGTGTGGAGTCAGGAAGACCTGAATTCAAATTTATTCTCAAACACTTGCCAGTTTTGTGACCCTGGTCAAGTCACTTAAATGTTATCTTCCTCAGTTTCCTCATCTGGAAAATGATGATAATATGTTACCTATTCTCAGGGTTGTTGTGAAGATAAAATGAGATAATATTTGAAAATACTTCACAATTTTAAAGTGCTCCATAAGTTCTAACAATTATATGAAGGAGGAGCTAGTCTATTTAGTCCCTTCAAGTTCTAAATCTATGACTTTATAATCTTACTGGATATTCCTGATGATCTCTAATCAATCAAGCAATATCTTTTGATTCATTTCATGATTTGAACCTCAAATTTGCCTTATAAGTCCTACTGGAATGACATAGTTGATTCAACAATTTCCTTACTGGTTCAGTGAGAATAGTATACCATCTCATTTCTTATGTTTATCAGCCAAACAGGTAACTTGATCTCACTAATAATCAGTATTCTTATTTATAGAATGAGAATACCAGATGTAACACTCAATTCGGAGAACCTTTATTGATTGTAGGACTCTTAGTGAATAAATAACCTCTTTGATCCTATTTCTTCTGTCTCAAATGGGTATGATAAAATTATGTACCTAATTTAGTTGCTGTGATGACCAAATGAAATATATAAAGCAAAGGACTTTATAAATATAAACTATTATTATTATTAATTCATTTTATTACAGTCTTATCTTTTCCAACAAAATTTGGATAAAAAGGTCCTGGAAAAAGTTGTAATTCTATATCTATTTCTATCTATACCATAGATATGCATATAGATATACATTATATTTATGAAAAACTATGCATCTTGACTTTTATAATATATCATAACTATATATTTTTCTATAGATTATTACCCAAGAGAATAAAATAACTTTTTACAATTAAATAAAGATCAGGATGAAAGTTCATCTTCATAGGCTCATTGAAAATCCTTGAAATAATTTCATTAGAAAACAAGTTGATTTCTTCTTTTAGATTCTGTACTTCAAAATCTTTTTATTTTATGCAGCTTTGAGATTCATTATTTAATACATTGAGAGCTTTTTAATATGTTTGGTCTATGATAATGCTCTGATTCAAATTTAGCTTAGTTTTTTTGAGGTCTTTTTCTTATGTGGTTAATATGTCATCTGATAGCTTATGAAAAATAGTGAGCTTCTGATATAATTTTAAATACTTGATTGTGTCTTGATAGTTATTAAGTACTAAATGTTTTCAATCAACCAGTGATGTGTTACTCAGTGCCCATGGTTTCTTTACATAATTTCTACATTTCTCAATAAATTAGGGCTCCTTATAGATAACCTTTTGATACTTTCTAATGTTGAAGACTTGAACCTGAATTTCCATCATAAATCCTATAAATGTAAAGGAATTCTATAAAGACATAATCCTGACAGATACTTGTGTTCAACATCAATTTGTTGAAATATCATTTGTAGAATTTATGTAGATATCTTTTTGGAGAGCTTTCTGATTCTACTCTTATATGCACTCCTTCAGAAATAAACTGCTTTCACTTATATTTGATGAATTTGTTTGTTTTATGAAGTGATTTCTGCCTGTTTCTGTGAGTTTTTATTATGTATTCTGATTATATATATATATATATATATATATATTAGTATTCTCCCTTCTTTTTAATGAGGAAGGGCTAATCTTTCATTATCTTCCTTAGGGTGGTGGCCCTGCGTTTCATTAATATTGTGAAGGCTTTTATTATGATACTTTCTAAAGTTATTGTCCATTTTTAGTTCTTAAACTATACATTAAGGCTGACACCTAGATAGCAACTCCATTTCCTTCTGAGGTAAAGTCAATGGAATATCTTAAGGTACTTTTTTGGCAGCTGTTTATGAATTCCTATGAATCCCTTACATCTTCTGCATTTTCTGGAGAAGTGAAGAAGAATTAAATAAGTACTTTTCTCTTATTCATATATGTACATTTACATACATATATGGTGTAATTTATAATTATATTTCTATCTAAAAGGATAAGAAAAAAACAAAGCTCTTTTATCAAAAAAATGTATTCTTTGTAGTGCATTTGTATATATGTGCTTATATGAATATTTTTTTGTGAGTAAGTAGTGGAGATTAAGTGTTTCTTTTAGTATCAATGTCCAGGACAGTGTTAGAGTCAGTTCAAACTAGGACTTAGTGTGTATTGTTAAATTTTCAGGGTGAATGCCCTTTTGAAAATCAACAAATACTATAAATCAGGGTTTGATTTATTATTTTCCTGATTGTAAGAAAGTGATGGAGAAAATGTTAATAAGGCAGATTAAACTTTAAAGTATGTATGAGAACATTTTTTTTTCCTGGAGGGCCTGTTGTTAAATATTTATTAGCGTGCCCCTAAATAGAACCTATCATATATTTTGTGCTTACAGTTTAATAGGTGAACAAAGTTCCAGCGGTTAGGAATCTATTTCTGCCATTACAGATAGATGCCCATCCAATTTAAAATCTTAGCAAGTTATGTTTTTTTTTTTTTTAATTTGCTCAGGGTCAGGCAGTGAGTGTTCAGCAGAGATAAAAGATGAATGCAAATCTTCTTGACTCTTAGGGCATCCCTCTATCCATATTGCTCAGGTAACTCTCAAGTCTACCACCAAGTAGGGATTTAATAAAGGGTTATCTATTAAATTTGACAATAACAAAATCATTTTTTAAATGAATTGACCAGTCAGGCAAATAAAATTACTTAATTGATTTTCACAGACCTATCCTTAAAAATTAAAGAAAGTTTAATATAGAAAAATCAAAGGGCAAGTAGGAAGGGAAATAATGACCTGTACTACTTAGGTCCATCTAGGATACTGGAGTATCCCTTTAGTAGCCTAGGTAATGTCAAGCTATTAGGAGATATTCTGAGCTAAGGTCCTGTAAGCACAGTTGGCAGAACAACCCTTTTCATTAATCCTCTGAATGATCTCACCTTCTGACAAAATCACATAATTATTATATTGCTTTGAGTAGTACCAGGTAGTCTATTCTGGTCATGAAATCTTGCTATGAATCAAACTTGTCTCATTTTTGCTATTACCAATATTGTCAGGGATACATCTTACTACATAGCTATTGTTACATATTTTGAGATCTTGTCACACTGCCTTAGGTTGTCCCACTAAAGTGGGACTTACTTACTACCTTGATGGTAATTTCCCTCATTTTGAAATTATACTTCTGCTTGATTCTTGACTATTGTTTCTAGCTTGCTCTGTTCGTCTCTGACCATCCATAGGTTAGGGACTAGTTCACTCAGGTTGACTGTTACAAAGTAGAACTTTTTACTTTTGTAGGGTAATTGTCTTTCTCTCAAAGCCTTATTATCCTACTAGTAATATGGAGGAGGAAAAGTAGTTATTTTTGAGAAATACATTCTTTAGTAAGTTCTTGTTGGTCATTTTCACTCATGTTTGACTCTTTGTGATCTCATTTAGGATTATCTTGGCAAAGATATTAAAGTGGCTTGTCATTTCCTTCTCCAACTCATTTTATAGATGAGGCCAAAAGGGTTAAATGACTTGCCCAGGGCCACATAGCTAAGAGTCTGTGTCTGAGGCCAGATTTGAACTCAGGAAGATGTCTTCCTGATTTTTTGGCTCTAGACACCTGGATGACCTTCTTAAGTGAACTTTATTTTGTAATATATTGGACAACTATCAATTGAACATTCATGAATCATGTAATGTATTGCATCATTGTATTATATTACATACAGGGTGTCAAACTCTTTTAGAAGTACAAAATTCATATCTGCAAATCTTTAAGAACTATAAAATATAAGTTACTATCCCTATCCTTATGGAGTTCACAGTGTATTAGGAGAATAGGCAGATATATGCTTGTAAATTAAAAGTTGTTTTAAATAAAATACTATGAGAAGTTATAAAGGACTTTAGTAACTTTCCTACCCATTTAATTAAAAAGCTACGGGGGAGGCTCAAATCCTCTAAGTTATCCAGCAGAAATAAAACTCATCATAAATTGCCAAAAGTTTCTTTTTCTATAAAACAAAACAACTAATAATAGTTTTCTTATGTCTTCCTTCTTCCTAAACCCCATCATGAAATAGCATCAACTTCTAAACATCAGGTCCAGGATCACTATCTAGTACCTGGTTTTGTATGGACCAGATAAGAATGTTGTATGATTATCAAATTTTACTTGTTTGGTTACCTGATTCCACCAGGGACCCCAGCAGGCCTCACTTTTGTCCATATTCCTCAATTTTCCCTTATTATGTTTCCCTGCAGTAGAGCTGACTTGTTTTGCTTGCCTTTTGTCTACTCTATGGCCTGTATTGTGGTACTCTGGCCTTCCTTGTAACACTGTACTTTGTCATTCTGACTCTCAAACCTCATTAAGACAAAAAAGTTTAAGAGGTAAGTTCATTTTCAGCCATAAGAATGAAGATTTAAATATAACGTGAAGCAATAAGCCCTCAAAGACAGTAAATCCTGCCTCAAAACTCAGTCTTAGTAGCACTGTAGGTTAGGACGGCTCCATTTTCAGGACCGTATTTTACTTTTATTAGCAAATCCAAGCTTGGCTCCCTGGGGGGTGACAATTGCTCAGTCAGTCAATATACATTTAATAAGACCCTAGTATATGCCAGGCCCTTTGTGAAGTACTGAGGATACAAAAAAGGCAAAAGATATTCCCTGCTCTTAAAGATCTCAAGTCAAATAATAAAGATAACATGCAAACAATTTTGAGCAAACAAGGTATTTACAGGATAAATTGTAGATAACAGAGGGAAAGCATTAGAATTATGGGAGATTAGGAAAGAGTTCTCTAGAAGGTGAACATTTAGGTGGGATTTGGAGGAAACTAGGGAAAGAAACATGAAGGGAAAATATTTCAGTCATGGAGGACTAGGAGCAATAAGGAGGCACATAGCATTAGATTATAAAGTACATAGATTCTGGGAGCATGGGAGGAAAAAAAGCAGATGAGTATAAAAAAGAATAGATAGGTGGGGCACGGGGGCAACAGGTTGTGAAGGTTTTCTATTTGATCTTGGAAGTAATAAGGACCTACTGGAATTTATCTAATGTGGGGTGACATGGTCAGATCTAAACTTTAGGAAGATCATTTTGGCGGCTTGATGGAGGATGAACTGGACTGAGAAGAAACTTATATCAGGGAGAACAACCAGACAGCAATGGAAATAATCTAGATATGAGGTAATGGGAGCCCAAACTGCTTCTAGTTGTTTCTGACTTTTTTTTTGGGGGGGGGGTTGTTCAAATTCCAGATTGGTCTTCAGGGAAGATCTAAACTCTTTGACTTTTTGCAATTTTAGAAATAGAATCTGCCCATTCCTTAGGAATTTTGGAAGTATACACAATCCTAAAAGGCACGTAGGAGAGAAAGGGGAAGAGGGCAGCTTATACGTGCAGGGAAAATTTATCTTCATAGTTTGTAGCAATCAAGGAAAAAAATGAAATTTCTAACATGATTATTAGCAGGAAGGTATTAAAAATAATCAGTCATTATTTGGGAAATAGGAGATATAATCTAGGATCAAAAAACCCCAACAAAGTTCAAGGTTGATTCTTCTATGGAATTTCTGGAGATGAAGGCACGGTTCACTGGAACCTATATTTAAACCATAGTAGGACTTGGTCCGTGTTTGCTTTTAGTCAGTCTGCTGACATAGCATAAGAAGATCCTGTGCATTCTTCCCTCCCACATCTCAGGGGATTTCATCAGGATTCAGGGACAAGGCTTATTGTGTATTATTAGTGAAATGATTGAACAAATTTGGACCTATACATGTGAACTTCTCAACTATATCTTTCTCAAAACACCAAGTGATATTTTTGACTGTTTCTCATTGGAAATATATTCTCTAGTGTACCTACAACTTCTGATCATCCACAAATGTGAAGGAAAACAGTGGCTGGCATAAATGTAATATTAGTTCTCATGGACCTTCTAGGATAGGCACTAGATTATGCCAAATTGGAGGCAATGGTTCCAGTGGGAAGGTCACCACACTTTTTGCCTTATGTAATCAAAAAGGAGAAATAAAAGTCCTATCCTCTAAGGTCTGTAATAGCTAGTAAAACCAGAGGTGCTTTATAGATAACCATTCCTTTTCCTCCATTTATTAAGACTTGCCAGCTTTTCAGTAGCAATTGGTAGCTCACTTTTAACTGAGAGTCGGAGTGGTGTTGTGAATAGAGCACTGGAGTAGAAATTAGGAAAATCTGGCTTCATATCCTACACTTAGATATGTGACTCTGGGGAAATCACTTTGCTTAGCTATGTCTCAATTTTCTCATTTATAAAATGAGAGTTGGATTTGATGGTCAGTATTTCCAATTGAGGACAGAGTAGCCATTGTGTTTTCCAATATGCTATCACAGAAGCATAAGATTGAAGGCTTTGAAGAAGTTCATGTATATCCTGTCATCCTGTAAATTGGGAATGCCATGGATAAAGATGCTAAATTAAACAAAGGATAGAACCCACTGAGCTAATCACTTTTAGGCTTAGCTTCTGAACTCAATTTAGCATGCTAAATGATATTCCAGTGTTTTTTTTTTTCTTTTTTCAGATTATGTTGTTATGCTCTATTGATGAGTTTTTATGAGAGAAGATAGGCTAGTCTGGGAGACTAATGCTTTGGTTATATTTGGAGCTGCCTAATTCTAATATGAAAGAGCAGCATGGATTAAGATAGGTCAAGAATACATCAACAAAATTGTGCTTGGAAGGAGTAACTCTTTTTCTTTTAGAAAGGCTCTTTGGGGGGTGGCTAGGTGGCATAGTGGATAAAGCACAGGCCCTGAAGTCAGGAGTACCTGGGTTCAAATCCGATCTCAGACACTTAAAAATTATCTAGTTTTGTGGCCTTGGGCAAGCCACTTAACCCCATTTGCCTTGCAAAAACCTAAAAAAATAAAAAAATAAAAAAAAAAAAGGCTCTTGGGAAAGCTAGGTGGCACAGTGGATAGTGCACCTGTCCTGGAGTCAGGATTACCTGAGTTCAAATGTGGTCTAAAACACTTAATAATTGCCTAGCTGTGGGCAGATCACTTAACCTCATTACCTTAAATAAACAAATGAATGAATGAATGAATGAATGAATGTATGAATTAAATAAAATAAATAATTTAAATACATAAAACATTTTTTAAAAAGCTCTTAAAAGAGATTTCACTACAACCACTTAGGAAGGTGAGTTCCTTCAGTAAGGAGATTGGGGAGACTAATCTAGTTAGGAATCTGATGGTAATGCAATGTGCAAATTTCAGGAATTAATGTGGAATTTTGAAATTGGCAGATATGCCTTCAGAATGGTATCTGGGGGGCGGCTAGGTGGCATAGTGGATAAAGCACCGGCCCTGGACTCAGGAGTACCTGGGTTCAAATCCGGTCTCAGACACTTAATAATTACCTAGCTGTGTGGCCTTGGGCAAGCCACTTAATCCATTGCCTTGCAAAAAAAAAAAACAAAAACAAAACCAAAAAAACCCCATGGTATCTGGGATACCATTCCACATCCAGTTTCCCATAAGTCCTTAAGAACTCTATATATTATTCCACTCAAATAGTATTTTTTTGCCTTTGGATTCATAGGTTATTTACTCAGAGATGTTACTTTACTGCTCACCGGGATTTTTTATTTAACATTGATTGACTAAAATACTCTATCATCCAGCTACATCCAGACTCAGTCAGTCACTTAACATGCATTTATTAGGAATCTAT